>NC_091992.1:7473330-8155635 GCF_044704955.1 Pristiophorus japonicus | reverse complement strand
TCTGCACCCCCGGCCCCCCAATCCTCTCCCCTCCTTTCCCGAGGACACTGACCTACGCTGGCCTATGTCCGCAGTCAACCTTCAATCCCCACTGGTTCACAACAGCACGTTTTGGGTAAGCAGGGGACTTTGTGGTGGAGTGCACTCTACAGTCTTTATTGATGCACAGTAAAGGTGGTTGATCTTACCTATGCACAGAGGGTGGCCATTTCCGATTTCTGCATCTTTCAAGCACTCTCATAAAACTGTTGTAAGCTATGCCCCTTTTATACATCATATATTGACTACATCAAAGGAAAATGTCATAGATAAGACTGTATGACGTATCTATTACCAAATCCTTTGAAAACAGACTATTAGAAACATAGAAATTTACAGCGCAGAAGGCCATCTCGGCCCATCGTGTCCGCGCCGGCCGACAAAGAGCCGCACGGCCCTCGGCCAGCAGCCCTGATGGTTACATATAAACCTAGGAACAATGGCAGAAAGGTAAAGAGCAACCAGTCCGCCCCACACAACCGGGATACCCCTTGCACTGCAACATTCTGCACTCCAACCCAACCAGAGCCATGTGATCTCCTAGGAGAGGCAAAAAAACAGATGAAAAAACCCAGGCCACTTTGGGGGGGAAAAAATCTGGGAAAATTCCTCTCTGACCCATCCAGGTGATCGAAACTAGTCCAGGAGACCACCCTGGCCGTATTCGATTCCCTGCAGTACTTACCGTCGTATCTGTGCCAGCCAACAAGAGGTTATCCAGTCTAATCCCAATTATCAGCTCTAGGTCCGTAACCCTGCAGATTACGGCACTTCAAGTGCCCATCCAAGCACCTTTTAAATGTGGTGAGGGTTTCTGCATCCATATTTCATGTAAACAGTTTGCAATTGTTCACCATTCCCCCTGCAAGAGACTTCCTGATGTAACTGTTAATCACATCCTTGAAGGAAAAGCTTCACCACTTGTTCTCTGTAGCTAATAGATTGCTTATTATCCATATTTATTACCCTAAAATGAAAGTTACATTTTATTACCTTAAAACTAAACATTAACCACTCAGGGGTGACATCATTACTAACACTTTATTCCCTTACACAAGCACTTTACAGCTCAGAAAACAAGCAATGCATTATTTTTACGACACTTCAAAGTCATCCTGTTTATAGCGGAAAGCCTGTTAATCCAAGATACAAAGAGGTTCGAGTGTTACATTTTTAACTCTCATGATGTCCAACAGGGTATGATTCCTCAGGCCCCACTACTCACTCCAGTGTTCGTTCTTCATGTCTGAGCCTAGTCAGTGAGTCTTTTTATAAATTCATTCTCAATTTGGGCATCGCTGGCAAGGCCAGCATTCAATGCCCATCCCTAATTGCCCTCGAGAAGGTGGTGGTGAGCCGCCTTCTTGAACCGTTGCAGTCCGTGTGGTGAAGGTGCTCCCACAGTGCTGTTTTTTTGTCCCAGCAACGATGAAGGAACGGCCGATATATGCCTAAGTCTGGGTGAGGTGTGACTTGGAGGTGGTGGTGTTCCCATGCGCCTGCTGCCCTTGTCCTTCGAGGTGGTGGAGGTCGTGGGTTTGGGAATATTGTCGGGCTGTTCAGCCGAGCCTGATTGCGTTCCCACCTGGCGTTGGGCGCGCGAGGGGACTTCCAGCAGGGACCCCCTGGATTGTGGTTGGGAGCAGGGTTCTCATCCCGAGCCTGCGGACACTTGGCCGAGCTGCAGTGGCTCCGTCGCTACCCACGTTGAGGCCATCAGGGTAGCCTGTGCCCGAAGGTCATGGGTTCAAGTTCCACTCGAGGAACTTAAGCACAAAAATCCAGGCTGAGGGAGCGCCGCACTGCCGGAGGTGCCGTCTTTCAGATGAGACGTTAAACCGAGGCCCCGTCTGCTCGCTCAGGTGGATGTAAAAGATCCCAAGGCACTATTTCGAAGAAGAGCAGGGGAGTTATCCCTGGTGTCCTGGGCCAATATTTATCCCTCAATCAACATCATAAACACAGATTATCTGGTCATTATCACATTGCTGTGTGTGCAAGCTTGCTTTGCGCACTTTGGCTGCCGTGTTTCTTGCAGTACAACCATGACTACACTTCAAAAATACTTCATTGGCTGTAAAGCGCTTTGAGACGTCCGGGTGGTCGTGAAAGGCGCTAGATAAATGCAAGTCTTTTAGTCAATTAAACTAATCCCTGTGCCATACTACTGACTAAATCATGGTGCACCATCGCAAATCTTGTGTCAATAATTGAGTCCACTCAGCAAGAAAACGGAATGAGAGAAAGAGCTGGAATTTGTATTGCACCTCGCTGAAATGTCCCGAAACCCTTCACAATACAATGCATTATTTTGGTGCGCTCACTGTTGTTATGTCGGCAAATACAGCAGCCAGTTTGCATAAAGCAGCAATCCACAAAGGGCAACTGACAAGCAATCTATCTTTGGTGATGATTGTTGAAGGAGCAATGTTGGCTGAGGACACGGGGTAGAACGTCGCTGCTCTTTGAATAGTGCTGCGGGTTCTATAACGTCCACCCGACACCATCGGAACAGGGCTTGGGTTCAACCTCTCGCCCGAAGGACGGCCTCTCTGATCAGGCAGACCTTGGTGCTGCACTTGGTGCGGGACTGGGACCTGCGCCCACCACCTTCCGAGTCGCAGAGAGTTCTGTCGCTGAGCCGAGCTGACCATGTGGTCGGCAATGATTGCTTCTGCTGCAGAGTAACTCGCCTCAGTGTGTTCTGAGGCTCAGGATCAAACCACTCCAGCTTCACTGTCCTGTTTTGTGACCAAATCTCTTGACGTGTTTGATCTAGTACAAACTCTTATTTTTTTTTTTTACCCTAATTTTCCTCCATTCAAGGAAGATGCCGATATGGACTCGGTGCACAGGCCACATGCACGTCCTGCCCTCTGGTACAGTGCCCTTGGGGCGATTCTTGCTTAGCCTAAGCAGAGAGTATTGGACAGCTATTTGAACACGTGCCTGCACACAAATATATGTATTTCCCCATAGAGGCTACTGGATAGCGACCGAGAGCAGGAATAGTGGTTGATTCGTCCCCTTGCCCAAAGGCACTGAGGTCAAGTGTAGTACCTCAAGTACTAGCCCGTGTGACAACAGCTAATTCAACACAGAGCAGAAAGCAAACCCAGGGCCCCTCTGCCCTGCAGCTCAGCCATGCGCTGGGTGTGAAATCATGTTTGCAGCTATTTTATTGCGGAGTTTTACGATGTGTAGTTCGCAAACGTCAGAACTGAAAGAGTTAACCTGCGTCGAAGAACGCAGAGTGCTGCTGCTTTGAGGGTTTAGATAAAAAGAAAGACTTGCATTTACATAGTGCCTTTCACAACCTCAGGACGTCCCAAAGCGCTTTACAGACAATGAAGTATTTTTGAACATAAGAATTAGGAGCAGGAATAGACCACACGGCCCCTCGAGCCTGCTCTGCCATTCAATAAGATCATGACTGATCGGATCTTGGCCTCAACTCCACTTTCCTGCCTGTTTCCCACAAGCCTTGCCTCCCCTGAAGTGCAGTCACTGTTGTAATGTGGGAAACGCGGCAGCCAATTTGCACACAAGCAAGCTCCCACAAACAGCAATGTGATAATGAGCAGATAATCTGTTTTAGTGATGTTGATTGAGGGATAAATATTGGCCCAAGGCAATGGGGATAACTCCCCTACTCTTCTTCGAAATAGTGCCATGGGATCTTTTATGACCACCTGAGAGGGCGGACGACGTCTCATCCGAATGTTGGCATCTCTGACAGCGCAGCGCTCCCTCAGCACTGCACTGGAGTGTCACCCTACAGTTTTGTGCTTAAGTTGGTGATGTTTAACTTGTCTCTCTCTCTCTCTATCTCTCTCTCTCTCTCTCTCTCTATCTCTCTCTCTCTCTCTCTCTCTCTCTCTCTCTCCCCCTCTCTCCCTCTTGCAGAACAAGTCCTGGAGGAAGCCCTACGGAAGCTAGAAAAGAGGAATGATGAGACGTCCATATCGGACGCCCGGGCTCGATACCTTCAGCGCAAACTAGACAAGTCGCGGAGCCCAACGGGCCAGTGATGGTGCAGAGGAGACGGCAAAAAATGGGGAGGCTGCACAGGAATTCCAGATCCCAGTGCCTGACTCGGGCCGAATGGCGTACAAGTCCACAGTCGTTCTCTGGCTCTGCAGACAAAAGGCTCCGAATCTCTGTCAGGAGGTTAATGAATAGTGGTTGATCTCCCACGGCATTGCGCACATGGAATTGAGACCAAATATACCCCTGGGGTGTAGTGGGGCTAGAGGGTGGGGAAATAATTGGAGCTAGGCACAAAGGAATTCTTTCAGTCACCATCTTAAAGGGGTACATTCTTATTTTTAAACTGTATTTCTATCACAAGTTCCGATATCCACATTCATAATGAAACGACCCATGTAAACCTGTCACGCTGTAATTGCACCCTCCTGCCAGTGGTGTCACTGCAGCACCTCCTTTGGCAGGAAGGTGTGATTACAGCATGTACATCTGCAGTTTGCAGATCCAGTTTCCATTATAAATGTGGACTTACAACAGAAAATGTTGACGAGGAGTGCATGCAGATGTAAGATTTTTACGATAAATAGGTACAGATATGAACCGCCAGTCAAATCCTGTTCCATTGATGAAAACCAGCTTGAAGCACGGGAACCACCCAACTGCTCAGAACCTCTAATGTTGCTTTCTGAAAGCTATAAAGTTAGCTCGGCCTTGAAACACTGCCAAGGAATATGAGCCCCTGAAGACTTGATGTGTTACTGGGTTTAAACAGGATTGAGCCGAGTGGGCAGAGGAGATTCATATGTGCGAATTATCCGTACGCTGATATTTGTACAATAACTGGCAATAATATTGTGTTTTTAATGTAACATTCGTTCCGAGACACTTCACAGAAAAGGGAGAGAGATAAAATGGATGAAATGAATAAAGAGCAGTCATGTGGTGGCCGGGCTGTACAGATGGATGCTGCGGTAAATTAATCTTTGTTTTTTATTTAACTCTCCCAGATTTATTTATTTTTATAACTGTGTTTTATAAAGTATGAAATTAAGCAACAAAAAAAAATTGTTTTTAAAATGTACCTTTTGTAATGTTCCATTCTTTTTAAGATTAAGAATAAAATTTAAAATGGCTGCAACCTACAATCCTCCCTGAGCAGGGGAGCATCGGCGATTAATTATTGTTTTTCTTTTAAATTGGGGATTAACCCTTTCACAGCTGCCGCAGGCAGGTGTGAGGACACTGAAGCTATTGGGACAAAGTACTTTCCTGATTTCTGTGTCGGTATTTTTCAATCTGGTTTTATTATTTTATAATTCTGCTGAAACTTCTCTTAGTCCACTTGTGATTTAACATAATGAATTTGCTGCAGGTTGCATCTCTGGACTAATCTGCTTCATGACAAAGATTGCTTCTGATCTCTTTGTTCCCGCTCCATCCCGCTTCCTGTCCTCTCAGTGCTGACCCATGTCTGAAGAGCGCAGGTTCTGTACCCTACTGTTTACACGATCCATTCTGGATACGTCTAACGTATTTGCTTCATGGGTTCTTGCTGAAGAATTCACAGCAACACATTGCTCTTAAGAACCAGTTGGTTTATTAACAAAGGTTGAACAATCACACTACACATTACCAGTTCATCCACCAGGCTCACAACTGCATACCTCATCGTGGATGACCTCGACCCAACTGGCTGGGGTTTTATTGAGTCTCTCACAATTAAGTCACTCACAATGCAACAGCTCTACAACTATTTTAAAATAACTTTAAATCAAGTGGCCCCTTTTTGTAAGGGAACTTTGCCAAATTAAATTAAAATTCTGTTCCCGGGGGTGATGATGCACTTCAGTCCCTCCGGCGCCGCGGAAAGCCGCGAGCTTACCAGTGGACATCGCGTGCTCCATCTCCAGGGACACCCTGGCGTCAACGTAGCCGCGGAAGAGAGGCAGGCAGTCGGCCTGAACGACCCCCTCACAGGTGCATACATTACAACGTCAAGCCTGTCCTTGGCAGGCGATTCACTCCTAGGAGCCAGGTCCTGCGCCCTCTCGCCATCCACACATGCGCGCTTTCCGTCGTTCACTTGATGGCAAGCGGGAGCAACGTTCCTGCTAAGCTGCATGGCTGCACAGCGGCCTGGAGGTCCCACGTAGGCCACTCACCGGCTTTTATAGGGGAGAGGCCGCACATGCGCCAAAATCTGAATGAGCCGCGCAGCTAGTTAAAGGGACCGCGCACCACCAAAAAAGAGGGAACGTTGAGCAGGATTGGAAATCCTGGCTGATTTAAGCCGAAAAACCCAATGAAATCTTGGACCTTACTGATTTGTACAACCTTTGCTCCCCACAGCACTGTGGGTGACTAGTGGCGGTGAACTGGACAACCACATTTTTAACTTAAAGAATTGCATTTATGTAGCGCCTTTTATGACTACCGGATCATGAAGTACTTTACAGCCAATGAAGTACTTTTGGAGTGTAGTCACTAGTTGTAGGAAACGCGGCAGCCAACTTGCGCACAGCAAGCTCCCACAAACAGCAATGTGATAATGACCAGATAATCTATTTTACCGACGTTGATTGAGGGATAAATATTGGCCCCAGGTCACTGGGGATAACTCCCCTGCTCTTCTTCAAAATAGTGCCGTGGGATCTTTTACGTCCACCTGAGAGAGCAGACGGGTCCTCGGTTTAACGTCTCATCCAAAAGACGACATCTGATAGTTATCAGCACAATACTCTAAACTATGTATAATTAAGCCCCACGGTCTGGAATTCTCTCCGTTAACCACTCCACCTCTCTTTTCTCCTTTAAAACCTACCTCTTTGACCAAGATTTGGGTCACCAGGCCTAATACCTCCTTGGGTGCTCGGTATCAAATTTTGTTTGAGAACGCACCTGTAAAGCGCCGTGGGATGTTTTACGAACTTAAAGGCACTAGATAAATGCAAGTTATGTCCCTGCAACAATACAAGGTCCTCTCTGCTGTGAGTGTCTGTTCTTGATTCTCCCACAGACTCTATTCCAGTCTAGGCTGGGCTGCCGAGGAGGGGGAGGTGGGTGGGCGGAAGAGAGAGTGGGGAGAGGTGGTGGCGGGGAGAAGGGAAGGGACAGAGTGGAGGTGCGGGGGGGGGAAGGGGAGAGGTGGTGGGAGGGGAAGGGAAGGGAGAGAGTGGGGAGAGGTTGGGGGGGAAGGGACAGGGTGGGAGGGGAGTGGGGAGAGGTCGGGGGGAGGAAAGGAGAGAGTGGGGGGAGGTCGGGGGAAGGGAGAGAGCGGGGGGAGAAGGGAAGGGAGAGTGGGGAGAGGTCGGGGGGGGGGAAGGGAGAGAATGGGGGGAGGTGGTGGCAGGAAGCGACGGTTCTTCACACAGCAATGAAGAGACTATCGGAAGACAAGTCAAACTGCTCCACTCTTGTGCAACTGGTTAGCGGGGCCTGTGCTGGGTGTCGGCCAGTTGCTTGTCCTTTCAGTTGGTGGATTAGTCCTGCCACAGGGTGAGCTAACAAGGTAGGTGAGGAATACAAACAAAGAAATGAAGATTAATGCTGTGGTTCATTCACACACAAATTGAAGCTTGTGCCAGCGGAAGGGTAAATCTATGGTTTGCAAGTATTTAAAATTCCATTGGTGTATTTATTTACGCATGTTAAGCATATTTAGATTGCAAATATTATGTGATCACAAGCATATGCAAAGAGTAGTGTTTTATTTACAAGCCTATTGGGTTTACAGTGTAACGATCAATGTAACTGCACACAGGCGAGAGACCTTGCCTGTATCTGGAGCAGCCAGGCTTGTACAGACCTTTGGAATTGACTCTGAAATGATTTTTTTTTAAAAGACAAAATCCAATCCATAGTAAATCTGGCAGAAATGTGTTGCAACAGCAATCTTTAAAAAAAAAAAGAAAAAAAATTTGACTGCCTCCTTTCATCAGACCAGGGATTGAATGCAACCTGTTCCAGTGTTTTGACTAGTGGCTATAGTTACTTGTAGCCATTGAAGTCTGTCTTAGAACATAAGAATTAGGAACAGGAGTAGACCATCTAGCCCCTTGAGCCTGCTTTGCCATTCAACAAGATCATGGCTGATCTGGCTGTGGACTCGGTTCCACTTACCCGCTCGCTCCCCATAACCCTTAATTCCCTTATTGGTTAAAAATCTATCTATCTGTGATTTGAATACATTCAATGAGCTAGCCTCAACTGCTTCCTTGGGCAGAGAATTCCACAGATTCACAACCCTCTGGGAGAAGAAATTCCTTCTCAACTCGGTTTTAAATTGGCTCCCCCATATTTTGAGGCTGTGCCCCCTAGTTCTAGTCTCCCCGACCAGTGGAAATAACCTCTCTGCCTCTATCTTGTCTAGGCCTTTCATTATTTTAAATGTTTCTATAAGATCACCCCTCATCCTTCTGAACTCCAACGAGTAAAGACCCAGTCTACTCAATCTATCATCACCCTTATCTCCGGAATCAACCTCGTGAATCGTCTCTGTACTCCCTCCAAAGCGAGTATATCCTTCCTTAAGTAAGATGACCAAAACTGCACGCAGTACTCCAGGTGCGGCCTCACCAATACCCTGTACAGTTGCAGCAGGACCTCCCTGCTTTTGTACTCCATCCCTCTCGCAATGAAGGCCAACATTCCATTCGCCTTCCTGATTACCTGCTGCACCTGCAAACTAACTTTTTTTTGGGATTCATTCACAAGGGGCCGGCGCCTCACAACTTGAGCCGCCTCGGGGAAATCCCCTCCGTGCCTTTCAGTTCCGCGCGGAGGGGTTTCCTGTACGGGCTGCTCCTGCACACCCTCAACTTTGCCATCCTCGCCGGCCGTCCGGACACGCCATGGCGTACCATCTAGCCGTCCGGAGGAGGCGGGGGTCCCCGATGGAGGGCACTCTACGCAGGGGTCCTCCCACTATTCATCGGGGACTTGGCCTGGAGGGTGGTGCACGGAGCAGTGCCGTGCAACAAATTTTTAAGCCGGTTCACGGACTCCCAGGCCGCCTGCAATTTCTGCGGTCTGGAGGAGTCCGTGTTCCATGTTTTTATTGAGTGCACGAGGTTGCAGCCCCTGTTCCATTATTTGAAGGGGCTGCTCCTGAAATTCTGGCTGCACTTCAGTCCCACCCTCCTGATCTTTGGGCACCCTGTGCGGAGGGGAGCGGGTAGGTCCGAAGGCCTCCTCGTAGGACTGCTCCTGGGCACAGCCAAGGGTGCCATCAGCCGGTCCAGGCAGCGGGCGGTCGAGGGGGTCGTTCAACCTGACTGCCTGCCTCTCTTCCGCTCTTACATCCGGTCCAGGGTGTCCTTGGAGATGGAGCACGCGGTGTCCACCGGTACGCTCGCGGCCTTCCGCGAGAGGTGGGCACCGGAGGGACTGGAGTGCATCATCACGCCCGGCAACCAAATTCTAATTTGATTTTACGTTTTAAAGTTTAATTTGTTTTAATTGCCGGTGCTTTTAGTGTCCCCTTCCCTTTTATAGGGGGCACCGGAGAAATTGTGATTTTAGTGCCCAAAAAAAAACAAAAAAAAACAAAAAAAGGAAAAAAAGGGCCTTGTAAATGTCTGGTGTGTCACCCAGGTCGGGTGGCACAGTTTAATGTTTATGTTTTGCAGGTAGACTCTAAAAGAGTTTCATTCACAAGGGCCCCCAGGTCCCTCTGCACAGCAGCATGTTGTAATTTCTCCCCATTCAAATAATATTCCCTTTTACTGTTTTTTTTTCCAAGGTGGATGACCTCACATTTTCCGACATTGTATTCCATCTGCCAAACTTTAGCCCATTCGCTTAACCTATCTAAATCTCTTTGCAGCCTCTACACAACCCGCTTTCCCACTAATCTTTGTGTCATCTGCAAATTTTGTTACACTACACTCTGTCCCCTCTTCCAGGTCATCTATGTATATTGTAAACAGTTGTGGTCCCCAGCACCGATCCCTGTGGCACACCACTAACCACCGACTTCCAACCCGAAAAGGACCCATTTATCCCAATTCTCTGCTTTCTGTTAGCCAGCCAATTCTCTATCCATGCTAATACATTTCCTCTGACTCCGCGTACCTTTATCTTCTGCAGTAACCTTTTGTGTAGCACCTTATCGAATGCCTTTTGGAAATCTAAATACACCACATCCATCGGTACACCTTTATCCACCATGCTCATTATATCCTCAAAGAATTCCAGTAAATTAGTTAAACATGATTTCCCCTTCATGAATCCATGTTGCGTCTGCTTGATTGCACTATTTCTATCTAGATGTCCCGCTATTTCTTCCTTAATGATAGCTTCAAGCATTTTCCCCACTACAGATGTTAAACTAACCGGCCTATAGTTGCCTGCCTTTTGTCTGCCCCCTTTTTTCAACAGAGGCGTTACATGTTTCTATGAGCTGCTTTCCAATCCGCTGGTACCTCCCCAGAGTCCAGAGAATTTTGGTAGATTATAACGACTGCATCTGCTATAACTTCCGCCACCTCTTTTAATACCCTGGGATGCATTTCATCAGGACCAGGGGACTTGTCTATCTTGAGTCCCATTAGCCTGTCCAACACTACCCCCCTAGTGATAGTGATTATCTCAAGGTCCTCCCTTCCCACATTCCCGTGACCAGCAATTTTTGGCATGGTTTTTGTGTCTTCCACTGTGAAGACCGAAGCAAAATAATTCTTTAAGGTCTCAGCCATTTCCACATTTCCCATTATTAAATCCCCCTTCTCATCTTCTAAGGGACCAATATTTACTTTAGTCACTCTTTTCCGTTTTATATATCGGTAAAAGCTGTTACTATCTGTTATGGTTTGTGCAAGTTTACTTTCGTAATCTATCTTTCCTTTCTTTATTGCTTTCTTAGTCATTCTTTGCTGTTGTTTAAAATTTTCCCAATCTTCTAGTTTCCCACGAACCTTGGCCACCTTATACGCATTGGTTTTTAATTTGATATTCTCCTTTATTTCCCTGGTTATCCACGGCTGGTTATCCCTTCTCTTACCACCCTTCTTTTTCACTGGAATATATTTTTGTTGAGCACTATGAAAGAGCTCCTTAAAAGTCCTCCACTGTTCCTCAATTGTGCCACCGTTTAGTCTGTGTTTTCAGTCTACTTTAGCCAACTCTGCCCTCATTCCACTGTGGTCCCCTTTGTTTAAGCATAGTACACTCGTTTGAGACACTACTTCCTCACCCTCAATCTGTATTACAAATTCAACCATACTGTGATCACTCATTCCGAGAGGATCTTTTACGAGGAGATTGTTTATTATTCCTGTCTCATTCCACAGGACCAGATCTAAGATAGCTTGCTCCCTTGTAGGTTCTGTAACATACTGTTCTAAGAAACAATCCCGTATGCATTCTATGAATTCTTCCTCAAGGCTACCCTGTGCGATTTGGTTTGACCAATCGATATGTAGGTTAAAATCCCCCATGATTACTGCCGTTCCTTTTTCACATGCCTCCATTATTCCCTTGATTATTGCCCACCCCACCGTGAAGTTATTATTTGGGGGCCTATAAACTACGCCCACCAGTGACTTTTTCCCCTTACTATCTCTAATCTCCACCCACAATGATTCAACATTTTGTTCATTAGAGCCAATATCATCTCTCACAACTGCCCTGATATCATCCTTTATTAACAGAGCTACCCCACCTCATTTCCCTTCTTGTCTATCTTTCCGAATTGTCAGATACCCCTGTATGTTTAATTCCCAGTCTTGGCCACCCTGCAACCACGTTTCTGTAATGGCCACCAAATCATACTCATTTGTAATGATTTGTGCCGTCAACTCATTTACTTTATTTTGAATGCTGCGTGCGTTTAGGTAGTGTTTTAATACTAGTTTTTAAACCATGATTTTTAGTTTTGACCCCTCCTGCAGCCCCTTTATATTCATACATATTGTCCCTTCCTATCACCTTGTGGTTTACACTTACCCCAGTGCTACTCTGCTCTGTTGCCTCCTGCCTTTTGCATTCTTTCTTGGGGTCCTGTTCATCTGAGCTCGCACCCACTCTAACTAGCTCAGAGCCCTCTCCTGGGTTCCAAATACTCCTTGCATTGAGGCACCGAGCTTTCATGCTTGCCTTTTTATTACACTTTGACCCTTTAGAATTTTGCTGTACAGTGGCCCTTTTTGTTTTTTGCCTTGGGTTTCTCTGCCCTCCACTTTTACTCATCTCCTTTCTGTCTTTTGCTTCTGTCTCCATTTTGTTTCCCTCTGTCTCCCTGCATTGGTTCCCATCCCCCTGCCATATTAGTTTAACTCCTCCCCAACAGCACTAGCAAACACTCCCCCTCGGACATTGGTTCTGGTCCTGCCCAGGTGCAGACCATCCGGTTTGTACTGATCCCACCTCCCCCAGAACCGGTTCCAATGCCCCAGGAATTTGAATCCCTCCCTGCTGCACCACTGCTCAAGCCACCTTTTCATCTGAGCTATCCTGCGATTCCTACTCTGACTAGCACGTGGCACTGGTAGCAATCCCGAGATTACTACTTTTGAGGTCCTACGTTTTAATTTAGCTCCTAGCTCCTTAAATTCGTCTCGTAGGACCTCATCCCTTTTTTTTACCTATATCGTTGGTACCAATGTGCACCACGACAACTGGCTGTTCACCTTCCCTTTTCAGAATGTCCTGCACCCGCTCCGAGACATCCTTGACCCTTGCACCAGGGAGGCAACATACCATCCTGGAGTCTCGGTTGCGGCCGCAGAAACGCCTATCTATTCCCCTTACAATGGAATCCCCTGTCACTATCGCTCTCCCACTCTTTTTCCTGCCCTTCTGTGCAGCAGAGCCAGCCACAGTGCCATGAATTTGGCTGCTGTTGCCCTCCCCTGATGAGTCATCCCCCTCAACAGTACTCAAAGCGGTGTATCTGTTTTGCAGGGGGATGACCGCAGGGGACCCCTGCACTACCTTCCTCGCACTGCTCTTCCTGCTGGTCTTCCATTCCCTATCTGGCTTTGGACCCTTCACCTGCGGTAAGACCAACTCGCTACACGTGCTACTCACGCCATTCTCAGCATCGTGGCTGTTCCAGAGTAAATCCACCCTCAGCTCCAATTCTGCAACGCGGACCGTCAGGAGCTGGAGGCGGATACACTTTCCGCACACGTAGTCGTCTGAGTTCCCAAATGGTACAGGAGGAGCATATCACGTGACCGAGCTCTCCTGCCATGACTCAACCCTTAGATGCACTTAAATTGGCAACAACAATGCTAAAGTTAACTCATTGTTATAGAAGAGAAAACAGAAAAACTACTCACCAATCACCAGCCAATCATTTACCCCCTTGGCTGTGACGTCACCTTTCTGTTTCTTTCTACTTTTTTGCCTTCTCCCTGTAGCTGCACAAGCCACGCCTCTCCACGCTCCTCCTGACTGCCGCCGCTTTGGGCCTTTTATAGGTCTCTCGCCGACCCCAGACTCACGCACCTCCGACGCTGCTTATCCTCTTATCGTTTAAGAAACTAACTTCTGTCTTAAATTTATTCAATGACCCAGCCTCCACAGCTCTCTGAGGCAGCGAATTCCACAGATTTACAACCCTTTGAGAGAAGAAATTCCTCCTCCTCTCAGTTTTAAATGGGCGGCCCCTTAAATGGATGGCCCCTTATTCTCAGATTATGCCCTCTCGTTCTAGTCTCCCGTTTCAGAGGAAACATCCTCTCTGCATCCACCTTGTCAAGCCCCCTCATAATCATATACGTTTCGATAAGATCTCCTCACATTCTTCTGAATTCCAATGAGTAGAGGCCCAACCCACTCAACCTTTCCTCATAAGTCAACCCCCTCATCTCCGGAATCAACCGAGTGAACCTTCTCTGAACTGCCTCCAAAGCAAGTATATCCTTTCGTAAATATGGAAACAAAAACTGCACGCAGTATTCCAGGTGTGGCCTCACCAATACCTTGTATAGCTGTAGCAAGACTTTCCTGCTTTTATACTCCATCCCCTTTGCAATAAAGGCTAAGATTCCATTGGACTTCCTGATCACTTGCTATACCTGCATACTAACCTTTTGTGTTTTATGCACAAGTACCCCTAGGTCCTGCTGTACTGCAGCACTTTGCAATTTTTCTCCATTTAAATAATAACTTGCTCTTTGATTTTTTTCTGCCAAAGTGCATGACCTCACACTTTCCAACATTATACTCCATCTGCCAAATTTTTGCCCACTCACTTAGCCTGTCTATGTCCTTGTGCAGATTTTTTTTGTCCTCCCCACACATTGCTTTTCCTCCCATCTTTGTGTCGTCAGCAAACTTGGCTACATTACACTCAGTCCTTTCTTCCAAGTCATTAATATAGATTGTAAATAGTTGGGGTCCCAGCACTGATCCCTGCGGCACCCCACTAGTTACTGATTGCCAACCAGAGAATGAACCATTTATCCCGACTCTCTGTTTTCTGTTAGTTAGCCAATCCTCTATCCATGCTAGTATATTACCCCCAACCTCATGAACTTTTATCTTGTGCAGTAACCTTTTATGTGGCACCTTGTCAAATGCCTTCTTGAAGTCCAAATACACCACATCCACTGGTTCCCCTTTATCCACCCTGCTCGTTGCATCCTCAAAGAATTCCAGCAAATTTGTCAAACATGACTTCCCCTTCATAAATCCATGCTAACTCTGCCTGACTGAATTATGTTTTTCCAAATGTCCTGCTACTGCTTCTTTAATAATGGACTCCAACAGTTTCCCAACCACAGATGTTTGGCTAATTGGTCAATAGTTTCCTGCTTTTTGTCTGCAGGCGGCCTCTGTGGAGAGAGGGTAAAAGGTCATTGCCTTGAAACATTAGCTCGGTTTCTCCACAGGTGCTGATTACTAGACTTTCCATTAACATCTTCTGGGCGATATTTCTGGCGTTCGTGGTTTTGTTATTTTTCGGGATCGCCGGAATATCGGCCATTGTAAAAATTGTTAGCTTCGTTTTTTTAATTTGGGCGTTAGCCGAGCAGTGTGAAATGGGCGATCGCGATTTATTCCATTGTGCAAGGCTGGCATCCATAGCAACGGCCGTTCTGCACATGCGTATTTCTTTTGAGGTGATTATTTTTTCCCCGCGATTCCTGAGGTCAGGGGTCATCTGCACATGCGCAGAACATTTGAAAGAGAGAGTCATGAGAGAAAAGCAAGTGAAAGAAGTGTTGATTTTTTGAAAGCAGAATTATTAAAAAAAACAATGGAGTCAGGATTAAGTGATGTTGGTGAGGTGGTGGAGGTGGGTGAAGGGAGTGATGGGGCAGAGATGGGTGGGAGAAGGCATGCTAAAAGATTTTCTGGAGAGGCAAATGAGTGTTTCCAGCATTCTTGGTTTTTATTTTGGATTTCCAGCATCCGCAGTATTTTACAATCCTAAATCGCTCCATTTCTGAGCTGTGCTGCGACACAGTTGTATGGATGCCAGCACTGATGCCAGCACTGATGCCAGCACTGATGCCAGCACTGTTGGGATTCCAGCTGGTGAGTCACAGCAGGATCTATAAGTGTGCATAGCATCTGAGCGAACGTTCCAGAGGGGGTGGGTGGTCATCAGTCTTTCGGATGAGACATTAAACTGAGGCCCCGCCTGCTCTCTCAGGTGGACGTAAAGGATCCCACGACACTATTTGGAAGAAGAGCAGGGGAGCTATCCCCGGTGTCCTGGGGCAATATTTATCCCTCAATCAACAGCACTTAAACAGATTATCTGCTCATTATCACATTGCTGTTTGTGGGAGCTTGCTGTGCAGAAATTGACTACTACGTTTCCTACATTACAACAGTGACTACACTTCTCAAAAAGCACTTCATTGGCTGTAAAGCGCTTTGGGACGGCATGAGGTGGTGAAAAGCACTATATAAATGCAAATCTTGCTTCTTTCTATTGGACAGCAATCAGGAGTGGGAACCTCCTGGCTGATTTCCCCCTCGCCCAGCACAGGAGTTGTTGGAGTGGGAGATTTACACAGAGTTAATTGAGGGTGGATGGTTTTTCAGCAGGAGAAGATAGGCTGCTGCAGTGGATCAGGGCACCAACATCCTGACTAGGGAGTAATAGACTTTTAAAAATTCGTTCCAAGGATGTGGGCGTCGCTGGCAAGGCTGACATTTATTGCCCATCCCCAACTGCCCTGGAGAAGGTGGTGGTGAGCCGCTTTCTTGCACCGCTGCAGTCCGTGTGCTGAAAGTGCTCCCACAGTGCTGCTAGGGAGGGAGTTCCAGGGTTTTGACCCAGCGATGATGGAGGTGGTGGTGTTCCCATGCACCTGCCACCCTTGTCCTTCTAGGTGGTAGAGGTCGTGAGTTTGGGAGGCCATGCCGAAGAAGCCTTGGCGAGTTGCTGCAGCGCATCTTGTAGGAGGTACACTCCGTAGCCACGGTGCGCCGGTGGTGGAGGGAGAGAATGCTTAATGCTGGTTTGTGTTTGAGATTCTCTCAGCCCGCCTGAGCCAAGCTGCTAATCTTCTGGGAGCGAGGAGAAATTTGCCAGCCGAGTTTCTTGATTGTTGAGTTCCTTCTATTGGACGGATACAGAGGAACAGGTCGGTTCCGAATCCCCTGGAGAACGGTTTGCTCAGGTGGATTGGACGGGGCCCCAAGTCAATCATTTCTAAATCCAATTGTAAAATATATTGGTCCCACGGTTTACAACTCATCATTTCAGAAGTTCCTTCCATCTGAGCAGGTTACCAAAGCAAACATTAGGTGCCGTGAGTGAGGACAAGGGGAGGCTTTTCCCTGCAGTCCGAATAATCTTAGAAGAAAGAGAGAGACCCATATTAGGGCACATATGGGTCACAATACTTAATTCTGGTCTGGTGCAGATCCATACTGGAGAAAACTAAGATTGATTGGAGATTACTCAATGCTGAAGCCATAGCTGCTCCAACGCAGTATCGTACCAAGGGAGTCAGAGATGCCGGTTATTATATCTGTTATGTATTGTCCAAGTACATTAAATGTATAAGTACCATGGTGCGCCCACAGAGGGCGCTGTGGTGGGAGACCTGAAAGTACCTGCAAGACATTCTGGAGTTACACAATAAAGAACTACGGTCACAGCAGTTACTACAAACATCACAATATCCGTAATGTACTTATGTCTACGAGGCAATATGTTGTACTCAAACTGTAGTGACCTTGGTCCTTTATTCCAAACTCCAGTGAGGCACAAGCATGGTGGGCAGCCTTTTATACTGGGCCCTGCCACCAGGGCAGGAAACCCCTGGTCTCCACCAGTTGCACCCTCTTGTGGTGCCAGCATGTATATACACAGTGTAAACCTTATTGAAAGTACATCAGCTAAACAAGTCTCCATCTTATGCAACCACACGGTGATTACACAGAGAGTACATCCATAGTCTGCATATACAACACCATCCTTTGAATGAGACATTAAACTGAGGTCCCTTATGGTGGTTCAGGAGAACATTGAAGATATCATTGTGCTATTTGAAGAAGAGCAGGTTATTCTTCCAGTGTCCTGGCTAACCTTCCTCCTTTCGGATGAGACGTTAAACCGAGGCCCCCTCTGCTCCCTCAGGTGGACATAAAAGATCCCATGGCACTATTTCGAAGAAGAACAGGGGAGTTATCCCCGGTGTCCTGGCAAATATTTATCCCTTAATCAACATAACAAAAAAACAGATTATCTGGTCATTATCACATTGCTGTTTGTGGGAGCTTGCTGTGCGCAAATTGGCTGCCGCGTTTCTCACATTACAACAGTGACTACACTTCAAAAGTACTTCATTGGCTGTAAAGCGTTTGAGACGTCCAGTGGTTGTGAGAGGCGCTATATAATTGCAAGTCTTTCTTTATTAGCACTATAAACTGGAAAATTGAGGGCTATCTAGTGCTTATGCACGTGTTTCCTCCATTTCTGTTAATACCCCCTCCCAAGGTATAAACAAAGGCCAGGAGGCAGAAAGCCAAACTGATTCTACTCACTCCACAGTGGATGCAGATATCGAGGTTTTCTCCCGTCCATGGCTCTTGGACCCACCAGATCTAGGACACCCTCTCGCTCCCAGAAGTGGAGTGAGCTTTGGTACTCAATCCAAACCAGTGTGTCGTGATGGCCTGGCTATTTCACCAAGACAGGCCAGGCTTCTCCAGTCGTACAGCTGGTTAAGGCAGTCACTGTGCCTTACCTACCAGACGTGGCCCAGGTTCAACCTCACAGCAGCTGACCTGAGCTGCGGGAGGGGTAGGACTGTGACATTTGGTCTTGCTGCTCCTGGTTTAGGAAGGGGAACACTGGGCAGGGTTCCCACTCCTGATCACTATTCAGTGACCACCTGAGGGAAATGCTTCTGTGCAAGTGTCGGCTGTGGCTCAGTGGGTCAAGTAGTTGTGGGTTCGAGTCCCACTCCAGAAACTTGAGCACAAAAATGCAGGCCGACACTCCCAGTGCCGTGCTGAAGGGAGTGCTGCACTGCCGGAGCTACCGTCTTTCGGATGAGACGTTAAACCGAGGCCCAGTCTGCTTTCTCGGGTGGACGTAAAAGATCCCGTGGCACTATTTCGAAGAAAAGCTGGGGAATTATTCCCGGTGTCCTGGGCCAATATTTATCCCTCAATCAACATCACTAAAAAACAGATTATCTGGTCATTATCACATTGCTGTTTGTGGGAGCTTGCTGTGCACAAATTGGCTGCTACGTTTCCTACATTACAGCAGTGACTACACTCGAAACGTACTTCATTGGCTGTAAAGCGCTTTGGGATCCCCTGAGGTAGTGAAAGGCGCTATATAAATGCAAGTCTCTTAGCTATTGGGTGAAGACAGGCTTGGGCTTGGCTGCTTTGGTCAAGTGACCTTGAGTGTCCAGGCTTACCCATGAAGAATGGGTAAGGACCTTGTGGAACTGAACCCCCACCCCCCCGCCCCAACAAGGAACCAACAATCTTAGGAAGGAGTGGAGGAAAATTGAAGATAAAAAGACTTAAACCGAATTTGGTTTCGTTGCATAGAACTATCAGATCTGCTTTTAATTCTCGAGTAAAATTTGAACCCAATGCTTTTGTAAAGAAAGGGTTAATCAGACTGTCCTGAAGTCTGCTATTGTTATACTGCTATTGATTTCTTTTTACGTTGTAGTACAGAAGATCATAAGAAATCGGAGCAGGAGTAGGCCAGTCGGCCTCTCGAGCCTGTTCCACCATTCAATAAGATCTTGGCTGATTATTGAACTCAACTCCACTTTCCTGCTCGATCACCATATCCTCGCTTCCCCTAGGGTCCAAAAATCTATCGATCTCAGCCTTGAATATATTCAATGACTCAGCATCCACAACCCTCTGGGGCAGAGAATTCCAAAGATTCACAACCCTCTGAGTGAAGAAATTCCTCCTCATCTCTGTCTTAAATGGCCAACCCCTTATCCTGAGACTGTGCCCCCTGGTTCTAGACTCTCCAGGCCGGGGTAAACAAACTCTCAGCATCTACCCTGTCAATCCCTCTCAGAATCTTGTATGTTTCAATGAGGTCACCTCTCATTCTTCTAAACTCCAGAGAGTATAGGCCCAATCTACTCAATCTCTCATAAGAACATAAGAAATAGGAAAAGGAGTAGGCCATATGGCCCCTCGAGCCTGCTCCGCCATTCGATAAGATCATGGCTGATCTGATCATGGACTCAGCTCCACTTCCCCGCCCGCTCCCCATAACCCTTTATCCCCTTATCGTTTAAGAAACTGTCTATTTCTGTCTTAAATTTATTTAATGTCCCAGCTACCACAGCTCTCTGAGGCAGCGAATTCCACAGATTTACAACCCTCTGAGAGAAGAAATTTTTCCTCATCTCAGTTTTAAATGGATGGCCCCTTATTCTAAGATCATGCCCTCGAGTTCTAGTCTTCCCCATCAGTGGAAACATCCTCTCTGCATCCACCTTGTCAAGCCCCCTCATAATCTTATACGTTTCGATAAGATCACCTCTCTTTTTTTCTGAATTCCAATGAGTAGAGGCCCAACCTACTCAAACTTTCCTCAAAAGTCAACCCCCTCATCCCCGGAATCAACCGAGTGAACCTTCTCTGAACTGCCTCCAAAGCAAGTATATCCTTTCGTAAATATGGAAACAAAAACTGCACGCAGTACTCCAGGTGTGGCCTCACCAATACCTTGTATAGCTGTAGCAAGACTTTCCTGCTTTTATACTCTATCCCCTTTGCAATAAAGGCCAAGATTCCATTGGGCTTCCTGATCACTAGCTGTACCTGCATACTAACCTTTTGTGTTTCATGCACAAGTACCCCATGGTCCCTCTGTAATGTGGCACTTTGCAATCTTTCTCCATTTAAATAATAACTTGCTTTTTGATTTTTTTTCTGCCAAAGTGCATGACCTCACACTTTCCAACATTATACTCCATCTGCCAAATTTTTGCCCACTCACTTAGCCTGTCTCTGTCCTTTTGCAGAAAATTTGTGTCCTCCCCACACATTGCTTTTCCTCCCATCTTTGTATCGTCAGCAAACTTGGCTACATTACACTCAGTCCCTTCTTCCAAGTCGTTTATATAGATTGTAAATAGTTGGGGTAGTTGTCATAGGACAACCATCTCATCCCGGGAATCAATCTGGTGAACCTTTGTTGCACCACCTCTAAGGCAAGTATATCCTTCCTCAGATAAGGAGACCGAGACTGTGCACAGTACTCCAGGTGTGGTCTCAGCAAAGTGCTGTGCCATTGTATAATTGTAGCAAGACTTCCTTATTCTTGTACTCCAGCCCCAGTAAGGTCAGCCAGAGCTGTCAATGCAACGGTTCGATTAGTCACTTCAGTAAACCTGATTAAAAGACACAGGGCTGGATTTTTGGCTTTGATGATTTCGGGGCGGTAATGGCGGTAAAAGTTTGTGTCCGGGATCAGATTACGCCTCAGTAAGTAACATTGGGCAGCTGGGCCCCGGGTCAGGGGGCACAGCGCTAAGGGAGGCGTTGTACTCCTCTATCAGGGCGCTAGGATGGGAAACTCCCGAGCTAAAGAGCCGGGCCGGGAGCGCTCCGAGAGACGCCTGGGGAGAAATTAAAGCTAAAAAAGACCCACAAAAACATTCCCAATACATAGCCCACCGCCACCACAACATAAATCACAAAAAGAATTAAAAGCAAAAACAATCACACTTACCTTAGGACGGTGTTACTCGCCTCTCTGCAGCCGGTTTCGGTTGGACTGCCTGATTTCCCAGGCGGTCACTGCGGGGTGCGCTGCGGGGCGGACGGGTTGGGCGGGAATCAAAAAGCGCGGCGGTGTTGCGACCAGGTGCGTCGCACGCCGGGCGCAGCTGTTCCGGGGGTGCTGCTCTGTGCCGCCGCAAAACCGGCCCTGCAACGAGACCTGGGTGTCATGGTACATCAGTCATTGAAAGTTGGCATGCAGGTACAGCAGATGGTAAAGAAGGCAAATGGCATGTTGGCCTTCATAGCGAGGGGATTTGAGTACAGGGGCAGGGAGGGCTTACTGCAGTTGTACAGGGCCTTGGTGAGGCCACAACTGGAATATTGTGTATAGTTTTTGTCTCCTGATCTGAGGAAGGACATTCTTGCTATTGCGGGAGTGCAGCGAAGGTTCACCAGACTGATTCCCGGGATGGCAGGACTGACATATGAAGAAAGACTGGATCGACTAGACTTATATTCACTGGAATTTAGAAGAATGAGAGGGGATCTCATAGAAACATATAAAATTCTGATGGGTTTAGACAGGTTAGATGCAGGAAGAATGTTCCCGATGTTGGGGAAGTCCAGAGCCAGGGGTCACAGTCTAAGGATAAGGGGTAAGCCATTTAGGACCGAGATGAGGAGAAACTTCTTCACTCAGAGAATTGTGAACCTGTGGAATTCTCTACCACAGAAAGTTGCTGAGGCCAATTCACTAAATATATTCAAAAGGGAGTTAGATGTGGCTCTTACTGCTAAAGGGATCAAGGGGTATAGAGAGAAAGCAGGAATGGAGTACTGAAGTTGCATGATCAGCCATGAACTCATTGAATGGCGGTGCAGGCTCGAAGGGCCGAATGGCCTACTCCTGCACCTATTTTCTATGTTTCTATGTTTCTATGAAACCCCCCCGCGGGGTGCTGGAGGCTGACCGCCCGCCCAGAACACCTCACCGCCGCCATTGCCGCCGCTCCGGGGCGAAAAACGGAGCGCAAAGGGCCAGAAAATCCGCCCCATGTTGTTGAATAACGATTTCAGTTGATAACAAGTGCAGGAAAAACAATTAGATCTGAAAAAGAAAGACATCTGGGTGTGCCTCATCCTCTTTAATTGAGATTTCTGTTGAAGCAGGAGATTGAATGGTACAGAATGCTGCCAAATAAAAGACAGACTTATAATTTACGTTGCACTTGGTGGGATGGCAAATATAGAAGACACAAAATAAGGGAACTGTCTGTGCTGGTCGATGAAAAATAAAGCTTGTTTGGTAAGAAAAATGAAAGTTATTGATCAGAGTTAAACCAATTAAATTCTTATATGGAGTTGTATTTTAATTCAGAATTGTAATTGTAATTCAGAATTGCGCAGATTGTGTAGGGAGTGAGAAAAATGTTTACAAATTGGCTGTTTGTAATGTGTACAGGATTAGTAAAGGCCAAAGTTACTGAGCTCATAGCTGTAACACATCTCAGTCCTTCAACTGCACCAGCAAGGTTCTGTTATACCTACTGCCTTTTAAGTGTATGCTTAAGTACTATTGTATTTGTGCTGTCTACTTAATTGATCCGCCGAATGTTTGTGGCGGAGGAGCGGTGGGAGATCATGGCGGTGGTGTGACAAATAAGTGTAAAGGGGGCCAGAAGAAGGCCCAGGGGCAGCACGGGCCAGCCCACACTGCGATATGTGTGCGCACTAGATAAAGGCCACTGGTGCAGCAGAGCAGGTCTCCAGTCGTCCTGGTTAACCCTTGCCCCTGGATAAAGGCCTGGCTCTGTCAAGCCCGTGTGGTGGCTGGTGTGCAACGGTCACACCACGTTAAAAAAATCCACGCACAGGCATCTTCCACCCTTTCAACTGGAGTTCAGGACTGGAACATCGGGTCCTTCATTGAAACATCTATGAACCCATGTGGAAGCAAGTCATCCTCGTTAGATGAGGTCCTTACTACTAGGGGGATCAAGGGGTATGGCGAGAAAGCAGGAATGGGGTACTGAAGTTGAATGTTCAGCCATGAACTCATTGAATGGCGGTGCAGGCTAGAAGGGCCGAATGGCCTACTCCTGCACCTATTTTCTATGTTTCTATATCTGAGTGACCGCCGATGGTGATGATGATGTATACTTAATAAATCTGTCAAGCGTGATTTTCAATGTTTAGAACCTTATTTACTTTCGGATTAAATTATAAATAAAAACCTCTCCTCTGACACTTTCACAATCTTGTGCAGTCATCCTTTGACTTATGGTTACTGTAGTCCGTTGGTACTTCTACCAAAGTCATTTCTGCTTATTGTTTATATTGCCCTAAATCTGTGCATCTCTAACTCTCATTTTTCCTTTAGGACGCTCCTTAATACCTACCGCTTTGACCAAGCTATAAGCAATCTATCCTAATATCCCATTATGTGGCTCGATGTCAAATTTGTTTGATGACGCTCCTTGGAAGCACTTCGGGATGTTTTACTACATTAAAGGCGCTATATAAATACGTTGCTGTTGTTAGGTTGAACTGATGAAAGGTGGTGAAATATATAAGGATGAACTTGAGAAACCTGGAATTTTAGCAGGCTTATGAAATCTAGTCACTATTGTGACTACAAGTCAACTATATTGCTCTGGTCAGATCACACACTGAGAGCTGGGTTCAGTTCTAGACACCAAGACACAAAGGAGACATTCAAACCCTGGAGATGATGCAGGGACGAGCTAATTAACTGATCCCGAGCAGAAAAGTCGGGGTTATAAGGATTAACCAGCGAAAGTTGAGTTTTTCCAGTCCTGAATGAGCCTAACTTTCCTCCAGTTAAATATTGGGAAAACTGAAGACTATGTCTTCAAACCCCACCACAAACTCCGTTCCCTAGCCACCGATTCCAGCCCCCTCACTGGCCTCTGTCTCAGGCTGAATTAGGCCATTTGCAATCTTGGCATCCTATATGACCCTGACCGCTGCTTCTGACCCCATATCAATCATAGAAATTTATAGCATAGGAGGCCATTCGGCCGATCGTGTCCATCCATATTCTCCCCAACTCAAAGACCACCTGCCCCCACCTCCATGTTACCCATCTCCACCCTGCCTCAGTCCATCTGCTGCTGAAACTCTCATCTATGCTTTTGTTACCTCCAGACTCGACTATTCCAACGCTCTCCTGGCCGGCCTCCCATCTTCCATAAACCTAAAACTCATCCAAAACACTGCAGCGCGTATCCGAACACACACCAAGCCACGTTCACTCATCACCCTTGTGCTCACTGACCTACATTGGTTCCCAGTCCACTAAAGCCTCAATTTTAAAATTCTCATAGTTTTCAAATCCCTCCGAGGTTTCAACTCTCACTATCTCTGAAATCTCCTCCAGTCCCACAACCCACCGAGAATTTTACACGAGATGTTAAACTGAGACTTTGTCTGCCCTCTCAGGTGGGCGTGGAAGATCCCTTGGCTCTATTTGAAGAGCAGGGCAGTTCTCCCAGTTCACCTGGCCAATATTTATCCCTCAACCAACATCACTGAAAAAGATTGTCTGGTCGTTTATCTCATTGCTGTTTGTGGGAGCTTGCTGTGCACAAACTGGCTGCTGCGTTTCCCACATTACAACAGTGACTGCACCCCAAAAGTACCTAATTGGCTGAAAAACATTATTTGAGATACCCCGAGGCTGTGAAAGGCGCTATGCAAATGCAAGTGCTTTCTTTAACAGGTGATAAGACTGGAAGATAAATGCACAAAAATCCATCACCCTATGCAATTTATTTGCAAAGCACTCTTTGGAGGACGTACTTATTTAATAACTGTAACAAAAACATCTTCAAAAGGGTAAATCTGCTAAGAGAGGACATGACAGCCTTTCAACACCCAGCTGCAGCAGCGTCAGCTTCTCAATGAATGAAGCCAACAGGCGGAAGTGGGTCGGGGAGGAGAGGGAGAGGGAGAGAGGAGGGGGGGGAAAGAAACCCGGAAGCCCCGGCGGAAGTGACGTCACATCACGTGCCAATGATGTGGCAGAAAAAAATCCTTCAGCTGAAACCTCCGCCGAACAAAAATAATCCCTCTTCCCCCCCCCCCCCCCCCCTGAGGGAGAGAAAAAAATCAACAACTAAAGCACAACCCAGCCCCTTTGATAAGAAATTAATTTAAAAAGAGGTGTTATTAAAGCAAAGTTGAAAATGGGACAATGGGGAGGGAGGGGGGGGGGGGAAATAATATATATTTTTCCAAGCCTCAGCACTCCCCGCCCCCCAAACTTTCCCTCGGCCTGGACGCCCCTGGCGGCGGATCACCGGCGGGGCGGGCGCGCTGGCTGGTGTAGCGCTCCGCCGGCCCGCTGTTTCCGGCTGTCCGCCATTGCGGGGCTTTCGCTGCGGCTCATTGCTCGGACGGTTTATAAGGCGAGCGGAGGGCGAGCGAAGGTAGCGCCGCCGGAGGACAGGTGAGGATCCGAGGGGAGGGGAGGATTGGCCTTCTAGCCAAGGCTGAGCGCGCGTGTGTTTTGAGAGCATTCTGTCATTGATTTTTGTTGTGAGGTAAAAAAAAAAATGTTTTAATAATTTTTTTTTTCTCACACACAGATCCACAACAACAACACCCCCCCTCCCTCTCGGTTCCTCATCGACGCCGCATTTATTTTGCCCCCCCGCCCCTCCTTTCCACACGCAAGAGCTGACTTCACCCATCCAGCGACCGACAGGTCCCCCCCCCCCCCCCTCCACAACGACTTCGACCATGGCTCAGATTCTGCCCATCCGCTTCCAGGAGCACTTGCAGGTAAAAACATTTGTTTTCAATAAACCCAACAACCTCCTTCCTTCTTCTCCCCCCACCCCCCGAGCCCTCGGCCTAACTTGAGCCCAGCCCTGGGCAAATGTCATCCCCCACCCACACAGGCTGGCTGCAGCCTTTTTCCCCCCCCCCCCCCTAGTGCAAAGGCTTCACTATTTAATCTCTGTCTGCCCAAAATGTCAATTGTTAATCCGGATTTGTCTGTTTTTCCCCCTCTAATCCCTTCATTTTTTTTTTCCTTTTTTAAAAAAAAAATATCTTGCTGAGTTTCTGGGGGAAGATTACACTGTGTATGTTTTTTTTTCCCCCTCTAATCCTTTCAAAATATATATTTACACCCCCCTTCAAAATATATATTTCCCCCCCCGCACTCCAAAATATATTGGGAGTGTTTCTGGAGGAAGGTTCAACCTTGAGTTGCACTGTGGCAGAGTTCCACAATGTCACCCGTATGAGGAAATGTGTTGTGAATGATACCACACACATACATATTTTTTTTTAAACTCTGGCTAATGTTTTATTTCCTCCACCTCACCCCTGGTATAATTGTTCACCTGCCTGGCGGCTGAGGAAGTGCTGACATTGCCATCAGATGGTGTTTATCAGTGGAGTTAGGCGGTGAATATTTTTTTGGCTAATTGCTGGTGCCCATTTAGTTCCCACCCATACATGTTTTTGCAGCTTGATGATGCAAAAGATGTGAAACTGGAATATTTCCCAACAGACTTAAATTACCTGCATACTTTAATCTGTAGTCCACCTTTTCCTGTAACTGAATTGATAGGTGGCAGATTTTTAATCCCTTGTGTTAATTTGCTAATGCCATTATTGGAGTGAAATGACTGCTTTTGATGTGTGATTTAAAAAAAAAATGGTGCCTGCAATGTACTGTTTAAAGATTGTAAATTAACAATGCAGTTGTGTACTTTAAAAGTTTTTTTTAATGAAATTGGTGGACTTTAAACATTTTGAAGAGTTTGTAGTTTTAATGTTGGCTTACATGGTAAATTTTTTATGGATAGGCAGTTTCAATATTGAAATATGAATACTGATGTCTATATTGGAAATCCTTGGTTTGAAATGTTTTAACTTTAAATTGTATGTTGTTTCATGTAGTTGCATTGAGCTCACAATGTCTTGACTCGCCAATAGATGTTGGAGGCATTTCCTTGATCTCCAGTAACCAGGTGTTTATGGCTTGGTTGCTCATCCATTAATTACTTGACTCTAAACTAATCTGTAATTTAGATTTATAAACTGCAAACAATCTTTGAAAACAAAATTTAAGTCAATTTATTCTCATTTACAATGACTACACTTAATATGTAGAGTTGCTGCAACTAAAATCAATTTGTTGGCTTGGTGATACAGAAGTTGTTTGAAGTGTGAAAGCTCATGTCTTGTAGCACTACCTTCATGATCTAGTTTTATGGCATGCATGTAATTTGGAATTGGATTTATCGTGTTGTGAAATTGTCTGTTAACCCTAAAACTGAACTCTTGGTCTTGAGTAGGTGGAAGTGTTTGACATGTCACTTGATATCTGCATTTCACTGAAAATAACCCAATGGGATTTAAAAAAAACTTAATCTACTAACAAAAACACTATAATTCTGAAAGTATACATTCAAACATTAACATGTCTTGTCTGATGCTGACAGACCAGCTATATATTTCAAAAATTTTCTGTTTCTAAAATTGTGAGCCAGTATTTTTTGTAAATGGGTTGCCAGTTGTTTTACCTTGTCACTTGGGGTGCCATTGATCCATTGAGCTGTGATGCTAATAGTTTTGCTTCAATTACAAACTCATAATTCATTGGGCTACCCCCCCACTTTTAATGTCACACTTGTAAGTTTGAGTGTAGGGACACTTCTGAGCTAGGTTCAGAAATGTGGGTGAAAATTACAAATTTTGATCAACTTGCTCTCTGCTATGTAATGTAATTGTGTCCTTTTTAGCAAGAGGTCAAACTCTTACTGCTGAGAACTTTTAGTATGCCAGAGGGGCAGTGATTGCTGGGACTCTCCACTCTTGTATATTGTGTCAGTCCATTAAATTTAAAATGCTGGTGACATTCTTCAAAATTGAGTTAGGAGAGAAACTATGCTGGCTTATTATAAGCTCTTTGGACTTTACGCAACTTTTCACTAGGTCCAAAAGGACATTGAGTGGGGGTGGGTGATAGAGAATTGCAGTCTACTTGGTCAGTTGGATGCGAACTTGCATGCAGCTGTTTTATAGATGACATTAACATGCTGGGACATGCATGCTCTTGTGACCATCCTGTAAGATGGTTGGTGCGGTATTGTTCAACCATTACTGCATGCAGCAAATATGATATATTTAATATGCAAGTACATATAGGGCAGAATCACATAGCATTTTTTTCAGGTTGACTATTTGGTTGCTTTCCAGCTGCAGAAAATTGAAATTTAAAACTAAATCCTCAGTTCGTGAGCTCGAACTGTCTGGTATAGACACATCACTAGGTTGGGATGTTTTAAACCTGTGCAGTTTATGAACTTTATTGCTAATTAGCTATTTCCAAGATGAGGGTGGACAGCCAGTAGCTTGGGGTAGTTCATAGTCCAATGTCTCGTAGCCTCTGCCCAACCCCCACCCCCTGCCACAGTACACCCCACATGCCATACCTTTTCCTGAACTTAAAACTTTAAGGAAGTGTAGTCTAAGTTCAAGTCTCCAGTTTCTAATCTAGTGGCTATCAAACTTTATGAGGAAGACTGACCTCCCTGGCAAAGAAAGCAAGTATCTACAACTGCCTGAATGAAAAACCATAATTACAGAAAATGTTAAAATGCTGCAGCAAACATGCTCACAGGTTGTCAGTTGGAAAAGTTACATCAATGATTCCCCTCGTGGATCCTGGTATGAAAATGTACATAGTATCTGACTAGTCAATTTACTGCCCTCTAGCAGTGTTGGCGTGCAACCAAGCTGTACTACCTGGAGCTTTTAAATTGTGTATATAACTTGAGTCACACTGATCATCATGCAAATCTTGATTTTACACTGAGTAGCCTTTGCTACTGTACTGTAGTACTTCAGATCAGAGCCCAGCACAATGAAGGCTGGGCTTTGACTCTGGGTGCTTTCCAAGTTGATACTGCCAGCTAAAAGGAGAATGCTCTGTTGATCGATAAGCATGTCCAGATTAAGGAAATGTAACTCCAAAGTAATGAAGCAAATCACAGCTATAAGCAGGTGACCTTGGTTCTACCTGTTCAAATCCTTGTTGGGGAAAGTAACTTGCTCGCTCATTTCACACAGTGCAGATCCGTATCTGTTTGCACATTTATAAAACTGCTCCCACATGTTGGATTGGAACTTGAATTTGTTTCGTTCCAATCTTTTCAATTAAACTACAGCCAAGTTGCATGGTTAATTTTGATCATTACAAGGTAGAGAATGCACTCCAACCTACACTCCATCCATGCAAAGAGCAGTAGCCTTTCAAGTGACATGTATTTCTGATGCATCCCTGACTGGTGACAAGCTTGTTAAGTCACATTGTAGCTTGTTGAATCCTGTTGGATCAACTATCCTTTCGGGTACTTTCCTGTATTTACCTGAACTCCATATTGACATGTTTGGTTAAATGTCATTGTACTGTAGCAATTCTTTAAAAAAAATTAAAAATGAAATTGTAACCAGTTGAACTATCTGGTGCATATGGGTGGAGGTAGGAATGCTTGTGTTGAGTAACTCCTCAAGTTGAGTTGTAACTGTTGCTGTTCGGCTGACTAGCATCAAGCAATGAATGGGCTGACTTGTTTTGCAGCTGAACATTGACAAAACCAAAACCATTGTATTTTACCCTGACAAAAAATGTAATCTCCACCCCCTCCTCCTCCCTCCCCCCCCCCCCCCCCCAACTGACACTTGTGCAACTTCATCAACCTGTATCCTGATTGTTCAATCGTCATAGTCACTCATTCTCCAGGACTGCTGACTTTCACCTTTTTTGACAAGATCCCAGTTGAGATTAGTGTGCAGAATTAAAGCTCATGGTATTGGGGGTAATGTATTAATGTGGATGGAGAACTGGTTGGCAGATAGGAAGCAAAAAATAGGAATAAATGGGTCCTTTTTCAGAATGGCAGGCAGTGACTAGTGGGGTACTGCAAGGTTCAGTGCTGGGACCCCAGCAATTTACAATATACATTCAATTCCTTTGTCTATATCATGAATGTAGTATCTCCAAGTTTGCAGATGACACTAAGCTGGGTGGCAATGTAAGCTGTGAGGAGGGTGCTAAGAGGCTGCAGGGTGACTTGGACAGGTTAGGTGAGTGGGCAAATGCATAGCAGATGCAGTATAATGTAGATAAATGAGGTTATCCACTTTGGTGGCAAAAACAGGAAGGCAGAATATTAGAATGTTGACAGATTAGGAAAAAGGGAGGTGCAATGAGACCTGGGTGTCATGGTACATCAGTCATTAAAAGTTGGCATGCAAGGACAGCAGGCAATAAAGGTGGTAAATGGCATGTTGCCTTCATAGCAAGAGGAATTGAGTATAGGAGCAGGGAGGTTTTAATGCAGTTGTACAGAGCCTTGGTGAAGCCCCACCTGGAATATTGTGTACAGTTTTGGTCTCTTAATCTGAGGAAGGACATTCTTGCTATTGAGGGAGTGCAGTGAAGGTTCACCAGACTGATTCCTGGGATGGCAGGACTGACATATGAAAGACTGGATGGACTAGGCTTGTATTCACTGGAATTTAGAAGAATGAGAGGGGATCTCATAGAAACATATAAAATTCTGACAGGTTAGATGCAGGAAGAATGTTCCCGATGTTGGAAGTCCAGAACCAGGGTCAGTCATTTTAAGGGTTAAGCCATTTAGGACTGATGAAGAAAAACTTCTTCACTCAGAATTGTGAACCTGTGGAATTCTCTACCAGAGTTGTTGAGGCCAGTTCATTAGATATATTCAAAAGGGAGTTAGATATGGCCCTTACGACTAAAGGAATCAAGAAGTATGGAGAGAAAGTGGGAATGGGGTACTGAAGTTGCATGATCAGCCATGATATTGAATGGTGGTGCAGGCTCAAAGGGCTGAATGGCCTGCTCCTGCACCTATTTTCTATGTTTCACCTGGAAATATTGTAGCTTGACTGCTGCTTAACCTCCATGTCTGCCAATGTGGCAAATTTAACAATGTGCTCCTCATGGGCTCTTGAGCTCAACATAAACTCATAGCTGTGTAATGTTTACTGACCTCCACTTTGCTTCTATTTGAACCCCAGTGCATTAGCTTTTTTAAAAAAAAACCCTACCTTTTTTTGGAGCTTTCTCCACGCTGGTGATCCTGCCAGCAACCCATTAACCATCATATACTTCTCCCATCCACCATGCTCCTCCCCCCCCCCATATGTTTTGGCTGCATGTGAACTCATCATTTTGTTGCATCACTCCACCAACTTCAGAAACCTTCAACTTGCTACATCCTGGTTCTCCCTAGTTCTGTTTCAGTGTTGTGAAATACCTTGATGTTTTGCTGCACTAGGGGATCTCTAGAAATGGAAGTTGTTTTGTTGCTGCAAACCTGTCTGTTTTGCTCTGGCTGACACACAGCCTGCTGTGTAAGACCAGATGGGATAGTGTTTTTTCCCATCTTCTATCAGCTTCTTAAATTGGCTCTTTAATTGCACCGTCACTTTTTTAAAACCTGTTTTGTGTTGGTTGTGGGGAAAGATGGTTCCTGTTGTGTACAATCCACTAAATCTCTGCAGGTACTTGGAGTGTTTGATACCTTCCATTTTAACTGGATACTAGCTGACAGGGTAACCATGTAAAGATTTGAGTGCCTGGTCACTTGCACCTTGATTGATGTGCCACAGGCAAATTTCACAACCCTGCACTTGCTGTCCTATTAAGTGATGTGACACTCAATGTTGGGTTGTTTGAATTAATTCAGATTTGTAGAGCATGTCTAGTGCTGCAGATTTGTGGTCCCCTGGATTTGATGCCTACAAAAAAATAATTGTAGTGTATTTATATTGAACACATTATTTACTAAGTACAATAGGCTTGTTGGTGAGCTTTCAAATCTATCAAATGAGTAAGCTTTCATGTTAAATTTACTTGGGATGGCTAGCTAATAAAATTGATTTAAATCCTCCCAGAAGCTTAATGTAGCCATCCTATTTGAAAAGCACATAGAATAGTTAGTTATATCTGCAAATTTTCAGCTACCATTCTTTAATCTTGCCTCAGCTCTCATTGAATTGTGGTTGTTACCCCCAAATGTATCTGACGAATCTGATTTGAACCTAGTAAACTAGCTTCTTATCAAACACCCACTTCCGGTAAGTGTCTGGTACAGAAACGGTGGATTTTTAAATGACTAGACTTCCTGTGTTGTAGTTTGAAAGTACAAGTGCAGTATTAATGTTTCCAGCTGTACTTTGTTTTAATTCCTCACTGGCTGTAGTATTTACTGACTAGCTCTTTATATTGGCACTGAGATGCTGCAGCAGTGTTAGTATTTATCTGAAGTTATAGCTGGTTCCCTTGGCAGCTGATGATTTTGGAAATCAAACCATGGCTCTTGAATTGGGATAAACCAAACTGTTTCCTTCATTCTTGTGATGTAAAAGGCACATCAGTACTGTCTTTAAACATGTGCAGATGGGATAATTTTGAGAATCAGCTGCCTGCATAGTGATTTTAATGTCCTGGCTTTCAGCTGCATTGTACAGTATTGGTGCATGTGTTGGACTAATTTTGAACCCACTTTTTTTTTTTTGCTTTCAGGCAGTTGTGTAAATGACTTTTTTTTAATAAAAATTGAGTGGCTTTAGCTCTTGAGCAGTTTTGTACTCTGTGCAAAGGCTTAAAATGGAACTTTGTACTGGGAATGTTTTAGTATTGGAGCCCCTTTTTAAAATTTTTGGAACAAAGCATTTATATAGTGCCTTTCATGACCACTGGACATTTCAAAGTGCTTTACAGCCAATGAAGTCCTTTTTGGAGTCTAATCGTTATGTGGGAAACACAGCAGCCAACTCCCACAAACTGTAATATGATCAGATAATCTGTTTGCGTTGACTGACTGCAAAAGCTTCTAGATATGTAAAGAGAAAAAGATTAGTGAAGACAAATGTAGGTCCCTTGCAGTTGGATTCAGGTGAATTTATAATGGGGAACAAAGATGGCAGACCAATTGAATAAATACTTTCCTTCTGACTTCACGAAGGAAGACACAAATAACCTTCTGGATGTACTAGGGGACAGAGGGTCGAGTGAGAAGGAGGAACTGAAAGATATCCTTATTGGGTGGGAAATTGAAGGACAATAAATCCCCAGGGCCTGATAGTCTGCATCCCAGAGTACTTAAGGAAGTGGCCCTAGAAATAGTGGATGCATTGGTGATTATTTTCCAACAGTCTATCGACTCGATCAGTTCCTATGGACTGGAGGGTAGCTAATGGAACACCACTTTTTTTAAAAAAAGAAGTGAACAGATAATTATATGACAACAGTAGTGGGGAAAATGTTGGAATCAATTATTAAAGATGACATCAGTGTATTTGGAAAGCAGTGATAGGATTGGTCCAAGTCAGCATGGATTTATGAAAGGGAAATCATGCTTGACAAATCTTCTAGAATTTTTTGAGGCTGTAACTAATCTAGTGGATGAGGTGTATTTGGACTTTCAAAAGGCTTTTGACAAGGTCCCACACAAGAGATTGGTGTGCAAAATCAAAGCGCATGATATTGGGGGTAATGTACTGATGTGGATAGAGAACTGGTTGGCAGACAGGAAGCAGAGAGTCAGGATAAACTGGTCCTTTTCAGAATGGCAGGCAGTGACTAATGGGGTGCTGCACAGGGCTCCGTGCTGGGACCCCAGCTGTTTACAATATACATTAATGATTTGGATGAAGGAATTGAGTAATATATCCAAGTTTGCAGATGACACTAAACTGGGTGGTGGTGTGAGGAGGACACTAAGAGGCTGCAGGGTGACTTGGACAAGTTAGGTGAGTGGGCAAATGCATGGCAGATGCAGTATAATGTGGATAAATGTGAGGTTATCCACTTTTGGGGCAAAAACACGCAGGTAGAATATTATCTGTATGGTGGCAGATTAGGAAAAGGGGAGGTGCAATGAGACCTGGGTGTCATGGTTCATCAGTCATTGAAAGTTGGCATGCAGGCAGTGAAGGTGGCAAATGGTATGTTGGCCTTCATAACTAGGGGATTTTAGTATAGGAGCAGGGAGGTCTTGCTGCAGTTGTACAGGGCCTTGGTGAGACCTCACCTGGAATATTCAGTTTTGGTCTCTTAATCCTGAGGAAGGACGTACTTGCTATTGAGGGAGTACAGCAAAGGTTCACTAGCCTTGATTCCAGGGATGGCTGGACTGTCACAAGGAGACTCTAGATCAACTGGGCCTTTATACACTGGTGTTTAGAAGGATGAGGGGATCTCAGAAACATAAGATTCTGACAGGACTGGACAGGTTAGATATGGGAAGAATGTTCCCGATGTTGGGGAAGTCCAGAACCAGGGGACACAGTCTTAGGATAAGAGGTAGGCCTTTCAGGACTGATGAGAAAGTTCTTCACTGAGTTGTTAACCTATGGAATTCCCTGCCGCAGAGAGTTGTTGATGCCAGTTCATTGGATATATTCAAGAGGGAGTTGGATATGGCCCTTATGGCTAAAGGGATCAAGGGGTATGGAAAGAAAGCAGGAAAGGGTTATTGAAGGAATGATCAACCATGATATTGAATGGTGGTGCAGGCTAAAAGGGCCAAATGCACCTATTTTCTATGTTTGTATAAATATTGGCCAGGACTCTAGGGATAACTCCCCTGCACTTCAAAATAGTGCCATGAGATCTTTTATGTCCACCTGAGGGCAGACGGGGCCTCTAACATCCCATCTGAAAGACGGCACCCACAATCTTCTGACTCTGGCGGATGTGCTCTCCACTGGACCACAGCTGACACTGTTGTGCAGAATGGAATGGGCATCTTCTCAATCGGGTTACCTCCTATTAAGTGTGCAAATCATTGCTGATTTTGGGGGTGGTAGGACCTGGGTATTTAGAATAGATGGCCTTTTTCACCAAATTGATCTGAAAAATGCTGAGTAATGTATTCTTGTCTAGTGTGTCCTCCTCTTCTTCTCCTCCTTCCCCCCCCCCCCCCACAGGCTTTCCTTCAAAATAGCTTCTGCAATTGCAAGCTGAGTGGTTTATTTTGCTCTTTGCTCCTGCAGAAAACACAAAGTTTAAGATCCATCCCTTTAAATAAATGGTCAATACACACCCAAATTCTTGGAATAATTACCTATCAGGCTATTAATAGCCAACATTCAGATAGCCCTGACGACCACCAGTTGACCAAAAATACCAAAAGTAGCCATTGGCATGCTTTGTGTGTGTATATTGAGCCTGTTGTACTTGAGTAAAAAGTAGTTTGTGAAATGAGGTCTCTAGGTGAGACTAAGAATCCAACATTTGATGCACTAGTTAGTTCTGGTTTAGACATACCCAAACTAATCAGTATCTGTGTCTCCCTAATTGGCATTGGATGTCTATTCTCAAGAAGCATGTGGCTTTTTGACCACTTTATGGAAGTTCTGAAGTCAAATTAGTTGGTTTATTTAACAGCTGCAAACTGCTGTTTTACAGTAGCAAATTGATCTATCTAAATGACAATAGGTTTTGTAGATTTGAGGGCCTGGTCTTCAAACATTCTCTCAGATGTCTGAACTGCACTGGTGCACTGGAGGTGATGTTGAATCTCCATCAATGTCTGCCTTTGAGGCTCCTGAGATATGGGAAATGGAATTTGGCTACACAAGTGTAGTCTGGCTGTTCTGAGTGGATACTGTAATATAAATCCAACTTGATATAGGTCTCTCTGCACACAGCATGCTGTCCCAGATTATATAATGTACATGATCTCTTCAGCTCATGGGAAGCATGCCAACAGGAGCTGGTTTTTACATTGGGTCTGAAGTATTGATGCCTGAAGAACTGTATTGTCAATGTTAAGTTTGCTCAGGTTGAGTTCATTGACTTGACCTTGTTTGTAATTTGGGCGAGGGGGAAGATTACATTAGTTTGTTATACAATTTTAAAATTGGCTTCATGTGGAGTAGTGCACTAAATTATCATTTGGGGGCCCACTGGAATGTAGTGCCTCCATTTACTTGGTTATCTCCTGGGCCATGTACCTCAAGAGCCTTGGAGTTAGCTTGATTATGTCCATACATGACCTTTCTGAGGATCACTAAATTATTTGAACATTTTTTAACCTCTCTCCCTATATGGGTGTTGACTGACAGCAGCACTAATGCTACCAACCTGGCAAAGATCAACAGGGTCATAAATACACAAATTGCCATTGTAATAACTTTGCTGCAGCTGCACAGTTCTACCAATGATCTTTGACAAAAGCAGCTTGGCACCCTTGATTTTCAAGTAGTGACAAGTGACTCTTTGCTTGGACAAAGTTTTTTTTGAGACGGTCAAGGTCACTTGTCTGTTTCACCCATTTCCCATGGGACAAAAGCTGCTAAGTTACTCTTTGAATACAACTGATAGCACTGTTTAAAGATGAAATAACTCTTGTGGCCTTCTAACAAACTGAATCCACATGCATTTGTTTGTGGACCTCAAACTTTACTCCAGTATTTAAATTTAATGTTGAATTCTACAAATGTACCAAATGGATATCTGTTTAATGTTTTGAGTTGGAAGCGATGAATGACTCCTGTTGTCTGAAAAGCTGAAGATCAAATCTCTAGCTTGCCCCAGATATGAATTTGTGGGATTTGATGCACCATAGTTTCATCACTTGGATTTGTGCCAATTAGTTTCAAATGCCAGACATTGACTGCATCGAAGGGTGTACAACCTGCTCACTCTAACTTGCTTCAATAAGGTTTTGGTGGAGTTACTGAAGTGGTGCTAGATGTCAATGAGGAATGACAGTGTATAAACATAATGCAACTAAATACAATTGCATCAAATTTTATGTAGACATTTCCCAGTTAATGGGGTGAAGAAGACTTGACGCAAGATCAAGTGATGCTGGTACAAGAGTTGGACTTTATTTTTTTTTAAAGCAGCGATTGGGGGACCGACCTGAGTGGGCTAGAATGGCTTCCTCTGTTTGGCTGGAATTGTAAATATCCTTGGTCTGTGTTCAAACAAACGAGACTTCACCTGTGACATATTTTCTTGCCATTAACACTGGCTCCTCCTTGGACAGTATCTTTCCATACAATATAAACTGAACATGGATGTGGGGTGAACTATGGATTTGTATGGGGTCCCTTGCTGTCCTTGTATACTTGCTCCTAATGAACTTGAGGCAAGTCTAATTAATCCAGACCATCCTTAATATAATCTACAAAGTGAAGAGAAATCCTTCTATAGTGTTGGCTTTATTCCTTCACTTAACGGTGTCTCAGCACCATCTTGAGTATTGTGGTAATTTCTTTTAAAACTAGCAGTTTTAGTTTTAATGTGATTTGGGTGACTGGTTTCTTGCTTTTGTGACTTGTTTAGTAACCTCTTTACTGCCAATTTGTACTCATTTAGCACACTTCAGCTAGTAAAACTGACCAAATCAAAGGGCCCAAGTTTCGAGCTGCGCCTAGAACGGCGCAGTCCCGACCTGGCTACAAAGTGCGCCAAAAAAAAAAAAAATCTCCAGATTCTCCACCTCCCTGCATGTCCTCTGGCCTGCAGCGCAGCAGGAGCTGTAGGGGGCGGAGCCAGGTCCCTGCACCGAAAACAGTGCCAGGACCTCTGCACATGCGTGCTACAGTGGGTGCGCAAGCGCAGTAGCTCCAGGCGCCCGAAACTGTGTGAGGGGCCTGAAGCACGCAGCCCCTAGCCCTGGCCCAATGGCCTCACTGGGGCTGTGTGAATAAGGCTCCTCCCACGGCCAGTTCCTGCCGACCCGACTCGACTCCCGCTTTCCGCCTCCGGACCCGACACCGACTCGTGTGGCTCAAGTTACTAGTAGATCTGGGTTCTAGTTTAGGATTTCCTTCCCGTATCCCCAGAGACAAACTGCTTTTTAGACATTCAGGGCAAGCAAATTGAAATGGGGCCAAAACTGCCAATTATTGACTTCAAATGAACTGAGTTATCTGGGCTTTGGCTGGATAGCCAGGGCTTGGTGGTTGTGTGTCTTGGGCTGTAGTTTAGACATCCTTGCTAGAATATGTAACTTTTCTCAAATCTACATGAGGGGCTAAGTCTGGAATGCAGGCATTAGTAAAGTATGGATTTGTGTTCTCGATTACTGGCTGCATTCTATTCAGCCCGATCTCCACTTGAAGGGTTGAGGTGAGTCAGATTTTTGGATCACTGATGTTTTTAAGCAAGTTGAGCTGTTTTTTTTGGAAAACCTCCTGGTGGCTGGTTACCTTGGTTGCCACTAGCTGCAAGAGACTTGCGTATCAGGAACTGGTGTTTCTAGCATCCCACAAAGCAATATAAAGGTGACATGAAGTGTATTTAAGGTAACATCTTAAAGACTGTTTTTGTTCTTGGGCCTTTCTGTACTCTACCTGATCTGTAATGACCATGCTGAACAATTCTCAAATATCTTCCACTGGGATGCCATTTAAGATGGGAAGTAACTTGGCTCGGCTGTTTCAGCAAGGATATTTGTCACTTTGAGATCAAATGTTCCCAGTCAATACAGATGAATTATATTCTATGATTGAAGCTGTTGCACCTGGTATGCTTACTGTTGGTACAAATAACAATTTCTGTACCTCAAACACTTTATAGTTTGGTCTGAAACTCCTGCCTTTTAACTGGTCTATTTGATTTGTTCATACTGTCTTGATCCATGGGTCTAGGAAATGGTTCCAATAGTATATGGGATTTTGGTAGAATCTTGTTTAATTGCAGCTTTTTAACCATAAATTATTGTACTTTAATGCTGTTCTGCAGTTTAGTAACTATCTTGCATGTTGCAAAGGACAGGCAAGAGATTTACTCTTTTCCCTCGGAAGGATGTTATGGGTCTCTTTTTTTTTTAAACATGGGATCAGACCATTTGGCACAACTGGTCTAAGTGCCACATGAGACTCCTCCCACCTTGGTTCCCCTTGCCCCATCAACAAATCCTTCTATTCCTACCTCCATGTATTTGTCTAACTTCCCCTTAAATGCATCTATGCAACTCCTCAACCATTGTTTGGCAGTGTTCTATTCTCGGTGAAGTTTCTCTTGAATTCCTTGTAAGTGACTAGCTTATGTTTGGGCTTTCTCTACAGGGTAGACAAAGTTTCCACATCATGCACTATTGCATAAATAGGTCCCCTGTTCTGTAACAGAGAAAAGATGCAACTCTGCCAGAATTCTTGAATGCAAGTACCTCAACTGCCTACTAATTGCCAAAGCTAAGTCAAAATCCCTACTTCCAAAAAGCCTATTGCCATAATTGCTCATCTATTATTTCAACTGACCACTTGTAGTTTCCATACAAAGGGACGCTTTGGTCCTTGTGGGCAGAGTATCAGTAGATCGGAGATTTGGGTGAATTGTGCATGAATCTTGCCCAAAATGCTGCAATCCTTTAGGCTGTGTATTTGATGTGTGGCTAGATTGTGCATGTACCTGGGTGCAAGTACACAGGAAGTCCAGGCTGTAGTGCAAATTGGTTCTTTGTACTGACTGACCATAGTGAATTGGGATTTGTACATGAAACCATATTGCTTGGTCATTTTTTAACCCCCTCCAGGCCCAGAAGTCAATATATTTGATCAAATGGAAGCATAGATTGGCAGATCTTGTTGGCTTCAGTATGTGGCCTAGCCAATACCTTGCCTTTAAATCATGCACTATTAACTATGTTCCCTTTCAGATATTCTCTAGTGAGCCTACTTTGTTGCAACTTCCATAGATTGGATACTTTAGCTAGATTGTAGAGAACTCCCATGTACAATAAACTTCCCTTTGGTTAGAGGGCAGAGTTAAATTAATGCTGTTTGATGATGCCGATGTGTATTTGTTTTCCAAATATTATGTAAATAGATTGCATGTTAGAGTCTGAGTAGGTCACGAACACTCCTAAAGCTGCACTTGGTAGCAACCCATTTTAAGATTAAAAACTGTGCAAAGAATAGACCAGGCAGGATCTGTAAAAAGACCATGACATTGGTGTGATTCCTTAACTGGTGCACACTTGCAACATCACAACTTGTCTTTTCTTAATCTTGGGGCCCAAGTTTCAGGCCGTGCCTAGAACGGCGCAGCCCCGACCTGGACACCCGTTGCTCACGCCACAGTGTGCCTAAAAAAAAAAAAACTTCCAGATTCTCCAGCTCCCTGCTGGTCCTCTTGAGCCTGGCGCGGCGCAGCAGGAGCTGTAGGGGGCGGAGCTAGGTCCCTGCGCTGAAAACAGTGCTGGGACCTCTGCACATGCGCGCTACAGTGGGCGTGCATGTGCAGTAGCTCCAGGCGCCCGAAACTGTGGGAGGGGCCCGAAGCACGCAGCCCCTAGCCCTGGCCGAATGGCCTCACTGGGGCTGCGTGCATAAGGCTGCCTCCCACGCCCAGCTCCTGCCTCGACTCGACTCTCTTCTGCCCCCGGACCCGACTCTCCCACCTACCCCCGGACCTGACTCCCTGACCCTCCCCGTGCTCCCCACCTGACCCTCCCTCCCCGACCCCCTGATCTCCTCTCCTCCTTGGGTAAGACCAAAACTGTACACAATACTCCAGGTGTGGTCTCACCAGGGCCCTATATAATTGCAGTTACACCATCTTGTAATAAAGGCCAACATATTTGCTTGCTTGTACCTGCATGTTAACTTTCAGTGATTTGTGTACAGAATCAGGTCCCTCTGAATACCATTATTTCCCAATTGCTGGTTTTCTATTTTGACCAGTGGATAACTTTGCATTTCTCCATGTATTCTATTTGCCATGTTCTTGCCCACTCACTTAACCTGTCTATATCCCCATGAAACCTCTTTACATCCTCTTCATAACTTGCATTCCCACATAGCTTTGAATCAGCAAACTTGGATATATTACATTTGTTCCCCTCCAAATCAGTGACCTAAATTGAGTGGCTGAGGTCCAAGCACTAATCCTTGCAGTACCCCACTAGTTAGTCTGTCAACCTGAAAATGACATGTTTGTTCCTATTCTGTTTTGTCTGTTAACCAATTCTCAATCCATGGTGGTACATTCCTTCCTGCCACCACCCCCCCCCCCCAAAAAAAAATCCCATGAGTCTTAATTTTGTTAACTTCTTGTGTGGCACCATCTGAAAATCCAAATGCACCACATCCACTGGCTTCCCCCTTATTTCCAAGTTACAATCTCAAACCGATTTGTCAAATCTGATTTCCCATTTCTAAATCTGTCTCTGCCCAATCCTGTTTTATAAGTGCCATGTCCTTAATAGATACTAGTATTTTCTCTACTACTGATACTGATGGGCTAACTGGTCTAGTTCTGTTTTATCTCCCTCAAATAGTGGGGTTGCATTTGCTACCTTACAATCTGTGGGAACTGTTCTAGAATCTATATAATTTTGGAAGATGACGACCAGTGCATCCACTATCTCTCGCCACTTTTTTTAAAACCATAGGCTTTCTTGGTTCAGTCCAAATAATCTCTACTTTTTTAAATACTAATTTCTTCTCCGTTGGTTCTCCAGTATTTCCAGGAGGTTTTTTTTTTTTGCATCGTCCATGAAGACTGACACAGTAATTGTTTAATTTATCTATTTCCTTATTCCCATTATAATTTCTCCTGTCTCAGCCTGTAAGGGACCCACATTTACTTTTGCTGATTTCCTTTTTTTACTTTTGCATACTGATGGAAGCTGTCTTTTTTTTCTGGGATGTGGATGTTGCTGAAGGCCAGCATTTATTGCCTTCTAAGGTGATGGTGAGCTGCTGCCTTGAACTGCTGCAGTCCTTGTGAAGGTACTCCAGTGTTTGGGAGGGAGTTCCAGGATTTTGACCCAGTGGCAATATATTTCCAAGTCAGGATAGTGTAACTTGAAGGGGAACTTGCAGGTGATGGTCCCATGAACCTGATGCCCTTGTCCTTCTAGGTCATATGTTTGGGAGGCTCTGCTGAAGAAGCCATGGTGAGTTGCTGCAGTGCATCTTGTAGATGGTACACCCTGCAGCCATGGTGTGCCAGTAGTAGAGGGAATGAATATTGAAGGTGGTAGATGGGTTGCCAATCAAGCAGGCTGTTTTGACCTGGATGGTGTCTGGCTTGAGTGTTGTTGCAGCTACACTTATCCAGGCAAGTGGAGAGTGTTCCATCACACTCCTGACTTGTGCATTGTAGATGGTGGAAAGGCTTTGGCGAGTCAGGTGAGACACATGCCACAGAACCCATCATAGGCAGTCTCTTGGAATCAAGACTTGCTTCAACTCTTAAAATGAGTCCTCGGGTGGCTGAACTGTCCAGTACGAGAACCAGTCTCGTCACAGGTGGGGCAGATAGTCGTTGAGGGATGAGGTGGGTGGGACTGGTTTACCACACGCTCTTTCCGCTGCAGAATACCCAGCCTCTGAACTGCTCTTGCTACAGTATTTGTGGCTGTTTCAGTTAAGTTTCTAGTCAATGGTGACCCCCTGGATGTTGGGGGATTCAGCAATGGTAATGCCACTGAATATCAAGGAGGTGGAGAGACTCTCTCTTGTAGGAGATGATTATTGCCAAGTAACATTCATGCCACACCAGCCCAAGCCTGAATGTCATCCAGGTCTTGCTGCATGCGGGCATAGACTGCTTCATTTTCTGAGGAGTTGCGAATGTAACCGAACACAGCAATCATTGCATGGAGAACGTCCCCACTTCTGACCTTGTGGAGGGAAGGTCATTGATGAAGCAGTTGAAGATGGTTGGGTCTATGACACTGCCCTGAGGAACTCCTGCAGTGGTGTCTGGTGCTGGGATCATTGACCTCCAACCACTGCCATCTTCCTTTGTGCTCTGACTCCAGCCAGCGGACCATTTGCCCCCTGATTCCCATTGACTTTAATTTTACTAGGGCATCCTTGATTGCCGCACTGTCAAATGCAGCCTCTGTCAAGGGTAGTCCATCTCATCACCTAGAATTTGGCTCTTTTGTCCATGTTTGGTCCAAGGTTGTGATGAGATCTGGAGCTGAGTGGTCCTGACAGAACCCAAACTGAGCAGGTTATTGGTTAGTAAGTGCCTATCACTTTGCTGAGTGAGTGTAGACTGATGGGGTAGTAATTGGCCGGATTGGATTTATTCTGCTTTTTGGACCAGGCATACCTGGGCAGCTTTCCACATTCAGGTAGATGCCAGTGTTGCAACTGTACTGGAACAGCTTGGCTATAGGTGTGGCTAGTTCTGGAGCACAAGTCTTCAGCACGACAGCCAGGATGTATCCAGTGCACTCGGCTGCGCTTTGTGTGAATCGAATTGGCTGAAGACTGGCTTCTGGGATAGTGGTGACCTCTGGAGGAGGCTGCTACAGATCATCCACTGAGCACTTTTGGCTGAAGATAGTGGCAAGCACTTCAGCCTTGTCTTTTGTACTAGCATGCTGGGCTCTGCCATAATTGAAGATGGGGATATTCATGGAGCAGTTGCTTCCTGTTGAATTATCCACCACCATTCACTACTGGATGTGGCAGGACTGCAGAGCTTTGATCTGATCGGTTGACTGCAGCATCTCTTGGCTCTGTTTAATGCTGTGTCCGTTTAGCATGCATGCTTCCCCAGGTTGGCACCTCCTTTTCAGGTACGCCTGGTGCTGCTCCTGGCATGCTCTTCTGCACGCAAACCAGGGTTGGTCCCTTGGCGTGATGGTAGTGAAGGATATGCTGGCCTGAGGTTACAGCTTGTGCTGGAATACAATGCTGCTGCTCATGGCCCACAGCACCTCATGAATGACCAGTTTGGAGCTGCTAGATCTGTTAATCTATCCCACTTAGCACAGTGGTAGTGCCACACAACACAATGGAGGATGTCTTCAGTGTGAAATTGGGACTTCATCTCCACAATGGCTGCAGTGATCACTGCACAATGCTGTCATGGACAGATGCATCTGCGACGGGTAGATTGGTAAGGACCAGGTAAAGTAAGTTTTTCCCCTTGTGTTGGTTCTCGCCACCTGCTGCAGACGCAGTCTGGCAGCTATGTTCTTCAGGGCTTGGTCAGTAGTGGTGCTACGGAGATACTTTTGGTGATGGATGTTGCAGTCCCTCACTCAGTACATTCTGTGCCCTTGCTACCCTTGGTGCTTCTTAGTGGAGGTGCACTACATCAGCTGAGGGAGGGTGTAATCAGGTTTGTTTGACCTGAAGCCATGAGGCTCCATTGGGTCCAGAGTCATTATTGAAGACTCTGAGCCACTTCCCTCCTGACTGGTATACCAATGTGTCGCCAGCTTGTGTGGGTCTGTCTTGCCAGTGGGACAGGATATAGCCAGTGATTAAGTTTGCGATATTGGCGGAAAGGTATGATTGAGTGACTGTCAGGCTGTTGCTTGACTAGTCTGTGGGACAGCTCTCCCAATTTTGGTACAAATCCCACATGTTGGTGAGGAGGACTTTGCAGGGTTGACTGGGCTGGGTGTGCTAGTGTCATGTCTGAAGCCGATGTCAATGCTGGGTAGTCCATCTGCAACAAACCATGACAAGAAATAAAACCAAAGAGTGGTGTGCTGGCCCATTTCAGAGGGCAGTTGAGTCGAGCACAGTGCTGTGGTTCTGGAGTTATAGGCCAGCCTAGGTGAAGATAGCAGATGTCCTTTCCCAAACAATGGTAGTCTTATAGTCACCACGACTGACATTGGCTTTTATTCTAGGTTTATTTAATAGAATTTAAATAATTCATCTGATTTGAACTCTCGTCTCTGGATTATTAATCCATACCTTGGGATTACTAGTCCCTTAATTAGCCACAATGCTACTGTCCCCTTAAGTACTTTTTGGAATGTAGTCACTAATATGGGAAACATGGCAGCCAACTTGCACATGTCAAGTTCTCTCAAACAGCAATGTGGTGATGACCTGATCTGTTTGTGATGCTGGTTAATGGATAAACATTGGCCAGGACACCAGGGGTAACTCCCCTGCTCTTTGAAATAATGCCCTGGGATTTTTACATCCATCTGAGAGCAGAAGAGGCCTCTGTAACATTTCATCTGAAAGACAGCACCTCCAACTGCAGCTCTCCCAGCACTGCAGTGGAGTGTCAACCTAGATTTGTGCCTTTAAAGTGCTGTAACCTAGAGCTGGTAATTGGGATTAGACTGGGTGACCTTTTGTTGGCAGGCAAAAGTACTGCAGGAATTGAATATGGCCAGGGTGATCTCCTGGACTAGTTTTGATCACCTGGATGGGTCAGGGGAATTTTCCCAGATTTTTTTTCTCCCTAAATTGGGCTAGGTGTTTATCTGGTTTTTGCCCATCCCATGAGATCACATGACTCCAGTTGGAGAATGTTTCAGTTTTAGGGGTGTCACAGTTGTGAGGCAGACTGGTTGGGCTGGGTGCTCTTTGCCTTTCTGTCATTGTTCATGGCTTTATATGTAACCTTCAGGGCTGCTGACCAGGGGTTGTGTGGCTTTGTAGGCCGGCACAGACATGATGAGCCGAAATGGCCTCTTTCTGCGCTGTAAGTTTCTATGTGCTCCAGTCCCTGGACTGGGACGTGAACCCACAACCTTCTGATAGAGGTGTGAGTGCTACTCATTGACACTGGCTCAGTAGGGAGCAGTGTCTTGATAGCTTACACATTCTATTTTCCCTTTCTTTATCCATATCTTGGTCCTCCTTTGCTGAATTCTAAAATCTCCCAGTTCTCTGGCTTGCCACTCTTTTTTTTTTGGCAACATTATAAGCCTCTTCCTTTGATCTAATACTCTAACTTCTCATTAGCCATGGTTGGACCACTTTTTCTGTGGGGTTTTTGTGCCTTAATTTACAGCAAATACACATTCCTTTATGTATTAAATGCTAACCATTACTTGTCTAGTTGTAACTTAATCTAGTTTCCCAATTTACCTTCCCAACTCAAGAACACAAGAAATAGGAACAGGCAATTTGACCCCTTGAGCCTACTCCGCCATTTAAAAAGATCATTGCTGATCCGATCATGGACTCTGCTCCACTTCCCTGACCGCTCCCCATAACCCTTTATTCCCTTGTCACTCAAATCTGTCTCTTTGCCTTAAATATATTCATGACCCAGCCTCCACAGTTCTCTGGGACAGAGAATTCCATAGATTTACAACCCTCTGAAGAAATTCCTCTTTTTTTTTAAATGGGTGGCCCCTTCTACTGAGACTATGCCCCCTAGTTTTAGTTTCCCTTGAGTGGAAATATCCTTTCTGCATGCAACTTGTTGAGCCCTTGTCTTCTGTTTCGATAAGATCACCCCTCATAATGCCAGAGTATAGGCCCAACCTATTCAACCCCCCCCCCCCCCCAAAATCATCTCCAGAATCAACCTAGTGAACTTTCTCTGAACAGCTTCCAATGCAAGTATATCCTTAAATACAGAAACCAAAACTGTACACAGTACTCTAGGTGTGGTCTCACCAATACCCTGTACAATTGTAGCAGGACTTCTCTGCTTTTATACTCTCCCTTGCAATAAAAGGCCAACATTCCATTTGCCTTCCTGATTACTTGCTGTATCTGCATACTAACTTTTTGTGTTTCATGTACAAGGGGCCCCCAGGTCCCTCTTGTACTGAGAAACTGTGCAATTTTTCACCATTTAAATTATAATCTGCTTTTACTTTTTTCTGCCAAAGTGGATAACCTCATTTTCCTACATTAAATTCCATCTGTAAAATTTTTGTCCACTCATTTAGCCTGCCTATATTCCTCTGGATTTTGTCCTCAACTTGCTTTCCCACCCATCTTTGTATCAGCAAACTTGGCTACATTACACTCAGTCCCTTCATCCAAGTCATTAATGTAGATTGTAAATAGTTGAGGACCCAGCACCGATCCCTGTGGCACCCCATGTTACTGTTTGCCAACTGGAAAATGACCAATTTATCCTGCCTCTCTGTTTTCTGTTAGCCAATCTTCAATCCATGCTACTATATTACCCCCAACCCCATGAACTTTTATCTTGTGCAGTAAGTAACTTTATGTGGCACCTTATCAAATGCTTTCTCGAACTCTAAATGCACCACACCCACTGGTTCCCTCTTATCCACCCTGCTCATTATATCAAAGAACTCCAGCAAATTTGTCAAACATATTTTCCCTTTAGTTTTCTGCTTTCTGTCTGCCTCTTTTTTTTTTTAAAAACAGGGGCATTACACTTGCGGTTTTCCAATCCGCTGGGACCTCCCCAGAATGCAGGGAATTTTGGTTAGATTACAACCAATGCATCCACTATCTCAGCAGCCACTTCTTTTAGGACCTTAGATGCAAATCATCAGGACCAGGGAACTTATCTGCCTTTAGTCCCATTATTTTACTAAGTACTATTTCATTAGTGATTGTATTAAGTTCTTCCTTCCCTATAGCTCCTTGATTATCCCCTATTGGGATGTTTTTAGTGTCTTCTATTGTGAAGATCAATACAAAATATTTGTTCACTGTCTCTGCCATTTCCTTGTTCCCCATTATTAATTCCCCAGTCTCAGCTTCTAGGGGACCAACATTTACTTTAGCCACTCTCTTCCTTTATATACCTGTAGAAACTTTTACTATTATATTTCGTGCTAGTCTTCTTAATCTCGCTCCCCTCATTTGTCATTCTTTTGGCTTTTAAGTTTCCCTCTAGTCTTGGCCACATTGTATTCTCATTTTCAATTTGATGCCATCCTTTATTTCCTTAGTTAGCCATGGATGATGATCCCCCTCACAGCCTTTTTCTCATTGGGATGTTTTTGTTACAAAATATCAATATCTTGCCACTGCTTATCAACTGTCCCAGTCCACTTTAGCCAACTCTGCCTTCATATCTTGTAGTTTCTTTTTTTAAATTTAAGCTTCAGACACTAGAGAGCCAACTTTCTCAACCTCCAACTGGATTTGAAATTCAACCATGTTATGGTGACTCATTTCTAGAGGATCTTACGAAGAGATTGTTTATTAATCCTCATTACACAGTACCAGATTTAAGATAGCCTGCTCTCTGGTTCCACAATGTACTGTTCAAGGAAACTATCATGGATATACTCTGAACTCTTCCTCAAGGCTACCCTGGCCAATTTGTTTTGTCCAATCAATATGAAGGTTAAAGTCACCCATGATTATTGTCATTCCTTTTTTACAAGCCTCCATTATTGATTTTATACTCCATCCAACAGTGTAGCTAATGTTGGGGGACCAATAGACTACACCCACCAGCAACTTTTTCCCCTTATTATCTCCACCCAAACTGATTCAACATCTTTATCTTCTGAGCCAATATCATTTCTCTAACAGATATCATTAAGAGCTACCCCACTTCCTTTTCCTTTCTGTCTGTTCTTTCAAATTGTCAAATACCCCTGTTTATTTAGTTCCCAGCCTTGGTTGCCTTGCAACCACATTACTGTAAACAAAAGGAAAAATGTGCCCTGGTTTCAACTGCCATTACATTAATTGACTAAATTTATTCAGCAGGGCAAGGTTTAAGATGTTTACTGTGATTCATTGATATTGTGGGCATTAGACAATACTAGCTGACTTTTGTATTGCAGCTTTTAAACTTGCATTTCCATTGGAATTTGGTTTGGTGTTGGCACATAAATCATGGTCTGTTAAAGTTCTAGAATTTCACATTTCTCAAAGTGAAATTGACTGCCCATGGAAGTGTACCCCAGGCTGTTTCCTGATGGTGGGAGGCAGAAGCTTCCATTTTAGGTGGTGTCATTTGGGAGGAGTACTATAAACTTATTGCACCCAGCCCAACACATTTTTAAAAACTGGAGGTCAGGTAAAATGGAAGATGGTGTGAATCTGCTCATATCTCAAAGGTGATGGTGCTTGCTCTTGTGTAATACAGTGCACCAAAAAAGCATGGCATTAACCTCACTTTGACTGGTCCTGCTTTTGAAATGACCAGCTGGAGAATTGATTAGATTTGCTTTTTTTTCTCCTCCACCCACCTTGCAGTGTGGAATTGCAGGCACAGACATATTTCAAAGCATCACCACTACACTATCCAGTGAGTTTTTGTCTTGTGTAGCTAGTTTAGTAGCTTACTGTTGGGATAGGAGGGAGGCGAAGAGAGAAGACTGTCAGTTTTGGTGTCTCTGCTATTGAGGCCCCAAGTCCTACTATGGAGGCAAACCCAGGGAGGTACTTGTCCAGTAACTGGTATGCTGCAACAAGAGCACAGTCCAGGGTTCAAACCTAGAATCATCTTGGTTTATGACTTCCTCACTAAACTAGGAGCTGAAGGCAACTTTGAGATGAAGAGTTTAGATGTTAAATTACCCTCTTCCCAAAACTGTTAACCAGCCTAAAATTTGCACTGGAGTAAGTGACTTGGCTTCCTGTTGTATTGTTACGGTGCTGCACACAGCAGTTTTGCATCCTTCCTGGAATTCAGAATTTGACTCTAGTCAGCAGAAAGGACTGTACACTTAATGCCAAAGTACCAAATTGTTCTTAGAACTTTGTGCTTTCTGCAAGTAAAGATGCTATCTTTGCAGGAATATTATACTGGGGTTTTAGTTGGAATTTTAGTTTTGTGATCAGATAACCTGTTCTTTTTGGTCAGAGTTGCTGTACTATTTGACTCCTGTGTACTTAACTGTAAACTCTAGGTTTGTTTTAGTTTAAAAGCTTGGCATGACTTTGCTTAAAATACAGTAACTTTTCACTTCTGTTTTTAACAATTGTAAAGATGTAAAAGTTTAAGCCCCCCCCCAAGGCTACATTTACACTTGGTAACTGAGGGAATACTGCATTCAGAAGTGCCATTTTTTGGATGGGGTATTAAACCAAGCTTGCATCTCGATGGAGGGGCATGCAAGAGACCCCATGGCTCTATTTGAAGAGCAAGGATTTAGTGTCCTTGTCAACATCATTCTCCATCACCAAAAATAAAATGTTTTATCAATTTGTGGGACCTTGTCTGACACTAATGCAAAAGTAATTTGTTGACTATAGTATCTTGATGTCCCAAGGATGTGGAGGTGCTACAAAACATTAACACTGCTCGAATAGTGCCATTCACGATCTTGCTACTTCCAATGCAGTCCACTGCCCTGAAACATCACTGTCGTGGTGTCAGGCCTGGCCCCATCCTCTGCCACGGTTAGCCTGGCTGAGCTGAAATTTCCTGAGCCACTCCCAGCGGGAACCTGGAGTCACTGGTGCAAAGTCCCTATGGTTTCGGGATGGGGACACCAGCTCCTGGCATCTTCACAGCTGGGTGAGTGTATAAACAGAGACAAGACTCTGGTGTGAGGGGGTTTGGATAACACATACTGTATATTCATTATACACAATCACCAACAGCGTGGCTGTACTGCAGGGCAAAGTTGTAGAAGAAATGATTAATTAAATTCGCACAGCATTTAAAGATGGTTTGGAAAACTGACATGGATGGATGACGAGACCTGACAAGCTGCTGAGGAAAAGTTCCTATTTTGTAAACTGCAAGAAAATTCAAACCTCTTTAAATCTGTGGCCAGTATGTAGAAATTGTAAAACCTACAGAAATGTTGTCCTATTGTATATTTTGTCGTAATGGCACCATGTCAACTGTTTAACTTTACCTGAATGAAGAAAAGAAACAAGTTTTCATTGAACTTTGCACTTTCACTGTTTTGATGCTGTTCTTGTGTTGCTGGCTGTATGTCCTGCAAATCCCGTGGGAGGACAAGTGTACTAACATCAGTGCCCTCATCCAGGCCAGCATTGACCACACTCTGCTTTGCTGGGCAGGCCACATAGTTTGCATGCCAGACACTAGGCTCCCTAAGCAAGTGCTCGACTTGGAGCTCCTTCATGGCAAACGAGCCAAAAGTGGGCAGTGGAAACATTACAAGCACGTCCTCAAAACCTTCTGTGGTAAAATTACTATATCACTGATACCTGGGAGTCCCTGGCTGAAGACCGCCCTAGGTGGAGAGAGTGCATCCGGAAGGGTGTTGAGCTCTCTGAATCAACGCCACAAGTGTGCAGATGTCGGGTGCAGGCAGCAGAAGGAGCATGTGGCAAATCAGTCCATTCCCCTGACTAATGTCTGTCCCACCAGGTCTGTGGCTCTCATTGAACTGTTCAGCCACCAAAGGACTCTCCTTTAGGAGTGGAAGCAAGTTTTCCTCACTTCCAAGGGACTGCCTATGATCCATGCATTAGCAGCTGGTGATATCCAAAAGCCAAATGCACTGGCCCCAACATTCTGTGCTGCGTTTGACATTCCTGTGGCGCAGAATTGGTGAATCCTGATTTATTGACCTGTGAATTGGTGCAGCATTATCTCCTAGTTTTCAGCTCGCGTTCCTGATCACTGTCTAGGCCTCCTACTTGCCAAGTCCCCACAGAGCTATTTTAAATGTTTGTAAATAAGGGGCAAAGCTTGCAATGCACCAGGGGTAAATTAGAACAGGATATACAAGGTGAAGCCTATTGGGATCAACTGACTGGAAGTCAGGAATCTTTGAGCCTAAAGAGTGCAGAAACTTTTTGACTGAATTACTGGCCTTTGGCTATGAAACCCCGAGGATATTTTTTCCCTCGCCCAGTGATGGGTTCTGAGGACGAGGTATAGGATTCCCAATACGCTTTGTCATTCTAGTGGAGGAAGTGGAGCAGTAGGCAATGGTGGGGGAAAGGAGGCAGAATGAGGAGGATGCACTCTAAGACATTGCCCCCCCCCACCCCCCCAAGGAATTTACAGGTCCTATGCAGACCTTAGTGGGAGGTCAGTTAGAAAATGCGCATCACCAGAGACTATACTGCATGAAGGAGGAAGGTCACAACTGCATGCAAAGTTTATGCCACTCATTTCAGTCAGCCAGTGGGTACAGTGTAATATCAGCCATGGTGCCATTGGGGCATTTGTAATTGACACACTCTCCAGAGAGCTGGGAAATTCATCCAATTTGGCATCACAAAAAGGCAGCAGTAAGATGGGGCCATCCAGTTTTATTGCATTGCTTAATGTCCCAAAGTGCAGGAAGCAGTAGGTGCCATCCATATTGCTTTGTGAATTCCTATAGTTAACCCACTCCACTTGAACAGAAAGGGCGACCACTCTTTGTATGTTGTCACAATTTGGATAATTAAAGAATCCTCCATTACTGCAGGATTTGCTGAAAGTTTGCATGATGCATTCATCCTGCCTGGGAGCTGCGACAGGCTCTCTTTAAACTAATACATGGTGGAGGAGCGGCGAATGATCGTAGCGGAGGTGCAGCAAATGAGGTTGTGGGGCCGAGAAGAATCGAGGGCCTAAGGGCAGCACTGGCCAGCCCGTGCAGCAGAGCAGGTCTTCAGTCGTCCTGGTTAATCCTCTGTCTCTGTCCTCCCCTTAAATGTCAGTGCTTTCTTCAACCATTTCATGTGCAGCAAGTTCCACATTGTCACCAGTTGGTAAACCAATTCCTCTTAAATTCTTTGGTTTTATAAAATTGCATATACTGCAGAATGCATGTATTGGAATATGAAAATGCGACTGGTTAGTCAATCTGAAGTCTCCATGAGCAGCAAGGCTGTCCTAAATGCAGTCACGGGATGTGCATGTAGGTATAAATATTTGATGGTGCAGATTATCTTGCTATGCTCAATACTGCATGCAGTTTTGAAATGGCTGCAGTACTTGATCTCATTTTGGGGTGTAACTACCTTTGCCCCAAATTCCATTACTGGAAATGCAGTACACTTTGAGTATGTTTCTGGTAACTTTAATGACCAGTTTATTTTTACGTCACTTTTTTGGAAGGTGATTGGGAGATGCAATAAAGGAATTGCCCCCTTATTTCATGCAAAAAGTTGGGGGAGGAGATACCTGTCCCATCTGTCATGAAATCTTTTATTGAAGGAATCTGTGCATAAAATCAAACTTTTATACTAGAATTTAAGTGCTATTGTATTTTTAATAAAGTATAGTTAATGAAGTGGATAAATGCAAGATTTTTTGGAGGTGGGCACAGCGTTCTGTTTGACTTGGATATGAAGTTGGTAGCCAACATTGGCTGGCTGGTATTTGATTAACAATAGACCATCAATTTGCTTATTAGAATATGAGCAGTTGTTTTGTAGCATAGGGTATTTTACTTGACTAATCCAGAGGGCTGGCCTAATAGTTCAGAATGACTGTTCAAATCTCTGACAGTTTGAGCATTCAAATGAGTTTGTTTTTTAATTCTGAAAAGCTGGTATCTATCTGCAAATGTGAACATTAAGCTCAGTCAGGTGCAAAAACTAATTTCAGAATGTCCTTTTTTTTAGGGAAGGAAACCTGCCAGCCTTCTGCCTATCTGGCCTTCTGAACTGAACTCAAATAGCCTAGCAAACCATTGTCCAACTGCTGCAGCATTCTAGAATGCCCAATACTTTCTCGGGGCAACTGAGTGTAATTAATGTTGACTTTGCCAGTGACTTTTTTCCCTCCCTTTCCTGCACCCCCCCTTCAAGAATGAAGAAAAAAATTGGGAGTTGTGCAATAGTTAACAAAATACTCATATGCAGCTCAGTTACTGTTACTAATTAACCACTGCTTCAGCCTTGACTACTAATTCAGCACTCTGGTCTGAAGTGTTGGGACCTACATTGATCAGCACCTATTTTTTGTCAAGAATTTTAGTTGCTTTTGAGACTGATCTTATGATTACTGCAGTTTGCTAGTTATACAGATATGACTGATGCATTAATTGGCAAGTTACTCCTTAATTGTGCAGATTGCCTTCTGAGCAAATGTCAAATTAGAGTTTCCAGCTGAATGCAGGCAATTCACTGAGCAATGTCCAGGTCCTTACCAGGTGGTTTTAGAAAATAGCAGGATTGGTCTTTGCAGAATGATCAACTGATCTGAATTAGCAGATACTTCAAACCCCCCCCCCCCCCTCCAACAAATGTGTAATAGCCCTGAAATTTAGCTTCTACAGTTTAACTACCCTTCCCTCTTTTTTTTTGATAACACTCCTGTGAAGCACCATGGGACATTTTATTACATTAAAGGCACTATATAAATTGTGCACTTACTGACAACTTAAGATTTTTCCTGTTGCCTGCTCATCTGCAGTCCAAGTCTCTGGACCATAATCCTCCATCCAACGTTTAGCCTCTTGTCTGCATCTCCTAGTGTAATGGTTGAGATTAAGAACTTTTGGTGAATCCATGCTTCACATTCCTAGCCTACTGCATGAAATGTACTGGAATACCTGCTTACCATGTTGCCCTGCATGTAATCCTTGCAGATTTTTTGTCTCACTCCATTCCACTTTGTTTTAATTGATTGCAGTTTGGTGATTGAAAGCACCTCGAGAGCTCCAACACTTGGTGCCATTGAATGAAATGCAGGTTCAGTAGCTTCTCCCCAGTGTTCAGAGTTGCCAATGTTACCTCCACAGTGGACAGTGTTTAATGAGGGTGTAACTTTGAACCATCCAGTGTTAGTTGTGGATCAAAGTATGTATGGAGACCAGGAAGACATGAAAATTGAAATTGAATTTCCTTTTAGGGTTATCCCACCCCACATTGTTTGCTGATTCCTGAACTGTTGCCAGGTCGGTGGGAATGTGTGCTTTACTGCCCTTTACTCTTTATTTCCCTCAAACTTGCCTGGCTGAAAGAACTCCGCTTTACTGAAATGCCACCAGACTGTCTAAACAGTCTATCCACTTTCCAGTAAAGGAACTGAGAAAATGTAGCTCATTTCCACTATTTGAAAATTTAATCAGTTATGATGGAAAGCAAGTAGAATTGGACATAATGAGGCAGCGTTGGCTTGTTACTTTTGCTGACCAATTAAATGGCTTGCCAAGAGCACACAGCATTTAATCTTGCATGCTAGGATTCCTAGATTAACTTGTTTCTGAAGCCTTTGGTCTTATGACTACTCTCTCCCTCCTGTGTTTAAAGTCAAAACAATCTTTTAAAATTGTTCCAACAGTTATCTAAATGTATTCCAATTTCGTTCTACCTTCTTGAAGGTTACTCATGCTGTGGTATGGTTCTATAAGCATTGGCAGTCTGCCAAGACCTGGCCTTCCTTGCCAAGCCAATATGCGGGTCAGCCATTTGACTGTCAGCACCACAGCTGGGCTTGATCTATCTCTTTCCTGAAGTCCACTTGGATAATGCAGTGGGAATCCTGCTTTGCAACTCACATCCCTGAAATCAACTAACACTCTGTCCCTCTGCAGCTGAAATCTGCCAACTCCTCACACCAGGGATCCAATATGGGAGCTTCTGGGCCTATAGGAAGCACTGGCTTACCCAGTGAGCCATCTGGATGTTCTACACTTGTGCTAGTGGAAATATATTGTAAAAACCATAGGGCAAATGGCAAGTTGGATCCAAAATTGGCTGAAGCAGGAAGCCAAGGGTCATGGCTGGTGGGTGTTTCCAGTGGGGTTCTACAGGGCTCAGTACTAAGTCCCTTGCTTTTTGTGGTGTGTATATAATCAATGATTTAGACTTGGATGTAGGGGGTATGATTAAGAAGTTTGCAGGTACTAAAATAGACTGGTGAATAAGAAAGCTGTAGACTGCAGGAAGATATCCATGAACTGGTCAGATGGGCATAACAGCAGCAAATGGAATTCAATATGGAGAAGTGAGAATGCATTTGGAAGGCTAACCATGCAAGTGAATACACGTTAAATGGTTAGGACACTGAAATGTAGAGGAACAAAGTGACCTTGGAGTGCATGTCCACAGATCCCCTGAAGGTGGCAAGCCAGGTAGATGAGGTGGCTAACAAGACATATGGAATACTTGCCTTAGCTGAGGCAAGAGCAGCAAAGTTATGCTTGAACTGTAACACTGGTTATACCACAGCTGGAGTACTGCATGCAGTTCTGGTCGTCACATTACACAAGATGTGATTGCACGAGAGGGTATAGAGGAGATTTACGAGGCTGTTGCCTAGACTCTAATTTTAGCTAAGGAAAGATTGGATCGGCTGGATTTGTTTTCTTTGGAACAGAGGAGGTTGAGATGTTGAGGTATATAAAATTGAGGGGCCTAGATAGTGGATAGGATGGACCTATTTCTGTTGGCAGAGGGATCAACAACCAGGGGGCATAGATTTAAAGTAATTGGTAGGTTTAATGGGGAAATTTCTTCAGAGGGTGGTGGGGGGGGTCTGGAACTCACTGCCTGAAAGGGTGGTAGAGGCAGAAACCCTCCACATTTAAAGGGTACTTGAAGTGAAGTGCCTTGTAGGTCACGGCAAGAGCTGGAAACCAGGAATTGGCTGGATAGCTTTGTTGGCTGGCGTGGGCCAAAGAGGCGGCCTCCTATGCTGTAAATTTCTGATTCTGGCTGGAGATGATCAATGCTTGTTGTAGAAAAATTCAAACACTCCCAAGTATAACTACCACGCCCAGCTGTTGAAGTTAGGCAAGGTGTGGCTAATATTGCCTTTAAAGGTCATTTCAAACTGAAGGTTTAAGGCAGAAAGTATAAATCTGCTCCTTAATTTCACTGCTTATCAATGTGAATGTTATTGCAATGTTTTATTTCAGTAATTTACTGTGCTGTTAAGCAGAAATGAACTTTCTTGGGAGGGGAGAAGTGGAAGGAAAGAGGCTTGCTTAGTCTCTTTCAAAAATGTCAAGAATTTCCAGTTTCCTTGGGTTGGGATGGTGAGCTATGCAGGAAGTTGGTATTGATGTAGTGTTCAGTTTCACCAGTGGATCAAGGGTGAAGCTACTGAATACCTCCTAACTTAAACTGGGTCACTGTTTAATTATTTACCCAAGGAGCTGGGTTAACTGTCAATCTCCTGATTAACACTTTCTAAAAGAAGCTTAGCTGAAGAAATGAAACTGGCCCATAGCTCTATTTGGACATCATGTATACTAGAGGCTTTTGTTGAGTAGCTACTATTTAACTTCAAGCATCTGTGAATTAATGTCGAATTGAATAGTTGCATGGCCTTTTCATTGGAGTACAGCTGACCAGAAATGGGTAGGCTGTCCCCTTGTCTCATCCACTGAGCATCTAGATCTCGATTTCAATTCAGTGTCACTGGTATCCTAAAGTGAAGATGACACATGGCCACAAGTAATAAAAAAATGTCTTGACTCTTGTTGCTTGTTCAAGCAGTCTACTTCAGTCTGCAATATTACAGCAGTCTTGAGTAAAAGGAATATAATTGCACAGGTGCTTCAGGGAGAGAATGGGGAATTATAGACCTGTTAGCCTGACATTGGTGGTGGGGAAAATGTTGGAATCAATTATTAAAGATGTATTAGCAGTGCATTTGGAAAGCAGTGACTGGATCGGTCCAAGTCGGCGTGGATTTATGAAGGGGAAATCATGCTTGACAAATCTTCTAGAATTTTTTGAGGCTGTAACTAGTAGAGTGGACAATGGAGAACCAGTGGATGTGGTGTATTTGGACTTTCAAAAGGCTTTTCACAGGGTCCCACATGAGATTAGTATGCAATATTAAAGCACATAGTATTGGGGGTAATGTATTGACATGGCTAGAGAACTGGTTAGCAGATGGAATAGAGTAGGAATAAACAGGTCTTTTTCAGAATGGCAGGCAGTGACTAAGACAAAGGTCCTACACCAGCCTGTCCTCGCTGCACAGCACTGCCTCCAAGCATCAAGATCCACAGCGTGGCCCTGGACAACATGGACCATTTCACCTATCTCGGGAGCCTCCTATCAACAAGAGCAGGCATTGATGAGATCCACCAGTGCTGCCTGAGGAAAAAGTGTTTGAAGATCGGGCCCTCAACTGTCACCAAGCTCATGGTTGACAGGGCCGTAGTAATACCCGCCTTCCTCTGGCTCAGACATGGACCATGTCTCCACAAGATCCTGCAAATCCTTTGGAGGACAGACGCACAAACATTAGCGTCCCTGTTCAGGCCAACATCCTCAGCATTGAAGCAGTGATCACACTTGATCAGCTCTGCTGGGCAGGCCACATAGTTTGCATGCCAGACACGAGACTCCCAAAGCAAGCGCTCTACTCTGAACTTGTCCACGGCAAACAAGCCAAAAGCAGGCAGAGGAAACATTATAAGGAGACCCTCAAACCCTCCGTGCGACATCCCCACTGACCCCTGGGAGTTCTTGGCCATATACCACCCTAAGTGGAGGAAGTGCATTCTGGAGGGCACTGAGCTCCTTGAGTATTGTCGCCGAGAGCATGCAGAAATCAAGCGCAGGCAGTGGAAGGAGCGTGTGGCAAACCAGGTGCTCTGCCCACCCTTTCCCTCAACGACTACCTGTCTCACCTGTGACAAACTGTGGTTCTTGTATTGGACTGTACAGCCACCTAAGAACTCCTGCTAAGAATGGAAGCAAGTCTTCCTCGATCCCAAGGGACTGCCTATGACTGCAAAGTTCAGTGCTGGGACCCCAGATATTAATTTTTCATTTAAACACAGGAATTGAATGTAATAGCTCCAAGTTTGCAGATGACACTAAGCTGGGTGGCACTGAGCTGAGGAGGATGCTAAGACTGCAGGGTGACTTGAACAGGTTAGGTGAGTGGGCAAATACATGGCAGATGCAGTATAATGTAGATCAATGTGAGGTTATCCACTTCAATGGTTTAAAAACGAAGGCAGATTATCTGAATAGTGACCGATTAGTTAAAGTGGTGATGCAATGAGACCTTGGTGTCATGGTATCAGTCATTGAAAGTTGGCATGCAGGTACAGCAGGCAGTGAAGAAGGCAAATGACATGTTGGCCTTCGTAGTGAGGATTTGAGTATAGGAGCAGGGAGGTCTTGTACAGTTGTACAGTGCCTTGATGAGGCCACACCTTGAATATTGTGTACCATTTTGGTCGTCTAATCTGAGGAAGGACATTCTTGCTATTGAGGGATGGAAGCAAAGGTTCACCAGACTGATTCCCAGGATGACAGGACAGGGTCGACTAGGCTTGTATTCAGTGGCATTTAGAAGAATGAGGGGATCGCCTAGAAACATATAAAATTCTGATGGGATTGGACAGGTTAGATGCAGGAAGAATGTTCCTGATGTTGGAAGTCCAGAACCAGGGGTCACAGTCTTGGGATAAGGGGTAAGCCAGTTAGGACAGAGATGAGAAACTTGAGTTGTGAGCATGTGGAATTCTCTACGAGTTGTTGAGGCCAGTTCATTAGATATATTCAAAAGGGAGTTAGATGTGGCCCTTGCAGCTAAAAGGATCAAGGTGTATAGAGAGAAAGCATGAATGGGGTACTGAAGTGCATGATCAGCCATGATCGTATTGAATGGTGGTGCAGGCTTGAAGGGCTGAATGGCCTCCACCTATTTTCTATGTTTCAGCTTGGAAATCTCTGCCATTTAGGCAGAAAAATGGCCAAAATAGTTACGTTAAGTGGCTCCTGTGCTGAATTTTTCTCCCCTACCCTTCTAAAGTAGCTTGAGCTAAAAGCTTTGACTAATTGCACCAGAACCACTAGATTAGTGGCTGAATTCATTTACATGGGATGTTTTTGAACTGCTGATTCAAGTTTCTCCTGCAATCGTACCCACCCACTGCCAACTAGTGATCAGCAAAGCCACTTTTATTCCAAGTTTGGCTCATTCACTCAACATCAATATTTAATGCATTGATTGATTGTAAGGATTTTTTTACTTTTACAAAAGTATGTGGCTGTCTCCAGCTTCAGGTCTAACCTCTGCCAAAATAGTGTTTATTGAAGAGGTAGATATTTGGCTGGTTTTGAATGGGCTCCAGAACTGTAGAGCAGTTCGTTTCTGAAAAGGGATTTTGGCAACAGCAGGGTTTGGAGTGCTCATTAATGGCATTCTTGTACTGTGATCTTGCATTAGCCATCTTGAACAGTTCTTTGTGCATCATCCCTAATGTTTTGTGGGTGGTGCAAAATACTAGCCACACTGGGATGTGGGTCCCAATTCTCAAGGTGACCACTTTGCCTCAGTGGCAGCATTTCCAAAAGGTTGGGGTTCAAGCCCCACTCTAGACTAGAGCATTTAATCCAGACTACACCAGTGCAGTACTTTCTGGTGGTCGTTTGGATGAGTTATTAAACCTGACCCTTCAGGTGAAGAACTTCCTCTTTTTGAATAGTGTAGTCTACGATGTCTTGGCTAACTTTTATCCCTCTAATGCCTACATCATCAGGTCATTTGTTCCACTGTGGTTTGTGGGACCTTGCTCTGTGCGTAGTGCTGCATTTCCTACATTACAAAAAAGTACTTCACTGGCTGAAGTGCTTTGGGATGTCCTGAGGCTGTGAAAGGTGCTATACAAAGTTCTTGCTTTCTTGCCTGTGGTGCATGAGCAAGTAATAAACTAGTATACTTGTCTGTCCTAAACATCCAAGTGCTTCATTCATGAGCTACCTTGGGAATGCAACTGACTTGAGCAAAAGATGAATGGTGGTTAGATGCTTCCATCTGGGAACATGTAAAAGATGACTGCTGTAAGACTCGTGTGAAGCTGCACAATTGCTGCTTAATCAGTGGCAGAAGTTCCCTTAAAACTTGGTCTTTCTGTGCAGATCAATTTGCCTTGATGCTGATGGGGACCCTGACCGTCTTTGACTTTGAAATATGGATGCTAGTTGGTGGCTTTGTTTGCCTCTACTGCCTGTCCCTTTGCTCAAAAACCAAAGTGCACAACATTTGAGGCCAGTGATGCAGGCAGAGGACTGGCAATGGGATAACTTTTGGATGGCACAGACAAACATAGAAACATAGAAAATAGGTGCAGAAGTAGACCATTTGGCCCTTTGTGCCTGCACCACCATTCAATAAGATCATGGCTGATCACTCACCTCCATACCCCTTTCCTGTTTTCTCTCCATACCCCTTGATCCCTTTAGCTGTCGGGGCCATATCTAGTTCCCTCTTGAATATATCCAATGAACTGGCATCAACAACTCTAGAGAATTTGAGGTTAACAACGGAGTGAAGTTTCTCCTCATGGTCCTAAATGGCCTTGTGTCCTTTTCATACCGTGAAGGAATGTTGCCATAGGACCACTTCTGGCACCACACTGCAACTGGTCAGAGCAACAGTTATTTGGGCCAGAGTTTGCCTACCCTTAACTGTAATTGGTTCATTGCTTTGAAAGAGCTGGGAGAAAAATCACGCTAAAGTGGAGACCTACATGATGCAGACATTGTTTCAACTTGTCAAAGTTTAGCCTTTAGTATAATTTCCAATATTGAAATTAAAATCTGTCTGCTGTTGTGCATTTGCAAAAGTAGCCTTTTTCTGACCCTTTTACATTAGCAACTTGATTATGCCCTTCCAGGCTTTTGGGACCAGTCAAGTTCAGTATATGGAGTTAACAGTACAGCAAGACATGTCACAAATAAAACAACACAAATAGAAATGGGTCTGAGTGAGCTCCTCTGGCATGTTTGGTACTCAACAGTATATCAAGTATTTGGAATGGTCAGTATGCATCAAGTCAGACTGTCTGAATAATGCAGGCAGGTGGTTAACACAGCATGTCTATCCTCAAGAAGATACAGGATGCCTGTGACTACTTTTGTTAATTCAGCAGTGAGTTTATCAATTTCAGTCAGTCACTTGAGGGCTGTTTACCATCTGAATATTCTGGTGGCTGAGTCGAGCTGACACTGGCTGATTTGTAATGTACACCAGTAATTTTTCAGTATTGCTAACCATGAATAATGTAGTACTCTAAATTACCATCGCTACAAACTGACCAAGAACAGCTTTCATGTGAAACCCAGTTTCAAAATTGATTCAACTTGCCTTGTCTAAATCCAGCTTTCCTTTGCATACTGAGTTTTGTCATGCTTACTGAAACATAAGACAGCAATGTTGTATGAGTCAAGCTTCAGTATAAAACTAGTGACAATCTAATGTCTGAGTGGTTACAGCACTGAAGGAGGCCATTTGGCTACCAAGCCTGTCTGCTCTCTGCAATCGCCTTCAGCTAGTTCTTCTGCCCTTTCCCTATAGCCCTGCATTTTTTTCCTTTTGGGTACTTATCATCCCTTTTGAAAGCCATGATTGAATTGGCTTTCACACCCTTTCAGGCAGTACATTCCAGATCCTAAATACTGAGTTTTTCCTCATGTTGGTTCTTCTGCCAATCACCTTTGAATCCATGTTCCCTGGTTCTTGATCCTTCTGCCAACGGGAGCAGTTTCTCTCTGTCTAGACCGCTCATGGATTTTGAACATCGCCCCTTTGCTTGACGAACAACCCCAGCTTCTCCAGTCTATCCACAGTCCTTCATCCCTGGAACCATTCTTGTAAATCCGTTCTGCAGGATTCCATATGCTTTTATAAACTTTCTCAACCTGCCTTGCCATTGTCAATGATTGGTGCACCCCCCCCCCCCCCCCAAGGTCTCTTCATGCACCCCCTTTAGAATTGTAACCTTTAGTTTTATATTGTCTCTTCCTACCAAAATGTATCACTTGCTCTTTTCTGCATTACATTTTGTCTGCCCATTGAAGTCTCTCTATCCTCCTCACTGTTCATCATACTTCCAAGTTTGATCATCTGCAAATTTTGAAACTGTCCTGTACACTGAAGTCCAAGTCAGATGTATATCTAGAAAAGCTGTGGTCCTAGTACTGACCCCTGGGCATACCACTATGTACCTTCCTCCAGTCTGAAAAACAACCATTCACCACTCTTGTCACTTTGCCAATTTTGTATCCATACTGCCATTGTCCCTTTTATTCCATGGGCTTCAACTTTGTTGACCAGCTATTATGTTGCATTGCATGACACTGGTGTATACAAAAAAAGGAAAATTTGAGTATAGAATTCAGAATGGATTCCCTAATTTAACTGATTCTATATTCAATTGAAATTACACTCTAGTATAGACCTTGTGTGCTGTCTGGGCAATGGTGTGCCAATAGAAAACAGCAGTCTGGTGAACTTTTTCATGTGACCCTGGAAGAATGCCAACTTGCTGTTGAGACTTTCCTAGAATTCCCATTCTACCATCAGATGATTTAGTGCTACAGAATCAAAAGTACAGTTGAATCATTGACTAGTTGATCATGGAATTTTTCTAGTTGATGTCTTGATGTCCCTGGCTAATAGGTTATTTAGTCCTAGTATGTTCCTGATTTTGGTGCTGGTTGAGTTAGACTCTTAATGAATGTAGGCTGATGACCTACAACTGATAGTGGCAATCTTGTTCTTTCCATACATGTAGTTTTGAAAAATTGGGCTTGCTTGCCAATTTGGAACCTTTGCATTTATTTAGATATGCAATGCTGACCTGACTGCTTGCTTGTTTTGGGAATAGGGGTAAAATAGAACACATCATATTTTACTTGGCCATATTGTGGCATCTAGAAGTACAAATATTTGCTGCTTGTTTTCCCCTCCTTTCTCCACCCACCCCATATCCAATTGACATCTAATACAACAGCAAAATACTGCCGATACTGGATCGAAATCAAATAAAAAATGCTGGAGTACTCTGGTTAGGCAGCATCATAACATTTCAGGTTGACGGAAAGTCATCGACTTGAAACGTTAACTGTTTCTTGACGGGGCTTGACCGCGTAGATACAAGGAGGATGTTTTTCCCCTGACTGGGAAGTCTAGAACCAGGGGTCACAGGCTCCGAAATAAGGGGTCGGCCATGTAGGACTGATAAATTTCTTCACTCGGAGGGCGTGAATCTTTGGAATTCTCCACCCGACGGCAGTGGCGGCTCAGTTGTTGAGTAAATTCAAGACGGAGGTCGATAAATTTTTGGATATTGAGGGAATCCAGGGATATGGGGATAATGCAGAATAATGAAATTGAGGTAGATCAGCCAATCTCATTGAACAGGCTCAAGGGGCAAAATGGCCTACTCCTATTTTTGTTTCCCCCCCCCCTCAAATGCTGCCTGGCTACATCATTTTCTTGACATCAGACTGGAGTCAGGTTGTAACTCTACCCATGTCTGTCAATTGTTATCCTACTATGTAAACTGATTTGGTCACTCCATGGGGCAGTCTCCTTGGGATTTAGCTTGTTCAGTTTTAGTACTTATTCTGTTTTGAACTCTACTTCTGGAATGAAGCATTATATTCATGGCAGTAATCACTTATTGGGAAACCAGCTGTCTTAAAACTAGGATGGTGTAATTTGTGTCCAGATTGTTAGACCCTTGTATTTAAAAAAAAAAATAGGATAATCTTAAAATTATAGTAATTAACACTTGCTGTTAAGAATTGTAGTATTTGGATTAGTGATCTAGAATGGAGTATTGATAAAAGTATCTTTGCTTATGACTAGCCAAGGGCATTTCAGTTACAGAATTCACTAAGTATCTGTTACTCCCAACTCCTAATCTGATGTCCAGCTTCCCAGTGCAGTTTTGGGCACCTGCTGCACAGCTTTTGATGAGCACAGTAAATCGCACCCATTTATCACATGATGGGCAGCAGGATGAGCGTTCGTGCAGGATTAAAAATTGGTGGATGCTGAAATACACAAATGACTGAATGTGAACTGAATTGTTTTAAACCTTGGTGCTAGTGTATTTTTGCTACTTTAATCTCTCAGAAGTCCATATAAACTTGACTACATTTTTAGAATGCCCCTTAATTCATAGCATGCTAATTGTATTGTGAATATTTAAAACCCAGAACCAATTCAAATTTTAGTATTGCTGGTTATGATTTAAGTAACTTTTAAATGTTTGCAGTCTTTCACCTAGAGATGATGCCTGTTTTATGCTGTAGTCTTGGCTGATAACCAGAGTTGTATGTAGCAAACTTGTGTACCTTTTCCCTGAATGTTGCTCTTCACTCACTGAGGAGGGGAAAGGGGTTAATTACCTGTGAATAATTTGGATTTTTTTACATACTAAAAATAGCATTCTAGTTGCTTTTTGAAATGTCTTATTTATTGAGATTAAAAATCCACTGATGTAAAATAGCACCTGGGTTTGAGCAGTCATTCCTCTAGGGATGCTCTTCTAGCAGGCAGTCATGGTAGTATTGATAGGCTTGAGGAATGTGCAGAAGTTTAAAATGGAGGTAATTGTCAGCATCCCAGGTAATTCATGTACAAGTATGTGTGCCTGGTGTACTGAGTCAGTCAAACTCTTAAACCCTCCTTCCCTTCAACTCTTGTCTACAAGTTCTCCTACAGACTTTAATAAATTCAAGCATGGTGTAACATCACTTGGTTTACCTTTTTTCTCATTTGTGTAGGGTATCAATGTTGAAAATAAGTTTATTGGAACAATTAGCAGGTTCCCAACTATAAACATGGTCCTTTTTTAAAAAAAAAAAAAAATTTTGATCTCTTGTATAGGACTTGCTTGTAGCGAAGAGCATTTCCTGGATTTAAATTCATGTTTCCACATCTTGCTTGCGCACGTGGTGTAACTTTTTGGCATAGATGCACTTTGAATGCTGACTCATTGAACAAACTTTTTTGTTTCAGCTCCAAAACCTGGGCATTAATCCTGCTAATATAGGGTTCAGCACCCTTACTATGGAATCTGACAAGTTCATCTGCATTCGGGAGAAAGTTGGTGAGCAAGCCCAGGTGGTCATCATTGACATGAATGAGCCCACCAATCCCATTCGCCGTCCAATCTCTGCCGATAGTGCCATTATGAACCCAGCCAGCAAGGTTATCGCATTAAAGGGTAAGTGGGTTATAAATGGTTTGGTGGCAGTTGACTAAAAGGTACTGATTTTAGTTTTGTTGTGTTTGCCAATGGGAAGAGTTTGTCTGCTGTAGTACTGATTGCTGGGCCAGACATTGTGTAGGTTTACAGATGCCTTTTCACATTCCTGTCTTGTTTTGGATTGAACTTTCTTTAGCAGTCTTGAAATACAAGTTTGTGCAGGCTTGTGCCATCATTAGTCTTGTCACTACATTGGCATTATCTGTAAATGACTCCCTTCACACCTATGGGCTTGACTTGTGGCTACAAATGATGGCAAGTGTGCACATTTTAACTTTAAGGTTGTTACCAGTGTTTAGGTGCATAAGACTAACCATGTTTTTTTTGGTGCTGATCTGGAGTTCCCTTGTTTCCTAAAGCCTGGATTTGCAACATGGTAGCTGCATTGCATCATCTTTGCCTGTGCCCATAGGTAACTTGGTGCAAGGGACTGATTTCTAATGGCATATTAGCAGAACACCTTGGTTTTGAGAAATGTAAACTGACATTTGCTCCATTGGTCATGGCAGCAGCACTGTTGCTTGCCAGTGCACATTGAAAAGGATAATTCTGCACTTGGCAAGAGGTCTCCAGCAATGATTGCTCCTCTGACTCCTTCTCCAGAACTGCAGTACCCCCTCGAATCTGTGTTCACTGACTTTGCCCTACATCAGTAGTGCATGTTTGTTTAAACCAAAAACCAAGTTAAAAGGCCACACCTGTGGGCAGTATCAACTGGTGCTCCTAGTCTGCACAGGCTTGTCTCTGATTTTCCTGGGGTGGCTACATTTCAGTAGTCTGTGTGCCAACAGAATTGATGAGCCTATTAGTCACACTGGCTTCTTGGACTGCTTGTACTAGTAAACACTGACTCATTTCAATTCTGATCCTGTGCCATCAGTTACTTAGTATCTCGACTCATGCCATTCTCAAAGCATCCCTTCAATCAGCTGTAATCTGTCACAAGCTGTCTTAAATGCTCAACTTCAATAGGAAATGCTGGTGCAAGTGAATTGAAGAGCAGATAGTACAGAATATTTTTGCAAAACTGATCTTTTAACTCGTCATGTGATTCAGGATCACAGAATATGCATTAGGATTCCATGTCAGGGGTGGGGAAGCTATCCTTACAAGCCACTGAAGTTGGGCATCTTGATGACAAACCAAGAAATATGCCCCCCCACTAGTGAGGGTCTAGTGATCCTTAATGCAGACTCATGATGCACTAATTTTAATTCAGATGGACCTAATTGGGAAGACATTATATAAATCTTTTGACCAACATGAAGCTTGCATGGAACTGATCACATGGTTAGTTGGAACCAATGCTGGTGTTCAGTGCATTGTTCATTGCACCTTGCTCTTGCAATATTAATTGGATCCCAGTTATCCAAATATACTGGATGACTTCAGTTTTTACCCACTTAACTGAAATCCATATTTAACACAAGCTTTGAGTGTAGTTACTTGTAATTGGCTGCAGTGAAGACCACTTACATTTGCTCTTTGGTTTGGGTAACTTTAGAATAAAGCTTGCTGAGCCACTGAAATGTAGCAGGAAATGTACAGTGTCTGGTTCCAGCTGCCTCTAGCTGGTTCAGGTAGAATTGAATGTTTAAATTAATGTAGGCAACTTGCAGAATTTTAAATTTTAGCTAAAGCATTCAGAAACTGTTACAACAGTTTAAATATTTTACTCTGGCATCCAACACATTGGGTTTAGGATGGAGTCTGTTTGTTACATATTGCATCTAGGTCTCATCCCCCTTAAGATACAGTTGCCATGCATCCTTGTGCTTTAATAAGCCAGATGTGGAATTCTCCAGTGACTTCATCCTGGTCAGAAAATTCTGGCTTTTATCACTTGGTCACCTCTGATCTAGCTAAGAATGTACTCCTAACTGTTATTCAACCTCCAATTGATTATGTACCAATGGATAACCTGTAGTTTAAATGAGGTTGGCTTAATATCTGCAGTGAGCTTTAATTGAAAACCAATTGCTACAGTGAATTTTAACTTGAAAGGTGGTTGAAATTATCCAAATTTATCACAGATTTTAGTTTAGTAAAACTGCTCTTTGGTTAGATATTACTGTTGGTGGTTTCTCTTTTTTTTTTTGGTAGTCACCTAAAATTGGATATCTTCCCAGTGTTTAAGCTTGGATTTCAATTACTAATAGATTCACAAGTCCTTGGGGAAAGAAACCTTGCTGTCCTTGCCTGGTCTGGCTTGTACATTACTCCAGTCCCCCACCAATGTGCCTGACACTATTGTAGCACCACCTTGGGCCAACTGGAGTGTGTGTGTATTCCACGCAAGCCTGTGCTTAATGAAGTAAAACTTTAGCTTGTAGATAGTGTCAGACTATGAATTGTGTAGATTGAAAATAGTACCACATGTCCCCAATGCCAAATTCAAGTTCTTAAAACTCTTGTATTGTGAAAGCAAAATGAGGAAAGTGCCATTTCTGCATTTTATTCCTCTGGGTTGTTTGCTTAGTGTTGTGGATTCAGAAATTTGTTGTCATACCTAGTTCCCTGTTTCTCATTAAGGTGCTTTTACATTGCTACAGTGCAATATATTGGTATGTGTATGGTTAGCAGGAATTAAAACAAGACCAGTCTATGTCTATCAGCAATGGCGACACTTTTTTTGTGGGTATTGTGTACTGCCACTGGATTCACTAGTTCTGCTTTTGGCCAGCTAAGTGCGAACTGATTGCCCTGGATTTTGCAGTTGCCGGGAAAGTGACAGCACTTGCCACTGACCATTTATTTAAAAAAAAAATGGCCACAAAGATCTAGTGCTGTCTCTCTGCCATCAATTTCACCGTTCTCATTATGGTGCCATATATAGGGGATCTCTGGCAACCAGGTTGAGCAGCCAATCAGTGAAGAATTCTCAAGACTGCAAGCCTAGAAGCAAAAAGTACTGATTTATCCATCAGGAGATTTAGTGAATTAAAGATTGGGACATGCACAAGAGATTAACAAATGGAGACGCTTGACAATCCACAAGGTGTTTTTCAGGCTAAAGGTTGTTCAGTAACTTACTTGGTATGTTCTAGTTACACCTCATTCAAGGCTTAATGCTTTGAGATTTTTACAGCAAGATTAGAGCAGAAATGTAAATTCACGTCAGTTGATTTCCATCTGCGAGGACTTCAACAGTGCACCCTGTGGAGGAGCGGGAAATCACAATCTCTGTTGGCTCTGGGTTTCCATATTTAACACTCACGTGCAGATGTCAGAAGTTAGTTAGTTAGTTTGTGTAATGAGGCCAAATGCTGAGTTTGTCATTGCATCCACAAATTCTGGGAATTTGTGTCTGACCCCTCAATGGAATTGTCATTATGCTGGTCATGTGCATAAAACCAATTTTCTGTTTGCAACAGATGTCTTGCAGAGTATAGCACAGTGGGAAAGTAAACTGTGGAGACATACATGGGGCTAGTCCCCAACTGCAGAAATAAACTTGGGTTGCAAGTCAAAAGGCACTCATGATATTTGTGCAGCTTACTCTACTTCAGAGGTTCTCGAGCTTTAATCATAGCATGGTTATAGCTCTGAAGGAGGCCTGGCACTCAAAGAGCACTTCAGCTAGTCTCTTTCCCCATAACCCTGTTTTTTCAGGTACTTATCCAATTCCCTTTTGAAAGTCACTTGAATCTGTCTCCACCACCCTTTTGGGCAGTGAATTCCAGATCCTAACCACTAGATGCATACTTTTTCCACATTGCCTTTTGGTTCTTCTGCCATTCACCTTTAAATCTGGTTCTTGACCCTTTCTGCCAATGGGAACATGTTCTCTATCTACTGTCTAGACCCTCATGATTTTGAACACTTTTTTCTCAAATATCTCCTCCACCTTCCCTGCTCTGAGAACAACCCCAGCTTCTCCAGTCTATCCATGTAACTGAAGTCCCTGGAACCATTCTTGTAAATCTTTTCTGCACCCTCTAAGGCCTTCCCACCCTAAAGTGCAGTGCCCAGAATTGGACACAGTTCTCCAGTTGAGACTGAACCACACTTTTTTACATTTTTGGCTGAATTTTTTTATATGCCCAATTTGAACTGCTTTAAAATCCTCATTTACTTTTGTCTTGTACAAAGAATTATGAATGTTAACGGTGTTCTACGTTTTTTGATTTGTTCTTTATGCAGGAAGTGCTGATGTCATTAAGAGCTGGTTTAGAGGAGTTACTGTTCCTGATTGAATTAACAACTGATACCAACACCTAGGTTTCTCTGGTTCAGTAGCTTCCTGTAGCTATTGCCCCTGATATCATCCACTCTAAATGTATAATTGACCCAAATTATTTTTTTAAAGATACATGTGGCACTCACTTTAGGTATGAAATGAAGTCTAGTGACATGCAGTGCCTGATTCATGTGTTAAGTCTGCTGCTGTATGATAGATTATAAAATGCAGTTGGAGATTTAAATCTACAGTACAGGCTACCAAAGGTTAACTTAATTATAAACTTTTGTGACACAATATCTGAAGGAATTTGTTTTACTGATTCAATTACTTTGCATTTTTTTTTACTGCTTTCTTTGTGTATAAGCAGATGGTGAGTTACTTTAAATCTCGTCTCTTGAGACTGGTCCTGTTTATAAAACTAACTGCCTGTTGGGTCTCCAAACCATCTTCATGCTGCATAGTCTTCAGATTCCCATGGCTGAAATGTTAGCTGCTGTAGCTGAGCACTAAACTGTTTGTTTGAAAAAGTTGAAGGGCCGCATATACTGAATCTTCTCATTTAAAAAAAAAACCTGACTAGCTTGGACATTTATTCTATTTGTAAATGCCTTTTAACAAAATCAGTATAGGTAACCACAACACTCAAACCTGAGCCAGCTGCAGTTTCTTTTCACCTGCATAAAGAGGCAAAAAAATATGGCAAGTCCATAAGGCTCAGACTTTTATGCAGATGTGAATCAATATTAAAATGTACACAACTTGAGCAAACTTGTAAAACACTCTGGCTCCAAACAGCTTGGGTAAAGGAGATGGAAATAAAATGGAGGAAAACTGTTGGACATGGCCTTTCTTGGTCATGGCTGGCTATCTCTTCATAGTCTGAAATTTATCTTGAGCTGGACTGTCAACATGCTAAATTCCCACCAACTTGAGACTTTTTGGGTGTTTTGTTTGCATGGGTATGAATTCTAAAACTTGAGGTGGATGAGGGAATGCAAGTTGCACTTATGAACCGGACCAGAACAGAGCCTTGAGCCTGAATTTTGCATCTTGATTGCTATGTAGTGTTGTGTATTACTGGATATTTGGGATGGGAACAAGCACTAAGCAGTTAGATTTTATTTCCCTGTATTTGGGAGCTGCGAGGAATTTCTTTCAGCTTTTCTGACCACAATTGAGTTAATGTGGTGCTTTACTTTTTTGTTGGTCTGGCTCAAATGGGAAAAGGCTGTTTGGCATGGACCAAAGCTTGCCCTTTGTTCTGGTCCCTGTTAAGGGTCTTTAGATGTATAGTGACGAGCTCCCTATAGAATAGGGTTGAGATGTATTTTTGGGAGGAAATGGCAATATTTAATGCTACAAGACTGGTCCAACACAACGTTTCCTTTAGGCTGTGCAGGTCTCAGCTGGTCACGCACAGCCTGGGATTGGCTTTTCTAAAGGTAAATGTCGCACATGTGCAAAACAATGGGCCACGCAGCCCTTTAAATGGGCTGCATGCTGACACAAATGAGCTGTGTGCTGACACGGGACAACATTGGTCTAATCTCATTTCTTCTAACTCTTGAATTGTGGATGAGCTTTAGCCTGAAGAATACAACTTTAAAATGTAATTCAGCAAGACCTTTTGGTATAGGGATTATACTGTCCACAACATTTTCTTGCAAGTGGGAAAATGTTAGCCTTGTGTGCTAGTTGTAGATGTTCCCATCCTTGAGTGCTGTGTTGTTGTGCTCTAGAAATGCATACAGATGAATGTCTCTGGTTCACATTCACATGTAATGCCATTTTGTAAAAGGACATCTTTTACAAAAGCATCAATTTTAGACAGATACTGCATTGCTCTGGATGCCTTTATTATATCTAGCATCAAATAAACAAAGTTGGTCCTGAGATTCTTTTGTCACTTCAACCAGATTGATTTTGACCTTGAAACTAATTAATTTTTAATGTAACTTGTGCCAGTGAGTAACATTTGCTCTGCAGTGGATCAATAATGTACACAAATTGGATTATTAAAATATTTTCATTGAATTGTATGGCATCAGATCTGCTCATCAAAGCTATTAATTCTTACCTGAATGTTGAAGGGAAAACTAGTAAGTTTGCCATTTCTAAAAGGTTACTAACTTGTGGCATTACAATGGAAGTTACTGGCTCACCAACAAAAGGCCTGTGGGGAGGAGTATGGAGAGCTGAATAAAGATTGTAGAGCAACGTGGCAGTATCTGTTTAGTCCTAGTCTTTGGATTAACTATTTGTTCAACTTCCTACAGCTGGGAAAACGCTGCAAATATTTAACATTGAAATGAAAAGTAAGATGAAGGCTCATACCATGGTGGATGATGTCACTTTCTGGAAGTGGATCTCGCTGAACACAATTGCCCTGGTAACTGACACTGCAGTCTATCACTGGAGCATGGAGGGAGAGTCTCAGCCGATGAAGGTCTTTGATAGACACTCCAGTCTAGCAGGCTGCCAGATCATCAATTACCGTACTGATGCCAAGCAGAAGTGGTTACTGCTCATTGGCATCTCTGCCCAGGTATACCAAACTTTCACTACTGTTGTAAATTTGTATTCTGGGAATTCTCTAGATTGGGCACCAAGTTTTTCTTGTCTCCATGTGGATGTTTGCAGAATATGTTGACTAAGTTTGTCCAAGTGTTGGCTTTTAGGGGGTGTGGTGGCCAGGTGTCCCTCAGCATTAAATCTCATTAGTGCTATTTGAATGAATAAATGTTTCTTGGCTGTTTCCTTCATTCAGCAACTGATCTGAACAGTGCTGCACAGAAGGATGCTTTGAGGTGAAATGGTGGTAGAAATAACTGGACCCTGCCAAGATGCTTTTGTATGACTGGACAAATGTACAACAGTTGGTGGTTTGGGGCGCTGACCTTGTGCTTGCTCCTGTTCACCAGAAGTAGCCAAAAAAGTACCTGCATAATTCTCTTTAGAAGCACATTCACTGTTAAAAGCATGTTTTGGTGGCTGAGGCGAGTGTATAGCATTGGGGCTTAAAATGCTCCTTTTGGCATTATTTTTCAAACCGATTGGGGAGAAAAAGCACATTTCAGGAGCTTCGAATTCTCACTTTCCAAATGGAATATTTTTTTATTAAACAGCAAAACCGTGTGGTCGGTGCAATGCAGCTATACTCTCTGGATAGGAAGGTATCTCAGCCGATTGAAGGACATGCAGCAGCCTTTGCACAGTTCAAGATGGAAGGCAATGCAGAGGAGTCAACTTTGTTCTGCTTTGCTGTCAGAGGTCAAGCTGGTGGGAAGGTGAGTCTGCCTTGGTGTCACACATGGTGGTATAGTAGAGCTGTCTACCAGTTCTCTGACAATTGCTGCCCTTCGTTTGAAGGAAGTTTCTAATCTGCTTTGTAACTGCCTTGGCCCTGTTGAGGCTGGCTGCAAATCTATTGGCAGCTAAAGCCAACTTGCCTTTTGGTCTTTAATATTTGCAAGCTTTGCAAATGCCATTGCCAGAGCTCAAGGACGATGCTATGCAGATGTGTCCAAGTACTCGCCCATGCAATACAAAATTCTACTGACCTTTTTTACTTGTTTCCAAACACTTCCCAGTGAAGGTGGCAACTGGTGTTGAAGCAGTTCAGTTTGGTGGTGGGGGGGGGGGGTTGCCATCATGATCTCAGTATGAGATTGGAGAGGAATCTTGGGTGGTAACATTGGCAGTTTTTTCCTATTCCATGCCTAGCAGTCAATTGGTGCATTACTACCTGCAGTCTGCACCAACAAGGTTGATAACCTTTCTGGTTTGTTTAGTTTACTCACTGAACAATTAAAGGGTAGTGTTTAGCTGCCAAGTTGAAGAATGCAGATGACTGCAAAGTTCTACCCAATGGTTTGTCATTTCAGGCCATACTTGAGGCCCAACACCAATGATCTTGCAGGAATGAGGTTGGACAGCTGTAAATCTTGTCTAAAGTAACTTGTGCTGTGACCCCACTCTAGTGTAAATATGGCTTTGTAGTTTGGATAGTTTGATTCCCAACTGAAGTGTGTTTTTAAAAAAAACTTGGATTTCCTTGTCAAGATTAAATACTTGGCTAGACAGCACTTTGTGCATTCTAGATTGGAGTAATGTTTGTTGAGAAATACTGTAATGCACCAAAATGGTTGAATTCCATCTTGCTTGTAGAACAGAGTCCAGTATTTAATGAGTTGATTACTGCTTGGGTGTCCATTGCCTGTATGCATGTTGCTAATTATCTTGTTTCCTTGTAGCTTCACATTATCGAAGTGGGTACTCCTCCGACAGGGAACCAGCCCTTTGCCAAAAAAGCAGTAGATGTCTTTTTCCCACCAGAAGCACAGAATGACTTTCCTGTTGCAATGCAGGTAATTAAAATGTGTACTTTGGAGAAGTTGTATGTAACATTGCCACTTTAATCCTAGTTTCCTCAAGCTAATTGGGTGGGATTCTATATCCTGAGATGATCCGAGCCACCAATGTGTAGGTGCTGGCTTATGGAGCTGATATTCCTGTGTAGTTTTGAAAGTGAATATTTTGTCTGCAGCGGTTTGGGTTAAACGTTTCAGATTTGCTGCAAGCAAAGCAGATAAATGAATATTTAAAATGCCTGCGCCTAATGTTCCCTTGCAGTAGATTTAGAGCGTGTTTGTGTATATTTGCTCAAATGAGCTACTCCGTATGCCAGCTGTGGTATGTCACTAGGTTTAAAGTACCAGGATTTCACCAGTGAGGCTATAACTGGATCAATAGATGTTCATTACCAGGAACCTTGGGTGCTATTATTTAATTTGCATGTACAATGAAACTTGCATTAACGGACACTTAAGACGCAAATAACATAGCAAAATACAAGACACTACACCCCACACTTGCAAATTATGAACTACAGACAGCCTTCAATGCACCAAGCCTATTAAAAACATGACCACATTGGCACACTATGCAATGGATGTTATAAAAATGATTCTTGTGGAATGGGGAGCTCTTTATCCAGAATCTATAGCAGCTGAGAAACTGCTCTATCTCTGGAATTGAATGCTTGCTGGGTTCTATTCCCAGTGATAGTTTGTTTGCTGCTATGGATGCTGGATAAAGAGCTCTGGCAAAAGCAGTTTCTTTCGCAACCCACTGCTGCCTCATGCTGACCTGCATGCACTGACCTCGCCTAGCATCCCGAATCAAAAGCGCATGTGCACAGCAAGAGGGGCTGTCCTTTCCTGCCCCGCAGTGCATCCATACATTCTTCCATTGGCTGCTGGCAGCTCCTCTCCCCAACCTTCCCATTGTCTTTCCCTTGCCTTCTGATGGATCTCTTCTTTGAGGGGCTTTGGCTTTGGGATTGGAAGGTGGGTGGCTGTCCTGGGCGGATCCCTCGCTGCTTTAGTGATGCGCAGGCTTGAGTTCCAGCTATCAGTCAGTCTTCCTACAGACGACTTGCTGCTCGACCAGAAAACTGCAGTTTCACTCCTACACAGTCTCCTCGTTCCCTCACATTTTCTTGATTCATTCTAACACTTGCTTTTGGAAGCTTCAATATACCAGTACAAACTCTTTTCTCCCACTTTTGACCTGTGATTGCTGGTAAGTGGAACTGTAAAATGCAGTTCATGATTAAAGTTGCACTCTGCTCTTGTGTGGTTTGAATTGAACTGGGAATTTAGACTGCAAAACTAGTGATTAGAGCTGAACACTGGTACAGCAGGTTAGGTGCTGACCATCTCATCTGGTTCTTCAAGGTTGTTGTGGAAATCAATACAAAACACAGTCCTCATTTTGAAAATGAGGGCAGTTGATGCCTGACCTGAAGGTGCCCATAATTGACTGGTTTCACTGAGCATGCAGAAAATAGAGCAGAGGCTTTGCAATGGTGCTTGGAAACTAACCACTCTGCAGAGATCTCAAACTCTGTTGGCGCCAATATCTCATTCCATTCATATTGCAAACTAATGTCACTGCAAAACAAACTTTAGCTGTAAAACATTAAAATTACACGAGTACTAACACTCTCTTTGTTGTACAGTAAATTAAACATTTCTCCTTTCCTTCACTCAGTTGAGGAAATGAGGATTGAATTTACTGTCTTGTACCCTGACATTGCATCTGAAATAAGAATATAAACCCAAGTTGGAAATGGAGGACAAAGACTGCATTCGGGAGACTTGGCCTCTTTCACCAATACAGTTCAAGCAATTCTGCTGCAATTTGTTCTCCATTGTGATGGCACAGTTCCTCCAAGATGCTGCATGCAGCAACCTAGCTGGTTTCACCCAACAGATTCTAGTCATTGGGCTATCTTGAAGACCTGAGTTTGATTCTATAGGTGGCAGGTGCTCTAACTTTTCTGTAATAACTGTACAGAAAGCTTTCATAATTCCAATGTTGCCCTAAAGGTGGCAGATCATAAATTTAATGGGCCTTTCTTCTTTCCTGAAAAGATAAGCATAAAGCACGATGTTGTTTTCCTGATCACTAAATATGGATACATCCATCTATACGATTTGGAGACTGGCACCTGTATCTACATGAACAGAATCAGCGGCGAGACTATCTTTGTTACAGCAGGACACGATGCCACGTCTGGAATAATTGGAGTGAATAGAAAGGGCCAGGTAGGAAAATAAATTGTGTAATGAGTTGGAAGTATTTAGTTACTGTTTTGGATTTTATACTTTGAATACATAATGTACTTGAGCTGCTTGCAATGAGAATGTTGAAAAATCAAGGTTCAAGCTCTAAAGACAGTTGCAACTTCACAACAAATTTGCTTTCCAAAATATAGGTTTCTTATGCATTTATTTCTCCTTTAAAGGAGAGGGATTGTGGTGGTTCTCAATTTTCCCCATCCCTGAGATTTGGCATGGCTTTCTTTCCATCCTCTGGACTTGTGGGTGGGATGACTAGCTTTGAGAAATTTTAGGCAACCTATTGAATATAGGGCTGTTGTCCATAGACTAGGATTAACAACCAAATATTCAGGCTATGTTGACTGTACACTTGCATAACCCTGAAATTGTTCATTACATTCTTTAGTACTAATTCAGCACATTGTTTTATAAAGTCTCATGCTATTTGAAGAACTGGCATGGCTACTGCTGATACAGAATCTCCATCAGCCCCACCACCATTTTGTACCCTTGTCAGATTCCGGCCACTCTCTGCCTGAACCAAACTATTGCCAGCCTCTGTCCTATTCAACCTCATCTACAATGACTGCCTATTTCCAGCTCGTGTCCATCTCTGCCCTTACTGTGCCCTATCTGCTACTGATCCAATGTCTGCTTTTCTAGCCAGCCACTCTCCCTCCACCCTCCACTCCATCTCTTCCAGAACTCTACCCATATCCTGTCCTGCTTGTGCATCAAGCCTGCACTTCCTGATCTACATTGGCTTCTGGTCCCACAATGATCACAATTCTCTATATTCTTATAATCCCTTCAACCTTCCATTCCTCACTCTAATCTCCATCCCAATTCTTCCTCTGATTCTGGCCGTGTGCATCTTGCCTCCTTTTGCCCCACCATTAACTGCCTGGGCCCCACACTCTAGAATTCTCTGCTTATTGCCCTCTCCTTTAAAACCCACCTACTGACCAAGCTTTTAGCCACCCCTCCTAATATATCCATGCATCACTGAAGCACCTTGATGGTTTTTCTGTTAAAGGTGCTATATAAATACCATATGCTATAAACTGATGCATAGACCTTTTTGAAGGTTAATAAAACTACAAATCATTTGACGGCTAGCAATTAAGGCTTTTGTCCATTTTAATGTCAAGCTAAACAAGCCTCAATTTTACTTTGCAAAACACAGCTCCTGCTCTGTTCAGACACCAGCTTATTGCTTCATAAATTATAAATTGTACTTCTCCATTTCACTTTAAATGACTGGAAAGTTCTTGGGGTGCTGAGGTAGTGGCGGCTGTAGAATGTGTCTTGGTTGGTTGATATTCACAGAAGCTGTTGTGATCCACACCATATTTTTTGGAATGGTGATCAATTGAGACCAGAACAAATCTGGCTCGTGACATTTCTTTACAATTCTGTACCTTGAAGGGGAAACTCTTGCAAGCTGTGCACAGAGCAGTCTTGTGACCATTGGTAATTTTAAGTATAATTGTATTCAGACAGCAGCATGTTTGTGGGGAAGTGTTATTCAGAGTTAGTTGATCCATCAGACTGGTTGCCAGTTGTAGCAGCATTAAAAATTGATGTGGGAATATGATCTATGCAGCAGCCATTGTATTTGACCAAAGGTCATTCTTCAGGGTAGTGTTCCTTTTTGGCATTGAGAATGGGGAAAGATTAGTTGCTCTTCAAATTAAAACATTTATATAAATTCTGGTCCCTTCTACAAAATATCAGCATACTACTCAACATCTGAAATGTGGCAAGACCTCTTTCCCTTTGCTACCTGTATTTATCCCATCCACAGTGACTGACTTGTGGCCCTGGCAGTAAGCCAGAGCTTCATTTTGCAGAGTAAAATTGGGAAGCCTGTTCAGTTTGACATTACACTGAATGACATGCTAGTTTGGTACTTTTATTTCCTATCCAAAGGAACCCTGAAGAGACTGCCTGCTGATGCATAAACTAGTGAAGATGTTTTAAAGATTAGTCTTGGAGTCTGCAAGATTCTGGGTCGCATCTGCAAACAAACTGCACTGTTTGATTTCCCGGTCAGGAAGTTTGCCTGCAGCATTAAGTTAGCACAGAATTGGATCCAGTTGTAGGAGCAGGGACTGCACCTTAAAGTTTCCTTGAAATTTTAGGGAATGAGGGAATTTTCCAGTCCATGTTAAATTGATAGTCTGATCCATTATGCTTCATGGAATCAGAAATTTACAGCACATGAGGCTAATTTGATCCATCGTCTGTGCCGTAAACCTGTCTAACCTTGGATATCCACATGCTGCTTTTTGATTACAAGAAAACTTGGATAGGTGAAATACCATGTACTGCAAACATTCTCTTTGCATGTAATTCCAACTACATACTTCCTGGGGCATGACCTTGCTCACATATCTATTCACTATCTTTCTTGGTTTGCTCCTAAATGGGGAGCTGCTTCCAGGTCAGCGTACTGCTGCATCAATCTCTGCACTAAATGCATGAGTAACCTAGAATTTCTTCCCACACATGCAAATGGCTGTCTGACTGCATTGCCAGGGTACTGCCATGGTGCATATAATGTCAGAGCTCGATGTTCTAATTTCATCTTTGCAAGTTTAGTTTGGTCATGCAACTCCTTAGCTCATTGTCAATAAGCAATTGTGAATTGAAAGCATATTTGCACTTGAAATTATAAAAATATTTTTTGTCTAGGGGCAAGAATCTGTACTAGCACTGTAGGAGGATGGGTGTTTGCATTGGTTGTTTACAATTTTTCGTGCTTTAGAATTGTTCCATGAATTTTCTTTACATTTTAGAAACCCATACTTCTGAGTCAATGATCAGATCCACCAGTATAAACATAAATGTATGATGTATTTTTGCAATATTCTCTGTACAAACTAATTGCTACTCTTATATCCTTGTGCAAGGAACTCCAGAAACCAGTTAGGATCAAGGCTCCAGTTGGCCATGTTGGTAGATTAGATTAGTATTTGCTTTGCTGCTGTGACAGTGAACCTCCACCTGTGCATTTCCTATCTTCATTTTAGATGGGAAAAGAGCAATATACTAGAGGCAATAGCATAAGATTTTAATTTCAAATTAATATTAACCTAAATTACATAATTTGCTTTAATTAAAAAGGCATCATTGGGAGCCATGGGTATGACAAATCAATGATGCTCATCTTGACCTTTTTTCTGCCCCAAAAAACTGACTCAATCCTCTGATGGACTTCAATCAGGAGTCCAGAAACTAATACTGTTGCTGGCTCATTTCAATGCCTCATTTTGACATATAGAACAAACTTGTCACTAGGGACTAGAATTCTTCCCACTCAACTCTAGCTGTTGGTGTCCTAATAAGTAGGCTGCTCTCATTTGGACAAACTGCACATAGCCAGCTTGCTACTGGCCATTTGCAGGGTTTTAGCTAGCTTAAACTCTGGTCCCTAAACATCTCCTGATCTAACCAACCATCCACATTCCTGTGTTGAGTAAATTGTTTTGCAGCAGTTTGGCACTGATGCAGGCAACCTGGTTACTGCTGATGGCTAGTCAGGTGCAGTTTGAAGAGATTTGGTTACTTCCTTGCACCCACATGGTGGACAGCAGCAACCAGCTGAAGGATCAACACTTATCGTGCAGTTGGCCTTGTTTAATCCGTGCACAGGAGTCACTTCAAATTTAATAAAACTAGAACCGTGTCATTCTTGAGCTATGTAGGGTAATGCTTGCAGGAAAACCTATTGGAATCTGGCACAATGCCTCCTGATTTGGTGATCCGAGGAACTGCTGTGCAAGTGCACATCCATTTCCCGGAACATCCGCTTTATCCCAAGGACGTATATCTCTGTTTATCCAGAGATGTGGAAGCCAAGTCACAAATCCAAATTGCTCCTCTTTAGCCAAGATGTCTTGTCAGCCTGTGTACCAATTCTTGCTCTGGGGAAGCAGCTGGATTTAGCTATGTTGTTGTGAAAAAGCACAAAGCCTAAACACTCCAGAATTAAATTTGCAGTATGCCTTTGGAGATGCATGTTTGTAGAAACTTTGCATTAGAATCATAGAAATTTACAGCACGGAAGGAGGCCATTTCAGCCCATTGTGTCCACGCTGGCTGACCAAGAGCTATCCAGCCTAATCCCACTTCCCAGCTCTTCGTCTGTAACCCTGTAGGTTATGGCACATCCAAGTATCTTTTTAAATATGGTGAGGGTTCCTGCCTCTAATACACACTTTCAGGCAGTGTTCCATGCCACCACCACCCTCGAAATTTCCCCATATCATATCTCAACCCCTCCCAATTATATTAAATCTATGCTCCCTGGTTGTTCCCTCTGCCAAGGGAAACCGGTCCTTTCTATCCAGGCCGCTCATAATTTTATACACCTCAATCAGGTCTCTCCTTAACCACCTCTGTTCCAAAGAAAACAGACCCAGCATCTCCAATCTCATAACCAAAATTCTCCAATCCAGGCAACATTCTTGTAAATCTCCTCTGCACCCTTTCTGGTGCAATCACATCTTTTCTGTAATGTGGTGACCAGAACTGCAGTGCTGCGGCCTAACCAGTTTTATACTGTTCGTGCTTCCTTGCTTTTGTATTCCATGCCTCGACTAAAAGGCAAGTATTCCATATGCCACCTTATCTACCTGGCCTGCTACCTTCAGGGATCTGTGGACCTGCACTCCAAGGTCCCTTTGTTCCTCTACACTTTTCAGTGTCATACCATCTAATGTGTATTCCCTTGCCTTGTTAGACCTCCCCAAATGCATTACCTCAATTATCAAGATTGAATTCCATTTGATACTGTTCTGACCAGTACATTGATATCTTCCTGCAGTCTGAAGCTTTCTTATCAACCACACAGCATATTTTAGTGTCCTCTGCAAACTTAATCATACCCCCACATTTAAGTTCAAGTCATTGATATACTACAAAGCATGGGACCCAGCACTGAGCTCTGCAGAACTCCACTGGAAACAACCTTCCAGTCACAAACATCCATCAACCATTACCCTTTGCTTCCTGCCTCAGCCAATTTTGGATCCAACTTGCCACTTTGCCATGGATCTCATTGGCCTATTACTTTTGTGACCAGTCTGCCATGTGGGAACTTATCAAAAGCTTTGCTAAAATCCATATACACTAAATTATACACACTGCCTTCATCGACCCTCCTGGTTACCACCACCTCAAAATTCAATCGAGTTGGTCATACATGACCTTCCCTTGACCAATCCATGCTGACTGTCCTTGATTGATCCATGTCTTTCCAAATGAAGATTTATCCTGTCCCTCAGGATTTTTTCCAATAATTTCCCCACCAGAGATTAGTTAGGCTTACTGGCCTGTAATTGGTCCATCCTGTTTTTTTAAACAAAGGTACCATACCTGTAGCCAGAGAGGATTGGAAAATGGTCAGTGCTTTGATTTCCTTTTGCTTCTCAGCCTGGGATACATTTCATCTGGGCATGGGGATTTGTCCACTTTCAAAGCTGCTATGGTTTTCATTTGGAGATATAATATTGGATTAGACTAACTTGATCTTATTACCAAGCAATTTCCATGCTATAGTAGCACAAGTGCAACATCCCAAATCCAGAACTCTGAAAACCAGAATTGTCCAAAAACCAGACCTTTTGCACAAAGCTGATGGAGTTGTCTGGAATTATTGTCTGAAAACTGGATATTTTTTAGGCAAAACCTGTCAAATTTGGTTGAGGATTTCAGACAAGGAAAAAAAGTCTGAAATCCATGAAAACCGGAACTGATTTTGGTCCCAAGGATTTTGGAAGTTGTACCTGGATCTCCCTTGTAAGTAAGTTCACAGGTCAACAAAATGGTCTATCTTCTAGTCTGAAGATACTGGTATCATATTCACATGGTTTTCCACATGACGTTTCCAATTGTTTGTACAAAATACTCTGCATTGTATTAAATACTAGCATTTTAGGAAACTTTTATTTAACAGCTGTCTATTATTGCAGGTGCTGTCAGTCTGTGTCGAGGAAGAGAACATCATACCTTACATCACCAATGTGTTACAGAACCCAGACCTTGCTCTGCGCATGGCTGTGCGCAACAACCTGGCTGGGGCGGAGGAACTCTTTGCCCGCAAGTTCAACACACTCTTTGCTCAGGGAAACTATTCAGAGGCAGCAAAAATAGCTGCAAATGCACCAAAGGTAATATGTTATACAGTCCACTTCAAACTGAATGTGGTGGGTGAGAGGGCTGTTGAGGACAAGTACAAACTTTTTTAGTCACCAAGAAATGGATCAAATGTTCAATGATCGGGGTGTATTTGAAATGTTGTGTGTATGATGGGATGATTTGTAGGAAATTAAAGTTGCTTTAATTTTGTGCTCCCAGTTGCTTTCTCCACTTCATGACATTGCTAGAAAATGTAAACTTATAGGTGTGTGTTTTAGTGCAAGTTTATTTTTTTTAATCGACATGAAATGTTGCTAGGAACAACTTTATTGCAGCAGACATTGGCTTTAACTTAATTTAGTTCTTGCTGTAAATGATTCTGAACCATCCTGCCCCCCAAACCCTGGGCTGGAGTAGTCCTGTCTGCTTTGTCAATCCTAATTCATATGTAAGAGCTAAATCTAATTTGGTAACGAGGGGACATTTTTTGACCATTGTCTTAACTACTTTCACTTGCTATAAATTTGATGTGCATCTTTTTTTAAACCAGGGTATCTTGCGCACTCCAGACACAATCCGGCGTTTTCAGAGTGTACCTGCTCAGCCAGGACAGACCTCCCCTCTGCTTCAGTACTTCGGAATCCTGCTTGATCAAGGGCAGCTGAACAAATTTGAGTCTTTGGAACTATGTCGGCCTGTGCTACAGCAGGGCCGCAAGCAGTTGCTTGAGAAGTGGCTAAAAGAAGATAAGGTAATGCTTATTTGACTGATGGAATTCCAATTTGGATTCATCCCAGGCAACAGTCCTTGCACACCGTTGTAGAATAAAATAGTTCAAACTTGCTACATTTGCATAAATATAATGTCCTTGTGCTCAGCTACATGTTATCTCCAGTAGGTATCTTGGCCGATAAGTGAAAGCCAAATTGCGCCCACTCTCTCTGCTATTGAACTGCAGCTTAGTGTTTATGATTTAGGAAAACCTGAATTCCCCTGTTTGTTCTACTTCCAGATATCTAATTATTTGGGTTATGGTTCTTGTTGAAATGGATTGGAATTCAAGTTTTATAGCCATCCAGAGTACCACTAATTTGGGCTTTTCAATATAGTTGGTGTATTTAAATAGTATCCTTATGCTGGAAAGACTGCATGAAATATTGACTGTCTCTAATTGCTTTCAGTCATGCAGTCTCTGGTGTAGTAATCTCTCCTAAAAGCAGGGCAGAGGCTGGGTATGCTAAGCTGCTTGTGCCCTTTTCAAAGCCTCTACAAGGCTGAAGCCAGGACTGATTAAATATTTGCACTCCTGAATGGGTGGAGCCACAACATAAGCATCACCAGGACCAAGCTGTTCACTTGCTCAGCTGAATTTGCTCTCCATTCCCCTCCATCAGCAGACTGGCTGCAGTATGTAATATCTTCAGGGATGCATAACGGCAACTTGCCAAGCTCACTTCACTTCACCTGCCTGCCTCATGACCTCTACCACCAGAGGGCAAATGCAGCAATGTTTGGACCACCATAACTGTCAAATTCCCCTCCCAAGTCACATGATCCTGACTTGGGCATATGTCAATGTTCCCTCCATTGTTGGTTCAAAATCCTGGTATTTCCAACTGAACCATATTGTGGGAGCACAACAAAGGACTAGAATCGTTTAAAGCCCACCACCTTGGCAACAAGGGATGGGCAATAAATGTGACCTTTTCCAGGGTCTCCCTCAAAAGAAAAAGCTGAATCCTTGCCAGGACAACTATTGCAACACTAGTAGGGTAGTTTTGGGCAGGAAGCAGGAGAACTTGAACTTTCAAGGTGAAAGTAACCTAAGTCGAACTCTGCAATAGCTGCTAATAATTGCTTTTGAGTAAAGCAAAATATAAACTATTATGGTGAACCTATTTTTTTTTTGGAAAGAGTGGAATTAAGACTGGATGACTTGGTTTTGTTCTCCCAAGCCCTGGAGAGCAGTTTTTGGCACCAGCTTGTCACCTGGTTTCTCAAATATGACTAACATTTGGCGGAACAGATTGGATTGTAGCCCAATTTGATTGAATCACATCTTCTCTCGGTAACTTCCATTGATGAGATGCCACTCAATGTAGCACTGAAAGTAGCCCAATGCTACAAAGGGTTTGAAATTAATTGCTGCCCCAAAAACCAGCTGGGACACCACCAGATTGAAGTTTATCCAATAGATATGGTAATTTTAACGCAAGTGTGAAAGTATTACACTAATGCGCAAGTCCTCAATGAATCTTGTGTGTTGCTTTCATTTTTCCACACCATTGTTCCTCAAACTCTGGACATGTGTAGGCTCAAAACAAAATGTGGGCTGTGATGTAAATCCCTCCCTTCTGCTTCAATATCCAGTTTACAAGTGTACATTTGGAAACTTCAAACCTTGGTCCACCTGTTCAAAATCTCCAGTTGAACAAATATTAAACCATGCTAATTTTTGCAGCTGGTGCAGGATATTGGGTCTAAGTAACCAACTCCAACTCTTGCCTACAGTGATGTATAAATGCAGATGGGGGATTAGCCTGTCTCTCACCCATATCCCTTTTTTGAGAAGTAGAGTAATTGAAAATTGCTAATCAGTTCCTTTTTATGTACTGAATGAAATTTAAATTGAAGTTTGCTGACTTGTAAATGAACTTTTTTTTTAGCCAAAAGCTGTGGTAAAGTATTTAAAACACCTCCTTCCCTTTCCCAAACCCCCCACACTCTAGTTTCCATGCACCAAGCACCACTGCTGGTTAAGAATGCTCTGCCACTTCTAAAACTAGTCCTGTTTTAAGCAGTAAATGAAAACTGAACCTTTGGTAACTGACTGACTGGATCTGTGTTCCTGTAGCTGGAATGTTCGGAAGAGTTGGGTGATATTGTGAAGTCTGTGGACCCCACACTGGCACTGAGTGTCTACCTGAGGGCAAATGTCCCCAACAAGGTGATCCAGTGTTTTGCTGAAACTGGCCAGTTCCAGAAGATTGTGCTCTATGCTAAGAAAGTAAGTTGCATTTGTTTTTGAACTGTTAGTTTGAGCTTGGACTATTGGGCCAAGTTTTCTCATTTAGAACTTGTTAAATTTTGCTTTCATGTTTTCCTTTTTACTAAGTTATTTTGAATAACCTCATTCATTTGAGTTACTTGCCTGAATGTTTCATTTAATCCATTCACTTGTGGCCCATTTGACTTGCAGAATTCCTCAGTTGTGGGACTCTATTCAGTTCAAAACCCTATCTGTTCTAAAATGTTTTTGCTGTTCAATTTTCATTGGAGCTGTGCACAATTCTTGTGCTCCATAGGAACACACACATAGAAGCAGGAGTAGGCCATACAACCCCCTTGAGTTTGCTCTGCCATTCATTAAAATCATGGCTCATCTATTTCCACTCCACTTTCCTGCCCTAGCCCCATATTTATTTGATAGATTTTGGGACCAAAGGAATACTCATTCTTGAATATACTCAACAACTTGAGCATCCACAGCCATCTGGGGTGGAGAATTCCAAAGATTCACAACCCTGAGTGAAGAAATTTCTCATCTCAGACATAAATGGCTGACTCCTAGTTCTACACTCCAGCTGAGGGAAACAGCTTGATATCTACCCTGTTGCCCTCTGAACTGTCAAATTAATAAGATCACACCTCCTGTAACTTGAATATCAGCCCATTCTACTCAGTCTTTCATGGGACAATGTAGTGAACCTTTGTTGCACCCCTTCTAAAGCAAGTATATTCTTCTTTGATTTAAGGAGATCAAAACTGTACACAATACTCTGGTTGTGGTCTCACCAAAGCCCTAGATAATTGCAGCAAGACTCCAACCACCTTAAACAAAGGCGAGCATACCATACGTGGACCTTGCCCCACCTCATCCCTCTGCATCAACTTTTTCTATTCCTACCAAAGTGGCTAATTTCACATTTCTCCACATTGTACTCCCATCTGCCACCTTTTTTCCTCCACTCGCAACTGGTCTTTATCCCTTTGCAGCATTTTTACATCTTCCTCACAGCTTACTTTCCTACCTATCTCCATATTTCCTACATTGCGCAGTGACTATATTTCAAAAAGTACTTAAATGGCTGAATTACTTTGGGATGAAAGGTGCTATATAAATGCAAGTATCTTTCTAGCTTTGTTACAGTGCACTCTGTCCTCTCGAACATAAATAGGAGTAGGCCCTACAGCCCATCGTGCCTGCTCTGCAATTCAATAAGATGGGATAATACTGGACATCGCCCTCAACTCCCCTTTCCTGCCCGATCTCTATTCCTTGATTTCCCCAATCTGTCATTTTGATGTAGATTGTAAATAGCTGGGGCCCCAGCACTGATCCTTGCAGCATCCTACTAGTTACAACCTGAAAATGTCCCATTTATTCCTACACTAGTTTTATCCATTCATCAAGCAACCTAAGCTAATATGTGGCCACCCCCCCCCCGCCCCTCACACCCCCAAAATCCAATGAACCCTAATCTTTTATAACCGCCTTTTGTGTGCAACCTTATTGAATGTCTTTTGCAAATCACATGCAGAATTCAATGCCTAGATTGTATAGGGATCAGCTGCATGGTATCCACTCTTTGGGCTCAATTTTGGCCAACCCCATTTTTGGCGCACTTACGGAAGTTGTGCTGCTTATGTACGTTCCCAGATGCGCCGGGGGGGGGAAAAAAGTTGGAACTTTGGCCACTGTCTGACCTCTTCGCTGCAGTCGGCAGCGTGGCCAGTCGTTCTGCGCTGGAAAATGTGCGGGCCATCTGCACATATGCAGTGGTGATTCATGATGTCCGCGCATGCGCAGTAGCGCTGAGAGTCTGCAACAGTCCCAATTGTAGGTCTGTCGGTTTGAGTGTGGCGATGTTCTTCCTCCCTCTCGACCGCCTTGTGCTGTTTCTCCTCGCACTGCTGCTATTTTGCCATCTCATTGGTGCTGAATTTACATCATTCCCCCTCAATCTGTTGCTGGGCTCTCAAGTAAAAATTCTCATAACTTTTGCCTCCTTTGGGCTAGGGGCATACAGAAGAGAGTGCTCCTCCCTGCCGGCAATTTCTCAGTTCTCCTGCCCGGCTGTGTGCTGCCTTCATTGAGCTGTAGCAATATGAAGTATCTTTTTGTAGGTACTGAGAATCTGTATTAAAGGAAATTTAGGATGTCTGTATTGAATGCCTGCAAATGTAGGAATGATTGATCCTTGCAATACTTGGTTTATTGCTCATTGAATGATCTGTCCTGTTCAGGTTGGTTACTCTCCAGATTGGATCTTCCTGCTCAGGAACGTGATGAGGGTTGGGCCTGATCAGGGGCTTCAGTTTGCTCAGATGTTGGTTCAGGATGAAGAGCCTCTTGCAGATATCACCCAGGTAAGGGAACTCTTAATTTTGCCTTCACTGAATTTGCAAGTATTTAATTAAAAAAAAAAATTACTAGCAGAAATAAATCTCATTGAAAATACAAACTGTGAAACCACTTGGACAGTTAATTACGACTTGTAATGTTGGAGGTAACAGACGACAGGAATGAATGGCCTTCCTTGTAATGCTGAAACTCTTGTGTTTGAAAACTGTAATTAATTCAAAACATCTGCTCAAATTGCTAGACTGTTTTCTTCAGTTCCATGGTTAATCAGTACATTCTAATTATACACTTTCTTTCCCACCCCCCCAGAAATTCCATTGTAGTTAACTCATCGCCCACTTTAAATCTTTCCTGGTAGACTGTGCAGGGAAGGGAAATGTTCTGTGATTGGGCTGCAGGATGTTCATTGTATAATCAAGAACAATGGAATACTGATCTAGGTCGAGTTAAGCTTTGTGTGAACCTCATTACCTTTAGTGACACGCTTAGTGTCGGGGGGGGGGTACTGATTTTATGCATGGTAACACTGGGGAAACCCAATGCTGCCTCTAGTCCAAGAAAGTGGATACCTTTGGCCAGGAAGGCCCCAGCTTCAATTCATTCCTTTAAGTTGGATCACTTTGGCCACAGTTGGTGTCTATCTTGGGAAAGAGATGGAAGTGTGCAAGGATTGTCACACTCTTGCTGTCTAGTACCCTTGCTGGAAACTGCGTGTACATTTTACATGCATTTGCTTCCATATTGTGCTTCGCTAGAAATCTATATAGTACTTGAGATTTTGATTGTGTAAATGCAGCCTTTTTTTGAGCATGGTGATAACTTTAAAATCAGCAGAAGAACCAGAGGGCGATGAGAATTTAATGCAGCGAGTTATGATCTGGAATGCGCAGCCTGTAAGGGTGGAAGCAGATGAAATAGTAAAATTTTTTTTTCAATGGGGTGTTGGGTATATACTTGAAGGAAAAATGAAAACTTTGCAGGAGAATGGGATTAGAAAGAGCCAACACACTGGGCCAAATGGTGGCCTGTGTATTCTATGAACTTGGATGGGCTTGTCTGATGTTTCCTCAGCTGCCAGCAAATATTTTGCTGAACTTGCATGAAAGGTCCATTTTTTGGATAAGGTTCCAAAGGCATTTTAATGTTTTCAGAAATGGTTGAGTTGCATAAGAGCTGATTGGCCGAAGAAGCACATCCCTTTTCTGGTTTAAAAAATGGCCTTTTTCAATGCATGGCAATGATTGCAAGCAAGTGGGATAAATTACCCTTTTTTTTGGTCCACTCAGAATTTTGACAGTTATGGCAAGTGTTCCATTCTTCAGACACACCACAGCTGGAGTTCAAATCTTTGTTTTTTAAAGCCATTGAATTTCCCTCCTCTGTTCTGGTCTTGTTGCAGATTGTTGATGTGTTCATGGAATACAACCTGATCCAGCAGTGCACTTCCTTCTTGCTGGATGCCCTCAAGAATAACCGTCCATCCGAAGGCCCCCTGCAGACTCGCCTTCTGGAAATGAACCTCATGCATGCTCCTCAGGTACAAGTTGTTTCAGTGCCAGCAAAGTGAAGTTGTTGGTGTGACCTTGCAGGTTGCAGAGACGGACCAGAAGTTGTGAACAGTTTTATACTCTAGGGTGGCAGTGGGGATAAATGTTGCAGATGCTTCCCTGCCAAATATTTGGACAATGTCCACATGCACTTTATCAAATGATCCTGCTGAGTGGATTTAATTACATTTTTGTGGGTAATAAAAGGGCCATGTCTGATTATTTTTAATTGAGAATAAGGTAGTCCACTAATCCTTTGTACAGAGTGGAACTCAATCACTAGGAGTAGTTGAGGCAAATAGCATAGACTAATTTGAGAGAACTAGATGAACACGAGAAAGGAATAGGATATGCTGTTGGGGTCAGATGAAGAGTGGGAGAAGGCTTGCTTGAAGCATAAACCACAGTATGGACCTTTGGGCCAAATGGCCTATGTACATTGTGTGATGTAAATCTACCTCTAATGCTACCCTGGAAAATACCATCTCCCTTCAGTTGCCATTTATTTGCTTAGATTTACCTCATTTTAATTGTTCCCCTTCAAATTCTAAATCTACCCAGGTTTGTTCTTTTAACTCTACTAGCAGCTGTTGTATTTCATGTCTCCAGCTGGTAGCCGCTGCAGTAAATGCTGCTTCCATATGGCTGGCAGTTCTACCCCCTCTGGTGGCTGCATGGATGATGTGCAGTTCAAATCTTTTTTTGGGTTGTTGCATTGCCCAAGATCCAGTTACATTGCTATCAGTTACTCTAGTTCTTTGGATAGTTGGCTGGCTTAAATATCCAGTGAATAATAGTGATTGCTGTCCTCCATATGCTCTTGCATTTCTTCCCCCCCGCCTTCCAAGGCTCCTGTGCCCATGTATCCTATGACTCAATCACTGGTGTCCTGCTGCTAGTCATCTGTGATGCTGATTTGTTAGGCAGGGTTGGCAGCTACCCAGGTGATTGCATCTTCAGATTGCACACTGCCCACTGTTGAAGTCCTTGACATTCACTTGGCCTACTTTATGGCATAAAGCAAGATTTATTTGTATGCTGGTAGTGCTTTGGAGTCTCTTCCTCGTGTCTATGATCTTTTCTCCCTCAAATTAGAGCTCATGCACCCCAAATGCCCTAAATTCTATATTTTAGCAATTTATCTGTTAAGTATCACTTGTCTTTGCTTGTGCAGAGAAGGCCATTCTAGCAGTGTATTAATGAGCATCACTTGCCTTGGTTTGCAGGTTGCAGATGCTATTCTTGGTAACCAGATGTTCACTCACTATGACCGTGCACACATCGCTCAGCTTTGTGAGAAAGCTGGACTGCTGCAAAGAGCCCTGGAACATTACACAGACCTGTATGACATTAAGCGTGCTGTTGTGCACACCCACCTCCTCAATCCTGAGGTCAGTAATGACAGATTTCATCCAGATATGTGTATGCATGTCTGTTTCAGTTACTTAACTGTCTCAGAAAGCCAAGTAAATATTTGCATTTTAAATTCACTTTAAATCTACAATTGCAAACTTTGATCACTCTCCCACAGTGGCTTGTCAATTACTTCGGCTCCTTGTCCGTTGAGGATTCTGTTGAATGTCTGCGTGCCATGCTGTCTGCTAACATCCGTCAGAATCTGCAGATCTGTGTGCAAGTTGCCTCCAAATACCATGAACAACTTGGCACCCAGCAACTGATCGAACTATTTGAGTCTTTCAAGAGCTTTGAAGGTAGATGCAAAGATGTTTGACTTGCGTAGAATTTCATCATGTAACTTTTACTTGGGTGAGGATTTTAAGCCCTGGGTAATTCATAGCTAGTTTGACAGCAGGAATTGAATGGAAGAGTGGGCAGTTGCACTTGCTGCTTTCATCGCCACCTGCATATTCTGTAGGAGATGGAATTGTACTATTGCCAGCATATCTTGTAGTTTGCCTGACTGTTGTGCCAAGGCAATGAATCAGCAGCTATTAGAATGTTTACCAATCATTCTCTGAATTCCTACTATTTGCATTTTTTAGTAATTCTTGGGATGATTGCACAGGAGTTCCTAGCTTGGTGTAAATTGGTGCCCTAGCTGCAATCAGCTAACCTGATCCATGTCATTACTTTGTCACTTCTAAAACACTAAGTAGCCCCCACTAGGATCTAACCTGCCCCCCACTCCCCTGCCCCTGCTCTGCAAGCACATGGTCAACTTGCAGTTCCATTGCTTGCTTCTCCCAACCCAACCTTTCATATGTGCTTGTGTGCCATCTGACTGCTTGTACAGCATTTTTAGATAAGTCACTACTTCCTCAGTTCACCTGAAGTCTTGATCTCTGGCCTTTTGGTGCAAACTCCATAGCCTTCCCTGGTGTCTCAAGCTCAATTTATCTGCAGCCTTGGCCTCCTGTTTGATCCTAACTGAACTTGAAACCCCATATCCTATCCATCACTAAACTAACTGCTTGCTTTCCATCATTGCCTGCCTTTATTACTGTAACAATTGTGTATCTTTGATACTTCTAGACTATTCAAAAATGCCCTGCATAAGTAGTATTCAAAACTCTGCTCCAGGTCCTCCTCATCCATCATCCTTGTCCTTGCTGGCCTACATTAGCTTTGTCTAAATTCTAAACCTTGCACTTTATTTTTTAAAACTGCTGCATTTTTATCTGAAATCTCCAAGCTCTAATTCCCTATGAATGCTCTGTTCCTGATTCTACCCCCTCTGCATCTTTCCCTGCCCTTTCACACCAATGGCAGAAATTCATCTTCAATCTTGAGCTACTTTAAACTTTACATCTCTACCATAGTTTAAAAAAAAATCAGAATCTACCAAGCTTTCAATCATATTTGATTGACTTGGTCTGTTAACAAGTGGTGCCATGGGCTACTAGGTAACTAGGATAAATCTTGACTTAAAATTTTCTTGTCAAGAGCATTCTTAATTCAGGTGGCAAACAAAATGTGGAGTGTTGGTGGCTACCTTGATGATGGGATTCCCTGCTTGTCCCCATATAACCTGTTCTTTGCTTTATTTGCAAGGTCTATTCTACTTTTTGGGCTCCATTGTAAACTTCAGCCAAGATCCAGAAGTCCACTTCAAGTACATTCAGGCTGCCTGCAAAACTGGGCAGATCAAAGAGGTGGAGCGAATCTGTCGTGAGAGCAACTGCTATGACCCAGAACGTGTGAAGAACTTCCTCAAGGTAAAAGCAATTTGAAAACTTTGCTCTCGTGTATACTGTGTACACTTCAAAGGAATTGATACTGTTTAGATTTTACATTGCATTATTTAGCTACTTTGGTCTGGCAATTTATTTTTTGCATGACTGCATACAAGAATTTTATTGGTGGCTGGATTGCAAACTCCAAACAAGTAAGCATAGCAATCTGTGTCCCAAGACTGCCCTCAATCCTTTAAGGAAGCTACTATCTTGTCTTGATTATGCCACAGGACCTGAAGTGCACTTTTTTTTTCCTGTGTTCATCTATTGGCTATTTGCACATAAACCCATTTGAAATTGCTTCTTTGATCACCCATTTCTGAAGCTGTTCTGTGCAGGGTCATCTGGGGTACAAAGGGCACCATGTTCAATACTGTAATTGGACACTACAGTATGTGTCCTAGTCTGGATCAGAGATCCTATCCCAAGTTAGCACTCTACCTGTCCCAAGTTTTGGGCTTCTTTCTGGGATTTGACTGTAAATCCAGCTTGGGCAATTTCAAGCTTCTAAATCTGTTTGTTCAACTTTCTCTCAATCTACTGTTGTCCTGCCGTAAGCACATTGCAATTCCTAAAGGCTTTTAACTTATAATAATGAAATATTATATCTTTCACATCAGGACTGTGACTACAAGCTGCTCATTCTGAACAAGTGGTCTGATAACTGAAGCACCTGAACCTTAAATTGAAGCTAGTCTTGAAATTGTGCATATCTTGATTAGAGTCCACACTAAACTTAACCATAATTTTCACAATATAGCTGACACTAACTTAGTATGTGTAATCGTACATCAATCATTAAACTGCATGCTTCTGATTTGCAGTTGCAAAACTGCTGGTATATGATCCAGTGTAGTTGCTGTTTTTGTTTGGGCTGTATTAAGAATTAATTTGTGTAATTTAAGCCTAAATGTACAGAAAGTTAAATGTTACTGAATCTGAAGTGGCTAGAAAAGTAAATAGCCTTTTTTTAAAAAAAACGACTTAATTGTAGCTGCTTTCTCAACTGTATCTAATGACCCTTAAAGCTTCATGCAATAATACAGCACAGATTAAACTGGGTTTACAGAATTGAGATGGATGTTCCTTCAGTTATTGTGAAATTGAGGAGTAGTTTTATAACCATGTCAAACTTATTCCACTGCTTGTCAGTTTGTATAATGTTGCATTGAGTGACCAGCTCCTGACAGAAGCTATTATCTTTTGTGCTGTTCCTTGTGTCTGGAATGGGCAGGACATGTACCAGGTAAATGTTGCAGCGCAGGTCGCCTTTCCTTTCTCCCTCCCTTGTTTCCACAGACTGTGTCCCTTCTGTATTTGTGCAGGATAGTGCTCTTGGATGTGGGGAGACATTGATGGCAGAATATCCTTTGTGAAGCTGGCTAAAATATGGGTTTACAGAAGATTGCATGTTTTCGATCTCTTAGTTTAATTCTAACTAATTTGCCAGTGAAATATATCTAAACAAACCATGACACAGCTCATTTGTAGTATTTCCAAAGTTTAATGACTGCTCATTGATCAGGGATTCAAATAATGCAGGGCAAGATGTCCAGTTTTATTGCATTGTTTTGACTGAGCTGAATAATGAAATTGTTGGTGAGCTGACCTGCTTGAAGTTCTTTGCCATTGGGTCACAAGCTTGTCTTGATTGTGGCAAAAAATTAGATGTTTGACTTCAAGCTGTAAGCAAAGGTGTTTGGAGGAAACCATTGGAATCTAAATGGAATTTTGACTGCTTGTGTATTTGATCAGCAACCATCTCTGAAATCACACTTTATACATCTATAACTAGACATTTTGCACTTTAAGATTTCATCTGACATGGAGCTAGTACTGCAGTTTTGCTTTCAGATCTTTGGGCTCTTTGCAGCTTCATCCATCATTAATTCTGCTGTTTCAAAGGAGCAAACTTTTACTCTGGCAATCCGGCTGGCACAGAAATCAACCCAGCTCAAGATTCAGGAGCAAATCTGCATTCAATTACTGCAATCATGTTAATATGAAAGTTTGGAATCCATCTTCTGATCTCATACTTTCTAAGTAAAAACTCAAATATAAATGTGAGCTACTGTTGAGTTTACTGAAGTGCAATTTTGAGGCTTTCCTCTGCTGGGGCACAGAGGCCAGTGAACTTGATAGACTGCCTGTAACCCAAGTAACTTGTGGCTTCTTGGTTCACATTGAAAGCTCAGTATCTGACTTTGGGCTGTAGATGCTACAGATTTTATTTTTGCTATTGCATGTCAAGATAGAGGGTTAAATTACTTCCTATTTCCATAAATTGAGTTGCATCTACCTCCAGTTTCTTGTCTCTAGCCAAGAGCATAAGCACACAACTGAACTCTCAGCGACTGCTCTCTTGAGCTTATTGCCAAGTCATGTATCAGATTTAGTGATTGCCATTTTCTTTGGCAGTAGGTGCCCATCACTGCTTAGAGAGCATGGCTAAGACCAGACCTGTGAATGTGGTACTTGTAGATATAAGGTTGTATCCTTGCACAGCTGGAATGCTGAGGGAAAGGGAGTAAGAACAAATGAAAATCTTATTAAATCACTTAACATTTAGCATTTTAAAGGAAGAAATTAAAATTCTGATGTACAATACTTGGTGGTTGATATTCAGAGTCTAATACACCATGGGTGAGTGCATACTGAATTTGCTTACAAACGTGTGAACTCTTAAACAGAGATTAAAATCCCATATATAAATAAATTATACAGCCATGTCTGCTTCCCAATCCCAGAGTGCTATTCCTGCAGTAACTGTAGCTTCTTGAATACCATCACTACTGTAGATGTAGGGTTGTTGTGTTGTGCTCCTAATTGGTTGGGGAGGTGAGGTTTCCACTAAAACCCTGTATGATCAGTATTGGTGAGACATTTTTGGGAGTTCTAGATTAGTATTGAATAGAGAATATTTGTAACCCCAGCTTTGCATCAACCTTAAATTTTCAGTTAAATCTATAGACTTGGTACAAGGGTCTCTAAGCTGTCCCAAGTTTAAGTAGAATCCAGTTTTATAATTGCTGCTTACTCAACCAAAGCAATATTTGTGCCATGTTCTCTAGTATGTTGCATAGCTTGAAAGATTAAGCATTTGGCTTGTGATAATTCAAACCAAATTTGTTTCTAGGCTGAGTAGACTGTTCAAAGATGCTCCCAAGTCTCTGTCCCATTTCCCAGTCGTGTATGTTCAAACTCTGCTTGCATTTAACAGGAACTTAGGTTAAAATCCAGCCCACAGGTGTGTGGTGTACAAGCTGCCAAAGCTCTAGTGAAATCAATATGGACAGCAAGAAAGTTTACATTCATGTAGCCTCTTATTGCATCCCAAAGCCTTTGCACTTTGAGCATTTTGTCATTTCTGTAGGTGCACATAGCAAGAGATTAGTGACTAGTTGATTTGGCTGGGGGGGCTTGTTTTGGGATCTTTTTCACATCTATCTGAACGAGAGGCATGAAATATTGAATTGAGCTTATGGTAAAATGATTACTTGCGTGAAAGGTCAAATACAGATCGACAGTATAAACCTGTCTCCTCTATTCCCCATATGCGCATCTCTAGAGCTGAAAAATCCTCTGCTGTAGATGCATTAAAGACATGGCCACTTTTGCTGCAGTTTTTACTTGATATTTTGCACAATAAAACTTGCTGATTTACTAAGTGATCATTCATCCATTCAAGGATATACTTTGGAGTAAGTTTGTAGAGACAATTTGACTAAATACTTTCTCCCATTTTTCTCAATTTTAAAAAGCAGCAGCATTTCTGTACCATGTTATAAAAGATAATGTAGATTTAAAATCGTGCTTTAGTTCAGCCGTCAAAAGGAGGGGTTGGAATGTTTGTCATTGAAGGAGATTGGTTTATGATGTGTTGACTGTTACATTAGATCTCTGAAGCTACTTGATTTTAAACTTGTTTTATTTTGTAGGAGGCCAAACTGACTGACCAGCTGCCTCTGATTATTGTTTGCGATCGATTTGACTTTGTGCATGACCTGGTGTTGTATCTGTACCGCAACAACCTGCAGAAGTACATTGAGATCTATGTTCAGAAGGTGAGTGAGTTGTGCATGATGGAGGGGGAAATGTTTTTGGTACTGCTAATTATCTAGAGTTGTAACTTGGTCAAATGGTTATCATTAGCTGCGTCGGGGGTGGGTACAGAATTGTTCGAGTCCACAAGCCAAGCTCTTAATTTATTTAACAAGGTTTGAGCAGTTTACCGTATTTTCATTGTCAAATTATCCACTTGCTTTTAATTGTAAAGGGCCTATTGGAACAAGAACGTGACTCTTGTGCTTTGTGTAGGTGAACCCAAGTCGTTTGCCAGTAGTGGTTGGAGGTCTCCTTGATGTAGATTGTTCCGAAGATGTCATTAAGAATCTAATCCTTGTTGTACGTGGCCAGTTCTCCACTGATGAGCTCGTTGCTGAAGTAGAGAAGAGAAACAGGTCTGATTTCAAACCCATTCTATGCCAATGAATGTCTGTCTGTGTGGCCATCTTTTATCAATTTGGCCTAGCTGGTTTGGTGACTATATTTAAATATTGCAGATCCCAATTCACAAATTTGTAGTAGTAGTCAGTAAATAGTAACATTTACTTTCCAAAATAGCATGCTCAATTTCAACTAGGCTACAAAAGGAATTACTCAGCAGATTGGCACTTCTGCAGATGCAAATTTCACTTCTCTTGAGCCTCTGACGATGTAACTTCTGCTTCGTGCTCTAACTAGGCATCTCAACACTCTGCTCATCAATCCCTGGATGAGCAAGTAGGTCATTGCATTGGGGAAATTACAAGTTGTGCTCGAGTGGTATGTTTGATTTAAAAAAAAAAATGGTGATCTCATCAAACAGTTCCTAACCAAGGTATGTGACTGCTGACCTGTTCACACCTCTGGTTCTGTTCTGAAATCTAACTTGGAGGCATCTGATCAGGATTGGCACTTCCTGCCTCCTTTCCCTTGAGAATTTGTGCTAAGCCTCTACATAAATTAGTTCCAATTTTTGGTGTCAAACCAGCCTCCTACCTTTTTTATCTAGTCCTGAATGATGTGGCTTGAGTGCATAGGCTACTGGTTTTTAAACCTCCAAATACTTTGTTGGCAGGCTCAAGTTGCTGCTACCCTGGTTGGAATCTCGAATTCACGAAGGCTGTGAGGAACCTGCCACCCACAATGCACTTGCAAAAATTTACATTGACAGCAACAACAATCCTGAGCGCTTCCTTCGGGAGAATCCATATTATGATAGTCGCGTGGTTGGTAAATACTGCGAGAAGAGAGACCCCCACCTGGCCTGTGTGGCGTATGAGCGTGGCCAGTGTGACCTGGAGCTCATCAATGTGAGTGAAGGGGAAGGTGCTTTGTGTTGATGTATAAAAATGAAATCCAAGTTGAGCTGAGTTTGCACTTGGCTAGCAGCTTTGTCCTGCTCAAACATACTGGTTCTTCACAAATGGCCAGATTCTCCACCATCACGGAATATCTAGCCAGAAGCAATTATGTTTGAAGTACAGTATGTAGATGAGTGTGCCAGCCATTTTGTGCATTGTAAGAGTTTGCTTAAAAACTGATTAGTTCATTTGCTTTTTGGTTGAATGTTGGCCAGGCTGCCTTGAGTGCTCTGCTCTGTGCCATGGGATTATTAAATGTCCTCCTGAAATAGTAGCTCTGACAATGTGGCCCAGCCTCAGTACAGTACTGGAAAATCTGCCTGGATTTACAAGTCTTGGACTCGAACCTACCTTTTTTGAGGCAGTGTGCACCTATTTGAGCTAATGTAATTTAAATGGCTACCAGTATAAATCTCTGTCCATATGCTATAAAATACTCAATTGCCTAGAGAGTTGCATTGTACCTTTTTTATATACTTGAATGATCACTTGAAAATTAAGTGTGTTGACTAAAGGTCTGGATTTAAAAAAAAAAACTTGCTCTGAAATTTTGTCCTTGAGCTTTTTTCTCTCTAACACAGGTGTGCAATGAAAACTCTCTGTTCAAGAGTCTGTCTCGTTACCTAGTCCGCAGGAAAGATCCTGAGCTCTGGGCAAGTGTCCTGCAGGAGACCAACCCTTATAGGAGACCCCTTATTGACCAGGTAAGAACCATTTGATTGTGTGGCATCACATTCAACTATCAAGTTGAGTATTTGCAAGCTTAATCATGTTCTATTGACATTGTCTTGAGCAGTAAACTGAGAACTGCAATCTGAAATTGCATCATCCACCAATCTGTTAATGAGCTATCATTTCAGGAAGGTGGTGAAAACATGAATCTTTTAGCAATGTTATTGGTTCACTCTTTAAGGGTGACCAATTATGGGAAGGGGGAAAAAGAGGAAGAATTGTGATGGACATTTAGTTCATTCTTAGCTGCTGTCGGGTATGATGTTTCCACTGAAGTCTTGTGCAGCTAACGACAATCTTGGTGTAAACCTGCTGGATCTAAAGGCCATCACCATACAAGACCTGGGGTAGCCTTGGTAAATTCAAATTTGCATTGGGAATTCCTGATTCCAAAACTGCTTTTTTAAAAAAAAGAATCTTGCACCCTAGGGTACATGACTGAAATTCTAAGTGACCAGTCTGAAGTTCCACGTCTTCAAAAATGTGCTGCAGCATTGTGTTTAAGGAGTCTTGAATGTTGAGGACCATGGTGTAGGACAATACAGCTGGCGAGTAAATGAGGAAAAACCAGTAATAGTTGGCCAAAGCCAAGGATGTCACCTAAATTACTTTTTTTTCACTGTTTTACTCTGTTAAAAGGATAGCATGCAATCTTTTACATTTTACACTCTTAAATAAATACAGTAACTAACTGCAGATTCTGGTTTTTTTGGAGCTAGATATTAGCCAGCTTCCTTGTGCACAAAACACAGCAATTGCTTATGAGGAAAGGTGCATTGCACTGTAAACTTGCTGTACTATCGACAATCCATTCACCATTTCCCTTCCCTGCTCCACTTTTTTTAAAAAAAGATATTAGGTCTACACTCGGGCTCCCTATACTACATGTGCCCAGATCTTGAGGGAAGGTTGGTCTATATCCAACTGTGTAGCAACTCAAGACTCCTTAAACACAATGCTGCAGCACATTTTTGAAGACCTGGAACTTCAACCTGGTCCAGGAGGTGGTTTCTTCCCTCACTAGAAGCACCTGATCTTAATCTGATTGTGGGTAACTAGTTTTATGTCCATACCATACAATGCAGACTTGAGGTACCAAATGTTTTGAGCTATCCATGTTCTGTATAAAATGGGCATTCTTTCAAGAATTTTTTTGAAATCTGACTTGGGTATAGTGTTAAAGTTCATTGTTCTTAAATGGCATTTTTTTCCAGGTTGTACAGACTGCTCTGTCAGAAACGCAGGATCCTGAGGAGGTTTCTGTTACTGTAAAGGCTTTCATGACTGCTGACCTTCCAAATGAATTAATTGAACTGTTGGAAAAAATTGTCCTGGATAATTCTGTCTTCAGTGAGCACAGGTAGAACAAATCGGTGAAGTGTATCTTTTAATGTGGGCATAACACTCTAATGTCAAACCAAAAAACCATGATCACTTCACAAATTATTGCTGCTGTTGCTTTTGTGATGTGGCATTGGGAGTCATAACTTGGTGTTGTGCTGAAGTTGCTAGTCTTTCCACTGGGATCTATGATCCATGACCTTTTTTAATTAAAAGGATGTTAATAAAATCAGGTTTTCCAACAATGGTCTTCTAACATAAGAACTAGGAGCAGGAGTAGGCCATTTGGCCCCTTTAGCCTGCTCTGCCATTTAATAAGATCATGGCTGATCTGAAGGACTCGGCTCCACTTCCCTGCCCACTCCCCATAACCCTTTATTCCCTTATCACTCAAATCTGCATCTCCACTGTAAATATATGCTGGGGGCTGCATTTTTTTTCCCCCTACTTCAGGGTTCAGTCTACAATCTCACCCTAGGCTCTACTTCCACTTTGCTGGCCTAGTATGCTTGGTCTCAGTCACCAAGCTGTACTGGCTGCCAGGCCATGGAGGCTGGAGATGGGGAGAGCCCTGCCACCTTTATCAATGGAATTGTTCAGGACAGGCAGAGGCCACATCCCCAACCAGCCCATTGGAACCCAAATATGCAGAGACCTGCAGTTGGTGTCTGAAGGATGCTGGGTCTTTGCATTGTGAATTCAGGATAAGAACAGTGATGAACTTGCAGAAGAAACACATTTTCATATTGATGGAATTATATTGCCTAGTTAATTTTGTACTTCAATAGAATTGGGTTTATAATTTTGCTAACTTGTATAATTCTATATATGGGTCACCCTAGAATGTATCTGATTACATTCCTGGATTGTATTATGATTGCTGGTAGGAACACTTTGTTACTGAGTTAGGGATAAGAAAATTAGCCACTAAGTTGATCCTGTAACACTTGCTGTAAATTTTGCTTGCAGGATAAAGGCAAAAATGGGCTTATCTGAATTCTTTCCTGTTTCATCCACTAGCTGTTCAGGGTCCACTTATGAATCCTCACTAGGATGAGGTCCAGCAGAATAAATGGTGTCTATAGAACCATATCTTGACAACCCTTTGTTAACAAAGCACCATTCTAAGCTTGTATTCTCTAGCACTAAATACAATGTACAGAAATTGCAACTTTCTTCTCCCCTCCAACCCAGGAATCTGCAGAACCTGCTAATCCTCACTGCTATTAAAGCTGACCGAACCCGTGTGATGGAGTATATCAATCGTCTGGACAACTATGATGCACCGGACATTGCGAACATTGCTATCAGTAACGAGCTCTTTGAAGAGGCATTTGCCATCTTCAGGAAATTTGATGTGAACACATCTGCAGTGCAGGTCAGATGATGTGTACCACAGCAAATCTTGCATGTTGGTGCCTTAACAGTTCCAAGTGCAGCTAATGGCATTGTTTAACACACAGCACTGTATTCTGTAGGTGCTGATTGAACACATTGGCAATCTGGATCGTGCCTATGAATTTGCTGAAAGATGCAATGAGCCAGCCGTGTGGAGCCAACTTGCTAAAGCGCAACTGCAAAAAGAGATGGTTAAAGAGGCCATTGACTCTTACATCAAGGCAGATGATCCATCATCGTACATGGAGGTTGTCGAAGCAGCCAACAAAAGTGGTAACTTTTTTTTTTCCATGTGTAATGTTTTTCCAACATTGCTCTTCACTGGGCTCTCGTGCAGCTTTTGATTTCAAATTAAGAATACTAATTGATTTATTCCTGGGATGAGACAGAGTAGATTGGGTCTATACTCTAGAGTTACAAAGAATGAGTTGATCTCATTGAAACATAACATTGAGGGCGATTGGGTAGACTTGAGGTGGCTTCCCCTGGCTGGAGTGTCTAGAATTAGGGGGCATAGTGTCTGGGTAAGGGGTCAATCATTTAAGACCACGATGAGAAGGAAGTTCTTTGCTCGGAGGGTTGTGAATCTTTGGAATTCTCTACCCCCAAAGGGCTGTGGATGCTGAATCATAGATTCAATACTGAGATTTTTGAACTCTAGGGGAATCCAGGGATGTGGGTATCTGTTGGGAAAGTGGAATTGAGGTCGAAGAGACCTCATGATATTGAATGGTAGAACAGGTTCAAGGGCCAGTGTATGTTATAAATTCTTAGAGTTGAGTATAAAACTCCTGTATTCATTACAAAACTGAGACATGAGCTTAAGTTTACTTAATTCTGGACTAATAGTAGGTAATGTGAGCAGACTGGTTGCCTCTTGTGCTTATTGTCTTCTGTTTAATTTCAGGTAACTGGGAGGACCTTGTTAAGTACCTGCAGATGGCCAGAAAGAAGGCCCGGGAGTCTTATGTAGAGACTGAACTTATTTTTGCATTGGCAAAAACCAACCGCTTGGCAGAGCTGGAGGAGTTCATCAATGGTCCCAACAATGCTCACATCCAGCAAGTAAGTGTTTTCAATCTAAAGCAGATTTAATCTCTCAAATTAACTCCTAGCAGCTGACCTGCAGTAAAGCCATACTGCATGTGAATCCAGGTTTGAGGTTGAAGTGAAAACCATATAGTATATAGTTGCTGGAGAGGATCAGAGTAGAAACCCAAGCCAGTGATCAATCCCTTCTTCACTCAACACTACAGTCAGAGACCAAGCAACTCTTGGATTAGTGATTGAACCTGCGACCTTTGGTCTGTGTGGGGCAGCTACTTACTGCCTTGACCATCTGAGCCATTGAGACATCTTAGAAGAACATAAATAGGAGCAGGAGAAGGCCATAAGGCCCCTCGAGCCTGCTCTGCCTTTAATATGATTATGGCTGATCTGGTCATGTACTCTGGTCCACTTCCCTGCCCGCTCTTAACCCCTTAATCAGTTAAACTGTCTCTGTCTTAAATTTATTCAATGTCCCAGCTTTCAGTGTTCTGAGGCAGTGAATTCCACAGATCCACAACCCTCAAGAAATTTCTCATCTCAGTTTTAAATGGGACAGCCCCTTATTCTAAGATCATGCCCTCTAGTTCTAGTCTCTCCCACCACTGGAAACATCTTTGCATCCACCTTGTCAAGCCCCCTCATCTTATACGTTCCGATAAGTTCACTTCTCATTCATCTGAATTCCAATGAGTAGAGGCCCAACCTAAACCTTTCCTCATGTTGCCTGGTATCAACCTAGTGAATCTTCTCTGAACTGCCTCCAAAGCAAGTATACCCTTTTGTAAATATGGAAACTAAAACTGCATGCAGTATTCCAGGTGTGGCCTCACCAGTACCCTGTATAACTGTAGCAAGACTTCCCTGCTTTTATACTCCCTACCCCTTTGCAATAAAGGCCATGATTCCATTGGCCTTCCTGATCACTTGCTGTACCTGCATACTATCCTTTTGTTTTTCATGCACAAGTACCCCCAGATCCTGCTATACTGTGGCACTTTGCACTCTTTCTCCATTTAAATAATAACTTGCTGATTTTTTTTCTGCCAAAGTGCATGACCTCACACTTTCCAACATTATACTCCATCTGCCAAATTTTTGCCCACTCACAGCCTGTATGTCCTTTTGCAGATTTTGTCCTCGCACATTGCTTTTCCTCCCATCTTTTGAATCGTCGACAAACTTGGCTACGTTACTCAGTCCCTTCCTCCAAATCGTTAATATAGATGGGATCCCAGCACTGATCCCTGCAGCACCCCACTGGTCATTTGCCAACCAGAGAATAAAGCATTTATCCTGACTGTTTTGTTTGCCAATCCCCTCTCCATGCTAATATATTACCCCAACCCTGTGAACTTTTATCTTGATTACCTCTCCAGTTTAACTGGTCAGTGATTGGATGTAGGTGTCACCTTTCTTCCCCTAGCTTTTGATTTTGGGAATGTTCAGAGCTTGAGATTGGAACCCTAGAAATTAAGTAAATGTTTTATAAGCTATGGGGAAAACTTGCTAACTGTACATTTTCAGAAGTACTGGGAATACTTGTGGGGTTCCAACAGTGAAGTCTCTCCATGACATTGAGTGGGACTGGATGTCAGTGGTATGTGGTCAAGTTCCTATCTGTGCTGTATTGGCTCTGTTCATTAGTCCAAACTTTGTGTTCACAGGTTGGTGATCGCTGCTATGATGAGAAAATGTATGAAGCTGCTAAGCTGCTGTACAACAACGTCTCCAACTTTGGCCGCTTGGCATCGACCCTGGTTCATCTGGGGGAATATCAGGCTGCAGTGGATGGTGCACGCAAAGCAAACAGCACTCGTACTTGGAAAGAGGTGTGTTTTTCTGTGCCCTGCTAGCTTACAAAGTTGCCTTGCTGACTTGTACTTGATAACTTTGTTCTAAAATCAGGACATCTTGATCCCTCCAGTTTGCTAACTTGTCAGTTGTTGGATGTAGGTTGGTCTCCATGATCACTGTCCTGAGGTCAGAAAAGCACTGAGCGGAAGTTGGTTCCCCACAGGCATGCTGGTATCCTAGCTATTTGTGGCAGCTGCTGACTTGTTTTACATGGGATTACATAGCATATACAGTGCAGAAACTGGCCATTTGGCCCAACCAGTCCATGCCAATATTTATGCTTCCCTCAAGCCTCCTCCCATCTTTCCTCATGTAACTACCAGCAGCATCATCATCATAGGCAATCCCTCAGAATCGAGGAAGACTTGCTTCCACTCCTGAAGTGAGTTCTTTGATGGCTGAACAGTCCAATGCAAGAGCCACAGACTCACAGGTGGGACAGACCTTCACTGAGGGAAGGGTTGGGTGGAACTGGTTTGCCATACGCTCCTGCTGCCTGCGCTTGACCTCTTCATGCTCTCGGCGTTGAGATTCAAAGAGCTCAACGCACTCCTAGGTGCACTTTCTCCACCCAGGGCGGTCTTTGGCCAGGGGCTCCCAGGTGTCTGGTGATGTCCCACTTTACCAGGGAGGCTTTGAGGGTGTCCTTGTAATGTTTTCGCTGCCCACCTTTGGCTTGTTTGCTGTGAAGGAGCTCCACATAAAACATGTGGGTGAGGAAGTAGTGTCTCAAATGCGCGTACTATGCTTAAACAAAGGAGACTACAGTGGGATGTGATGGCAGAGTTGGCTAAAGTAGACTGGGAACACTGACTAAACGGTGGCACAATTGAGGAACAGCGGAGGACTTTTAAGGAGCTCTTTCATAGTGCGCAACAAAAATATATTCCAGTGATAAAGAAGGGTGGTAAGAGAAGGGATAACCAGCCATTGATAACCAAGGAAATAAAGGAGTATCAAATTAAAAACCAATGTGTATAAGGTGGCCAAGGTTAGTGGGAAACTAGAAGATTGGGAAAATTTTAAACGACAGCAAAGAATCACTAAGAAAGCAATAAAGAAAGGAAAGATAGATTACGAAAGTAAACTTGCGCAAAACATAAAAACAGATAGTAACAGCTTTTACCAATATATAAAATGGAAAAGAGTGACTAAAGTAAATGTTGGTCCCTTAAAAGATGAGAAGGGGGATTTAATAATGGGAAATGTGGAAAGGGCTGAGACCTTAAACAATTATTTTGCTTCGGTCTTCAGTGGAAGACACAAAAACCATGCCAAAAATTGCTGGTGTGGGAAGGGAGGACCTTGAGACTATCACTAGGGGGGTAGTGCTGGACAGGCTAATGATCTCCAGATAGACAAGTCCCCTGGTCCTGATCAAATGCATCCCAGGGTATTAAGAGATGGTGGAAGTTATAGCAGATGCATTCATTATAATCTACCAAAATTCTCTGGATTTTGGGGAGGTTCCATCAGATTGGAAAGCAGCTAATGTAATGGCCCTTTTTAAGGGGCAGACAAAAGACTGGTTAGTTTAACATCTGTAGTGGGGAAAATGCTTGAAGCTATCATTAAGTAAGAAATAGCAGGACATCTACATAGGAATAGTGCAATCAAGCAGACGCAACATGGATTCATGAAGGGGAAATGATGTTTAACTAATTTACTGAAATTCTTTGAGGATATAACGAGCACGGTGGATAGAGGTGTACTGATGGATGTGATGTATTTAGATTTCCAAAAGGCATTCGATAAGGTGCCACACAAGGTTACTGCAGAAGATAAAGGTACGCGGAGTCAGAGGAAATGTATTAGCATGGATCGAGAATTGGCTGGCTAACAAAGCAGAGAGTCGGGATAAATGGATCCTTTTCGGGTTGGAAATCGGTGGTTAGTGGTGTGCCACAGGGATCGGTGCTGGGACCACAACTGTTTACAATATACATAGATGACCTGGAAGAGGGGACCGAGTGTAGTGTAACAAAATTTGCAGCTGGCAAAGATTAGTGGGAAAGCGGCTTGTGTAGAGGACACAGGCTGCAGAGATTTAGATAGGTTAAGCGAATGGGCTAAAGTTTGGCAGATGGAATACAATGTTGGAAAATGTGAGGTCATCCACCTTTTGGGTGGGGGGGGGAACAGTAAGGGAATATTTGAATGGGAAGAAATTACAACATGCTGCAGTGCAGAGGGACTTGGGGGTCTTTGTGCATGAATCCCAAAAAGTTAGTTTGCAAGTACAGCAGGTAATCAGGAAGGCGAATGGAATGTTGGCCTTCATTGCGAGAGGGATTGAGTACAAAAGCAGGGAGGTTCTGCTGCAACTGTACAGGGTATTGGTGGGGCCGCACCTTGAGTACTGTGTGCAATTTTGATCACCTTACTTAAGGAAGGATATACTAGCTTTGGAGGGGGTACAGAGACTATTCACCAGGCTGATTCTGGAGATGAGGGTTACCTTATGATAGATTGAGTAGACTGGGTCTTTACTCGGAGTTCAGAAGGATGAGGGGTGATCTTATAGAAACATTTAAAATAATGAAAGGGATAGACAAGATGGAGGCAGAGAGATTATTTCCACTGGTCGGGGAGACTAGAACTAGGGGGCACAGCCTCAAAATACAGGGGAGCCAATTTAAAACCGATGAGAAGGAATTTCTTCTCCCAGAGGGCTGTGAATCTGGAATTCTCTGCCCAAGGAAGCAGTTGAGGGTAGCTCATTGAATGTATTCAAATCACAGATTTTTAACCAATAAGGGTTATGGGGAGCGGGCGGGTAAGTGGAGCTGAGTCCACGGCCAGATAAGCCATGATCTTGAGTGGCGGAGCAGGCTCAAGGGGCTAGATGGCCTACTCCTGTTCCTAATTCTTATGTTATGTGGCCTGCCCAGCAAAGCTGATCGATTGTGGTCAGTGCTTCAATGCTGGGGATGTTAGCCTGGACGAGGACACTGATGTTGGTGTGCCTTTCCTCCCAGGGGATTTGCAGGATCTTGCAGAGACATTGTTGGCAATATCTCCAGTAACTTGAGGTGTCTTCTGTATATTGTCCATGCCTCTGATCCATACAGGAGGGTGGGTATTACAGCCCTGTAGACCATGAGCTTGGTGGTAGATTTGAGGGCCTGGTTTTCGAACACTTTTTTTTTTTCTCCCCCCTCGGGCGGCAGAAGGCTGCACTGGAGGCGGTGTTGAATCTCCGTGTCAATGGTCAACAAAAGCAGACATAGGCTCCCAAGGTATGGGAAGTGGTCCATGTTGTCTCGGGCCATACCATGAATCTTGATGACTGGGGGACAGTGCTGTGTGGCGAGGACAGGCTGGTGGAGGACCTTTGTCTTACGGATGTTAAGCGTAAGGCCCATGCTTTCATATGCCTCGGTGAATACATCGACTATATCCTGGAGTTCAGCCTCAATGTGTGACCCTCTATTCCTTTCTGTCGTGCTTATCTAGCTCTCCTTAAAGGCATCTATACTATCCACTTCAACTGTGGAGCGAGTTCCACATTCTTGCCACACTTGGTAAAGGACTGAATTCCTTAGATTTCTTGGTGACTATCTTGTATTGATGGCCTCTGGTTTTGTTCTTCCCCCCCCACATAAGTGGAAACACTCTATACTTTTGTACTCTGAAAACCTTTCATAATTAAAAAAAAAAACTCTTGTCACTTCTCAGCCTTCTGTGCAAGAGAAGTGACCCAGCCTGTTCATCATTTTCATACAAGGTTCAATTACAAAGTGATGAAATTTGAAGTGTCAAGTGACTCCCAAGTATTGTTGCTCTGTCTAGAACATAATTAGTTCAGTTTTCCATAAACAGTATCTAGTGAATCAGTTTAGTTGAAGTTCGAATCTGGACTTGGTTTAAATCCCCTTTCCATGACCTGTATTAATTGTGTGCCTTTTCTCTTGGTTTTCAGGTGTGCTTTGCCTGTGTTGAAGGGAAAGAATTTCGTCTAGCTCAGATGTGTGGCCTCCACATTGTTGTACATGCTGATGAACTGGAGGAACTTATTAACTATTACCAGGTAATGCATGAAATAACCAAGAAAAGTAACTTTGTCAGATGTGGATTGATCATTAGTTTGGTTATAGCTGTTACTATAAAGCGTGTTGGATTGGTATACTTTGTCTCTATTGACTTCATCCAAACTCTTGTGCACTCAGTTGCAAAGTTGCACTGACCATTCACCTCAAGGAAAGTGAAATTGTATACAACTGCTTATTGTACATCACTATTGTATTCAATATGAATGTGTAGAAATAAGCATTTATTGAATATTTTTTAAAAACTGGCCCAACCAGTCTATAGGTTACTGACCTTGTAGTGTATGGATTAAACCTGGTGTAAACTTGTTGCCTGTGTGCTCTAATTTCACAATTGTATCCTGTTCACAGGACCGTGGTTACTTTGAGGAGCTCATCACCATGTTGGAGGCAGCTCTGGGTCTGGAGCGTGCTCATATGGGAATGTTTACTGAACTGGCTATTCTATACTCCAAATACAAACCGCAGAAGATGAGGGAACACCTGGAGCTCTTCTGGTCTAGAGTTAACATTCCCAAGGTAAGCTAACCTTGCCGTCTTGATACAAGAGCACTGTGTATTTGTGTAATATTTACTAACTGGCTGTCATTGCACAGGTGCTGAGAGCTGCAGAGCAGGCTCACCTTTGGGCCGAACTAGTCTTCCTGTATGACAAGTATGAAGAGTATGACAATGCCATCATTACCATGATGAACCACCCAACAGACGCATGGAAGGAGGGACAGTTCAAAGACATCATCACCAAGGTAGACATTTCTTGGCAGCTAGACCAATCTCTGATTTGCCCCAAAGTCAGGGGCAAGTCTATTGAGGACTATTCATTTGAAATCTGAGACTAAACTAATGGAGCTGATGTCAAGCCTCTAGTGCAACTGTTGCAAGAAACATTGGTTTTCTTGTGGTTCTGAGCAAGCTTCTTTGGTACTTTGCAATGTTTCTTTCCCTTTATGCCCTTTGTTTTCAAATGATAACTTGGATTAAATGTAGTTTTTTTTAGAAATTTATCTCTGGTAGTTAACTGTCATGCTGGGATGTACACCAAAACCTTGTCAGTCAAACTTTGATCTTTGGGCAGGCCCTTGAGAATACTGACTGTTCCGATGGTCCCAGTCTTCAAAAGATGTTGGCCTGAAAGCACTGCCCTTCAGATGTAGGATTAGTAATTCAAAATAAAGGGGCAGAGTTAAAATCTGACTGGGGATCTTTAGTACAAAATGTGGAGGGTTTTTAGTGGGTGACACTCCTCCATAGGCAGTCGCTTGGAATCGAGGAAGACTCGCTTCCACTCTTAAAAATGAGTTCTTGGGTGGCTGAACAGTCCAATATGAGCGCCACAGACTGTGGGTGACACTACAGAAGCCATGGACATCTTGTACACGGTGCCACCCAGTGGTTGGAGAAAGGTTTGTCGAAACTGGGAAAAGAGCAAGATACTCTTATGGAAGGTCTGGATGCTAAGTATATAAACCCCTGGGAATTTTATTCCAGTCTTTCTGTAGATTAGTTTTTATTTTTTAAATAAGCTTGCTGCTTGTAGCATTAATATGCTGAAGCCAAGTTTTCTTGGTTTACCTGTTGAAGTAAAGCTTGCTTTTGTAATTGCCTTTTTTAATATCCAATTTAATTTCCTCAGGTGGCCAATGTGGAGCTGTATTACAAAGCAACACAGTTCTATTTGGAATTTAAGCCTTTGTTACTGAACGACCTTCTCATGGTGTTGTCTCCTCGCCTGGACCATACACGTGCTGTGAACTACTTCACCAAGGTACTTGCTGCAAGACTGGGCAATTTTCTCATTACAATACCAATACAAAAAAACTTGTGTGGCTTCATATCAACATCTGTGCTACTACTGGTAAAGTGGCTGCTTTGGTTAAACTAATTGAATCATTTTTTGGGGTAGTAACATTTTTTCTAAGTCAGTAACAACGTTTCCCATAGACACACTATCTGAATTGCAAAATGCTGCAGATACTGGAAATCTGAAATAAAAATGCTGAAAAACCAGCATTTTGTTTTATATTTGAGTTGCTCAATGACTCAAATTAGCCTGTGGCAGAGTTTTGAAATGGAAGTTGCCAACATTGTCAGATTGCAGGGTAAGATATAATGGGCCATTGTGTAACTTGGTATTGCCCCACTGCATTAACCCTCAATTGGATACAGTTCCATGGGTGTTGACCAGTCTTGAGTGAGGTACTGACAAGTGCCAGCATTTGTGACCCCATTGGGGTGTGGTGTCCCAGCCTGATCCTGTCCACTCACCCCAATGTGAATTCTCATTCACTTTACCCTTTCTGATCCAAAGATGCTGGTCTGTTGTAGCACCCAACTCTGGCCAGCCAGCTAACTTGGCACAGATCAGCAATTCAACATGGCACTTTCTGGTCTCATGATTTGTGTACTTGGTGAGTAAACTCACTTGAGCCAGTGGGGGAAGTTATGGGTTCACTTGCTAATATATATTGGGTCTTCTGTTTTCCCTGCCACTAGTACTGAATACAGTGTAATGGAGGTAGCTGAAACTTGGTGGGTAAAGTTGAGTGGCAAAAGTGATGTCCAGGGGACATTGATGCAAGTATGAGACCTGGTTAAATGGGCTTGTCTTTAGTTACTTTGCAAGAAGCTAGGTTAATGTTTTGAAGGTTGATGCAGATCTTGGTGTCTTGCACTGGCTTTGATCAATGCAGTTGCCAAGAACACCAGCAACTGTGTCCCATTACATGGCATTGCCATGGTGACCAATTGGCTACTTGCAGCCCCTTGGATCTTCACTAATAAGGTGATCCTGGATCACTGCCAGAAAACCTTGTTCAGAATTGCATGGTATTCTGATTTTTGTATCAAATGATTTAATCTGGTTTTGAACGGCTGTTTTGTCAAATGTAGAGCACCTATCCCTGTGCCTTGACTGGTCTGTGAAGGAGTACAACTCACTTAAATGATTGGTAGCTGCAAACTTTCAAACTTGTCTTGATTTTCAGGTTAAGCAGCTGAATCTGGTTAAACCCTACCTGCGCTCTGTACAAAGCAACAACAACAAGTCTGTGAATGAATCATTGAATAACCTCTTCATCCAAGAGGAGGACTACCAGGTGGGTGAGGCTGCTGATCGGGATGTGTTCACAAAGCGAGCAGCATTATTGCAACAGTTTACTGTCCTATTTATACCATTATTACTGGGCTGGATACAATGAGCAGATTGAGCTTTACGACCTAGAAAGCTGGCTGAAGAGCAGAAATAATGGAAAGAATTTTTAGGGGGTGTGTAGGGCAACTAACTCGATGTGAGAATTCCTTAAGTGTCTTAACTGTACCCAATTGTGAGTGGAGTTGGTCCTGGTTGATCAGTTCTTACTGTGGATATGATGCAGGTGGATGGGAACAGCCTTTGGTGTGTAGATGTGAGATGCATTTAACTGTCTGGTTATACTGACATTACAAAACTTTATCCTTGTCATTTAGGCTCTTCGCACATCCATAGATGCATATGACAACTTCGATAATATCTCCCTGGCTCAGCGGCTTGAGAAACATGAGCTGATCGAGTTCCGACGAATTGGTGCATATCTGTTCAAGGGCAATAACCGATGGAAGCAAAGCGTGGAACTATGCAAGAAGGACAGGCTGTACAAAGTAATATCTTTTGCTTGTGCTTTAGTGTTCATGTTCACTCAGTGAAAGTGTAGTTGCTTTGGGTATTCAACATCCCTGCACTGCCTTGGCAATCGGGAGTGGCAATCTTGGCTTATTTTGAAGCCACCCCCAGTCTAGAAATACTGAGTCCAATTGTAACAACCCTGGGATTTGTTTTCACACATACTGAATGAACTTTCAAAGTTCTTGTGTGTGTGAGGGAACTTGAACCACAGTTTCGATTGTCATTATTGCTGCTCCTTATTTAGTCCTTTCTGTAGCCAAATGACTACATTTGGCATGCCAATATGTGCTATACTTCATGGAGGCATCAGACTTTTGCTCACAGCAGTCTGGCAAACTCCTATTCAGCTTGCTGCATATGATGGGAATGCAGTGATGGTTAAATGGTTCACATTTACACTTTTCTTGTAGCTTGAGGTCCTAGTTTAATTTCATAGACATAGAAAATAGATGCAGGAGTAGGCCTTTTGATCCTGCACGACCATTTAATAAGATCATGGCTGATCATTCACCTCAGTACCCCTTTCCTGCTTTCTCTCCATACCCCTTGATCCCTTTAGCTGTAATGGCCATATTTAACTTCCTCTTGAATATATTCAAATGAACTGGCATCAACAACTCTCTGCGGTAGGGAATTCCACAGGTTAACAACTGAGTGAAGAAGTTTCTCCATCAGTCTTAAATGGCTTACCCCATATCCTTGGACTATGTCCCCAGTTCTGGACTCTTTTTTTTTTTTTCCCCCCCCCCCCCCCCCCCCCCCCCCCACTAAACATCGGGCACATTCTTCCTGCATCTAATCTAACCTGTCCAGTCCGTCAGAATTTTATGTTTTTATGAGATCCCCTCATCCTTCTAAACTCCAGTGAATACAGTCCCATGTCAGTCCTGCCATCCTGGGAATCAGTCTGATGAACCTTTGCTGCACTCCCTCAATAGCAAGAATGTCCTTCCTCAGATTAGGAGACCAAAACTGAACACCATGTTCAAGGTGTGGCCTCACTAAGGCCCTGTACAACTGCAGTAAGACCTCCCTGCTCCTATACTCAAATCCCCTAGCTATGAAGGCCAACGTACCATTTGCCTTCGTCACCTGCTGTACCTGCATGCCAACTTTCAATGACAGATGTACCATGACACCCAGGTCTCATTGCACTGCCCCTTTTCCTAATCTGCCATTCAGATATTCTGCCTTTGTGTTTTTGCCACCAAAGTGGATAACTTCCCATTTATCCACATTATACTGCATCTGCCATGCATTTGCCCACTCACCTAACCTGTCCAAGCCACACTGAAGCCTCTTGGCATCCTCCTCACAGCTCACACTGCCACCCAGATTAATGTAATCTGCAAACTTGATATTAGTCAATTCCTTCATCTAAATCATTGATTTATATTGTAAAAAGCTGGGGTCCCAGCACTGAGCCCTGCAGCACTCTGCTAGTCACTGCCTGCCATTCTGAAAAAGTCGTTTATCCCAACTCTCTGCTTCCTGTCTGCCAACCAGTTCTCTATCCACATCAGTACATTACCCCCAATGCCATGTGCTTTAATTTTACACACCAATCTCGTGTGGGAGCTTGTCAAAAGCCTTTTGAAAGTCCAAATATGCCACATCCACTGGTTCTCCCTTGTCCACTCTACTTGTTACATCCTCAAAATTCTAGAAGAATTGTCAAGCATGATTTCCCTTTCATAAATCCATGCTGACTTGGACCGATCATGTCACTGCTTTCCAAATGTGTTGCTATTTTATCTTTAATAATTGATTCCAACATTTTCCCCACTACTGTCAGGCTAGCTGGTCTATAATTACCTGTTTTCTTTTCCTCTTTAGTGGTGTTACATTAGCTACCCTCGGTCCATAGGAACTGATCCAGAGTCGATAAACTGTTGGAAAATGATCACCAATGCATCCACTATTTCTAGGGCCACTTGAGTACTCTGCATTCCAATCGGGCCCTGGGGATTTATCTGCCTGCAATCCCATCAATTTCCCTAACACAATTTCACGCCTACAGGATTCCCTTCAGTTCCTCCTCACTAGACCCTTTGTCCCCTAGTATTTCCGGAACGTTATTTGTCTTCCTTTGTGAAGACGGAACCAAAGTATTTGTTCAACTGGTCTGCCGTTTCTTTGTTCCCCATTATAAATTCACCACAATCTGACTGCAAGGGACCTATGTTTGTCTTCACTAATCTTTTTCTCTTCAGATATTTATAGAAGCTTTTGCAGTCAGTTTTTATGTTCAGATGTTAAAATAACTTTAATGCAGATAATGCTAACTTGCTAATGCATTTGGATTCAGAACTAAAATGCAATGGGATTTTGAAATCTTTGCTGGAGGCAAAGTACCGAAGAAATGTAATGGGAGAAAGCATGATGCATGCTTTGGATCACTGGAGCCCTGTTTCTAACCTATAATTTGGATATCAAAACCAAACTATTTTAAAATGTAGTACTAGAAGCTGCAAATACAGCAAAAGATTTGCTTCAGGATAAAGTATTGACTGCAAAAATGCTCCTGTACAAATAATGGAATGGCAGATGACTTGAAGGACCTAGGATGTCTGGACAATGTGCCAAAGCATTTAAAAGATGTACTCTGGCTATACATCCCAGCACTCTTCAGAGGCAATGCAGTGCTCAGATCCCACTTGGAGTTCTAGTCACCATGCCATAAACTGGTCTGACCGTATGAAATGGAGGGGGTGCACAGGAACGCAACAGACAAGTTGTGATCCTAATCCCATGTGGGGATGAACTGTGTAAAACTGGTTAGACTTGGTGGCTTTTCTGTGTGTGAGCTATGCATGTAGAATAACTTGGTATGCATTAATTGGGTGTGCATCTTTGCAGCAATTACTTTAAAGTACTCATTAATTTGTTTCTGGATGTCCTGTTTGGTGGTGGGGTGGGGAGATGGGAGACAGACCAAGCAGGAAACTATAGACCAGTTAGCCCAACATCTGTAGTTGGGAAGATGTTTGAGTCAATTATTAAAGAAGCAGGACATTTGGAAAAGCAAAATTTGGTCAGGTCAGGCAGAGCCAGCATGGATTTATGAAGGGGAAGTCATGTTTGACAAATTTGCTGGAATTCTTTAAGGATGTAATGAACAGGGTGGATCAAGGGGAACCAGTGGATGTGGTGTATTTGGACTTCCAGAAGGCATTTGAGCAGGTGCTGCATAAGATAAGTTCATGGGGTTGGAGATAATATATTGGCATGGATAGAGGATTGGCTGGCTAACAGAACCATCGGAATAAATGGTTCATTCTCGGGTTGGCAATCGGTAACCAGTGGACTGCTGCAAGGCTCAGTGCTGGGACCCCAACTACTTACACTCAGTTCCTCTTTCCAAGATTGTAACATAGCCAAGTTTGCTGACGATACAAAGATGGGAGGAAAAGCAGTGTGAGGAGGGCGCAAAAAGGCTGAGTTGGCAGATGGAGTATAATGTTGGAAAGTGTGAGGTCATGCACTTTGGCAGAAAAAAATAATCAAAGAGCAAGTTATTAAATGGAGAAAGATTGCAAAGTGCTGCAGTACAGTGGGACCTGGGGATACTTGTGCATAAAACACAGTATGCAGGCACAGCAAGGTGATCAGGAAGGCCAATGGAATCTTCCCCTCTATTGCAAAGGGGATGGAGTATAAAAGCAGGGAGGTCTTGCTACAGCTATACAGGGTATTGGTGAGGCCACAACTGGAATACTGCGTGCAGTTTTGGTTTCCATATTTACAAAAGGATATACTTGCTTTGGAGGCAGTTCAGAGAAGGTTCACTAGATTGATTCTGGGGATGAGGGGATTTGACTTATGAGGAAAGGTTGAGTAGGTTGGGCCCCTCATTGGAATTCAGAAGAATGAGGTGATTGAAACATAAGATTGAGGGGGCTTGACAAGGTGGATGCAGAGAATGTTTCCACTGAGGGGACTAGAACTAGAGGGCATAATCTTTAGAATAAGGGGCTGCCCATTTAAAACTGAGATTTCTTAGGGTTGTGGATCTGTGGCATTTGCTGTGGAAGCTGGGACATTGAATAAATTTAAGACCGAAATAGACAGTTTCTTAAAAGATAAGGTTATGGAAGTGGAGTAAAGTCCATGATTAGATCAGCTATGATCGTATTAAATGGTAGAGCAGGCTTGAGGGGCTGTATGGCTTACTGCTATTATGTTCGAGGAGGAAGGTGTGGTTTTAAAATGTATGTATGGAGCCATTGATCCATCTGGGGAATGCAACTAGTCAGTTGGGTTACATGTGTGTGTATCTACCTTCCAGCGCACTTCCAGTTAATTGTGTACTTGCCTTGTTCTGTTTTCAGGATGCTATGCAGTACGCATCGGAGTCCAAGGACACAGAGCTGGCAGAGGAATTGCTGCAGTGGTTCCTCGAGGATGGGAAGAACGAGTGCTTTGCTTCCTGTCTTTTCACTTGTTATGACCTGCTGAGGCCTGATGTTGTGCTCGAGCTCTCTTGGAGGCACAACATCATGGATTTCTCCATGCCATACTTCATCCAGGTGATGAGGGAGTATCTCTCCAAGGTATGTGACCAGAGCACTGAAGCGAGCTTCAAGGAGCTCTATGTAGCTGCAAGGAACGTCTCTGTTTGAGAGTTGGAGATTCTAATCTCCAAGATGCTTGTGAGCTACATGATACTGCAGTTATCAATTGCTTCGAGTTTGAGGTTTTATTGTGGGAGATTCAGCATCTTTTTGAAGTGTACAGTGCACTGGCACAATTGGTAATTTAAAGAGGCAGTGTGTATTTTGACATTCAGAAGTAACTTTAAATGCATCTATTGAGTTTGCTGTTTGAGCTACACTAGCGCTTTAACCTCATGGTTTGAAAGATTGACTGTGCACCATAGACTAGCAGACCTAGTAACATTCCTGCTGAGCATTACTGGATTATTGCTGTCAGCTCATCTACTGAGTCTGTAATGAATCATGTTAGTGATCCCAGATTAAAACATAGTTCTGGCCCTCATGTTCCCTATTCTCCTTTCTTGTATTCTACCCGTTCAGTAACAACTTCCCCCCCCCCCCCCCCCCATCTAATCCTGTTCTTAATCTTATCTGTTTTCTCCTAGCTCCCACAGTCCACTGTGTAGGTGGGGCAAGTTTAGAAAAGCTCTTGGCCATAAGCCAGTATCCATTTGACAGCCCAGATGTTGACCTGGCTGCATCACATGTGTGACCAGGCCAATCAATCAAGTGATGGGTCCTTGAGCATTTACTCCACTGCCTGGAGCCTAATAGAACAGCTGGGTCTTAACCCCCTCTCTCCTGCTTCAAGGGTACTATATAGAAGCCCTTTCATCTCAAATATTGAAGTAGTATTTACACAGTACCATAAATTAAGTGTAATCTAGTTACCTAAAAAGGCTGCTTAGAATGGCTGGGAAAATCCATCACTTTAATCTCCAGTGACTTCATTTGTCTCCTAATTTAAACCTTTTTGGGAATGCAGTGCTGTACCGACTCCTTTTTTATATTTAAACTTGGTCGACTCACGATCGCAATTACTACAGGATTGCAGGTGGACTATCTTGATTTTGAGAAACATTGTGCCAGCTGTTGTCATGAGGCCTGTCCCAGTGAGTGTTCTGCAGCACTGTAATGCTGTTCATGAGCAATGTGATGCTGTGTGGCCAGGGCTCCAGTGACTTGTACCTCTGACATCCACCTGTTGTACCTTTTTTCTTAACCAGTAACTTTGGAGACCCATTAGCTTTTTAATGTCTGCCTACAGAACTAAACTAAACTTTTTTTTTTCTTTGGAAAAAGCAAGTTTGCTGCCAGGGCCCCACTTGCAAATTGTTTTTCTCTGTTCTATTTGGTATTTCAGTGTTCTATTGTTCCCTGCTATTAAGGAGTGATCATTTTACCTGGTAATGCTGAACTAAGTTTGAGTAGCTCAACTAATGACTTGGCTCTCGATCTTGGTGTTTTTTTTGAATGGTCATGACTTAATTATGCACGAGTGTTCAAGAGGGTTCTGTTAATGACATTACTGTAAACTTTCAACTTTACAATTAAGCAGGAGGACTAATTTCCAATTTGTGTATGGAATGGGAGACGGTTTAAAGTGGGTTGCCTCAGCTTTTGATCTGAATTATCGACTGTTTAGACAGTACTAGAAACATTAGTAAATGTTCCCAACCATGGATATGTGATTGAAGACATATTCTGTCTAGAGCATGCTGTACTGTAATAAAACAACTTGGTCTGAGTAACAAAGTTCTCTCGTTTTGAATCGCATCTGATGCTGAGAAGTGGCTGAGATTGTGAGACAGCAAGAAACTGAGGTGGCCAACAAACTTCCTTTTTATCCGGTTCCTTTATCCACACCTGCAGCTCTACTACGTTCACATTGTAATGCCTTATCTAACAACCTTGCATTCCTGGGCCACACTTTTCCTGTGTAGAATTATGATCCTTTAATATGCTTGCAGTGCCTTATTTTGAGATTTAATTGTTTTTTCTGTACCTGTTGCAAGCTACTTTTTTTTTGCTTGCAGATGAATGGCACAATAAAATTGTTGGGTTTGGCGTTGGTTCAGTTCAACTTGCAGCCAGTCTGGAGGAGTGTAAACCTAAATTTCATGTGGCCAGAGTTGGCCAGTTTTAAAGCTGCCCTTGCAAGAAATGGCTAATTGCTATGGGACCAACACCACTTGGTGTTTCCTGTATAGGTCACTGGGCCTTGGGCTAAGCAGGGCTTGCTTTCTTCACTGAAGCAGACACTTGCTAGCTTTGCCCCTTTTTAATCTCACACATAGCTTGAAAGTATTTAATGGTCAGTTTTTCCAAAGTCCATTCCTGTGACTTGGTAGATGTATCTGGATAAGTTGGTTGGTTTGGGAAGAGACTAAACATGGAAGTTTAGAGGTAGTCACTAGATCAGCCATGATCTTTAATTGAGCAGGCTTGAGGGGCTGTGTGGTCTACTCCTAATTCTTTGACCCAAGTTACAACTGTGTGGGACACTGAAGACTTGGAAACTGCACTGCATTTTTTAAAATAGTGTAGTCTGATTTTTAGATTAGACTAAGCTAAAGTAAAGCATATGTCAAAGCTCTCATTTTGCTGAGTTATACTTGTCTTAATTTTATTCTGCCAATATTCATCTGTATATTTGGTGTCCTTCCTGACATTTTGTAGTACACTAAAATGCTGCTATTTACTGTTTTCTTCTTCCCTTCCCTTCCACCTCCTCCCCATTCTGGGTTTTCCTTCCTTGACTTTTTGCTCCTTGTTTTGCTGTTTTCTACCTGCTTTATTGTGCTGGACATGGAGTTTGGATTCTAAGCTGCTACCCTCTGAATTCCCTTGCAGGTTGATGAAATAAAGAAAAAGGTGAAAGTTGACTCATTTTCCATCTTTAGTTCTGGAGACTGAACCTCAGGAAATCTGCATGAATTGTTTCCTCCCCATCTTACACTGCTGCTTTTTAATTCCACTAGATCCACTGCAAATCCTTGCGAGCAGAGTTAGAGCAGTTGAAGTGTTTAGTGAGGACCTTCACAGTGACCTATAAGTCATTGGCAGGCAGCCATATGGTGACTGGTTCACAATCCCTGCCTCTCAGAATTTAAAACTGGACTTGTTTTCACTTTTTAATTTGAAAACTTTCCACTGTGGTATTACACTATTAATGTGAGTATATTGAAGATTGTGATGTAAGATGCAAACCGTCTTGCCTCTTCCAGAGGATTGTGAACCAGCTTATGAACTAGTTCTGTTAATACTTTCTGACGGACACAAGGCAGTTTGAGGGGTTTCGTGATGGGACCTGTCCCACGCACACTTTCTCCTGAAGTTAGTCCCTGTGGTGCCCCATTAACGCTTCAAACTCTGGCTTTGGCCAAGTGGTTCAAGGGCAGGGGAGAGTCCTTTGTCTCCGAGGATGCTCTTCAAATTCAGATCTAGCCACCCACCCCCCCCAAAAAAAAGTTTTCCTCACTTAGAGATGGTCAGAAATCAACTGAGATTTATTATAATCTGAGAAAGTGTCTTTGTGCCATGGCATCGTGGCTCCCTGGGGTGAAAATATTTCCACAGGGACTTTAGGGCAAGTGGGGCAGCAGTGTGTTGTGGGTACAGCCATTGAGTAGCCCCCTCCCAGCCATGAGTGTGTGTGTGTGAAAAACGGGTAACTGAACTGCGGTGTGTTTGTTTAAAACTTGAGCATGTGCAACTCCATTTGCAAGGGGATCACGTTTGAGGCCATGAAGCATCGCTGTTTGGCTGCGTGTGTGCTTTTGAAGAGCCTGTTTGGCAGAACCATCTCGGGGCCCATTTTTTTGCTTCAGTACTTTGCCTCTTTTTCATGCACACAAATGCTAAAATGAAACCTAATCGGCATGTTTTTCTCTATCAAAACTGCAGTTTGCTGGCTGCAGTTTGTGGAAAAGCCTTTGTGCTGCAGTTCCTGTTCTGTATTCTCTACTAACTGCTATTAACGAGGGGTATGTAAAAGAATTTTGAGTTCAAGTTTCATGCAGATCAGTTTAAAACACGCTTTAATTTTATGCAGCACTTTCATCTGTCCCATAATGAGATTCAATGCTTGCAGTTACGCTTGATGCTTCCTCTGGTCTAGTTGCTGTCGGACGTGTACAAAGTGTCCCCTTTGGTCAAGGCCGATGGGCATCCTTGAGGTTCATTGTTGGGGTGGACGTTGCATTTTGGTCACTCGCAGCTAAGTTACTGAATTATTTTTTAGTGGCTTGGTAATTTACAATTAAAACCTTAACTCCAAGAGGGTAACTATTCCAGATGTGTCCTAAATGATTAGGCATGTGAGTGGATAATTTGGTGAAGTCATGTTTCTGGTGCAATAGCTGAATAATTAGCAGCTCCTTTTTGCTGTAGTATGGTGCATTCCTCCTCTGATTCTTGTCCTCACGGTAATACTGGCCTCACGGGAGTGGCCAAGTAAGGACTAAGCTTCCTCCTCACTCTTGGAGGAGAAATTGCCATGCAGTTAGTCATGAACTGGAGAGCAGCATTGGTACTAGTGTCTGCAGTGGAGGCGGGGCCAGAATATCAAGGGACACTTGATGCTCACTAACAAAAGTACTCACTACTTTTTTAAATTCTTTACACTGGGTTTTCCTGGTGCCCCACAATTTAAAGTAAAGGTCTTTAACTAACTACATCTGCTTAATTTCATTTAAACTAATGCAGTTAGCGAACCAGGTGAGCAGGGACAGACTACATTTTAATACCATGTTTCCGAATAGAATTTTTTGGATGTAGGACAAAGGCTGAGATTCCATCTTAATCTATTCAGATGTGATTTCTGAACCAGACATTTATACTATAATCTTTGTCTTAGAAACCAAGTTGGGTTGTCATGAAGTAAGTTGCTTAGAAAGCTGTAATCCAGGGCTTGTTTTGCAGTACTGTTCAGACTAAACTGCCTTGTATACTGGACAGAGTAAATGGTGAGAGCTAACTAAAATGTCCCCCCACATTTCCCTTCTACTGGTCTGCTCCTGGAGGGCTGTTGGTTGTGAAGATGGCAGTGTAACTTAGCCTCCCACTGAAAAGCAACTGTGCTTGTGACTTGGTTTTGTGTAAACCCACTTTTTTTTCCTCTTCAAACTCTACAGCTTGTTTCATTGACAAATTCTTGTAGTGAATGAAAAACTCCCTCCAAGATGATCAATATTTTTCACTGTGTAGAATATCACCGGTGGAGGTGTGCAGGTAAACATAAGAACATAATTAGGAACAGGAGTAGACCATCTAGCCCCTCGAGCCTGCTCTGCCATTCAACATGATCTGGCTGTGGACTCAGCTCCACTTACCTGCCCGCTCCCCGTAATTCCCTCATTGGTTAAATATCTATCTGTGATTTGAATACATTCAATGAGCTAGCCTCAACTGCTTCCTTGGGCAGAGAATTCCAGATTCACAACCCTCTGGGAGAAGAAATTCCTTCTCGACTGTTTTAAATTGGCTCCCCTGTATTTTGAGGCTGTGCCCCCTAGTTCTCGTCTCCCCGACCAGTGGAAACAACCTCTCTGCCTCTATCTAGTCTATCCCCTTCATTATTTTAAATGTTTCTATAAGATCACCCCTCATCCTTCTGAACTCCAATGAGTAAAGACCCAGTCTACTCAATCTATCATCATAAGGTAACCCCCTCATCTCTGGAATCAGCCTAGTGAATTGTCTCTGTACCCCCTCCAAAGCTAGTATATCCTTAAGAAAGGTGACCAAAACTGCACTCAGTACTCCAGGTGCAGCCTCACCAATACCCTGTACAGTTGCAGCAGGACCTCCCTGCTTTTGTACTCTATCCCCCTCGCTATCTGCCGAAGTCTCCATTTATGCCTGTTTCTAATGAATTGTGGTTCCATCCTATGCACCAGTGCTATGTTCATTCTAACTAAAGTGGCAGTAGCCATGGGGTCCATTTTGGGGCTTTCATCTGCACTCTGTCCAAAAGCACCATTTCCAGGACCACCAGTAGCATTCAGCTTTTGTATAAACCTCTACTTAACCTGAACTTGAAGATCACTGTTACCTGTGTTCTTTGTTTTCCCCATTGAGTAAACTTGGTTCCTTCATTAATCTCTAGTTGTATTTGTTTTGGAGTCTCTAAGCACATTCCTGAAGATCCACCCCAAATAGAAACTCAGATCTTCAGACAGAACTTATCGGCATGAAGTACATAAACCATTCACCCTTTTTGTACTCTGTTCTCTAGGATTCGGTGATTAAACTGGTTCATAACTGTTTTAAAAACCTGTTTTGGTCTTGGTAATTTCATTAAATGGCCTGAACACAGTTGAATTTCAAATACTCTGGCAAATGTTTGAGGACAGTTAAAGCATTAACCCCATAAACACCAACACAACTCACAACTTGTGCTACAGGATATAATGTTCATACAAACTTGCTTTGGTTTTTTCAACTAATGGTATTTACCAGTCCCTCGAGTGTAAAAATGGTTGGCTTTTAAAATGGCTGCAGTAGAGTTCCAGTGTAGAGGCTGGTTGAGAATAATTTGAAGGTTTTGTGGGTACATGGGTTTATTTCCATTTGTTGATTCGGTGGCAGACTCTTGCTTTTCACAAGTGACTAGTATGGTGAAGACTCCTTTTTTTCAAAAAGGAATGGGTTAAGTTTGGACAGGGAAGAATAAGGGGGAAAACTGTAGGGAATGGAGTTGAGTTGCTGGGGCCCCTGCAGGCAGGATGAGCAAACGGTCTTTATACAAGTCTCTTGTTTTGTTCATAAACTGGTTGCTGCTTAAAAGCCCCAGTGTTGTCTCATGCCACTAGCTTCATTTGATTACAGCTTGTTCTGAATCTGCCCTCTTGATTTCTCTGCATACCTCTGACTAATACAGTAATATCTGTTAATAACCAGCATGGGGGCAGGAGACCATTCAATGGATCAAGTCCAAGGTGCAAATATTGCATGCAACAGTTAATCGTCAGCATTTCTATATCCTGTGTTGATCTAAGCTCTCCTCTTACTAACCAGCTTAAACCTTTGCATAGGGACATTTGAAATCATTTTGTGTATATATAATGAGCTTCATTTTAACACTACTTTTGAGGATTACGCAGCTCTTTTATGGCTCAGTGAGTAACTATGTTCCAGGTTCAAAGCTCCCCTGTCTGTTGGCAGGTGCACTACAACTAGTCTTGGCCACCCCACAGTGAGGGGGTCAGTAGGCCTGGACACTTGCTCCCAATGGCTGGTCAGTGAACCCTGTTGGAAGTGAGCACAGACTTCAGAATGGGGCTTTGCTGTAATGATCACACTTGCTGTTTGGCTTGTATGTGAATGGTCACCGGCATGACTACCAGAGGGTAATAAAACTATGCTCCAGCAAAAAGGGGGGAGGGGGGGAGGGGCAAAAGAGGGAGAAGAAAAGAGAAAGAAATGTGAACTTGAGCCTTAATAAAGCTTAATTAGAAAGTTTCAAGAAAGAATGATCAGCTTTGTTGTCCAAACATAGCAACTGGAGTCGATCTGGTTGCTCCATCTGGAGGGAAAAGCACAAAGCAAATTTCAAAAGGGGGTTTTCTTATCTATTGCAGGAACATTTAAACTACAATTCAGCTCAAGTTTTTCCTTTTGGGAATATAAAGTTCATTTTTACTCCAGTCCTTTTTTTGAATTCGTACAGAGCATCCTTGCTGCATGATGCAGTAGTTTAACCTGGGCCCCACAACGGAACGTGTTTACACAATGGTATTGAGCTTTTATTTCTATCTGAGATTGCTGGGGATGTGGAATATGATAAAATGGGTTCTATTGCTGCCTCACTAGGCATTGTTTTGAGGTATTGGCTAGCTAAATGTAAATTAAAAGCTCCAACTTGTGCTATTTACCATAGCCTCTCTGCATTGGGGGGGGGGGGGGGGGAAAGAAATGCTACAAACTGGGAAATGTTGACCTTGTAGATACTTTCCTGTGACTGCAATTGAATATTCACTTGTCTCTAGCTGACTTGTTCCCCAGTTCATCTGCAACAAGATTTAAAAACCATTTTAACTCAGTGACTGGCCCTCTTGGTATTCAACAAGGCAGAAACATGAGGCTTCCATACCCAGACTATCTCTTTGCTTGAATTGAAAGCAGTAGGTGCTTGGTGTATGAAAGTCACTGATCTGCTGCAGCTCTGGCATCTGACTCTGTCCCCAATCCAGAGGGCACTCGCATCTTGGTTAGTTGGAAACTTCTCCATCAAATACAAGTATTAAAGTTGCACAAACAGTTTCCCTCCCTCCTGCTTCTATAGATATGTGAAGAGAAAGATTGGTGAAGACTCTAGCAGTTAGAATCAGGTGAATTCATAATGGGGAACAAGGAAATGGCAGACCAATTGAACAAACACTTTGGTTCTGTCTTCACTAAGGAAGACATGAATAACCTCCCAAAAATACTAGGACCAAAGGGTCTAGTGAGGAGGAACTGAGGGAAATTCTTTAGTCAGGAAATGGTGTTGGGGAAATTGAAGGCTGATAAATCCTCAGGGCCTGATGGTCTGCATCCTAGAGTACTTGAGGAAGTGGCCCTAGAAATAGTAGATGCATTGGTGTCATTTTCCAACATTCCATGGACTCTGGTTCAGTTCCTATGGATTGGAGAGTAGCTAATGTCTCCTCACTTTTTAAAAGGAGGGAGAGAAGAAAAAAACAGGGAATTATAGACCGGTTAGCCTGACATCGGTAGTGGGGGAAAATGCTGGAATCAATTAAAGATATAATAGCACATTTGGAAAGCAGTGACATGATCGGTCCAAGTCAGCATGGATTTATGAAAGGGAAATCCTGCTTGACAAATCTTCTAGAATTTTTTGAAGATGTAACTAGTAGAGTGGACAAGGAAGAATAAGTGGATGTGGTGTATTTGGACTTTCAAAAGGCTTTTGACAAGGTCCCACATGAGATTAGTGTGCAAAATTAAGGCACATGGGATTGGGGGTAATGTATTGATGTGGATAGAGAACTGGTTGGCAGACAGGAAGCAAAGCGTAGGAATAAACGGGTCCTTTTCAGAATGGCAGGCAGTGACTAGTGGGGTACCGCAAGGTTCAGTGCTGGGACCCCAGCTATTTACAATATACATTAATGATTTAGACAAAGGAATTTAATGTAATATTTCCAAGTTTACAGATGACACTAAGCTGGGTGGCAGTGTGAGCTGTGAGGATGCTGCCAAGAGGCTGCAGGGTGACTTGGACAGGTTAGGTGAGTGGGCAAATGCCTGGCAGATGCAGTATAATGTAGATAAATGTGGTTATCCACTTTAGTGGCAAAAACAGGAAGGCAGATTATTATCTGAATGGTGACATTAGTAAACAGGGAGGTGCAACAAGACCTGGGTGTCATGGTACATCAGTCATTGAAAGTAGGCATGTAGGTACAGCAGGCACTAAAAGCAAATGACATGTTTGCCTTAGAGAAGATTTGAGTATCGGAGCAGGGAGGTCTTGCTGTAGTTGTGCGGGGCCTTGGTGAGACCACACCTTGCAGTTTTGGTCTCCTAATCTGAGGAAGGACATTCTTGCTATTGAGGGAGTGCAGCGAAGGTTCACCAGACTGATTCACAGGGTGGCAGGACTGACATGAAAAACTGGACTGACATGAGCAGAGACTGGATCAACTGGGCCTTTATACACTGGAATTTAGAAGAATGAGAGGGGATTTCATAGAAACAGATAAAATTCTGACTGGATTGGACAGGTTAGATGCAGGCAGAATGTTCCCAATGTTGGAAGTCCAGAACCATGGGTCACGGTCTAGAGATGAGGAGTAATCCATATAGGACCAAGATGAGAAACTTTTTCACCCAGAGAATTGTGAACCTATGAAATTTGCTACCACAAAGTTGAGTCCAGTTCATTTGATATATTCAAAAGGGAGTTAGATGTGGCCCTTACGGCTAAGGGGATCGGGGGTATGGAGAGAAGGCAGGAGTGAGGTACGGAAGTTGCATGATCAGTCATAATGATTGGTGCAGGCTCGAATGGCCTACTCCTGTACCTATTTTCTATGTTTTTCCCCTTCCCCTTCCCCCTCCTTTCCCTTGTTCCCCCTCCTTTCCCCCACTTCCTCCCCCTCCACACCTGGAAAAAATCTGAAATCAGCAAGTGGCCCTTCCTTTTTGCCACTGATGCCTTCGGTGGAGGTTTAAATATACATCCCAAAGTCTGGCATGTTGGTGCTGCAATAATTCACTCTTGAAGTGCCAGTGACTTTCCTTCTGATGGTTAGAACACTTGCCCAGTAATTGTAGAGCAGGAGGCAGCATTCTAGGCTTCTCAAACAGCACTTTCTAAAAGGAATAATCACTCCAGAAATTGAGCAGTGAACTAAACTAATCAGCTTTGCCATACATTAGACAGAAAAAAAGTGTGTTAGTAGTTCACGTTGCTCACTGCAATCCATTGAATGGTCACTCGTCCCCTGTTTTGGAATTCTCTTAACAATTTTAAGCAAATGTAAGGCTTTTCCTTGTGACGTTCAGCAGAAGCAAATCTCTCCATTGGGAGACAAGTGACTGGGAATTATTTGGGTTTTTCAGGTGGACAAGTTGGACGTGTCTGAATCGCTGAGGAAAGAGGAGGAGCAGGCCACGGAGACGACGCCAATAGTTTATGGTCTGTAAATTGCTTTACAGTCGAGTACACACTTTTGTGGACTCTTAATTGCTGCTTTGTAAATGGGTAAAAATGAAGGTACAGAAATGTAATGGGATTTTTCAGCAAATTGAGCACTGCTAAAACATTCACATTTGATGCACAAAGTCTGGATCGTTATGAACATAAAAGATACTGGATCAGAAACTCGCTGATCTGAGATCAAAAGCTCTGGTCCTCGTCTTAAATGCTGATGTGTGTAAGTGTAAGCAGCCTATCTGACTGACTTGGACTGTGAGCACAAGTGAAAAGTCTGATGCTGGAGATAACAAACCTCCCTCCTCCTTCTCCCCTCCACCAGCCCCCCCCCCCCCCCCACACACACACACACAACTGCAGAGGGCTGACTGTCACTACACTGGTTCAGCACAATGCATGTGAAACATGGCATTGAGTAAATAGCTGTGGTCTTTGGAGAATTTGTAACTACTCTGGGTTTTCAGTTCAGATTGATCAAGCTTGAAAATTTGCTCGCTCCCATAACACTGTTTTTAACTAAAATCCTAGTGACATTGGTTTTGCATTCTGGGTCTCCTGCATGTCATTAAAAGATCACCCACACCATCCACTGCAGTGTTGCTGATATTTAGGGCACTCATCTATTGCCCAATGGTTTTGATATCTGATTGCTCCCACCACTCATGACCAACCTGTCATCAGTACTTAACCCAGTATACAAGTGAAAATGCTCTTTATGCAAGCCCATTGAACTGCTGGATGTTTGACGGTACAAATGGGCACCATAGGAACATTTTTCTCAACTATTGCACTTTCACCTACTGATTCATCCAACATGTTGAAGCAACCTAAATATTGTAACTGTTTAATGGTTAAATTATAAATGGCTGATCTCCACAGGATGCAATGGTTTAGCTGGAGCGGGGGTAAATCTTTGGCAAGTAGTGTTAGCGGAGATGTGACTGGGTAGTTTTGCTTGCTACCCAGTGTATTTATACACACTTTCCTGCAACTAAATGGCTGATCTACAGAAGAATGGACTTTTTAAGGTTTCTTAAAGTTCTTGTGCTTCAAACGGTGGCCACTGTAAATGGTCCCCTCAATATAACCTTAAGCTGCACTAACTACTTTTTTGTTCTCCTGTGCAGGTCAGTCGCAGCTAATGTTGACAGCTGGACCCAGTGTAAGCATCCCTCCACAGGCTGCCTATGGCTACAGTTACGGTGCCCAACCATATGCTCAGCCTGGCACCTATGGGTACAGTATGTAAGGCGATAGATCCCAGTTACCCACCTGCTCAGCATCTGCCAGTTTCCCTCCACCTCGCAACAGGGAAGAGAAAGTAAAGCTCTTTATATTGTGTCATGAAGGACTTCCGTCTTTTTGTTTTGTTTTTCTAGTTCTACATGTTTGGATCACAGCTATCTAACTCATCTCTCACATTCCATGTTAATTAGATTGTGATTTTTTTTTGGAAGGGGAATGGTTGTCGCATTTAAAGCTCTTGGTGCGAGCTCATGTCCTACAAAAGTCTGTTGTAAAGAATTTGATTTGCACTCTAGTGAGACAATACTTTGTATCCCCCAACTGTCTGAGCAGCTTGTGGGCTGTATAAAAAAAAATTAATAAAAATAAAGCCGTAAATCTCATTGTATTCATAAAAGTTATCATAGAAGTTGAGTACAGGACTTGGCTGCTTACCTGTAAGATGTTGATGAGCAACAAAGGAAACACTAATCACAGTGCACCCAACACCATGATCTGAAAGTTGGAAATTGAGTATTTCTGTAAAGTTTCATTTTTTTTTTTTTTTGAAGACATACAAAAAGTTCACCTGACTCATTGATTTAAAACTTGGACTTTTCCTGATCTATGCAGGCTCTGTTTAAAACCATGTAGAGGTTTTTAAAGTTTCTACTGCACCATTCACTCCCTCATGGTTAAGGATGGCCTCTTTGTGCTAACATACAGTGCTGATGTGGGACCATTGTTTTGACAAACTCCCTGAACCCAGTCTGTGTTTCCAACCCTGTGCTAAGGTCTTGCGTTTGCTGGATATTGTGGTGTGTTAGGTCACTGTCTTTGAGTGTACAGAATAAAGAATTAAACTGTCCTGTCAGTTTTGTGCAATTTGAAAGCTGATTGGAAATAAAGTAACAGGACTATGGATCTCTGCAGATTTGTGTGTGGTTGTGCTTTCTTTCTTCCTTTTGTGCCCATTCTAGTTCACTTTAATTCTTTTGACTGGGCTCACGACTGTTTCCTCTGGGATGGGTAGGGGTGTAACTCAGAAGCTTAGAGTCCTTGTAATAAACTGGATGAAGATCAGTTCACAAACTGAACACATATTTTAGTTGTGTATCTAAGCTCTATATATTGAATCAGTAGCTCTAACCTAGTATCCTTATCTGCTCTCCAATTATTTCTCATTAGATTTTTTTTTAAATATAGTTTTAAGGATGTATAAGCAGCTGTGCATGTATTGTCTGCACTTAAACCTGGAAATGTGCTTCCTCCGAGGGTAAAAACCTGCATCTCCATGAGTACCCAAGATCTCGTGTAGATGGAGGACCCATTCTGAACTGATGTATTTAACACATCCCTCACTGGGATACAAATCACTCACTTTCTAGTTGTTTGACTTGAAGCTATGTGATCTGGCTGGGATACAGTTCCTTGGGCAGTGGGTCCCAGGCTTTTAGTGCTGAAACTCCACTAGGGACAGTAGAAGTCAAGATTTAGGGGTCCGTGTACAGATCACTAAAATGTAGCTGTCCCCTACAAAAAAATAATCAAAGGGTAATGGGATGTTGGCCTTTTATAACTTGAAGGCTAGAATATAAAGGGAGGGAGTTTTTCTACTGTGTGTGTGTATATATAGCCCTGGTTAGACCATGTCTGGAGTACTGTGTACACTGCACCTGGAGCTAGATTGGCCTTCACCAATACTAAGATTAATTTTTCAGATTAGATGTTAAACTGAAGCCCTGTTTACCCTCTTGGGTTGACCAGATTCCACTAGTTAACAGAAAACAGTAGGGATATTAGGTCATTTTCAGGTTGGCAGACTAACTAGGATCAGGTCTTGGCTATTCACAATCTAGATCAATGATTTGGATGAGGGGACCAAATATAATATATCCAAGTTTGCTGATACAAAGCTAGGTGGGAATGTAAGTTTGAGGGGAGGATGTAGAGGCTTCAAGGAGATATCGACAGACTAAATGAGTAGGAAAGAACATGGCAAATGAAATGTGAAGTTATCTACACTTTTTTGGTAGGAAAAATAGAAAAACAGATTGTGAAATGGTAGTTTTCAGAGGGACCTGGGTTTCCTTGTACACAAATTAGTTAACATGCAGGGAGAGCAAGCAAATGGTATGTTGGCCTTTATATAAGGGGATTTGAGTACAAGCATACCCTTTGTAAGACCATACCTGGAGTACTATGTACTTTTTTGTACGGAAGGATATGCTTGCCATTGAGGGAGTGCAGCAAAGGTTGGGGAGGATTGTCCAGCAGAGAGTGAGTAGACTAGGCTTATATTCCCTAGAGTTTTGAAGAATGAAAGGTGAGCTCATTGAAACATAGTAAATTCTTACAGGACTTGACTGGGAGGATATTTTCCCATGCCTGGGGAGTCTAGAACCAGTGGTCAGTTTCCGAATAAGGGGTCTGCCATTTAGGACTGAGATGAGATGTCTTCACTGAGGGTGGTCAGTCTTTAGAATTCTCTACCCCAGAGGGCTCTGGAGGCTCAGCCATTGAATATATTCAAGACGAGATCAATAGATTTTTGAATATAGAAAATAGGTGCAGGAGTAGGCCATTCAGCCCTTTGAGCCTGCACCGCAATTCAACTTCAGTACCCCATTCCTGCTTTCCATATCCCCAATCCCTTTAGGTGTAACTCCCTTTTGAATATATCTAACGAACTGGACTCTAACTTTTTGTGGTAGAAAATTTCACAGGTTCACAATCTAAGTGAAGTTTCTCCTCATCTTGGTCCTAAATAGCTTGCCCCTTATCCTTAGACTGTGACCCCTGGTTCTGGACTTCAACATCGGGAACATTCTTTCTACATCTAACCTGTCCAATCCTGTCAGAATTTTATGTTTGAGATCCCCTCTCATTCATCTAAATTCCAGTGAATGTAACCCAGTCGATCCTGTCTTATGTCAGTCCTGTCATCCCCAGAATTAGTCTGGTGAACCTTTGCTGTGCTCCCTCAATAAGAATGTCCTTCCTCAGATTGAGACCAAAACTGTACACAATATTCAAGGTGTGGCCTCACCAAGACCCTGTACAACTGCAGTAAGACTCCCCTGCTCCTATACTCCAAATCCGCTTGCTATGAAGTGCCATTTGCTGCCTTCACTGCCTGCTGTACCTACATGCCAACTTTCAATGACTGATGTACCATGACACCCAGATCTCATTGGTGACAGATTAGGAAAAGGGGAGATGCATTCAGGTAATATTCTGCCTTCCTGTTTTTTGCCAAAAAAGTGGATAACCTCACATTTATCTACATTTATACTGCATTTGCCCACTCACCTAACCTGTCCAAGTCACCCTGCATCCTCCTCACAGTGCTCACTGCCACCCAGCTTAGTGTCATCTGCAAACTTGGAGATATTACACTCAAATCTTTTATCTAAATCAATGTATATTGTAAAAACCTTACAGTACCCTACTACTCACTGCCTGAAATTCTGAAAAGGACCTGTTTATTCTTACTCTTTACTTCTTGGCTGCCAACCAGTTCTCTATCCATGTCACTACATTACCCCCAATACCATGTGCTTTAATTTTGCATGCTAATCTCTTGTGTGGGACCTTTCTAGGGCCACTTAAGTACTCCGGGATCCAGATTATCGGGCCCTGGGGATTTATTGGCCTTCTATCCCATCAATTTCCCAAGCACAATTTCCTGACATAAGGATTTCCTTCAGTTCTACCTTCTCGCTAGACCCTCGGTCCCCTAGTATTTTCAGTAGGTTATTTGTGTCTTTAGTGAAGAAAGTATTTGTTCAATTGGTCTGCCATTTCCTTGTTCTCCATTATAAATTCACCTGATGCTGACTGCAAGGGACTTACATTAGTCTTTACTAATCTTTTTCTCTGCAAAAGCTTCAATAGATATTTGAAGTCAGTTTTTATGTTCCCTACAAGCTTACTCTCATACTCTCTTTCCCCCCCTCATAATTAAACCCTTTGTCCTCTGCTGAATTCTAAATTTCTCCCAGTCCCCAGGTTGGCTGTTTTATCTGGCTTGTTAGCCACAGTTGAGCCACCTTCCCTGTTTTATCTTTACGCCAGACAGGGATGTACAATTGTTGAAGTTCATCCATGTGCTCTTTAAATGTCTGCTATTGACTATCCACCGGCAACCCTTTAAGTATCCTAGCCAATCACGTCTCATACCATCGCAGTTACCTTTCAAGTTCGGGACCCTAGTTTCTGAATTAACTGTGTCACTCTCAAACTTAATGAAGAATTCTACCATATTATGGTCACTCTTCCCCAAGAGACCTCGCACAAGATTGCTAATTAATCCCCTCTCCTTACACAACACCCAGTCTAGGATGGCCAGCTCTCTAGTTGGTTCCTTGACATATTGGTCTAGAAAACCATCCATTATGCACTCCAGGAAATCCTCCTCCACCGCATTGCTACCAATTTGGTTAGCCCAATCTATATGTAGATTAAAGTCACCCATGATAACTGATTTACCTTTATTGCACGCGTCCCTAATTTCCTGTTTGATGCCATTCCCCAACCTTGCTATTACTGTTTGGTGATCTGTATACAAGATATAAAGGGATGTGGAGTTGAGGTAGATCAGCCCTGATCTTATTGAATGGTGGAGCAGGTTTGAGGGGCCGAATGGCTTACTCCTGCATCTAATTATGTTCTTGTGGCACTGGAAGAGAGCAGGTCAGTTCTCCCTGGAGTTCTGGCCAATATTTACATTCCCTGCCTTCACTTTCTGTGTACAGATTTTCTAACCATTGGGATCCCTGCTGCTTTTAAATGTTTAGATTTAGACTGTTAAAAGCTTGTGTTAAGGCTAGTGGGAGGTGGCTGACTGCAAAATATTTGTGCTCTCCTTACCACTTTCTCCTGCTTGTAACAGTGATTTTACTTTTGTTTTTGCATTTTTTGGGGGTGCTCTTCCAGTGATTAAAAAAATCTAGTTGTGCTATGACTGAGACCTGTCCCTTTTTCTCTCTTTTCCACCCCCTTCCCCTACCTTGTGGTGGGACCGAGTAAGGATCAAGAATTTTCTGGTTTCCAAACTCCTCTTTTCCTGCGTGTGCTGGCTTGCTCCCTTACCCACACCATCTGCTCAATGCTCCAGCTCCTGGCTACTGTAGCATTCCATCCAGCCTGTATACTCTTTTTTTTTTTCTCTCTCTCTCTCTCTCTCTTTTTCTCCCCCCCCCTCCCCCCTTCCCCTTCCCCTTTCTGGCAGGACTGGAAGCAATCCTAATCCTACTTGCCTGCAAACTTTGTAGATAAAACTTGGATTTATATAGTGCCTTTTACAACCACCGGATGTCTCAAAGCACTTTACAGCCAATGAAGTACTTTTGAAGTGTCGTCACTGTTATAATGTGGGAAACACGGCAGTTCATTTGCACACAGCAAGCTCCCACAAACAGCAATGTGAAAATGACCCGCTTATTATTTGTTGTTGTTTGAGGGATATATATTGGCCAAGACACGGAATAACTCTCCTGCTCTTTGAGAGTTAATGTCTCATCAAAAGATGGCATCTGTGACAGTGCAGCACTCCCTCAGCCTAGATGATTTTTTTTTTGTGCTCAAGTCCTTGGAGTGAGACTTGAACCCACACCCTTCTGACTCTGAGGTGAGGGTGCTGCCCCCTGAGCCACAGCTGACACTGGGGTATGACGTTCTTTATCAAAACAGAATTTTAGGGGAGCAAGATGGTTTTAAAAATTGGAGTGTGGAAGTTAACCTTTGTTTAGCAACCAGGTTACTGGCTGCAGGGCCCGATGGTCCAGGGCAATGGGCGCGGGACGGGGCCCAGGGCGATGGTGGGGCGAGGCCCATAGCCCAGGGCGATTGGGGGGGGGGGGGGCGGATGGCCCAGGGCGATGGGGGTGCAGGGATGCTCAACTGCGTCCTTGAAGCTCAAATTATTTTTGGGTCAGTCGGCGCTCTGGTGGCGATGCACCTCTGATCTGTTTCTATTTCCATTAATAATAGACTATTGGGATAATATTAATCTGGTCAAAGAAAAGAAACCCACACTGTTTAATATTTCAGTAGCAGATGATTAATAATCCATCAAAACACGACACTGTGCAGGTTGAGTTGCCGCGCTCTTCACTGTGGGCTGTGGAACCCTGGTTTGATTATAGGCCGAGGATCAAAGGCGGCAGGCTGGTTGCTTCGTTTATTAAAGTTTGCCCCCAAACTGATTAAAATAAGTCCTGTTTCGACCATGTACTGGCTTTCCTGCACATCCTTCTCTCCGTAAAGGGGCACATCCTATCCACTGCAGCCACGACTGTAGCAGGATGGCAGTACATTATAGAAACGGGGATTATGGTTGCTGGTTTGTGGGCAAATGTGGCAGACAATTTGTGGACGCAAGGTCCCCTAAACAGGGTTCAATAAATAGTTAATCTGTTTGATTAAGGGATGAATTTTGGCCAGAATCACAGGAGAAACAGAAAATGGGTGCAGGAGTAGGCCATTCAGCCCTTCAAACCTGCAGCACCATTCAATAAGATCATGGCTGATCATGCAACTTCAGTACCCCATTCCTGCTTTCTCTCCATACCCCTTGATCCCTTTAGCCATAAGGGCCACATCTAACTCCTTTTTGAATATATCTAACGAACTGCCCTCAACAACTTTCTGTGGTAGAGAATTCCACAGGTTCACAATTCTCTGAGTGAAGAAGTTTTTCCTCATCTTAGTCCTAAATGGCTTATCCCTTATCCTTAGACTATGTCTCCTGGTTCTGGATTTCCCCAGCATCGGGAACATTCTTCCTGCATCTAACCTGTCCAATCCCGTCAGAATTTTATATGTTTCTATGAGATCCCTTCTCATCCTTCTAAACTCCAGTGAATATAGGCCTCGTCGATCCAGTCTCTCCTCGTATGTCAGTCCTGCCATCCCGGGAATCAGTCTGGTGAACCTTCGCTGCACTCCCTCAATAGCAAGAATGTCCTTCCTCAGATTAGGAGACCAAAACTGAACACAATATTCAAGGTGTGGCCTCACCAAAGCCCTGTACAACTGCAGTAAGACCTCCCTGCTCCTATACTCAAATCCTCTCACTATGAAGGCCAATAAGTCATTTGCCTTTTTCACCGCCTGCTATATCTGCATGCCAACTTTCAATGACTGATGTACCATGACACCCAGGTCTCGTTGCACCTCCCCTTTTACTAATCTGTCACCATTCAGATAATAACCTGCCTTCCTGTTTTTGCCACCAAAGTGGATAACCTCGCATTTATCCACATTATACTGCATCTGCCATGCATTTGCCCATTCACCTAACCTGTCCAAGTCCCCCTGCAGCCTCCTAGCATCCTCCTCACAGCTCGCACTGCCACCCAGCTTAGTGTCATCTGCAAACTTGGAGATATTACATTCAATTCCTTCGTCTAAATCATTCATGTATATTGTAAATAGCTGGGTTCCCAGCAGTGAACCCTGAGGCACCCCTAGTCACTGTCTGTCATTTTGAAAAGGACCCGTTTATTCCCACTTTTTGCTTCCTGTCTGCCAACCAGTTCTCTATCCACGTCAATACATTACCCCCAATACCATGTGTCTTAATTTTGCACACTAATCTCCTGTGTGGGACCTTGTCAAAAGCCTTTTGAAAGTCCAAATACACCACATCTACTTGTTCTGCCTTATCCATTCTGCTAGTTACATCCTCAAAAAACTAGAAGATTTGTCAAGCATGATTTCCCTTTTATAAATCCATGCTGACTTGGACCAATCCTGTCACTGCTTTCCAAATGCGCTGCTATTACATCTTTAATAATTGATTCCAGCATTTTCCCCACCACCGATGTCAGGCTAACCGATCTATAATTCCCTGTTTTCTCTACTTTTTTAAAAAGTAGGGTTACATTAGCTACCCTCCAATCCATAGGAATTGAACCAGAGTCCATGGAAAATGACCACCAATGCATCTACTATTTCTAGAGACACTTCCTTAAGTACTCTGGGATGCAAACTGTCAGGCCCTGGGGATTTATCGGCCTTCAGTTCCTTAAATTTCCCCAACACCATTTCCTGACTAAAGGATTTCCCTCAGTTCCCCTTTCTCGCTAGACCCTCGGTCCCCTAGTAATTTCAGGAGGTTATTCGTGTCTTCCTTAGTGAAGACAGAACCAAAGTATTTGTTCAATTGGTCTGCCATTTCCTTGGTCCCCATTATGAATTCACCAGATTCTGACTGCAAAGAACCTACATTAGTCTTCACTAATCTTTTTCTCTTCACATATCTATAGAAGCTTTTGCAGTCAGTTTTTATGTTCCCTGCAAGCTTACTCTCATACTCTATTTTCCCCTCCTAATTAAACCCTTTGTCCTCCTCTGCTGAATTCTAAATTTCTCCCAGTCCTCAGGTTTGCTGCTTTGTCTGGCCAATTTATATGCCTCTTCATTGGACTTAACACTTTCCCTAATTTCCCTTGTTAGCCACAGTTGAGCCACCTTCCCTCTTTTGTTCTTACTCCACACAGGGATGTACAATTGTTGCAGTTCATCCATGTGATCTTTAAATGTCTGCAATTTCCTATCTACCGTCAACCCTTTAAGTATCATTCTGCAGTCTTTCCTAGCCAATTCACGTCTCATACCATCGAAGTTTCCTTTCTTTAAGTTCAGGACCCTAGTCTCTGAATTAACTGTCCATCTTAATGAAGAATTGTACCATATTATGGTCACTCTTCTCCAAGGGGCCTCGCACCACCAGATTGCTAATTAATCCTCTCTTGTTACACAAGACCCAGTCTAGGATGGCCTGCTCTCGAGTTGGTTCCTCGACATATTGGTCTAGAAAACCGTCCCTTATACACTGCAGGAAATCCTCCTCCACAGTATTGCTACCAGTTTGATTAGCCCAATCACTATGTAGATTAAAGTCACCCATGATAACTGCTGTACCCTTATTGCACGCATCCCTAATTTCCTGTTTGATGCCATCCCCAACCTCCCTAATACTGTTTGGTTGTCTATACACAACTCCCATTAACGTTTTCTGTCCTTTGGTGTTTCGCAGCTCTACCCATACAGATCTACCCATATAGATTCCACAAATGGCTCTTGTCAGCCAGTGGCTCAGTGGGCAGCACACTGTCACCTCTGAGTCAGAGACCTGAGCACAAAAATCTAAGCTAACACTCCAGTGCAGTGCTGAGGGAGTGCTGCACTGTCAGAAGAGCTGTCTTTTGGATGAGACGTTAAACTGAGGCCCTGTCTGCTCTCTCAGGTGGATGTAAAAGATCCCATGGCACTATTTTGAAACAGAGTAGGGGAGTTCTCCCCGGTGTCCTGGGCAAATATTTATCCCTCAATCAACATAACAAAAACATATGATCTGGTCATTATAACATTATTGTTTTTGGGAGCTTGCTGTGCGCAAATTGGCTGCCGCGTTTCCCACATTACAACAGTGGCTACACATCAAAAGTACTTCATTGGCTGTAAAGTGCTTTAAGACATCGGGTGGTCATGAAAGGCGCTATATAAATGCAAGTCTTTCTTCTGCGATGCTGCACTCAGTCCTGCGCTGAATTGTCAATCCAGGTTATTTGTTTCAAGTTGGAGCCCATGACCTTCAAGCTGAGATTGCCATTACCGAGCCAAGCTGCGGAAACTAAAATTAGCTCCAGTGTCTTTGATTTAGAGCAGGAATAATTAATAGGGCTCGTGCCCCTGATTATTATTGCAAAGAATTAAGAGTACTTTGAGCACACTAACAGGCCATTCGGCCCAGCAGGTCCATGCGGCTGTTTATGCTCCACACAAGCCTCCTCCCATCCCTCTTCATCTCACCCCATCAACATATCCTAGTCCTTTCTCCCTCCTGCTTACCTAGCCTCCCCTTGAAATGCATCTACGCTATTCGCATCAACTATCCTTCTGGGAGCAAGTTCCACATTCTCAGCACTCTCTGGGTAAAGGGGTTTCTCCTGAATTCCCCATTGGATTTATGAGTGACCATCTTATACTGATGGCCCCGAATTCTCGGCTCGCCCTCAAGTGGAAACATATTCTCTACGTTTGACCTTTTCATCATCTTAAACACCTCTTATCGGTTCACCCGGCAGTCTTTTTTTCTGGAGAATTCAGCTGAAAAAATGTGTGGCTATGTTGGCTGAGGGTAGGAGTGGGTTCAGCAGTGGTGGCTGGTCATAAAGTTGCTGATTCCCGCCCACTGTCCACGTGAAGAATGATCCCTTGGATGAAATACGAGAGGCCAGTAACACCTCCAGCAGGAGTTTGGGTGATTTTTGCAGAATTAACCAATGATTATTGTGCAGAGAGCTCCTCAGTAAGATCCAACTCTCACCGTCTCTGGGGAGCACGTACTGCGATGTGATGATATGATCCTGGCGGCTCTCCAGCCAGAATTACATCACTTTCTTCCTCCTGTCGACAAGACTTAGTCACAAACTGGGACTGCATACGGAGCGAGACAGCGTCGGCCTTCAAACACAGAAATAATTGTCTGGGAGTGGGTGGTGCAGTGGGTTAGCGTCAGAGTCATACATTCCGAGAGAGAGTCATGCACGCACATGTCGCTCTCGAGTTCCAGCTCAAATAGCAACAGGTTGCTGGCTGATGTTTTATAGGAACAAATAACAGCATTCATCTCATTTATGGAACAATACTGGCGCAGAGTTGCAGCCGCGTCAGCCTCCATAACAGCCACTGCAAAGTAATTCATTGTTGGAAGTGCACTGAGACGTGATCAGGTGATATATCGCTTGCAGGTTTTGCTGTTTGGTGTCTCGGTGGCGGTAATGAACGGGAATGGGCAGGTCCTGGGGTGAAATACATTTTTGTTCCCCGCCTCAACTAATTGCTGAGACTTGTACAGTTTCAGTTCCACTTTCTTTGGGTTGCTGCAGTTCATAAAGTCATTTGAAGACTGATTAAAAATTATATAGCACTTCAGGAAGTCCCAAAGTGCTTTACAGCCAATGAAGTACTTACGAAATGTAGGAAACGTGACAGCTAATCGCCCAATCCCCCACCACCAACATCCTGCGGGTCACCATTGACCAGAAACTTAACTGGGGCAGCCACATAAATACTGAAGCAACAAGAGCGGGTCAGAGGCTGGGTATTCTGTGACGAGTGTCTCACCTCCCGACTCCCCAAAGCCTTTCCACCATCTACAAGGCACAAGTCAGGAGTGTGATGGAATACTCTCATAAGAACATAAGAAATAGGAGCAGGAGTAGGTCATTCAGCCCCTCGAGCTTGCTCCGCCATTCAATAAGATCATGGCTGATCTGATCCTGGTCTCAACTCCACTTCCCTGCCCGCTCCCCATAACCCTCGACTCCCCTATCATTCAAAAATCTGTCTATCTCCACCTTAAATACATTCAATGACCCAGCCTCCACAGCTCTGTGGGGTAGAGAATTCCACAGATTCACGACCCTCTGAGAGAAGAAATTCCTCCTCATCTCAGTTTTAAATGGGCAGCCCGTTATTTTTAAACTATGCCCGCTAGTTCTAGTTCATCACTTGCCTGGATGAGTGCAGCTCCAACAACACTCAAGAAGCTCGGCACCATCCAGGACAAAGCAGCCCGCTTGATTGACACCCCAACCACCACTGTAAACATTCACTCCCTCCACCACCGGCGCACTGTGGCTGCAGTGTGTACCATCTACAAGATGCACTGCAGCAACTCGCCAAGGCTTCTTCGGCAGCACCTCCCAAACCCACGACCTCTACCACCTAGAAGGACAAGGGCAGCAGGTGCATGGGAACACCATCACCTGCAAGTTCTCCTCCAAGTTACACACCATCCTGACTTGGAAATATATCGCCGTTCCTTCAACGTCGCTGGGTAAAAATCTTGGAACACCCTAACAGCACTGTGGGAGTACCTTCATGGACTGCACCACCACCATCTCAAGGGCAATTAGGGATGGGCAATAAATGCTGGCCTTGTCAGTGATGCCCATAATCCATGAATTAATAAAAAACAAAATGTGCGGGGTCCCAGAAAACAATGATATAAAATTATGAGGGGCCTAGACAGAGTGGATAGGAAGGACCTATTTCCTTTCGAAGAAAAGTCAATAACCGGGGGAATAGATTAAAAGTAATTGGGATATGGATTAGAGGGGAGTTGAGTAGAACTTTTTTTTAACTTAGAGGGTGGTGGGGGTCTGGAACTCGCCTGAAAGGGTGGTGGAGGCAGAAACCTTCACCACATTTAAAGAGTACTTGGATGTGCACTTGAATTGCTGTAACCTACGAGGCTTCAGACCAAGAGTTGGAAAGTGGGATTAGGCTGGGTAGCTCTTTTACAGCCACCATGGTTACGATGGGCCGAATAGCCGCCCGCTGTGCCACACATTTCGACGATTCTAATGAGGCAATGACCATTTATTGATGTTTGTGGGATAAATATTGGCCAACTCCCCTGCTCTTCTTTAAAATAGTACATGGGATCTTTTACGTCCACCTGGGAGGGCAAATGGCACCTCCAACACTGCAGCACATCCTCAGTACTGTACTGGAGTGTCAGCCTGGATTTTTAAAACATTCGTTCTTGAGATGTGGGCATCACTGGCAAGGCCAGCATTTATTGCCCATCTCTAATTGCCCTCAAGAAGGTGGTGGTGAGTCAGCTTCTCAAACCGCTGCAGGCCTTGTGGTGAAGGTGCTCCCACAGTGCTGTTGGGCAGGGGGGTTCCAGGATTTTGACCCAGTGACAATGAAGGAACAGTGATATACTTCTTATTCAGGAATGTGCTCACGTCCCTGGAGTGGGACTTGAACCCACAACCTTCTGACTCTGAAGGCGGGAGTGCTGCCCACTGAACCACGGCTGACACCTACGGTGGGGGGAAATTGGAGATCTTCCAGTGGCCAGGGTGTCGGCAACGAGGGAGCAAGCTGTTCGCTCAGGGGCAGAGGTGTCAAACAGGAATTATAGGAGGAAATCCAAGAAATAGGCCATATAAATCAGGCGGGAGTGAGAGGTGCCTGGACAGTGGAGGCCTGACTGACCCTTTGGCTGGAGAATGGAGCATGCTGTAAACAGACCAGAGGAAATAAAGCACGTGGCAGTTGGAGGCTGAGATTGGCAGTGCAAGGGTTAATGGTGCACGCCCAGCTGCTCAGGAAGTGCCAGTTCACTTCAACCCACCATCTGCTTCCTCAGCCTCAAGTGCTGGGTAGAAATTAGCGCCCAGATGTGAATTGAGACCTCGGGTCATAGAGAGGATCACAGGTTCATTAAATCTGATTCAGGAAATGAGTTCTCTCTGCCTGAATGGGGCGTTTTGGGGGTAATGACCCTGTCAGTTGATTGATGGATAGCCCAGTGAACCCTTACTGTGAGGAATACCCTATTGCATCTCGACATAGCTCTTGCAGCTCGTAACAGCCAGGCTTGGAAATAAATATTTTCAATAATCGACAAGTGGTCAGATATGTTTTTCCCCTTCTGCCTCGAGGGCACAGAGATACGGGATCCACAGGCTCCAGCTGCCCTCCAGCACCTCATCCAGCGTGGCTCATTCTTCACCCGTCAGTCTAGACAGGGAGTGCCGTCCATGGGAGTTCCCACCTGCTGTCCATGCACCTGCACCTTCCAGCCGATGTCACAAGGTGGCGATGAGGAGCAGGAACCCGCACCACCCACCACCTGGGTTTGACCCCTCCCTGTCCCATTGGTACTGAGGCAAGCCATAACCACCGCACCTCCACGGCTGCCAAACAAACAGCACAAGCTGGATACCGAGCTCAGGGGTCATTCTTGTCCATATAAGAACATAAGAAATAGGATCAGGAGTAGGTCAGTACCACATGGGAGGAGTCAGAGCTTTAACATTTTAATTTGATATGACATCATAAAGGAAGACTTGCTTTCTATAGCACCTGCCCCAACCTCAGGACCTCCCAAAACGCTTTACAGCCAGTGATGCATTTTTGAAATGTAGTCACTTCAGTGCAGGAAACATGGCAGCCAACGTGCACACAGCAAGATCCCACAAACACAGCTATGATGGTGACCAGATAAACTGTGATGCTGATTGAGGGATAAATATTGGCAAGGACACCGGGGATAACGCCCCTGCTCTTCTTCAAAATAGTGCCATGGGATCTTTTATGTCCACCTGAGAGGGAAGACGGCCTCGGTTTAACGCGTGCAAATCCCTTGAATTACATCTTCTGCAGTATCAGTGACTAACTTATATTTATGACCCTAGTTTTGGACTCTCCCATAAGTGGAAATATTTTCTCAATATCTACCCTATCAAACCCCTTTTTAATGTTAAAGACCTGTGTTGGGTCACCTCTCAGCCTTCTCTTTTCCAGGGAAAAGAGGCCCAGCCTGTTCAGCTTTTCCTGATGGTTATAAACTCTCAGCTCTGGTATTGTTCTTGTGAATCTTTTTATGCACCTTCTCCAGCGCCTCCAATATCCTTTTTGTAATCCGGAGACCAGAATACAATGACCACTTTTAAGAACAATCTCTTTAGTTATCCTAATTCCGATGGCAGCGACTGGTGCCTGGGCTTTGGTTCTGCAGTGCTGACTGCATTGCCCAGGCACCTCATCCAACAGCCCATTCTTCCCGTGAGCTCGAACGTGAGTGTAGGAGCCCTGCTCAGCCAAATAGCAACATTAGGAACATGAGTCGGCCATTCAGCCCCTCGGGCCATTCAGTTTATGGATGATTGGCATCTCAACTCCGATTTACCCGCCTTTGTTCCATAGTCCCCGACAACCTTACCGAACAAAAAACTATCGATCTCAGTCCTGAACGTTTCAATTGACCCCCAGCATGTTGGGGGGTTGAGTTCGATTTTCACTACCCTTTGTGTAAAGAAGTGCTTGCTGATTCTGCTCCTGCATGGCTGAGCTGTAATTTTAAGATTATGAATGGGGATCACAGCCCAGCCATGTCCTGTCCTCACTGGATATACACTTCTGAATGATGGAGAGTGTTGGACTCGACACTGGATATCATGAGCATGACGTTGCCATGTTTTCCCCTCTAGCCCTGGGATGCTGAAGTTAATGTTTTCTACATTACAACACTTCAGAAGTTCCTACTTGGCTGTAAAGCATTTGGGATGTCCTGAGGTCCTCACTGTAGCCCGTGTCCTAACTCATACCAAGTCCCGTTCACCCATCTCTCCTGTACTCGCTGACCTACATTGGCTCCCAGTTAAGCAATGCCTCGATTTTAAAATTCTCATCCTTGTTTTCAAATCCCTCCATAGCCTCAACCCTTCCTATCTTTGTAACCTCCTCCAGCATTATAACGCTCCGAGCTGTCAACGCTCCTCCAATTCTGGTCTCTTGAGCATCTCTGATTTTAATCACTCCACCATTGGTGGCTGGGCCTTCAGTTGCCTGGGCCCAAAACTCTGGAATTTCCTCCCTAAACCTCTCCGCCTCTCTCTCCTCCTTTCAATCGCTCCTTAAAACCTACCTCTTTGACTAAGCTTTTGGTCACCTGTCCTAATATCTCCTTATGTGGCTCGGTGCCAAATTTTGTTTGATAATATCTCCTGTGACGTGCCTTGGGATGTTTTAAAACGTTAAAGATGCTATATAAATGCAAGTCGCAAAAGGCGCAGTATAAATGCCACCATCAGTTATCTCAGCACAGACCATGGCTCCCTCCACTTTGTGTGGCTCAGTAGCACATCCAATGCAGATCCACCTGCTCCCCATTCCTCCCAGCCACCATCAGATTTGTCGATTTACTGTTTAGAAGAAGCCGGAATGAATCAAGATGTTTCCGGGCATCAAAATTCAAGTGTAATGTGACAAGTGGTTTAGAGGTTCACATTGCACATCCTATAGACAGTGGCTTGGCTGGATCTCACAACGCAGTCAAAGTTTTGATCAAGAACTTTGATTCCTTCTTTTAGTTCTTCTTCTCCTCAAAGTCTCCTGAAACTTCTCTATTCCCAGCACAGAATGAAATGAAATTGGGTTGAGATGGCCTCCAGTCGTGGTCACAGTCCAACGCCTCTCTTCCTTCCTGGCTTGTTCCCTCGAGAAACTGTACCACATTTCAGATGCTCATTAACGTAGTCCCTTGGGCTGGGAGAAGGAGTTGGGCAGAAGGTGCCCTTGAACAGCTCAATACTCACTGGTTCTGAGTCCCAGAACTCGATAATTGCATGAATGTGCAGTGTCAGAAAATAATTAGTAACAAAAGCAATTAGCTGTAATTTTAGAAATCATCTAATTTTTTTTACCTCTTATAATAAGATCTATTTTTGCTGTGACTTCAGTTTTTTAAAATCTATTAGATGGACGTAATTAGGTTATGGTACAAAAGCACTGTGTGAAAATACTGCTCTATTGGGACAGAACCCAGTTTGTTAGTGAGTCTGACTTTCTCTCTGAGCAATTTTCAAAGTGACCTTTCACTTCCCAGAATACACAGCCCTTCAGTCAGTGCCAACACCATTTAGAAAATAAATCCTTGATTCCTTTTATGTTTAGACACATTTTTAAACAAAAATCTCAATCAGAGGCGATACAATGGCTGGTGTAGGGAAATGTCCTGCTGGTGCAGGAGCTGAGGTACATTTTTGGGCAGTGTAGAGGGAGCTTTACTCTGCAAATATCTCTGCTCTAACTGATCTGGGAGTGTTCGTTGTTAACATTGGATTCCTGAAAGAGGAAAGTTCCCCATTCCCCGTTGAGTTCGCTGTGCAGCAGCAGGGATGCTAAAATTGGTCTCCACCAACCCTTGAGTTTAGGGAGGTGGGGTGAAATGTTCTATTTATTCTCGGGATGTGGGAAGGCTGTGTTTATTGACAATGGTCAGTGTCAGCCAGTGAGTGGCTTAGTCATTAGCAGCCTGCCTCTGAGTCAAAGCCCACTCAGAGACCTGAGCACATAAATCTAGGCTGACACTCCTGTGCAATACTGAGGGAGTGCTGCACTGTCGGAGGTGCTGTCTTTTATATGATGTTAAACCGACGTTCCATCTGCTCTCTCCGGTGGACGTAAAAGATCCCATGGCACTATTTCGAAGAAGAGCAGGGGAGTTATCCCCAGTGTCCTGGTCAATATTTATCTCTCAATCAACATAACAAAAGCAGATGATCATATAGCTGTTTGTGGGAGCTTGCTGCGTTTCCAACATGCCAACAGTGATTACACTTCAAAAACTACTTCATTGGTTGTAAAGCGCTTTGGGATGTCAGGTGGTTGTGAAAGGTGATATATAAAATACACTTACTATGAATTCCACGTAGAGGTCCTGTGAGAAGGAGGAAGGAGGACAGTAGCAGTATGTTTGAGTTTGTGTGTATGTATTGGCACATGTGGTGGAGCCTGGTCTCCAGACCTCTTGGATCCCCTTGCCACTGGACCAAGACCTTGCTCCGTCAAGCCCGTGTGGTGGCTGGTGTGCAGCGGCCACCCTATGTTAAAAGAATTAACGCACAGGCATCTTCAACCATTTAGAATGAGTTCAGCAGTCACTTAAGTACTCATTTTTAGTGTGGAACAAGTCATCCTTGATCCCGAGGGACTGCCTATCAATGAAAAATAACAAGTCTTTTCTTATTTTTTGGTTCTTACAATGGCGTGGATGGCTAGGCCACTGCAGAGGTCACAAAGAATCAGCCAGATCATATGGGACTGGAGTCATATGTAGGACAGACTAGGTCGGAGTGGCAGGCTCCCTTCCCTGAAAGACATTAGTGAGCTTTTGCAATGAAACGTCAGTTTCATGGTAATTTCTCCTGGTGCCAAACCAGAAATTAGCAAATCAATTGTCACTTTGATAACTTGTCAGGGTGGGATTGTGAATCCACACCCTCTTGGTTGCTAATCCAGTCCCAGAACCACCACACTACCGTTGCTGATTTCACAAAATCAGCAAGGGTTCCGACTCTTGATCACTATCCAGAAAAAAATTACTGAAAACATGGATGTGTGGACATAAGGTGGTCACAGGATTTATAGAATCATACAGCACAGGCCATTCGGCCCATCGTGCCAGCTCTTTGAAGGAGCTGTCCAATTCGTCCTGCTCCATGGCTCTTTGCAACTAAAAAAAACAATTTTCCATTAAGCTGAATCTCTAATTCCCTGTTGAAAGTTACTATTGAATCGGTTTCCATTGTCCTTTCAGGAAGATCATAACAACTCGCTGTGCAAAAAGGCGATGCCACACCTGTTCAACTAGCCTGTAGCAGCTTACATAGAAACATAGAAAATAGGTGCATGAGTAGGCCATTCGGCCCTTCGAGCCTGCACCGCCATTCAATAAGATCATGGCTGATCATTCCCTCAGTACCCCATTCCTGCTTTCTCTCCATACCCCTTTAGCAGTAAGGGCCATATCTAACTCCCTCTTGAATATATCCAATGAACTGGCATCAACAACTCTCTGCGGCAGGGAATTCCACAGGTTAACAACTCTCTGAGTGAAGAAGTTTCTCTTCATCTCAGTCTTAAATGGCCTACCCCTTATCCCAAGACTATATCCCCTGGTTCCGGATTTCCCCAACATCGGAAACATTCTTCCCGCATCTGAATGTGCACTTACATGAGGTACAGGAAGCTAGTGATGCCTATGGCACCATATCTCAGTAAGGACTCAACACCTGCAAAGGAGGGCTTGGGGCGGGGGGGGGGAATTGCCTCCACTTGGCATCTAACCATCTCTGGAAATACAAAGATTGGGCACTTGTCATTTGGGAATTCGAATCACAATCCCTATCCTACCCCCAGCAACACATCAGGGTGGTGTTATTTGGCTCTAAGGCGTATCATTTTACAGATGAAATCAGATTACAGGTAGAGTTAGACAAGGTGGGTGAATGGGCCTATGTGTGGCAATGCCCATTATTGTGGACAGATGGACTTCAGGTTAGGAATCTCCAGGCATATTTATACCATACAGTGTGCCAGTTAAAGATAATCACAAGAGAGTCCTGGAGGTAATTGGTGAATCACCTGCTGAAGGTGCACAGCAGTGTGATGCGGCTATGGGGAAAGCAAGTAAAGTTTGAGGTAGCATTGAATAGGGCAACCGAGTTCAGAATACCTCTGGACTTGGGAGCAACGCGTCCAGTTTTAGTCCCTGGTTACGGGGAAGGATGTAGAGGGTGCCGATGAGGGGGAGCAGGATGATACCAATGAGGATAGGCTCTAAGTGTTGGAGTTATTTACTTTGGAGACACGCAGGCTGAGGGGATATGATTGAAGCTTTCAAAATAATGAGGGGGGATTGTCTTCAGTCTGATTAGATTGGTTAATTGAGATGAAGGGGGAATATTTGGACTGGGGGCGCATACAGATAAATTCCATTGGCAAAGAGTCAGGTTAGATACCAGATTACATTTCTTTATGCAGAGAATCACCACCCTGTGGAACGAACGGATGAGTCAGAGTGACAAGGCATTTACCAGGAACTTGACAAATTCCTGAGAGGGAAGAGCAGGTCAGTGACAAGGGTAAGTTGCTGCTCAGTTGAGATTATGAGTCACGGTTTTGGCAGTCTCCTGGAGCCTTGCTGGTTACCAGAGAGCAATTTCCCAGTGTTTTTCTGAATTGGCTGTGGGTTATAATCTCTCCCCAGAGATAGCGTGGTTTGAGAGGGTGAATAGTGTACAAGGTTACACCCTTGTCTGGATGCAGTGGCTCAGTGACCTTGATGGTCTTTTCTCATTCTTTATTTCATGTAATAAAACAAAGGGATAAATATTGGCCCCAGGACACCGGGGATAGCTCCCTTGCTCTTCTTCGAAATAGTGCCGTGGGATCTTTTACGTCCACCTTAGAGGGCCTCGATTTAACGTCTCATCCGAAAGGCAGTAGCTCCGACAGTGCAGCGCCCCCTCGGCCCTGTCAGCCTAGAGTGCTACTCACCGAACCAAGCCTGGTGTTGTGCAACTGTTATAAGGCCTGTTGGGTTTAACACCTTGAGCTTAGTACCTGCTTTAAAACAGTGTGGGCCCACAGCACTCAGTCATACTGTCCGCTCTGCACAATTCTGGCAAAATGGAGCTTTGTGCACGCACCCACAGAGCTGCACAAGATTCGAATGTTACACTTCCAACAGTGAGTGAAAACCTGACTGTCCTCTTGGCTGGTTATTGATATCAAAACTTAAAAGGTCTTTGAAACTGTATTTAATATACAATTGTTATGTAGATATAAAAATTGTACATCAGCTGTGGCTCAGTGGTAGCACTCTCACCTCGAAGTCAGAAGGTAATGGGTTCAAGTGCCACTCCAGGGACTTGAGCAAAGATTCCGAGCTGACACTCAGTGCAGTACCATGGGTGTGCTGCACTGTCAGAGGTGCCGTTTTTCGGATGAAATGTTTGTTCTCTCAGGTGGACGTAAACGATGCCACGGCACTGATTCAAACAAGAGCGGGTGCGCTGGCCAGTATTTATCCCTCAATCAGCATCTCAAACAGATTATCTGGTCATTATCACATTGCTGTTTGTGGGAGCTTGCTGTGCGCAAATTGGCTGCTGCGTTTCCTACGTTACAACTGTGACTGCACTTCAAAAAGTACTTAATCGGTTGTAAAGCGCTTAGGGATGGTCGTGAAAGGCGCTATATAAATGCAAGTCATTCTTTCTGTTTATCCCCCACACCGAATACTCGATGCTACCCAGGACACGGCAGTTAGACCAGTGTCCCTAACACTGGACACAATATTCTTCGGCATCATCACCGGCACATTGTTGCTGGACCGTGTCCGATCTACAGGCTACACCGCAGCATCTCCCACCCCGGCGTCCTCCATCACTCAGAGCAACAGCAGCAATTCCATGTCCTTCCAATTCCCCTCCAAGTCATGCACCATCCTCACTTGGGACAATCATCAATCATTCATCCGTTCCCACTGCTTATAGCGGGAGCACTGGTGTGAACGTGATTTGCCCGTTGTACGCAGCGGCTGGTTTAACGGGGTCGCACTAATAAAATAAAAACATTATTTTGCCCAGTAATGAGAGTGAAACGGAATAATCACTGTTCAGAAGAAACCGATAAAAAAAAAAGCCACAAATTAGGAAATGGCAAAGGGTACCGAGCCCGACTTTATCCATCAGCAGCGGAGGCTGCAAGCCATTGTCCAGAGAAATTGTAACATCTGAACCAATGTAGCACAGTCCTGGCAGAAAAATAATCAAGCAGCAAAATGATGGAGCTCGGAAATGAAGTCTGCCCCAGTAAGGCTCATTTATTCCTGTACCTTCAGCGAACATTATTTCTGCCTGAAATAAAATGGGTCACTTTAAGGCGCTGTGTCCGGCTACTCTGAAATTGATAACGCGAAATGGATCATGGTTATCGCTTTTTGGCTGGTACAAGCGACCGAGCGGTTTAAACGTGGAGTTTTTAAAGTGGTGGGGTCTGGATCAACACTGTGGGGGCACGTGGGCACCAGCAGTCCAAGGGGAAAGGCCATCAGAACCAGCGCAAGGCATCGGCAGGAGCTACTGTCACACCAGCGAAGATCTTATCCCCAGATCAAATTAAAAATTGTAATATTCCGTACACGGCGATGCCCGTGAAAATACTGGTGGATAATCAGATAGGTGGACAAAGATGGATATTACATCAGTAACAGAGGATGCCATTCCTCAATTTAAAATTCTCATCCTTGTTTACAAATCACTCCATGGACTTGCCCCTCCCTATCTCAGTAATCTCCTTCACCCTCACAATCCCACAAGATGTCTGCGCTCCTCTAAATTCTGGCCTCTTGAACATCCCTCATTATAACTGCTCAAACATAGGTGGCCGTGCCTTCAGCTGCCTGGGCCCTAAGCTCTGCAACTCCCTCCCTAAACTCGAAGCCTCTCTACCTCTCTTTCCTCCTTTAAGATGCTCGTTAAAACCTACCTCTTTAAACAAGCTTTTGATCATCTGCCTTAACTTCTTCTGTGGCTCGGTATCAAATTTATCTGTTTGTCTGCAACACTGTTGTAAAACGTCCCAAGGCGCTTCATTCACTACGTTACAGGCACTATATAAATAAAAGTTATTATTATTTGTGACTTAGATTCGGGCCGTTTCAGTGCTGGGGCAGGGGTGGAAACCCCGATTGCACGGATTGAAACGGAGTGGCAGGAAAGGTGGGCATGGATTTCTGAGGCGAAAACACATTGAAGGATTTCGGAGGGGAATGGGAGGTTGGAGAGGGGCTGGTAGTTTTCAAGGGACTGCCTATGATGATGGTAGTTTCAAGGACAGAGGGGTTAGGGGTAGGTATTTTGAGGAAGGGGTGATGACGGCAGTTTTGAAAAGGAAGAGGATGGTACCCGGGGAGAGGGAACTATTTATTGTCGACTAGCATGAGGGCCAGAAATGGAAGTTGGGTCGTCAGTAATTTAGTGGGAAGGTGTTCTCACTGGTGAGGGAGATGAGAAAGGGCAGGCAGGCAAAGTTAGAGCCTTGGGGGCAACGTCCCCTTTGAAGCGGCTCACAGCCGGTTTGTCAATGCAAGAACCATGTAAACCCGGTATTTTGAATAGTCAGCCCAGCCTCTTAAAGGGGATGCGCAGTGCCCCCAAATAATTTCGAGGGCCCGTTGCTTGGGAGTGTCTTGGCAAAGGCAAACAGCAGCTGAACGGTGGGTCTCAACCTTAGCGAGCAATAAGTCCGTGAGTTCCTTGTACTTGTTGGCAGTGAGGGGGTTGGTGGGTAGTGGGAGGATAAGAGGTTTAAGGAATCAGGTGGCTGTGGAACGAAGAAGCCAGGGATTATCATTGTTTCGGCAGGACAGTGGGCCCAATATTGCTTGATGTTGTCCAGCCAGCTCTGGTGATGTTCAGCTAAACCAGTTGTGCACCAGCCGAGTTCAAGTCTGCGGCCCTTTGGACTTGAGGGAGCGATGCTGGTGGCCGTAACTGGGGGGGGAATGACCAGGATAGGAGAGAGTAAAGGTTTTTATTGGAGACAGGGACATCAACGAAGGAGTAGAAGGAGCGATTGAGCTGATCAATAGATGCAGAAGTGCCGTGGTGAATGGGAGGCCAAAATTGGGAGCTTGAAAGTGCACCTGTAAATGACTTGGGGGAAGTTTTTTCAAACAAATTGCATTTTTATAGAGCCCTTAACATAGTAAAACATCCCAAGGCGCTTCACAGGAGCGTATTCAGACAATATTTGACACCGAGCCACATAAGGAGATATTAGGGCAGAGTCAAAGAAGGAGGTTTTAAGGAGCATCTTAAAGGAGGTAGAGGGGCGAAGAGGTTTAGGGAGGGAATCCCAGAGCTTGGGGCCTTGGCAGTTGAAGGCACGGCCACCGATGGTTGAACGAATATAATCAGGGATGCTCCAGAGGCCAGAATTAGAGGAGCGCAGATAGCTTGGGGATTGTGGGGCTGGAGGAGGTAACAGAGATAGGGAGGGGTGAGGCCATGGAGGGGTTTGAAAACAAGGTTGAAAATTTTAAAATTGAAGCATTGCTTAACCGGGAGCCAGTGTAGGGCAGCGAGCACAGGGCTGACAGGTGAGCAGGACTTGGTGCGAATTCGGACACAGGCAGCAGAGTTTTGGATGACCAAGTTTACGGAGCGTGGAAGATGGGAGGCTGGCCAGGAGTGCGTTGCAATAGTCAAGTCTAGAGGTAACAAAAGCATGGATGAGGGTTTCAGCAGCGGATGAACTGAGACCTACTGCAGGGGTGGATGCAGAAAGACGTAGGGCTGGAAGCCAGTAGAGGGGGGATATTGCCTAGACTGGAGAATTTTGGCTGTGGGGGCAGAGGGAATTGGATAGGCCGGGTTTGTTTTCTTTGGAACAAAGGAGGCTGAGGGGAGACCTTATGGAGGTATATAAAATTATGAAGGGCCTAGATAGAGTGGATAGGACGGACCTATTTCCCTTAGCAGAGGGGCCAAGAATCAGGGGACATAAATTTAAAGTAATAGGTAGGAGGTTTAGAGGGGATTTGAGGGGAACTGTCTTCACCAAGAGGGTGGTGGGGGTCTGGAGCTCACTGCCTGAAAGGGTGGTAGAGGCAGAAACCCTCACCACATTTAAAAAATACTTGGATGTGCACTTGAAGTGCCGTAACCTGCAGGGCTACGGACCGAGAGCTGGAAATTGGGATTAGGCTGGATAGCTCTTTGTCGGCCGGTGCGGACACGATGGGCCGAATGATCTCGTTCCGTGCTGTAAATTTCTATGATATGGATGGCAAGGGTTATAAGGAAATGGTCAGAGATACCCTTGTGTGCGATCGAGACAATGAGAGTGGAGAGGTCATGCGAGAGATGCAAAAGCAAAATACTGTGGATGCTGGAAATCTGAGATAGAAACAGGCAATGCTGAAAATACTCAGCGCGTCAGGTAGCGTCAGTGGAGAGAGAAACAGAGTTAACGGTTCAGGTCGATGAGCTTTCGTCAAGATGTAAGGTGGCCATGAATATGGGTCGGAGAGTTTATGTGGAGGAAGAGGTATAAAGTCATGCAATGGCACATCAGAGTTCACCAAGATAATTTCTGAAATCACTCCATACACGTTAAACCACACAACGTCAACTCTCTAACCACTCCACCAGCTAACCTGCCTGCACACTGTCACCAAATCATGGTACAAACACAGAGTGACACCAACGCTCGACAATGGAGGTGCTGCTGGAAGCAACAGTGCTCTGCCATTGTTGAGCAAGTTACAGCGGGCGTCAGCCATCACGTTTGTGCAAATTCATTAAAAGAAATAACATTATACGGACACTTGAATGAAGTAAATCATCAACTTTGTGACTCTTTAATATTGAGCAATGGAAACAGTCCCCGGGAGCAATTATTCATCCATAAAACAATCCGCATCAAAGTGACTTGAGGTGCCTCCGGGTCACAATTTCCAGAATTTGCCCGATTTAAGTGAACTGCCCTCTCGTAAGCCTCATGCTGGTCAGCCTCAGTCCGTGTCGTGGTCAAGCACTGATTAGGAAGGCTGCAGATTCGGCTTCCATTGAAAGGGAGTCAGTAACCTCTACAGAAAGTCATTGATATTCAGCATGTCCCACAGGTCAGCCCCACTGGGCAGTTTGGGAGTTTTCATATCTCCAGTGATATTTTGGACAGCATTGTACTTTTCTTTTTCCAATGTGAAGAGACTGGAGTAGGGGCAGGGGGCAGGGTTGCGAGAAAAACCCCTCCACACAGGACCTTCCGAGCTTCAAGTGGGATCGGTGTGTTGCGTTACCGTTCTTTAGGGCAAGTCGCCCGGGACACAGAAGCTCTGTTTGGGGGGGGGGGGGGGGGGGGGGGCGCCTCATCTCCTCCGAGCCTCAGCCGACTGAGTTACTCGCCTCCCTCGCACCAACGAGGGTTTTAACCAGAGGGGACCCTGTACCTTCGCAGAGCGTGGGCGTCTCCAGGCACAACGGAAGCAACAGAGCTGATGCCAACTGACCAGAGAGTGGGGCAGAGCTGACAGATCCACACATGTCCCGGCTTGGCTTAAACGGGGAAAACTCCTCTGCCACATCCACTCACTCCAATCTAGTCCAGTGTTAAAAGAATGAGTACAGTGCAGTGCCGAATATCTCATCAATACGGATCCCAGAGCCCGTCCGCAGGGAAGCACTGGCTGTCGATCACACTCGCAGCGGGAGGTTCGGGGCCCGCGGGTACCGTCCCATTCAGCCGCGCGCACAGACGCGCTTCAATAAAGTTTCAGGTGCCCCGTAACTTTGTCCACTAATGTGGCCGAGGCTGGTCCAACGCCCAGGACGGTGCGCGAGCCAGGCGCGATCTGAGTGCGGCCAGCATCCTGGATCAAGCTCACGGTCAGCCCCAGCTCCTTGGCGTGCATCAGCAGGTCGACGATGCAGTCCTCGTCCGGGGCCTTGACCACCACTTTGGGCTGCCCGCAGTACTCCCACTGCCGAAGCAGATCGGGATTCCGTTTCTGGACCTGCCGGTATGCAGAGACGGCAGCGTGCGCACACTGAGCCGCCACTTTACCTTTCCCCATCTTCAGGTCGTTACGGACCACCAACACCATCTTGTACTCCCCGCTCTCCCCCATGGTGCTCGTCTCCATCCCGGCGTTCCGCGCAGAGGGCAGGGTTTTTAATGATCCAAGAAAGCGTCCGCGTATCAGCCAACCCAGGCACAAACCACATCCAAGTCCGGCCAAGATCCCCAAAGCTAACGGGGTGGACAGAGACTCCATTTTGTGCCTCTCTGTAAACACCTATGAAAGTAAAGACAAAAAGAATATCATATCTGGCCTTGACTGCATCCAGTTATTACAGGACTGCTGAGGGGAAATTCTCGGTGCATTTTAACTAATAAATGAAAATGCAGTGAATACCCCAAACACTCCATATGGCCCCTTAATTCTGCAACAAAATCTCCTGCTCTCTGAAACAGCACACTCAGGGCTTCAGGAATGGCTAGTCTGGTCAAACCAAGACACCTGGCCCTCTGGATATGCCCAGCACCACAAATTCACTCCTGTGAGGCCGTCCCAGTTTGATAATGAAACGATTTTAAACAGCCGATCTGGACCCGTATTTTATGTCTGCTTTCTAGATTTATCTGCACTGCGCACCATGGCCCAGCCAAGGGAGCAAGGCGGCAAATCACCTGCCATTTACTATCTCAAAGTGACACTCTCTGCGTATCCTTCCTGCATCTCCCTCCACCACCCTCAATCAACACAAATAAAGATCAGAACACGTGTGTTCAGAGTAACAGCTAAAACCACTTCTTTCTGCTCTGGTACTAGCATATTGACACCCCACTGGAACCCCTAACATTTGTAGTAAAGGGAAATAGTGCCGTTTAACCATTGCACTATACCACGCAGACCTGGAATATTGCAGGTTCTCCAGGTCTTTGCAGCTACATTTGCGGGGTGGGGGGGGGGGGTGGGATACAATGGCCTCAGTGCCCCTGAGCTAAGGAAGGCGGGGGGGGGGGGGGGAAAGAGGGGGAGTAAGCCAGGGTTCCCAGACTTGATGGTTATTCCGTGACCCCCTTGGAAAGTGCATGTGGACGTTGGATGAGAGGGCTGTTATGCCCCCTTGTGATCGACCATCCAGCCAACACTCACCAATGGCCACTTGGATGAAGTACCTGAGGGCCAGCCACAGTCGGGTTGCCAACTTTGCTTGGATGTATTTCTGGAGGTTCCTCCATCACTCCAGCCAACGGTTGACCAACATGCTCATCCTTCTCATACCAAGTGCGTAGTGAACAGACTCTTACTTGATTGGATGATTCTTTACTTTGTCAATTTTTCTATCTCCAATATTTTTACAACAAATAAATTAAAGTGTTTAAAAAAAACATTAAAAAAAAATACCCCAAAGATTTTTTTTCTCCCTTGTTCTCCCGGAGATTAGTTTTGAATTCCTGGAAATCGCCAGTGTCACCCGTGGATCAGTGGGTAGCACTCCCGTCTGAGTCAGAAGGTCGTGGGTTCAAGTCCCACCCCAGAGACTTGAGCACACAAATTCAGGCTGACCCTCCAGTGCAGTGCTAAGGGAGTGCCGCACTGTTGGAGGTGCCGTCTTTTGGATGCGATTAAACCGAGGCCCCGTCTGCTCTCACAGGTAGACGTAAAAGATCCCCTGGTACTATTTAGAAGAGCAGGGGAGTTGACCCGGTGTCCTGGGGCCAACATGTATCCCTCAACGAGCACCACTAAAAAACAGATTATCTGCTCATTATCACATTGCTGTTTGTGGGAGCTTGCTGTGCGCAAATTGGCTGCTGCGTTTCCTACATTACAATAGTGACTACACTTCAAAAAAAAAGTACTTCATCGGCTGTGAAGCGTTTTGGGACATCCTGAGATGGTGAAAGGCGCTATATAAATCATAGAAATTTACAGCACGGAAGGAGGCCATTTCGGCCCATCGTGTCCGCACCGGCCAATCAAGAGCTATCCAGCCTAATCCCACTTTCCAGCTCTCGGTCCGTAGCCCTGTAGGTTACAGCACTTCAAGTGCACATCCAAGTCCTTTTTAAATGTGGTGAGGCTTTCTGCTTCTGCCTCTGCCACCTTTTCAGGCAGTGAGTTCCAGACCCCCACCACCCTCTGGGTGAAGAAATTTCCCCTCAGCCTCCTCCCAATTACTTGAAATCTATGTCCCCTGGTTGTTGACCCCTCTGCCAAAGGAAACAGGTCTTTCCTATCCACTCTATCCAGGCTCCTCATAATTCTATAGCCTTCTTAGGCAGTTCTTCGGAGTCGAGGATGACTTCCTTCCACACTAAAAATGAGTTCTCAAGTGACTAGAGAGTCCAATGCGGGACCTACAGTCTCTGTCACAGGTGGGGCAGACGGTGGTTGAAGGAACGGGTGAGTGGGGTGCTTGGGTTGCTGTGGGCTCCTTCCGCCGTCTACGCTTGGCTCAGCTTGCTCTCGGCGGAGACTCGAGGTGTTCGGCGCCTTCCCGGATGCTTTTCCTCCACTTTGGGCGGTCTTGGGCCAGGGATTCCCAGGTGTCGGTGGGGATATTGCACTTTTTCAAGGAGGCATTGAGGATGTCCTTGCCGTGTTTCCTCTGCCCACTTGGGGCTCGCTTGCCATGTCGGAGCTCCGTGTAGAGCGCTTGTTTTGGGAGTCATGTGCCAGGCATGCGGACGATGTGACTCGTCCGGCAAAGCTGATCGAGCATGGTCAATGCTGGGCCTGAGCTAGAACACGGAAGTTGGCACCTCAAAACACCGGAGAAGTACCAACAACGGCAGGATAGGCGCACCGACGTAATTTTATACACCTCAATCAGGTCTCCCCTCAGCCTCCTCTGTTGCAAAGAAAACAGACCCAGCATCTCCAATCTTTCGTCATAGCCAAAATTCTCCAGTCCAGGCAACATTCTTGTAAATCTCCCCTGCACCCTTTCCAATGCAATCACATCTTTCCTGTAATGTGGTGACCAGAACTGCGCACAGTACTCCAGCTTTGGCCTAACTAGTGTTTTATACATTCAAGCAGAACGTCCTTGCTCTTGTATTCCATGTCTCGACTAATAAAGGCAAGGATTCCATATGCCTTCTAAACCATCTTATCTACCTGGCCTGCTACCTTCAGGGATCTGTGGACCTGCACTCCAAGGCCCCTTTGTTCCTCTACACTTCTCAGTGTCGTACCATTTATTGTGTATTCCCTCGCCTTATTAGCCCTCCCCAAATGCATTACCTCACACTTCTCCAAATTAAATTCCTTTTGCCACTGTTCTGCCCACCTGACGAGTACATTGATATCTTCCTGCAGTCTGCCGCTTTCTTCTTCATTATCTGGATGCAGAGAGGATATTTCCACTCATAGGTGAAACTAAAACTAGGGGACATAGTCTTAGAATAAGGGGACGCCCATTTAAAACTGAGATGAGGAGAAATTTCTTCTCTCAGAGGGTTGTAAATCTGTGGAATTCTCTGCCCCAGAGAGCTGTGGAGGCTGGGTCATTGAATGTATTTAAGGTGGAGATAAACACATTTTTGAGTGATAAGGGAGTAAAGGGTTATGGGGAGCAGGCAGGGAAGTGGAGCTGAGTCCATGATCAGATCAGCCATGATCTTATTGAACGGCAGAGCAGGCTCGAGGGGCCAAATGGCCGACTCCTGCTGCTGCTTCTTATGTTATGTTCTTCCATTCAACCACATAGCCTATTTTAGTGTCATCTGCAAACTTCTTAATCATACCCCCTACATTCAAGTCTAGATCGTCGATACATCATCATCACAGACAGTTCCTCGGAATCGAGGAAGAATTGCTCCCACTCTAAAAATGAGTAATTAGGTGGCTGAACAGTCCAATACGAGAACCACAGTCCCTGGTGGGACAGATAGTCGTTGTGGGAAAGGGAGGGTGGGACTGGTTTGCCGCTTGCTGATGTATACACAAAAAGCAAGGGATCTATTACTGAGGCCTGCGGAAGCCCACTGGAAACATCCTTCCAGGCACAAAAACACCCAGCAACCATTACCCTTTGCTTCCTGCCTGAGCCAAGTTTTGGATCCAACTTGTCACTTTGCCCTGAAGCCCACGGGCTTTTACTTTCGTGACCAGTCCGCCATGTGGGACCTTATCAAAAAGCCCTTGCTAAAATCCACAGGGCCAATCCGGGAGGGTTGGCAACCCTTGGGCCCCAGTGGGAGCCCGCAGCCTGGGGATAGAGAGGGAGAGAGGGAGAGGGGGGGGGGGGGAGGGGAGAGAGGTGTGGGGGGGGAAAGAGGGAGAGAGAGGGGGGGGAAAGAGGGAGAGAGAGGGGGGGGAAAGAGGGAGAGAGAGGGGGGGGAAGAGGGAGAGAGAGGGGGGGGAAGAGGGAGAGAGAGAGGGGGGGAAAGAGGGAGAGAGAGAGGGGGGGGAAAAGAGGGAGAGAGAGGGGGGGGGAAAAGAGGGAGAGATGGGGGGGGAAAAGAGGGAGAGAGAGGGGGGGGAAAGAGGGAGAGAGAGGGGGGGGAAAGAGGGAGAGAGAGGGGGGGGAAAGAGGGAGAGAGAGGGGGGGAAAGAGGGAGAGAGAGGGGGGGAAAGAGGGAGAGAGAGGGGGGGGAAAGAGGGAGAGAGAAAGAGGGAGAGAGGGGGGGGGAAAGAGGGAGAGAGAGGGGGGGGGAAAGAGGGAGAGAGAGGGGGGGGGAAAGAGGGAGAGAGAGGGGGGGGGGAAAGAGGGAGAGAGAGGGGGGGGAAAGAGGGAGAGAGAGGGGGGGGGAAAGAGGGAGAGAGAGGGGGGGGGGAAAGAGGGAGAGAGAGGGGGGGGAAAGAGGGAGAGAGAGGGGGGGGGAAGAGGGAGAGAGGGGAGGGAGAGGGGGGGGGAGAGGGAGAGAGGGGGGGGGAGAGGGAGAGAGGGGGGGGGGAGAGGGAGAGAGGGGGGGGGGGAAGAGGGAGGAGAGGGGGGGGGGGGAGAGGGAGAGAGGGGGGGGGGGGGAGGGAGAGAGGGGGGGGGGGAGAGGGAGAGAGGGGGGGGGGGGAGAGGGAGAGAGGGGGGGGGGGGAGAGGGAGAGAGAGGGGGGGGGGAGAGGAGAGAGAGGGGGGGGGGGAGAGGGGAGAGGGGGGGGGGGAGAGGGAGAGAGGGGGGGGGGGAGAGGGAGAGAGGGGGGGGGGGAGAGGAGAGAGGGGGGGGGGGATGAGGGGGAGGGAGAGAGGGGGGGGGGAGAGGGAGAGAGAGGGGGGGGGAGAGGGAGAGAGGGGGGGGGGGAGAGGGAGAGAGGGGGGGGGGGAGAGGGAGAGAGGGGGGGGGAGAGGGAGAGAGTGGGGGGGGAGCGGGGAGCGGTAAGTTGTGTTGTGCGGGGGCCCGGGGCCTGTGAAGCGCCAGGCCCGCCACCTTCCCCGGGCCCCGGTACCTGTAGGAGCCGCTCCCGGGATTCCAGCTTCAGCCGCGCAGCCTCCGCGCTCCGGGGAACGGGAAGTGGAACCCGGCCGCCGCCGCTCGCTGCTGACGTCGCCTCAAGGCTTTCCATTCATTTTTTAAAGCGTTTTTTAAAAAAAGTTTCTGAGGAGATTTCGGTTCTAAATAAATAAATAAATAAATAAATGAATTGTTTTTTTTGAGGGCGGGAGGGGAAATGACAACCGTCTCCCGGAGCGGGAAGCGCGAGCGGACGTGTGGGCGGGGCATAGCAGTCGGCGGCGGAGTACTTCCGGTGGTTGTGAATAGAAACACGTCCACTTCCGGTGCTGCTCCTGAGCGACGGAAAGAGCGCGAGAGGCAGCGCGAGGGGAACGAGGTACCTGCACTCGCGGTCACCCGGGCAACGGGGGGGAGAGTGAGCGAGCGCGAGAGAGAGAGCCCGGGCAACTGGCTGGGGCTGGGGCTGGGGCTGGGGCTGGGGCTGGGTGAGGTACCGGTACCCGTACCCGCGATCACCCGGCAACGGGGGGGAGAGCGAGAGCGAGAGAGAGAGAGAGAGAGGGGTAACCCGGGCAACTGGCTGGGGCTGGGGCTGGGTGAGGTACCGGTACCCGTACCCGCGATCACCCGGCAACGGGGGGGGAGCGAGAGAGAGAGAGAGAGAGAGAGGGGTAACCCGGGCAACCGGCTGGGGGGTGGGTGAGGTACCGGTACCCGCGATCACCCGGGCAACCACGGGGGCCAGAGAAAGAGTGGGGAGCCTCCGGGCCTGAGGTAACCGGCACCCCCGGGGGTGGCAACTGGGCGGCCCGGGAGAGTGGGGCTGAGGTGACCCGGGGATGGAGTTATCCCGGGGCCCGGGTGGGAGTGTAGGGGGTGAGCGAGAGAGCAAAGCCCGCGGTGGGCGGGCCGCTGAGAGCGAGAGGTGAGCAGGGGCAGGGGGAGAGCACCCTGAGCTCACCGGTGGGGCAAGCGGGGCCGAGACATGGAGGGTGGCAATAGCGGGGCAGAGGCAGGCTAGCCGGCAGGAGCAGCCGCCACCGGGAGGGAGCTGTGTGTGGTGGGTGGGATGTGATCGTGGGGTGGGTGATGTGTGTGTTATAACCGTGGCTGAGGTCACGGTGCTGGGCACTAGGTACCGAGTCCAGCTACGGTCAGACTTTGCCCCCCATTCTGGCTCACAGTTGAGGGCGGCCGGGGTGGGAGCAGACTGGGGCAGATAGTTTGGGATCCCGGGGTTGTGGGTGCTCCAGGGTCATTTTGGGGAAAGGGAGAATGATTGATCTTGGTGTCTTCCCCCTCAGCCTTTAGTTTGTTTCAGATTTCCAGCAGCATTTTGCTTTATATTTGTAAATTAGTGATATTGAGAGGAAGAGATCATTTTGTTTGTGATTGACTCATCTGTAAGATGCTCATCGCATGTTAAAGATTGAAATTTTACTGTAATCTAATGGAGGAATCACTGGTCGAGTTTCTGCTGCATTAGAGGCAGGCGATCCTCGTGCCTTTCATTACACAGAAAGGTCCAGTTTGATGTGAGATAAATTTAAATACTGAATAATGATGGGGTTGTGTGAGGATAGATAGGAGTTGTGTGGACTGTGGAAAATATCCAGGGTTAGGAGTAAGATTCTTAGATGACGCTCTTCACTTTGTACGGCAAGAATTTTGTCAATGTTGCTAGAAATGAATTTAACACACAATCTTTTATTAATTGCTGCCATTCCAAGTACTATATCTAATTGTGGTTGATTTGTGAGGTTTATGTTCTAAATTTTTATATGCATTATATTCTAGTTTTTCTCTCTAGCTAAAACAAGTATTACCCTTGCTTACAGTCACCATTGATTAGTAATGCTTTTTGTCTTGTAAAAGGCCACTCCTGCTTTGTGCATTTTACTAGCATATTTGAAGAAGGAATCAGGGTGCTTTCTAATCCCTGTAACATTACTTTTCAGAATGGTGCATGTTGCAATTGCAAAATGTGGCTGGTCTAGATTTGCTTTGGATGTGTATGTTCAAATATAATGAAAAGTCAAATGGGAAGTGTGTTTTATAATACAGGAACAATTCTAGTTCATCTCCTATGATGTTGCTTAGGAGGAATTACAAATCTCCCACTCTTGTCTGTTTTCTCTCTCTCGTTATTTTCATTCTCTGTGTCAGTGTTTTTATTTGTGCTTTCTGTTATCTCTGTCTGTCTATTTCCATATTTCTTGTCATTCTTAAGTCTATCCAATTTTATATTGCATGGATGGTGCTGATAGCAGATGTGGGGTCTCTCTTTGTTATCCCATAGAATAAATGCCCTGACATTTGGGGATCGGCTTGGATCTGTGATGATGGTTTAGAAATGTGCCATCTGGTTAAGGGAGCTAGGTTACATGGGAAACTAGCCCCATGTTTGTAATTTATTGAGTGTATTTCAACAACAACAACAACAACTTGTATTTATATAGCGCCATTAACGTATTGAAACGTCCCAAGGCGCTTCACAGGAGTATTAAGAGATAGAAAATTTGACACCGAGCCGCATAAGTAGAAATGAGCGCAGGTGACCAAAAGCTTGGTCAAAGAGGTAGGTTTTAAGGAGCGACTTGAAGGAGGATAGAGAGGCAGAGAGGTTTAGGCAGGGAGTTCCAGAGCATGAGGCCTAGGCAACTGAGGCACTGTATTGCTCTGCTAAGACAGAAGAATAAGAAATAATCAGTGTTTAAGCGACTTCAGTCTCCCCCTCTGTATGTCACTTGCACACTTTCTTCATTCTGCCTTTTTTTTTTAAGCCTTTATATTTGCTTTACATCTACTCCTTTGGTACTTGGATTCTGTGCATTTTTTTGTAAACTTCTAATATGGGCAGATTGAGAAATATAGGTGAAGGGCCAAGGGCACAGATAGATTGCCCTATTGGGGAAAAATGTGCCAGAATATGTCGTGCATCAGAGAATGTGGTAAGTATAGTTCAAAGGGCTTGTTTAATTCTGGTTACGTGATCAAGGAGTAAGGTCTGGTGAGTACGCCTGTAGGTAGAAGTTGAACATTAACCGATGCTTCTGTGGTGAGAAATGTAACATTTTGAACAAACTTTCATAATCGTAATGTTTGATATATTTGCTTGGAAATAATGAATGCATATCGAATACACTGGTTTAATCCTAGTCGGAGCTTAATCTGCTTTTTTGACCTGTACAGTCGTATTTTAATGTTGTTGGTGTTTATGTGTGGACACAGAAAGGTGAGCCCGTTATCTGTGAAGTTAATGCTGATGTGGTAATAGTAAAGGAGTGAAGATTCAAAGGCCTTTTGTTTTCTCAATGGAGAAATCTAGGTGAAGGGTCCAGGCTATTGGTACATAACATCATCAAGATTGGAAAAAAAGGTGAGAGTTTTTAAAAGCCTGTAAATTAAAGGTGAAAGGGGATTCCACAATTTTGTGGTCCTGGGAAAGAATGAGTTGGGGAAGGAGACCATGCTCTGAGTCTTGATTTTAACACGTTGGGAATGCAGGGAGGAACAAGAAAATGCAAGATGCTGTTTTGGGGAACTTGCTGTATGCAATTTGGCTGCTGTGTTTCCCATATTACAACAGCAACTACACTTCAGACGTACTTCATTGGCTGTAAAGTGCTTCAGGACATCCTGAGGTTATGAAAGGCGCTATAGAAATGCAAATTCGTTCTTTTTAAAAAATTTGTATTGGAAGTTTGGCAGAAGTTAGGTCAAAGTTCAGTAGAGCAATTGCTTTAATAGTATTGATTTTAAAATAGATGTGAAGGGTTATGAAACAGGAGAGAAGTCGGTGGCAGAAAATGAAAGGAGTATTATCCACTGGATAGCAAGCTTTTTCTTGTATCTTATACAAGTTTGAGTCAGAAGTGCTTCCCCGATATGGGAAAAGGTTTCAAATATTGGTCAGAGTTTAGAATTTCTGATGAGAAAAGAAGTGCTTTGGCATTATAGGTGCATCAAAGGTTCTTTAGGATAAGGGAGAAAAGGCAGTAAAATTGGCCGGGGTAGGGGGGAAAGAGATTGAAGAGAAAAAATGGTGGATTTTTTTTCCCCCTTAAATTTTCCCCTCACCTGAAGATATTGACTCTTGGTATACAAGGCCTTCCATTCTCTTGTAGCTTAGACCGTAACTGTCTCGAGTCTCTTTGCCGAGAGCATGCAGAAAACATGCGCAGGCAGCGGAAGGAGCGTGCGGCAAACCAGACTCCCCACCCACCCTTTCCTCCAACCACTGTCTGTCCCACCTGTGACAGAGACTGTATTTCCCGTATTGGACTGTTCAGTCACCTGAGAACTCACTTAGAGTGGAAGCAAGTCTTCAAGGGACTGTTGATGGTGATGAGCTTAGACAGTGAGTGTCCTTAGGCTGTTTGATTGTGGAAGGCATGCTGTATTATCTTGTGTTGAGACCTGATTTTTTTCTTCAGTTGAAATCTACAAATGTGCACCATTCAGCCCAGAACTGAACCACACAGACCAGGCAAGTCCCTGGTTTTATCCTCCCGTGTTGGAAGGTGAAGTGCAATATTCGTTTCCAGAATGGGGCACTGAAAATGAAAATAAGCTAAGGTCCCTGCTACCTAATAATCCTAATTGGAAAGGGTAGGGCTTCGACCTAATTACCTTCATGGTTCAGTACTCGCTGTGTTGGGGCATGCTTGCCCTGAATGAGGTACTGGAGGACTGCCGTGTAATTGTACCCCAGCATGAATGAGTTAAGAACATAAGAGTTCCTTCTTTCCAGGAAGTTTTTGGACAGAAAAGGGAGTTACTGATATCCGTGTGATTTGAGTGGATGCACTGACGGTCGAAGTTACTAAGAATTGTTGTGATGACGTATTACTGCTGGCTGGTTTATGGGAATTATAGGATCATCAGAGATTGGGAAAGATTTCTTGCTTGCTCTGGTCTCTGGTACCTAGCTGGGCTGTGAGTTGTATTTGGTTTAACCACTAGGATGTTGCAGTGGACCGGAAAAATTGAAGCAAAGGCAACCAGCCAGTTTCCAGCATAGTTCATGGTCTGATTCTCATTCTAGATTGCTTGCCTCAGACTTTTGCACAAGATGTACATTAGGTTGTGTGGTGCATTCTGGAGTAATCTGCACATACATGGCAGCATGTCTTTCATAGGTCAATATAACTGCTTGAATTAGAGACTAGGCAGAAAATGACATGCCCCAGATCCTGGTGTTGAAAGTTAACAATAAAACACCATAAAGAATGCGTGAGAGGCATAGAAGTGTATTGATAGGCTTGTGATGTGATTTCTAAAACTCCCGATAATTGCACCATCCCAATTTGTTGCACGCTGATAATCATATTGATTGAGCAAATAGGCTATAGCTTATTGTCCCACAAATTCTCTGCAAGAAAGAAGTTCTGACTGAAGATAATCATGGATGGGATAGTACTACTGGAAAATTGCAAAAGATTGTGGGGACTTCTCTCACTTCTTGTGGAGCATAAGGGAATCCAGGGGTATGAGGATCAGGAGGGAAGGTAGAGTTGACGTTGAAGATCAGCCATCATCATCTTAGGCAGTCCCTCGGAATCGAGGAAGACTTGCTTCCACTCCCAAAGTGAGTTCTTTGGTGGCTGAACAGTCCAATACGAGAGCCACTGATCCTGTTAGAGGTGGGACAGACATTCGTCAGGGGAAGGGATCGATGGGGCTGGCTTGCCGCGCGCTCCTTCTGTTGTCTGCGCTTGACCTCTTCGCTGTTTGAGTTGAGACTCGAAGAGCTCAACGTCCTCCCGGATGCACTTTCTCCACCTCGGGCGGTCTTCGACCAGGGACTCTCAGGTGTCAGTGGTGATGTTGCACTTTACCAGGGAGGCTTTACTAGTAACGTTTCCGCTGCCCACCTTTGGCTCGTTTACCGTGAAGGAGCTCCGCATGCGAACTATGTGGCCTGCCCAGCGAAGCTGATCGAGTGTGGTCAGTGCTTCAATACTGGGGATGTTAGCCTGGACGAGGACACTGATGTTGGTGCGCCTGTCCTCCCAGGGGATTTGAAGATCAGCCATGATCTTATTGAATGGCGGAGCAGGCTTGAGGGACAATATGACCTACTCCTCCTATTTCTTATGTTTCTTGTATCTAGGCTAATGTGGATATATGTTGGTATTTTCTGTTGCTAAGTCAGGTAAAGTGGTTAAAGCCTTCCCCACTGTCCCCAATTCATTCTCCTTTTCCCTCCCCTCTTGCATTCATTCATTCCAATATTCTCTTCCTCTCTCACTTCTGCCATTTTCGAGTCCAGAATTGAAATATGCACACTTGGACACCAATCAGAAACACGGTCTGACTTATTTTGCTCCTCCCTCACCCCTCCTTCTGCTCCGCACCCCTCGTAATCGTCACACTTCAAGGTGCTGAGGCCAGTTGAAACATCGTTACTGCTACTCCAGTTGAGATGATTCAGTCAGATTAGGATTTGAAATCTGGGATCTTTCTGTACGGATTGGTGCAAAACCACTTGCTGCATTTACCTCTTCAGCCACCCAGGCATAGCTGATTTATACACTGAAACTGTGCTTTCTGCTTCCTTGGAGTATTAACCAGCTGGGTGTTACTGGCTTTAACAGGTACCACAAAGTTTTTTGTTCCAAGTTCCCGTTCAGTAAATGATTCAGCTTGAAACTGCTGCATTTTTGGTGCTGATTCAAAGACTCTAATACAAAGAACTTTCTGTGTTGCTGAGGTACGTTTCTGCTTCAGCATGTTGTTGAATTAACATGCAGCGCAGTGTAATTGTGTGGTGACAGTTCACACACGGGTTCCTGACCTTCAAAGGTGTTGGGAGGAAGTGCAAACTTTACACAAGTTGCTTTCTTGACGCCCCATTTTTATTGAAAATATCTTGGGGATGTTCCTATGGTACACTTAACACCAGAATAAGATGCTGGCTCTGACGGCAAGGCCATTGTTGGTGCCCTGCCCCTGGAGCCAGGAAACGAAACCACCTCCTGTGCCGATGGTCGTGCCTCTGGGGCATGGTGGGCATCTCATTTGTTTTGTAGTGCTATAATATGAATGGAGTATTAAGGTCAACCTGGGTTGTTATGCTAAGCCCCAGTGAATACTTCGCAGGGCTTGAAATGATGTACATTTTGGAGGGGGCGGAGGGCGAGAAAGACGAGAGGCTTATGAACAGCTTTTTAAAATAATATAAATTCTTTGTAGTTGAACTGAACTTTGACTCAATTACCTTTTTTTGTGTGTCCAGACAGATATCTTTAACTGAGGGCATTTGTTAATCTGTTAATCCTTCTGCACATAATATGATTTTTCTATTCAGTTACATGGTAAATGGGATGGAGAATATATGCCATCTGACATGTGAAAGGAGAATTCTGTGACCTTCGTAGTTAAAAATATTAGCGGTATGTTTTGTACGTGTGAGTGTTTGTCATCAAAGAAAATCAGTTGAAGCTGCTTTGTACCATGTAGTTAAGTCTGAGATTTTTGTTTACTTGAGCCCAGTAACTTTATAGAATTATAGCCCTCTCCCCTCCCCACCCAAGAAATTAGATATTCATTTGTACAAGACTGCGGAAGAAGGTGAAATGTTGTGACCTATGTTGTAGTGCGAGGTTGCAAAGAGAAGGAAAGATGAGGTGGATCACGAGGTAGTAATTCAGTAACGCCCAGCTTTGAGCTTTGTTTTAAATTCCTAGAGATTGTCAGAGGAAGGTGGGGAGATCCTCAATATTGAGGCCCTGGGAAAGAATGTGATATCGAGTAGGAGACAGTACAACAAGTCTTCATTTCAACACCGTTGAGAATGCAGGAATGAGGGCAAGTGCAATTTGCAGTGGCTTCTCTCTCTCGCAGTGTGGTTATTGAAGCTTTAACAATTCCATGCGAGGGATTCATTGCATGTTTCTTAAATGGGTAGATAAGAGTGAATAACGCAGTGTCTTATTCATGCCGTAAGATGTTTGCCTGCTGTTTTCATATAAACAGTGTACTGAAGAGGTGTTTGTTGTCTGTTTACGCAGTGTGTAGGAATTCATTTTTATACTTAACATTTTTATGTTATCGTAGAATCGTTGCAGTGCAGAAAGAGGCCATTCGGCCTGTCGAGCCCGTGCCGGCTCTCTGCAAGAGCACATCAGCCAGTCCGACTCCCCTGCCCTTTACCTCTTGAAAGCCACGATTGAGTCTGCCTCCACCACCCTTTCAGGCCGTGCATTCCAGATCTTAACTGCTCGCTGCGTTTTAAAAAAAGAAGTTTTTCCTCATGTCACCTTTTGGTTGTTTTGCCAATCACCTTAAATCTGTGTCGTCTGGTTCTCAACCGCCAATGGGAAAAGTCTCTCTCTATCTACTCTGTCTAGGCCCCTCATGATTTTGAACACCTCTATTAAATCTCCTCTCAATCTTCTTTGCTCTAAGGAGAACAATCCCAGCTTCTCCAGTCTGTTCACGTGACTAAAGTCCCCCATCCGTGGAACCATTCCTGTAAATCTCTTCTGAATGCTCTCTAAGGCCTTCACATCCTTCCTAAAGTGCAGTGCCCAGAATTGGACACAATACTCCAGTTGAGGCCGAACCAGTGTTTTATAACATCCCTGCTTTTGTACTCTAAGCTTACTATTTCTGAAGCCCAGGATCCCGTAAGCTTTTTTAACTGTTTTTCTCAACCTGCCCTGCCACCTTCAACGATTTGTGCACATACACCCTCGGGTCTCTCTGTTCATGCACCCCCTTTAGGATTGTACCCTTTAGTTTATGTTCTGTAGAATGCCATTAGAAAATGATCACTGTCTTGTGGACAGGGCAGGGCGACTTATGCATAATTGAGCTTTAAAAACATTTTTATTAAGAGTAAATTTGAGGATTATCTGTACAACAATATAGTATACAGAGTCAACTCTGCTTCATAAGGGGAATATCCAGTCCGACCAACCTCCTTGATTCCTTTTGAGGAAGTGGCAACTCAAGATTACCAGGGCAAAACTTGGGTATGGATTTAAAACAAACCGTCTGACGTGTTTAAAAAATCAGCATGTCCTGGTTGGAGCAATCGGGGTTGGGGTAGTATTTAGTAGGGTGCCCAAGATTCTGCGTTGGGACCTTTACTGCTTCTAATGTGCTTCGATGACTTGGATTCTGACACTCAATGCAAAATTATTGAGGTTAAACCAGGAGGGGCATTGAAATTGAGAGACAACCCAGAGTCTACAGACAAGTGTAAAGTGTTAAACACCAGAAGGAAAAATGGGCAACATACATACTTCATGGCTGATTCTTAAAATAGCTAAAGAAGTTGGAAAGAGTCATAGGAACAGGAATAGGCCATTCAGCTCCTCGAACCTTCGCCACCACTCTATTTAACTGCTTTATCTCCATATTCTTTGATATTCTTGCTTAACAAAAATCTATTGACCCCAGTCATGAAAATTTGAATTGACCCAACATCCACTGCTTTTGGGGGAACGAGTTCCAGGTTTCCATTATCCTTCGTGTGGAAAAAGTGCTTCCCGATTTCAGTCCTAAATGGCTGAGCTCTAATTTTAAGATTGTGCCCTCTTGTTCCGGATTGTCCAACAAGAGGATGTAGTTTCTCTCTCTAGTGACCCTCTCTCTAATCCCTGCATCATTTTAAACACCTTGATTAGATCACATCTCCATCTTCTAAAATGAAGGGATTTCTAGCCAAATCTTTGAATCCTGGCCTTGTAATTTAACCCATTTTTCCCTGGCATCATTCTGGTGAGTCTTAAGTTGCACCCCTTCTAAGGCCAGCATATGTTTCCTGAGGTTCAGTGCTCAAAACTGAATGCAGTACTCCAGCTGGGCTTTGACCAAGGCTGTACGGCTGAAGTATCCTTCCCTCACTTGAATTCCAACCCCTTTGCGATAAATGCCAACATTCCATTAGTCTTTTTGATTTATTTTTGTGCCTGTACACTAGCTTTGTGATACGTGTACATGGGCACCTAAATCACTGCTCCTCCACAGCTCCTAGTCTCTCACTATTAATAAAGTATTCTTTTGAAGCAGCAGGCATGACTGAGGTCCTGGATGAGTACTTTGCATCTGTCCACTAGAGAAGAGGGTGCTGCCAATGTAGTAGTCAAGAAGGAAGCAGGAGTGATATCGGATAGGATACAAATAGATAAAGAGGATATACTTAAAAGGTTAGCAGTCTTCAAAGTTGAAAAGTCACCTGGTCCGGATGAGATGCATCCTAGGTTACTGAGGGAAGTAAGGGTAGACATTGCGGTGGCTCTGGTCACAAACATCCAATCCTCAGTGCCAGAGTACTGGAGGGTTGCAAATGTTGCACCACTGTTTAAAAAAAAGAGAGGGTAATCTGGCAACTACAGGCCAGTCAGTCTAATGTCGGTGATGACAATAATCTGGGATAAAATTAATTGGCAATTGGAAAAGTATGGGCTAATAAATGAAAGTCAGTGACAAATTGTTAAAGGAAAATTGCATTTGACTAAGTTAATCGAGTTCTTTGACGTAAAGGAGAGGGTTGATATTGTAGATATGGACCTTCAAAGGGCGGTGGAGAAAGTATCACACAATAGACTTGTTAGCAAAATTAAAGCCCATGGGATTCAAGGGACACTGGCAGCATAGATACAAAATTGGCTAAGGGACAGAGATCAGAGAGTAGCAGTGAACGGTTGATTTTCAGACTGGAGGGAAGTTGTTCCCCAGGGGTCGGTAATTAGGACCACTGCTCTTTCTGATCTGTATTAATGACCTGGACTTGGGTGTACAGGGCATCATTTCAAAGTTTTCAGATGATACGAAACTCAGAAATGTAGTAAACAATGAAGAGAATAATAACAGACTTCAGGAGGACGGCTGAAATGGCCAGACACCAGACACATGAAATTTAATGCACAGAAGTGTGAAGTAATACATTTTGGCAGGAAGGATGAGGAGAGGCAATATGGACTAAATGGTACATTTTTAAAGTGGGTGCAGGAACAGGGAGACCTGGGGGTGTATGTACATAAATGTTTGAAGGTGCCAGGACAAGTTCAGAAGGCTGTTAAAACATATGGGGGCCCTGGCTTTATTAAGAGGCATAAAGTACAAAAAACAAGGAAGCTATGCTAAACCTTTATAAAACATTGGTTAAGCCTCAGCTGGAATATTGTGTTCAATTCTGGGCACCGCACTTTAGGAAGGATGTCAAGACCTTGGACTGGGTACAGAAGAGATTTACTAGAGTGGTATCAGGGACTTCAATTATGTAGAGAGAATTTGAGTATAGGAGCAGGGAGGTCTTACTACAGTTGTAAAGGGCCTTGGTGAGGCCACACCTTGAATATTGTGTACAGTTTTGGTCTCGTAATCTGAGGAAGGACATTCTTACTATTGAGGGAGTGTAGTGAAGATTCACCAGACTGATTCTCGGGATGGCAGGACTGACATATGAAGAAAGATTGGATCGACTAGGCTTGTATTCAGTGGAATTTAGAAGAATGAGAGGGGATCGCATAGAAACGTATAAAATTCTGACGGGATTGGACAGGTTAGATGCAGGAAGAATTCCCGATATTGGGGAAGTCCAGAACCAGGGGTCATAGTCTAAGGATAAGGGGTAAGCCATTTAGGACCAAGATGAGGAGAAACTTCTTCACTCAGAGAATTGTGAGCATGTGGAATTCTCTGCCACAGAAAGTTGTTGAGGCCAGTTCGTTAGATATATTCAAAAGGGAGTTAGATGTGACCCTTACGGCTAAAGGGATCAAGGGGTATGGAGAGAAAGCAGGACTGGGGTACTGAAGTTGCATGATCAGCCATGATCATATTGAATGGTGGTGCAGGCTCGAAGGGCCGAATGGCCTACTCCTGCACCTATTTTCTATGTAAAAGCTGGGCTTGTTCTCCTTCGATCAGAGATGGGTAAGGGGAGACTTGATGGAGGTGTTCAAAATCCTGAACGGTTTTGATTGAGGAAATAAGGTGAAACTGTTTCCAGTGGAAGAAGGGTCATTAACCAGAGGACACAGATTTAAGGTGATTGGCAAAAGAACCAGAGGCGACATGAGGAAACATTATTTTTTACACAGCGAGTTGTTGTGATCTGGAATGCCTGAAAGGGTGGTGGAAGCAGATTCAATAGCAATGTTCAAAGAATTGGATTAAATGCTTGAAGGGAAATACAGAGCTAGGGGAAAGAGTGGGATTAATTGAATAGCTCTACCAGAGAGTAACAATATGTTTTAAGCCCATTACTGTGTCCCAGTGAGATTTGAAGTCTTGTTGGCATGAACTGTAGGGTGTCCTCATCAATCCTGTTCATGTCTTTTATTTTCTCAACGTCTTCGCATAGCCAATGTGTCTGAATAATCAGTGACTGTGTCATTTTTAACAGAATTGTTCTTGCCAGCATCACTGTTCTACTGTTCTGTCTGGCAACTTTGATTGCAGCTATTTAATTTTTTTTTAATGCTGCCCTGTTATAGCGGGGCAAATTGCCTTTGCACGAACGCCCCCACTATAAGCAGTGGGGACTTTGGGCTGGATTTTCCAGTCCTTTGGCGCGACGAGAAATGTGACGGCTAGGTCTTTTGCGTCCAGTCGCGTTTTGCGTTGCCGGGTATGCAGCGGCAGTAGTTTGGACTCGCACCCAACCCGTATGCCCCGAAGCGCGCCCCGCGATGACCGCCAGGTAAAGCAGAGTGGTCCAGCCTTGCCGGCGGTAGTGAGGTAGATAAACTGCAAAAAATTTAAGTTCCGGTGCTTGTTCTTTTTTTTTGCAGCGATTTGTGTTGCGGTGGTGTGAACAATGTTTTTGTGATTTTTTTTTTTTCTTCTTCCCCCCCCCCCCCCCCGCTCCCAAGGCCCCTCTCGGCCTCACACTTTAGTTGACGAGGTTCCCGTTTTTGCGTTGTGAAAGCTGTACAACGCCTCCCTTTGCGCTGCGCTCCAGATGGCAAAATTTTCTTCACATAGCGCAGACATTACCCGGGCGGTAACTTCCCCGCCTCCGTTTTCGCCCCCAAAACGGTTAGCCCGAAATTCCAGCCCATTATCTCTGCACACACTAGGTGAGTGGTGTTCAATTACACCTCCCACTTCCCTGCATTGTCTGTACACCAGTGCAGCAGTGGACACTATATCGCCCATAAACACGTCCTAAAATCACGTGTCATAAAGTCTGTCATGTTGAAAAATGGCTGAAAAGTTCTGAGCCCTGACACTGGGCAATGAATTTGGTATGTCAGCCATTGAGGGAGCTGTTACTGTGAAAGAAAAAAAAGACAGACTTGGATTTATATAGCGCCTTTCACAACCATCAGACGCCTCAAAGTGCTTTACAGCCAATGAAGTACTTTTGAAGTGTAGTCACTGTTGTAATGGAGGAAAAACAGCAGTTAATTTGCGCACAGCAAACTCCCACAAACAGCAATGTGATAACGACCAGATAATTTTTTTTTTTGTTATGTTGATTGAGGGATAAATATTGGCCAGGACACGGGGGATAACTCCCCTGCTCTTCTTCGAAATAGTGATCTTTTACATCCACTTGAGAGAGCAGACGGGGCCTCGGTTTAATGTCTCATCCGAAAGACGGCACCTCCGACAGTGCAGCACTCTCTCAGCACTGCACTGCAGCGTCAGCCTAAATTTATATGCTCAAGTGTCTGGAGTGGGACTTGAACCCACAACTCTCTGACTTGAAGGCGAGGGTGCTACCCACTGAGTCACAGCTGACACTATGGTTTTTAAACAGAAGGTTAACACCACTTATATAATTTGCCAGACTCTGAAATAGTGTTCTGGTCTAAAAATGGATTGCACCTGATACTGTGCATCTTGAACACCAATAAAAAAGTGTTTTTCTTTTGCCGTGTATGCTTGTTGCTGTTTGACCTCTGATCGAATGATTACGTTGCAGTATTACTGTGGACTCTGGATCTGATGTTCACCCAACTGGTCAAATGACTTTAATCATGCTGTGGGCCAGCACACAACTATGTATAGTTTTAATGGATGGGTAAATGCACTAATTACAGTTATGCAAAGGGAAAATTTGCCTTTGCCGCTTTTCTTGGGCAAATTACACGGTGGCAAACTTCAACAAAACTATCAGGATTCCATAAAAATGTGCACTATTTAAGTAGTGCTTTCTGATTTTTTTTTCTCGCATACTTCTCAATTTAAAAACTTATTGCAGTGGGTGTAGGATAAATCTGGGTTAACGATCAGGGCGTTAGAAATGTCCTTCCAACCTCACTCTGCATTGTAACCTCAGCCCTTATTACCGGAAATAAGCGTGTATGTGTTGTATCGTGCTTAGGTCACAAAAACCCAATTCTTGTATTTTTGGCAGTTTTTGAGGAAGTGTATCAAGGATTGCTTCTCATCCAACTTTCGCTCCTATCCTCAGAAGACATGGATTTCTTGTTGGCGTTCTGATCCACAGCTGCCATGCCCAACTGGTTATTATTTATGGGTGTGTCTAGATCATGTTGATAGGCTATTTAATTATGGAAGGTCTTTACAGGCAAGGTCAATTTAGTCTCAACCTGTGTGTTGCTTCCATGAAGACTTGCTGGTTAGTGCCCAGTAATGGGATCTATGACTGATTTTCCAGTTTGCCTTCTAGTCACATGATACAATGATAACGGAGTTGTTGACCAACCATGGCAACCCGTCTCTGTCAAGACCCAGACATAAGGCAAGGATACCCCCAGTGGTCGAAAGTTTTGGTAATCATTGGTCTAATGTCACGTGTTCGGCCCAAGTATCCTACACTTCCGTATGTCATGTCCAGTGTTTCGCATTATTTTGTTTTTTGGGTGGGCGGTCCCTTTAAGGGGCTGTGTGGCCTATTCACAGTTTACATCGAAAAAGCTGGTCCTGGGCTGTGTGGGACTGGCAGAGAGGCATGCGACCGAATAATAATAGTTAAAATCCCAAAATATTAACAAAGATATATAATTTGCATTTGAATGAATCGATACTAGCTGCTTCCATCTCCTTAGCGAGCCTGTTATTGCTTCTGTAGATTTACATAATGACTCATAATCCAATCTCTCCACCCCCTCAACCATACTGGTTGCTCTCTTAAATATCCTTTTAAAAGCAGCAATATCCATCTTGCAATTTGAAACTTAGAACTGTACACAGTATACTAAATACTGTGCCAATGATTTATAAAATGGCAGGGTTACCTCATTATTTTGTCTCAATATTGACTGTTCAATAAATCACAATATAGAGTTGCTTTACTAAAGCATTGTTGTCAAAGCTTTAATTTACTGTCAGTCAGGGTTCTCTGATTTCTGGTTGTGAGCATGTGGAATTCTCTACCACAGAAAGTTGTTGAGGCCAGTTTGTTAGATATATTCAAGAGGAAGTTAGATGTGGCCCTTACGGCTAAAGGGATCAAGGGGTATGGAGAGAAAGCAGGAATGGGGTACTGAAGTTACATGATCAGCCATGATCATATTGAATGGTGGTGCAGGCTCGAAGGGCTGAATGGCCTACTCCTGCACCTATTTTCTATGTTTCTATGTTTCTTTTTCATTTTTCATGCTCATTATTTTCGTTCCATTTAAGTAAGAGTCCCTTCCTGGATTTTTTTGCCCCATGTGAAGCACTTTGCATTTCTCCAAATTGTTGTCTTTTTTCCAAACGAGTGGCTGTGTAAAAATAATATTATAATGTGAACTGACACTTCTCTGGTTTCATTAATGATTTTAACAGGGCTGTAACCTTTTTATTGGCTAGAATGCAGATTGCTTGCAATACCATAAAACTGCAACGCTGTTACAACTAACTTTTAAAAGTATCCCTTGCATTTTAAAATAGTCAACATTCTAGTCTACTTTGAAAGATTTTGCTTGGATTCCTAAATAGACAGCAGTACTTTCTCCCACCAGGAACACATTTTAAACATAGTTCTAGTGCATCCAGACAATAATGTTTTGCATGTAGTGCAGAGACCCATAGAACTCCATATCATGCCTCGAATTCCATATGATTGGGAAGAGGATGGGATCAGTGAGGTAATATAACACTCGAGAAACAGGATATTTCAAACTAGAGATGTGAGGGTATCTTTTTGAAAGAGGCATAATCCTTCCCATAGCTTGTCTTTGATCCCCAGAGCAACTATTCATATTCTTTTACAATTTATCATAACTATCAAACTCATAAAATACTACAGATTAATTTTAAATATGCCATGCCAATCAGCCAGTGATGATCTTTAAATATTCACTCAGAGAATTGTGAACCTGTGGAATTCTCTACCACAGAAAATTGTTGAGGCCAGTTCGTTAGATATAGTAAAAGGGAGTTAGATGTGGCCCTTGCGGCTAAGGGGATCAAGGGGTATGGAGAGAAAGCAGGAATGAAGTTGCATAATCAGCCATGATCATATTGAATGGTGGTGCAGGCTCGAAGGGCCGAATGGCCTACTCCTGCAACTATTTTCTCATGTTTCTATGTTTAAATATGTGGTCACTTTTTATTTACCCTTGGTGGCTATTTCTGTTTGCGTGGGAAGGGGAATTGTACAGTACACATTTTTGGCAATTGGGGAGCATGTGAGAAAGTGTAAATCAGTTGGGAAAGGGATCAGTACAACCTGCAATAAAGACTTTCTCTTCTATTTTAGATGACTGGTAATAGATTCAGTTCAAACACTGAAGAGCTAATAATGAATGACTCACTGGTTTGAAGTTGGAACAAAATTATTCCTGTAAACTTCCAGCCAAGTCTTGAGGTTGAGATGTGATTGCCATGCTCATAGTTATTTGTTGACTGACCAGAACACACACCTGGATGAGGAAGGTTTAGGAGGAAGGATGACCCCGTCATCAAAATCCATGGCTTGGCCTCGGACAACGTGGACCATTTTCCATATCTCGGGAGCCTACTATCAGCAAGGGCAGACATTGATGACGAGGTCCAACACCGCCTCCATTGCGCCAGCGCAGCCTTCGGTTGCCTGAGGAAGAGAGTGTTTGAAGACCAGGACCTCAAATCTGGCACCAGACTTATGGTCTACAGTGATACCCGCCCTCCTATATGGCTCAGACATGGACTATATACAGCAGACACCTCAAAGCGCTGGAGAAGTACCACCAGCGCTGCCTCCGCAAGATCCTGCAAATCCACTGGGAGGATCGACACACCAACATCAGTGTCCACATGCCCGTCACGAGACTCCCTAAGTAAGTGCTCGACTCTGAACTCCTACACGGCAGGCGATCCCCAGGTGGGCAGAGGAAACGTTTCAAGGACACCCTCAAAGCCTCCTTGATAAAGTGCAACATCCCCACCGGCACCTGGGAATCCCTGGCCCAAGACCGCTCAAAGTGGAGGAAGAGCATCCGGGAGGGCGCTGAGCACCTCGAGTCTCGTTGCTGAGAGCGTGCAGAAACCAAGCGCAGGCAGCGGAAGGAACATGCGGCAAACCAGACTCTCCACCCACCCTTTCCTTCAACTACTGTCTGCCCCTGTGACAGAGACTGTAATTCCCTGATTGGACTGTACAGTCATGTAAGAACTCACTTTTAGAGTGGAAGCAAGTTTTTCTCGATTTTGAGGGACTGCCTATGATGATGATGTTCATAGTTATGTTCTGACTGACCAGAACTCTCTCCTGGATGAGGAAGGTTTGGGAGCAGCCTCTACTAAATGTATTGCTCCTAAGTTCACTGGTACACCACTGGTTACCAGCACCAATTTGTACAATCTAAAATGAATTTCTTGCTCTTTATTTTTTCATACATTACAACAGTGCCTGCACTTCAAAAGTATTACACTTTAGGACGTCCTGAGGTAATAAATGCTGTCTTTTTTTCCTTTTTTTTTATTGTGGAATTTAATCAAATCTAATCAATGTTAAATATTTTGACTACTAGGTTTAATAATGTGTATGGTAGTGATATAGTCTGGGCTCACTTCACCTTCACTAGCCCTCAGCAGGGTTAAATGACCAAAATGGGCCAGTGCAGCATATTTACATTACTAACGTGTAACGCCTTGCATATCAGGACGTTCTGTTCCACTGAATCTGCATGTGACCAACTACAGCTCTTGCTGTGATGCTGGGGCTGCTGAGTTTTAATGGAGGGACAATTGAGGCAACTTCTCTGGGCTCGATCTAGAATGAGATTAGCAGTAGCCTGGGAGGAACTTGGTTTCTCTTCTACTCACGGGCAGTGCTGTGGAGGAAATGGAAGGCAAATGGAGACCAGATTAGTTGTGCAATGAAACATTAGAGCAAGCATTGCTCTGCCAAAGTTCCGAGAGTTAACTCCAGCTATATCCAGATTCCTGCAGAGCAACTTTTACTATTTTTCAGAAAAGTTTTTTGTTAACATTCCCTTCATGAAATGTGTATGACTGTTTTGAAGGAATACAAAGGGTAAATTTGCATTGCCAGCACACTGCATTGTATGCCAAGAGAACATTTTGGATTAATGGCAATGTGCTTTGTGCGTGCTGCCTGATTTTCCATCCACAGTGGTTGGAAAATTGGGTTGGATGTGCTACCCTCAAGTAGCACCTTCTCTTCTGCATCCAATGTTCCAGCCACTGAATTCACAAAGGAAAATACTACTATGTGCCTTGTGTAAGAGTTTAAAATGTATAAATCCCCCAGTGCTGTGAAGCAATAAAAATACTGGTTAACTGATCATTCTATCATTGCTACTTGTTTGATATTGTTGGTACAGCATGGCTGCTGTGTTTCCCTGCTTAAGCCACTGCACTCATTATGTGAAGTGTTGTGAGGTGTTTTGACAACTTGATACGGTGTTGTACAAATGTAAGTATTTTTTTCAATTACAGCATGATTGGCTGTTTGGACTAATAGATGAATCCTAATGGAGTAGAGGCAAGGGAGAAATAAATTGAGGCAAAAGGATATTTTGCAGTATATTTTCCACAAATTGATTGTGGGATGGTGTTGAGGTGTAACTGTGACAAACTCTCACATTATGGTATTGAATGGCAGCTACTGATTGTACCTGTTAGTTCTCAGCCCTGTGTTGGATGAACAAAATGTAGAGTGTTTTCACAGTTAATCTTGGCCTGCTGCCAGTCCACACTGATGTTGATTTGCATTTTAGGTTTTAATTGCACTGCCCACAGCTGCTCTGTCCCATTGATTTGATCTGAATCTATTTTGCTGAAGTGGACAAGTATGGAAGAAGGGTGAGGAACATTAACAGATCAACGAAATTGCAGCTCTCCTACTCTACGGAATAACATGAATTGAGATTTGAGCCTCAGTAGATTGTCGTCGGGCACTTGTACTGGTGCTACCTGTACTGGCGTCAAATCTGTCTCCCTTTTCCCAGCAGCCATCTTGTAGGCCGATGACAAATTGGGTTTATGAGGCTGCTGCCGGGATAAGAGCTGGATTTAGTTGTGTAAATGCCAGGAGCCTGGCTCCTGGGATTGGACTTAAAACAACACTAACGTAAATGTGTCTCTAAATTACACAGAATAACAGGCCACTCTTCACAGCTGGCCTGTGCTGGCATTTATGCTCCACATGAGCTTCCTCGCATTCTAATGACCTCTTCCTGCCCCGTGTGTCTCGAGACTCTTCTCCCTCGTATGTGCATCAAGCCTTCCCTTAAATGTGTCAATTGATATCTGCTACAGCCACAATGAGCTCCAAATTCCTCCTAAATTCTTTATTTGATCAGTTAGGTCGTAAATTTATGTCCCCTTGGTCTGGACTCTGCCACAAGTGGAAACAGTTTCTCCATTCCACCCTATTGAAGCCCATCATTTTAAAGACCTTTGTCGGGACTCCTCTTAGTCTTCTCTTTCCCAGAGCAAAGCGCTCTGGCCTCCTCAGTCTTTCCTGATAGTTGCATCCTCTCGATTCTAGCAACATGCTTTTAAAATCTACTCTTGACTTTCTTCCATCCGTCAATATCCTTTTCGTAGTATGGAGACCATCGTAATCCAAGTGTGGTCTAACCAAGTTTCTCTATTAATACAACATTACCTTCCTGTAATTATATTGTATTCCTCTAGAAATGAACCGCAGTACATTGTTTGCACTCATTGTGTATGGTCTTATCAACTTGTGCTGCTGCTTTTAGCGATTTATGTATCTCTATTCCTAGATCTATTTTCTCCTCTACCACATTTAGTTTCTTGTCCTCCAAGGAATATGTGGCCTCCTTATTCCTTCTACCTAATCACTTCACACGTCAGTAAAGTGAAATTAATTTGCCATTTATCTTGCTGTATTTTGGTGCAGTTCTCCACCTTATTAGCTATATCCCCCAATTTGGTATAATCTTCAAATTTCTATGCCATGTCTCCAGTTCCGGAGTCCACATCATTGCTGTATATGGTAATGAACAGGTTATCTCAGTGCGATCGCTGCACCACTTTCGATTACAGCTACTCTCTGAGCTAGTGGTGAGCATGAACTTGTTAAATGTTCATGCATCTGATGATTCACTATCTTGGGTTTTCTCCTATTTGAGTCCAGATTTTTAATCTGAATCAACGTGACTTGTCAATTTTGAAATGTTTTTACATTTTCTGATGGAGAGAACTTCTATATATTTGTGCAGTCACTTTCATGACCTCAACATCCCAAAGCGCTTCAAGTGCAGTTACTGTTGTAAAGTAAGGAAACACGGCAGCTAATTATTGCACAGCAAGGTCCCACAAACAGCAATGAGATAAATGACCAGGTCATCTGTTTTAGTGCTATTGGTTGAGGGATAAGTATTGGTCAGAACACCAAGAGAACTTCCTTGCTCATAACTTCGATCAGTGCCATGGGCTCTCTTATGTCCACCTGATAAAGCAGACAGGATCTCAGTTTAACGTCTCATCTGAAAGACGGCACCTCCGACAGTGCAATGTCCTTCACTACTCATCTCATAGACAGTCCCTTGAAATCGAGGAAGACTTGCTTCCACTCTAAAATTAGTGAGTTCTTAGGTGACTGAACAGTCCGGTCCAATGCGGGAATTACAGTCTCTGTCACAGGACAGACAGTGGTTGAAGGAAAGGGTGGGTGGGGAGTCTGGTTTGCCGCACGCTCCTTCCACTGCCTGCGCTTGTTTTCTGCATGCTCTCGGTGACTAAACTCGAGGTGCTCAGCGCCCTCCTGGATGCTCTTCCTCCACTTAGGGCGGTCTTTGGCCAGGGGACTCCCAGGTGTCAGTAGGAATGTTGCACTTTATCAAGGAGGCTTTCAGGGTGTCCTTGAAACGATTCCTCTGCCCACCTGGGGCTCACTTGCCGTGTAGGAGTTCCGAGTAGAGCGCTTGTTTTGGGAGTCTTGTGTCAGGCATGCAAACAATGTGGCCTGCCCAGCGGAGCTAGTCGAGTGTGGTCAGTGCTTCGATGCTGGGGATGGGATGTTGGCCTGGTCGAGGCCTCACTACTACGTCGGAAGTGTCAACCTAGATGATGTGCTCAAGCCTCGAGTGGGCTTGAATACATGACGTTTAGGCGGAGTGGAGAATGCTACCCAATGAGCCAAGACTAACTTCTGAAGCCAGGTATGTGAAATAGAGAGTGCAGAACATGTCTGCCTGAAGGAGAAAGACAAACCTTTTCACAGAAGTAGTGGAGGGCCCTACTTGAAGCTTTACCTATCTATTGATTGACTTGCTGTGCATTTTCTATTTCACAGAATTCATAGTTCTTTTTGTCCGATAAAATATTCTCTCCCAAGTTTGATGTGCACAGTTCCAGTAAATGAGGCTGTTTACTTTTTTGCTCGTGACTGTCTTAGTGGATGTTCTCCCTGAATTAAATACTGTTCCATGTGGAGGTGATGTGTTCTGCTTGCCCCCATGTTAAGGGAAATGACATGCTCAGTGTATATTCTGAAAGAGAGGAGCATATCCAGGAGCTTGAGTTTTGCCATCACTGTTTGAAACAAGACAATAGTTTGAAATTGACTTCTACCCCCCCCCCCCCCCCCCCCACCCCTTCTGTGCTGTAAGATTCTACGATTCTACCTGTGTTCCTACTATTTACTGAAATTACTTTTTGCTGTCAGTGTTCCTGCTAAGATGCACACGGCCACACAGTAATCTGAAGGGTCCCGTGCAGGCAGCTCTCACCGGCTTTTACGTTGTAAATACCGAAATCTAAAGGGAACGCTCAGGACAAACCGCAGCTCACACGGACCATTGCTTGCTGTATATCCCAGCGAAGTTGGCATTTAGTGGTGAAATTTGCTCAGTTTGAAAAAGATTGCAGGCCGTTCTGTGCAGCAGTGGACTTCATTGTGTGTGTGTGCAGTCTCTAGAATTTCTTCTCACGTCGCCCAGTTACCGCCCGTTTTGGACAAAAATGTAAAATACCACCCGTTTCAGCTCCCGATTAGCGCTGGCGGTAATTTAGGCCGACCTTTACCGTCGGCCTTGTTGCAAATCACCTGCCCACTTTGGAAAATTCCCTCCCAGCGCTAAATTCCAATAAAAAGTTTTTTTTTAAGGCCCATTACCGCCCAGTTCCGAAGTATTTGCCTGATTTCGGGCCCAGCGTTATGCCTCCCTCCATTTTGATTGCAGCTTCATGGTGGGCCAGAAGATTGTGGATTATAAAGAAAACCTTTAAATTCTTGATGCAAATTTAATTATATGTGGTGTACATATTAAACGGATAGGTGAGGTTTCGACAAGATGACCACCACTACTGTAATTAAGTGATTCTATGCAGAAAATGAACTTTTGTATCTTTGAATGTGATTGGGAGAACCTTTGGTTCAGTAGGCTTTGGGCTGACATGCATGCTGAGTTTCTGCAATAATTTGATTTGGTTCTGTGTTAGCTGATTGACACTTCGACTCTGGTGGACTGGAACATCACCTCACCAACGTGCAAACATTGTATCAGGAAGTCTACGAAGGATTGCGACCTCGAAAAGCCTTGCAAATTATTGGATTGTGAAATTAAAAAAGTTCTCTTATTCAAAGGGGCTCACTCTCTGACACACAGACCAGGCACTGAATTAATTCCCAGTACAGGATTAGAGCGGGAAAGGGGCTCACTGTCAGAGGGAAATACCCAAAACATGGCAGAACTCAAGCCACAATGTAATCAGCCAATTGCTGTTCCCACAAAATATACACAGCCTGGGACAGGCGCATAGCTGAAGAATGTTGTAATCTCATATGCCTGCCCTTCTACTCCCTCGGGACATTTACTTTGCTCTGCACTCTTTCGTCATTCCCTTAGCTGTGCGTTTCATTTTTTTTTTTAACAGTCTGCTTCCAAAGCAGACCCCTCCACCCCCCCCCCCCCCCCCATTACTGATGCTGGCTGTAGTGGGACCGCGAAGGGGTGAGGGGTTGTGGCCATGCAATGGGGCCTCATCCAAGTCGCTGTGTGTACATAACGACCTGAGGGGGTGAAGGGGAAGAAGGGAGTCAGTCACCTGGGTGTACATCCAGGTAACCATTCTTCACCTGTCTTGACAGTGTGGTCGTGGGGCTATTCAACTGTAGCAGGCGTTGCAACTGTAATGTATGCACCTGTGAGAAACCGGTTTCTAGAGCTGTTGCAGTGAGTGGTTTACCCAGTTACGTGATGTTCACAAGACTCAAGAAAACCCAAGTCAGTTGGGTCTAGGTCATCCACGATGAAGTATGAGTTTACAAGGGACACCGTCAATCACACATTTAAAGTTGTGTTTCCTAAAAGTTGTAAAATGGGATATATTATCCCCTTCCCAGAAGTGATTGAGACACTACAAGAATGGTTTAGTTCAGTAAAATTTTATATAAAACTTGCAATTAGTCTAAAACTTTAACAATGTAATAAAATAAAAAAAATTATGAATTCCAATTTTGATAACTACAAACATTTTATGAACAAACAATAACAACAACATGACTAACAGTATAAAGACCACAGAAACACCCCTGCACCCTCCCACAATTCTACCAGCGGCCACCTTTCCTTCCCAACCGCCCCCCCCCCCCCGGACCCTTGGCCCTGACTCCCCCCTTCTCCTCCCGCTATCAATATCCCTGGCCCTGCCCACGTCGGGACCAGCACAGCACCTCGTACATGTCTGCTGAAGGGGGGGGGCAACATGGCAGCACTATGTTTGGAATTCTGGAGAAGATGGAGGTGCTGAGGACCCACTAGTTCCTCCCGACTATCAGGTGCTGTCACCATTGCTGGTATGGCACCTTGGGGTGCAGTGCCATAATCCCACGACCGTCGATTGCCGCATAGCATTGGCGGTCTGGGTGTTCTCCCTCACTGTGGCAATCAGCTCTGCCATGTCCTCTGATTGATGGGCTGCTAAAATCGAAATTTTTCGGACAACCCAGCAACAGCCTGGAGGAGCTCTCGAATCAAGTCGATGTTCATCCTGGACAGTTTGATCATGTCCAGGCTAGCACCTGCCTGTCGCGCAGCGTTCCCACTTTGGCGGATCAGCCGCCGCAAATTCACCAGTGGGGTCGGTGTGCGCCATTGCATTCCGCTTGATCCCGCTTCCTCAGGCCGGAACGAGGAACCAGTGGCCGCCCGTAGAAAGGACCCCCTCCTGCACCACCACCGTAACAACGCTTTGAGGAATGGTCTCCACCAGCTCCTGCAGCACCATCTCTTCATTTCTTCTTCACTGCAATGTGTCCTCTCTGGGAAGGGCAGGCGGCTCCACCTGTGCAACTGTAAAAACATAACATTAATGGTTGGCGGGAGGGGAGGGGAGGGGTCAGAGGTAACATCAGAGCATTTCACTTTGCGCAGGCTTATGTGGAGAACAAACCATTTTTACCGAGAATCATTACATGAAACTATCATAAGCAAAGTATAGAGAAAGTACATGACATAACAAAAGTTGAGTCCCAAACGATTTGCTTTCCAAGTGGCATAGTGTCATCAACCAAAAAAATCATGTCACAACTAACAACATTTCTTGCTCCCAGCGTTACATTACATTCTACATTATAGTGCCATATGACTGAATTACATGACCGTAGTGCAGCCCAGGGATTATGCAGACTTACCCTCCGGCAGAACTGGTTCGGCACCAACACACACGGAGGTGCGATCATATGCCCCCGTCACAGTTGCAGCGTGTTGCTTGAGTTCTGTCAGAGGACTAGTCTTCGCTGGACCATCGCCCGTTTTGCGGAGCTCCGCCCTGTTGCCGGCTAGTTCTTTCTGCAAAGGTGACAAAAATGTGTGAACTAATTTATACATGCATACATCTCCCAGTCTTTTCGTCAACGAATGCACAATTTAAATTTTGTTAGCACGCAAATGTTGCATGATGAACACATGCAAATACAGAGCACTAACACAATGAGATCGATGATGAGAAACAAAAATGACACCAATCTTTATAACATCATAAAACGTGCCACTAAAGGGTAAATCATCAATGCATGATAAAAGTTAGTACTTCCTCTCACAGACCCAACGATGTCATTCCACCGTTTGCGGCACTGGTTCGGCCCCCCCGCATCACTGGCGCGACAGAGGACACCGCCTCAGCGATCTCTCACCATAGCCACTGATACACGGATGGTGACGGTTTCCTTCACCCACCCCATGTTAACTGATTCCAACAGGCTGCTACTTCGTCCACCAATGGCTCCTGGGCTTCCTCCGAGAAGCAAGTGGCCCTTTTTCTCCCACCTACCTCCCTCTCCACTTCCACGGCTTGATTCTCCATTGTATTGAGATATATATATGATTTATTATAATTATTACTAGTTATATTATTAATTATATTTTATAATATAATTGTCAAGATATTAAATAATTCCTCAAAAAACCACACCGCTCCTCTCTGTGACCTGAACTAATCTCTGCAGCTTGAAAATGTTGAGTGCTGACAGCTCTGCGCGCATGTGCGGGTTCACCCTTGACCCCGAAATCGTGGGAGAATGGCTGCGTGTGCGCAGAGAAGCTTTTCCAGCCGTTTTCTAGAGGTTCTGCTCCCCTTTCTAAAGGTAAGGCGATTGGCGACTTTTCTTCCGTTTTGGTCGCCTGTTCGAGTCCGCTATTGCTAGGCTCCACCGCCGCCGACATCGAGGACCCGTAAACCTTGGGAGCGTGCAGCAGTGGTATTCCGGCGGTTAAAAAGATGCAACCGCCGAAATATCGCTAACGATCGGGCGCCAGCGATGCAAGTGAACTCAATGACTTATTTGACCCAGAGCTGAACTTCATACCCGCTGGCCATTATTAAGAAAGCCAGTTTCCTTCTCTGCAACATGACCAGCCTCCTCCCATGAGCATAGTCAAATTTTTTTTGATGATCAGCCACATGAGATATTGGATGACCAAAAGCTTGGTCAAAGAGGTTGGTTTTAAGGAGCATCTTAAAGGAGGAGAGAAAGGCGGAGAGATTTAGGGATGGGAGTTCCAGGAGCTGGGGCCCAGGCAGCTGAACACGTGGCCGCCAATGGAGGAGCGAATAAAATCGGACATGAGCAAGAGACCAGAATTGGAGGAGCGTAGAAATCTCAGATATGAAAATGGCATTTTAAGAATCTGTCAGTGGAATCCATCTGCTATGTCAAACTCTGAAAATTGCTTTTGGCATAGGCAAATTCACATAGCTTGTGATCAGTTCTAAAATGTTGACAAATGGTAGGAGCCAGACCTGCTCCACAGGGATTCCTTGGCTGAGCTTGTGAAGCACATTGGTTTCACACATTACAACAAATCGCAACACTTTTTATAACAACTCGGCATTCTGTGGCACGTTGAAATTCGACTGACTTACTTGCTTTCATTTTTTGTCATTTATTGAGATCATATTTTATATAGAGTGCATCTACGTAACTTGACAAGATCTCAAGATAATGATAAGAACATCATAAATAGGAACAGGAGTAAGCCATATGGCCCCTCGAGCCTGCGCCGCCATTCAATAAGATCATGGCTGATGTGATTATGGACTCCGCTCCACTTCCCTGTCTGCTCCTCAAAACCCCTTATCCTCTTATTGTTTAAGAAACTGTCTCTCTCTGTCTTAAATTTATTCAATGTCCCAGCTTCCACAGCTCTCTGAGGCAGCGAATTCCACAGATTTACAACCCTCAGAAGAAATTTCTCCTCATCTCAGTTTTAAATGGGAGGCCCTTTATTTTAAGATCGTGCCCTCGAGTTCTAGTCTCCCCTATCAGTGGAAACATCCTCTCTGCATCCGCTTTGTCAAGCCCCCTCATAATCTTATACATTTCGATAAGATCGCCTCTCATTCTTCTGAATTCCAATGAGTAGACGCCCAACCTACTCAACCTTTCCTCATAAGTCAACCCCCTCATCCCCGGAATCAACCTAGTGAACCTTCTCTGAACTGCCTCCAAAGCAAATATATCCTTTCGTAACTATGGAAACCAAAACTGCACGCAGTATTCCAGGTATGGCTTCACCAATACCCTGTATAGCTAGCTGTAGCAAGACTTCTCTGTTTTTATACTCTATCCTCTTTGCAATAAAGGCCAAGGTTCCTTTGGCCTTCCTGATCACTTGCTGTACCTGCATACTATGATGGATGAAGAAAGTATATTCATCCCATCTTGATTCATCTATCCTGAGAAATCCTCACATTATCCCTTTATCCAATTGTTAAATGTTTTCAGGTTTTTTGCCTCCATTACTCTATCTAGAAATTTATTGCATATGTTGATCATTACAGGTATGGCCTATCTTTGGTTTAAATTTGTATCTCCTTATTCTACATCAGTTTAATTTAAGCTGCTATGTTAACTTTTTCTATGCCCTTACCAATCTTGTGTAACTCACCTTTCAGACATCTTTTCAGATTGAAAAGCTCAGGTTCTTGGGAGAAGATGAGGGAGTGATCTAATTGAGGTGCTTAAGGTGATTAAAGGATTTGATAACGTAGATAGGGAGAAACTATTTTCTCTCATTGGGGGGGGGGGGGGGAAGTCCAAAGCAAGGGGCCTGACCTTAAAATTAGAGACAGGCTGTTCAGGGGTGATGTCAGGAAGCACTTCTTCCACAAAGGGTAGTGGGAATCTGGAACACTTTTGCCTCAGAGCTGTTGCGGCTAGGTCAATTGTAACATTTCAAAACTGAAAGGTTTGTTAGGTAAGGGTATTAAGGGATATAGAGCAAAATGGGCAAATGGAGTTCAGGTACAGATTAGCCATGGTCTAATTGAAGGCTTGAAGGGCTGATTGGCCCACTCCTGTTCCTGTGAGTAGTAAAGAAGTTGAAGTATTTCCCCTCCCCCCCCCCCCCCCCCCGCCCCCGCCACCCCAGGTTACAGAAATGCCTTTGATTTAAGGTGCAATTTAAAATTGGGTTACGGTTGAGTGGATGGTTCATGGTTGGGGTTGATGTACACTGTAGGAGAATAAAAAGAGCTTTATTGTACTGCTAAACTGTCCTGCACTCTATGCTGTACTGATGCCTGAAAATGGAAGGTGTTGAATTCCCCAGCACTTACATTCCTTGCCTGGACGATGAGCACCAAAAAATTCGCACAAAATAGTCCATTGGGAAAAGGGCCTCAAAAATCGGTGCCGATCTTTCCCAGCAGCAGTATTGTGGCTATTACAAGAGACTTGGCCTGCTCCAAAACACTCCTTCCAGTCTTTTGTGGCAACTGGTTTGCCTTTTAATGGCGGTAAGATCTGGTTTCTGGCAAAAATTGCTGTCTATTGTACTGTTCTGAATTTTATTCTCGTTTGTTCTGACAGAATCACGGGGGTGTAGCGAATTTCTGAAATGGCAGGAAATGAAAAAGCGTTTGAATCGCAGCATCACCGCCCGAGGATGCTGAAAGAACAGCAGAATGGTAACTTCTCAGGTAAGGCAGTTTGCAGCTGCAACAATTCATTATTTTTCAAAAATTCTGTAATTTTTCACTGCAGAAACCGAGCAGGTGCAAAACATCTCCCTCAACTTTCTTCTTTCAAACGTTTGAACCTTGTGTTTGTTCTGAGGTGTTTGTTCTGAGGTGATGATCACCAATGTTCGTTCTAATATTTGGGGGCTGCTCGGCCTCTTTAAAGGGCTGCGCGCGGCCCATTCAAAATTCCACGCATGCGCGGTTTTTCCATTTATGAGCTGGCTGTGCGGGACCTTCAGACCCAGGCTCAACGGGAACCTTGGTGATCACAGCGGTGCGGTGGAATTAATCCTGGTCAGAGATGCAAGTATTAATCTGGGATACTTAAGTGATCATCTCTTTTCTACACCTCCTGCATTATGCTCTGGCCAAACGTTCAGTTGCATATATTCCAAATCCTTTAAAATGTGTTCTTTTGTTTGTCAGTTCTGATATTACGTGATCATGTTTGTTTCATCGCTTTTCATGTTCTGGGCTTGCCAGCTCAATTGACACCAGCAGAAAGCATTAATGTAAAAATAAGCTAGTGATGCTTTTAGCACCTTTTTGTTTACTCTCGTGAAGGTGCTGACTCACGCAGGGACTTTTGGCACCAGGACATCTTGGTTACTTTGCAAAGTGCTCGGTGACCCTAGGCAATTAGTGTCGCGGGGGGAGGGGGCACTGCATTCATCAATCCTATTCTAACCTGCCATCCACACACACACACTTCTGCAGTATAGTGATCAGGGGGCAAGCACCCTTGCAATTTTTTGTTTCTCCCTTGTCTCCTTCTTCAGTCTAAACTGGTGATCCTATTGAAACTTCATATTGTGTTTTTGGGTAGAGGCAAGAGAAGAGAGGTCAATGATCTCTGCTAGCTTGGCACAGGGTTAAGTTTTCAAAATCAATCTCTTTTTAACCTTTCCTCACCCCAAAAGTGTAGAATATGAAGTTCTGATGGTACCACCTGACGGCTCATGATTTTGGTGCTGCTCCCTTATACTATCCCCAACCAATGACCATGGTCGAGTCTCCGCTTTGTATGAAATCTCCGAATGTAGATCTCTTTTCTACACTTGCTGCATTACGCTTTGGCCAAACTTTCAATTGCATATGCCCAATTCTTTAAAATATGTTCCCAAAATTCTTTTGTTTGTCAGTTCTGATATTACAGAGACACCAACATAAATGACCTCCTTCTGTGCCATAAATTTCTATGATTCTAGAGTTACAGATCAAACTGCATTTTACTTTGTATATTTTGGATTCAATAAGAAATAGGAGCAGGAGTCGGCCATTTGGCCGTTCGAGCCTGCTCCGCCATTTAATAAGATCATGGCTGATCTGCTCTTGGCCTCAACTCCACTTCCCCGCCCGCTCCGCATAACCCTTGACTCGCTTATCGTTCAAAAATCTGTCTATCTCCACCTTAAATATATTCAATGACCTAGCTCTCCGCAGGGAATTCCAAAGATTCACGACCCTCTGAGCAGAAATTCCTCCTCATTTCCGTTTTCTACTTCTACTTGCACTTAATTACTTTAAATCAGTTTTGATGGACAGCACAGTTCTTGAAAATACCATGTTTTTTTTTGTCTTCAGACCTCTTGTCGCAGAATGAGAGGAAACTGAGGGATCGAGAGCAGAGGGAGACCATTGTTTTATGGAGGCGGCCCATCATCACCCTGCAGTACTTCCTCCTGGAAACCATCATAGACTTTAAAGAATGGGCAATGAGGTAAGAAATCAAATATTTCACCAATGAGACTGGTTAAGGAGCCGGCTAACATCTGGTTATTTCTAAACCTGTATAGCGTCACATTTTTATTGAATTCTAAAGTACTTCCAAAAATAATTCCATTTCAAATTCCCTTCCTATAAAATTTGGTTTACAAGTCACATATCTTCATGTATGTTTTATGTCCTTTGAGTGCAGTTGTTTTACTGTAGTAATAAATATGAGGAATTAAAGTGGCACGGACACTGTGCTATCTCAGTAACGCGTGACTGATTAAAATGGAGTACTTTTGTCCATGACCAAGAAAAATGATCTCAAAATGCCTTCTGCATTTTGGGAGAATGGCTCTTGTTCTCTTGGCTCTGCATGAAGTATACAAAAATAGCCAGTTGACTGAATGTAGTTGATTGACAGAGAGATACACCTGGGTAAATAAGTACCAAGTGCTAGGAACAATTGGTCTGTATCAGCAGGTTATTAATCCATGACCTAATCTAATCAGGATGCCCTAAGCAAGTACGGAATACCACAGATGGCCATCTGCATGCTTTGTGCAGATATTATGGATTCTGCTGTCCTTAATTCGAGTAAAGTGTCTCCAGCTGACTTCTCAAAGGCAAGGCTGATACCCATAATATCCTCTGAAATAAAGAATCTGACACTTTTGATGTACCTCTTGCAGCTAGGGTTAAACAGTTAGAGATAAGACCAATGTTCCCTTTAAATTTCTTTTGTTAGTGGGGACGGTATGGCCCCTTTAACTGGCTGCGCAGCCCATTCAAATTTCCATGTATGGTTTTACCATTCAAAAGCTGGTGAGACGGCTGTGCGAAACCTCCAGGCAGCCACGCACCTTAAAGGGAACATTGGATGAGATGTAGGATGCCTGTATAATTGTAAGAGAAACCGCAGCTGGTACAGAGTGCGTGGAAGTGTTTGAGAAGTGTTTGTCCATTTAAAAAAAAAAAATGTGCAAAGAAAGCCCATCAGAGAAACACGACTACTGGGTTTGTCTGGTTAACTGCTGGGCACGCTGGTCCAAATTTGCTGCGTTATTGGAACTGACTTCAACTTGGTGCTGTAGCTTGCGTCCATAATTGACTCTTATCTGCGAATAAAGCGTTTGGATAGTTTGGTCTTGACAAAGTATCTGTATGACCAATAGCCATCAAATTCTGAAGTGATGTGGGCACATAGTGGCAATCCAGGATTGGAATGTGGTTTCAGACCATTAGAACAGTTTAGTCTGAACATTAGATGCTATTTTCCAGAGCTCAAAGTGGACAGTTTACGAGGATGGCAGGAATTCTGGTTGCTTTGTTTGGTGCAGATTGAAGTCTAAATGAGAGAGGCATTCTTGAAGCTGGCACTGTAATAAATCTGTGATTTTTCCCTGTTGAGATATTAATTGCACAAGGAAGTTGAAGCTGAGGCCAGGTAATTGCACACTGAGGAAGGGAAAATTGACCTCGTCACCCTGTATACACCTTATGAAAATCTGATGCTTCCTATTAGTGGTTTTGAGCCACTGAAGACATAGGGCTAGAAATTGACTAGCCTTGCGCCCGTTTTTTCGGTGATATTTACCTTTTTTGATGGTAAACGGTACTCGCCTAAATTTGGCCAAATTGGTGTGCCAGCAGTTTTGAAATACCGCTGAAAAGCGGACCGCCGTCGTGAAACACCAAAAAAAAAACGGGGACGCTTAAAATTGGTTGCTCAGCGCACCAGTAGTTAGGGGGACAAACCGCCTGAGAAAACCCTGCATTGCAGCCCCAGAAACAGCAGTAAGCATGAAGCCCTGAAAAAAAGTAAGTTCAAGTTTTCAATTCTTTTTCAGCAATTCGCTAGATGAGTGTCTGTCTTGTGAATGTTTTGTGATTTAAAAAAAAAAAAAAAAAAAAAAATTTTTTTTCCTCCTCCCAGGGCCTGTCTTTTTAGCAGTAATTGGCCTTGGACTAAAATTGGCAAGGACCGCGGTTTCCACCGCGAATCCTCGTACAATGCCGATTTTTTTTTGTTGCCGTCTGGCGCATTTTTTGTGCCAATTTTCGGCTTTTAAAAAAAATATGGTATTTTTGGTGAAAAAATGCCGATATCGTCAAAAGATCAATTTCTAGCCCATAAGATCAACGTGATGGTCACAGACTGAGCACCAGTTTTTTTGTATGGTCGGAAACTGGCTTGATTGCTTTGTGTTTGGAGGCACTATTGTAACGGTGTACAGCAATGTGAATTTCACGACCGGGTATTTCTTTCACAAATTCACAGAACTACCTGGGTACATGCATTCAATAATGCAGTAATGTTAGTTTGCATGCCAGACACGAGACTCCCAAAGCAAGCGCACTACTCTCTGCACTCGTTCACGGCAAACGAGCCAAAGGCGGGCAGAGGAAACGTTACAAGGACACTCTCAAAGCTTCCTTGATAAAGTGCGACATCCCTACTGACACCTGGGAGTTCCTGGCCATAGACCGCCCTAAGTGGAGGAAGTGCATCTGGGAGGGAGCGTGCGGCAAACCAGGCTCCCTGCCCACCCTTTCTCTCAACCACTCTCTGTCCCACCCATGACAGAAACTGTGGTTCTCGTATTGGACTGTTCAGCCACCTAAGAACTCCTGCTAAGAGTGGAAGCAAGTCTTCCTCGATTCCGAGGGACTGCCTATGAATGTTATGTGATGAATGTTAAGTACAATTTAAAATAGTTGCATCAGAAACATTTGAGGAAAATTATTCTTGGATAGAAAGAAGATAAAGTTAATTGGATCAAGCAATAAATTAATTAAGCTCACCGGAGCATTTTTGGGAAGCAGCCAGGTCAGGCACTGAGATCTGGTCTTGTCTAATTGGCTCTGCATGCCCTGCCAGCCAGTGGCACTGCAAAAGCTGCCGGGAAGTTAGAGGGTACTAGATCTGTGTGTATACCTTGGGTACTGCTTTAGTGGCCCATAGGTTTCCAATATTTTCAATCTCACTTTTTGAAAGGAAAATTAGAATCCTGCATGTGGATTAGTGCTTGGTACGCAATATGGATCTACAATAAAAACAGAAAATGCTGAAAATACTCAGCAGGTCAGGCAGCATCAGTGGAGAGAGAAATCGAGTTAACGTTTGACCTGAAACGTTAACTCTGTTTCTCTCTCCACAGATGCTGCCTGACCTGTTGAATATTTCCAGCATTTTTTGTTTTTATTTGATTTCCAGCATCGAGTATTTTTGTTTTTGTAACTTGGTCTACCAGTTTGGAAGTTTGAGCTTTTCTTTCCTCATTCAAACTGCGTACGAGAGCAGTGCATTCTTCTTGTCCAGATGCATTAATTTTCTGCTTCTCAAAGCAAATTGCTCGAAACATTCATCTGATTTCATTAATAAAGGCAGTGGTGCTTGTCATTTAAAAACCATAGCACAGGATTTTAACCTTTTTTGGGAAATCCACTTAACAACAACAACAACAACAACTTGTGTTTATATAGCGCCTTTAACGTAGTGAAACATCCCAAGGTGTTTCACAGGAGTATTATGGGATAAAAATGTTACACCAAGTCGCAAAAGTAGAAATTAGCGCAGGTAACCAAAAGTTTGATCAGAGAGGTGGAAAGGTTTAGGCAGGGAGTTCCAGAGCTTGGGGCCTAAGCAACAGAAGGCACGACCACCGATGGTTAAGCAATTATAATCGGGGATGCTCAAGAGGGCAGAATCAGGTCCCTAAAATCATTTTGGATTTCACCTGGAGTGATTTGGCTTCTGAGTACAGCCTATTTGCTGCTGGTTACACAATTTCTAAATTATGTGGCACCTGCCCTTTGATCTTCAGTACAACTCTGCAGAATTTAGCTGTGCACATTTTGAATATTTCAAATTGGCACAGCTATTGAACATCAAAAACCTCCAGTTCAGTGAGTGAAGTATCGCCAACATTAAACGCAGACTGAGCACATTTTTTGCTCTGGGATATCAAATATATTGAAATAAAAGGAAAAACTGCTGGAGAATTAACATCATTTTTTTTTCTTATCTCTTCCAAATGCTAATTGACCTGCTGTGCATTTCCAGCATTTTCTGGTTGTCTGACCATAAATCCCTTTGTCAGGAGTTTCTTGTATAAAGAATTGCTTGTTTACCAGCTCAACATGAGGTTCTTTCTATTTTCCAAGTGGTTTGTTTAAAGGATTCCAGAGTTTATGTACAGATGAGCTTCAGTGAGATTTAATAGTAAACCATTTATATTACGCAGTCCAAAGTGGTTGAATCACTACCAGCTAAAAGGCTCAGTGGCATGGCACTGAACTATCTCTCTGTGCAGGAGTGGAGCAATGATTCACCCCTGCGGTTCCCTAAATGGTGAGAGGAAGGGGGAATTTTCGGCTATCGTGAGAAGGAAGATGCTAAAGAGGAAAAGTTTGCTCGCAGAAAGCCTTCAGTGCGCAACTATAAAGCAGGAAATGGAATTGTAATCAAAGCAGGGAGGGGGGAAGCGAGAACCAAAACAGCAAAAGAAAGACTTGCATTTATATAGCGCCTTTCATGACCGCGGGATGTTTTCAAAATGCTTTACAGCCAATGAAGTACTTTTGAAATATAGTCACTGGTGTAAGTAGCTTAAAGATGTCTCTAGCAATATGAGGATTGTTTCCCTGCCTTACAACAGTGACGACCAATGTTCCCTCGAAGCTGCACTTTGTTGTGCGTGATCTGTCTATTTCAATGCACCGTTCCCTTTAAATTTCTGCGCATGTGCGGTGTTCCCAATGGAAAAGCTTGAGTGGCCTGCGCGATACCTTGCGGATTACTGCACGGCCTAAAGGGAACATTGGTGACCACACTTCAAAAGTACTTCATTGGCTGTGAAAGCGCTTTGGGGCATCCTGAAGTTGTAAAAGGCACTATAGAAATATGCGGGTTTTTTTCTCCTTACAAATCGATAGAATATATCTCCTCTTTAATTATTCATCAGTCGCTTATTGGTGCTTTTGGTGTAAATTGTCCCGGCAAGAGGAGCGAAGAGGGAAAAACATTGGTTACATTTTATCCCGTACCTCATTACATCAAAATGTCCCGACGTGTTTTAGAATGAATGACTTTTGAAGTGTGGGGACTGTTGTGTATGTAAACATGGTTCCGCTCTGTATCAGCAATGTAGAGTAGTCAAATCAATACCAGTCAATCGATTTTTTGGCAGTACTGATTGATTGAAGGAAGAATTCCTCCTCCTCTGTTCGACTTGTGCCATGGGATCTTTTAATTTAATGTCTGCCTGAAGTGTTAAGCCCCTCGATGAATGTTGAAGTGCAAAAGTAGTCCTGATGATGTATTGATGCATAGAGACATGGTTCTGTCCGGTGGTTATGGTTTCTCTCCTTTTTTCAAAGTTAAGAGCAGTTTCATTTTTTTTGTTTGGAAATGTCAAAATGATGTGTCATTGTGTAAAAAACCTATCCAGGTACAGTACAGTATTGCAGATTACTTCCATCTTGCTGTTTTTCTTCTATAACTTACATTTATCCAGCTTTTTAAAGTCGCTAACTTAATAGATTTTCCAACTGCCACAGTTATTGTTAACGGCTTTTTGGGGGAGGGAGGGGGGAGAGAAATGCAATATGAACCTCACACCGATGGTAGTAGCAAAAAGCATTAATTAAATAACAGCCTATTTGCTTCTTCAAATAGTTTTCCAAAGTGTCTAAATCCATTTATTGGGGTTAGTTTAGTTCATACACTGTTGAAAGTAACTGGAAGAGCATGGGGCTGTAACTCCTCGATAACATGTTTCCAAAGCTTAGCTTGAGCAACAATTTCTATCAGTTCCCTTTTAGAGCAACATTGAGAATATGTGGCACTCTTGCACTAGGTGCTATACTTCTAGGGAAGTGTGATGGGACACTTTACACCTGTGTTCAGGACACAGTGCGAGCGCGCTATGTTGGCCAACAAGTGTGTATGTGACAGAGCATTTCATATTACTGTGTTGGAGCAGAGTGAGAACATATGCACCAAATCTCTTGACCTTTGCCTCTGTTTGTATTTTTATGCTCCTGTGAAGCACCTGGAGATGATTTTCTAAATTAAAGATGCAATTTAAATCCTAGTTGTTTGAACCCCTGCACTCAAGTTTCTGCCCCTACCACAGCACTGAAACGGGCCTCATGAACGTCACAAATGAAATCTTGTGTGACTGTGACCATGTTAAACTATTCCTCCTCATCTTTCTCTACCTGTCTGCAGCTTTTGACATGATTGACCACACCATCATCCTCCAACGTCTCTCCTCTGTTGTCCAGCTGGGTGGGACTGCCCTTGCCTGGTTCCATTAATGTCTATCCAGTCATAGACAGAGAATGACCTGCAATGGCTTCTCTTCCCACTCTGGCACAGTTACTGCTCGAGTCCTCCAACGATCTATCCTTGGCCCCCTCCTATTTCTCAACTACATGTTGTCCCTCGCTGACATCATTCAAACACACAACACTCTGTTCCACATGTGCGCTTACAACACCCAGCGCTCTACCTGACCACCACCTCTCTCAACTCCTCCACTTCCTCTGATTTGTCACTCTATTTGTCCAACATGCAGACGCAAGTAAATGTACTTTTTAAACAAAAAATGCTGTTCAAAAGAACATCAGGGAGGAGCAGACTTGGAAGCAGAGAGCCAGCATGATCAGGAAACAAGCTTTGCTCATCCTTAAACTGTGAAATAATAGTGCATGGAGACTTACTGGTCCTGTGCTTCATATGTAGTTAGTAGTTTAAAAAGGCTGGTTTTCACATTGCAAGCATTATGATTCCAGTTACAACTAATTTTACATTGCCCTAACTCTTTTGATGCTCTTTCACAGTGATACAGGTGAACGGTGTTTATAATAGATTTTAGGGCTAGAATTTCGCCGACTGGGTTTTTGCCGCAATTTGACCCTCTGCGGCGAAAACCCGGTCGGCGGGATCTTCAGGCACCTTTTTGCGGCGGTGCTTTCACGTACCGCCGGGGAGAGGTGCGCCGGCGTGCAACGCCGCGGGTTGCGTTACCGTCGTAATTTCGTCACTCTCCGCCATGCCCAGAATACCGACAGGGTCAAACCTGTCGGTGCAGCCCTGCCAGCAGCGGTAAGTATGAAGACCTGCAAAATAGGTAAGTTAAAGTTTTTATTTTAAAATTATTTTTCAGTGATTTAGTCGGTAAGGATTTTTAGATTTTTTTTTTGCGATTTTTCTTTTTCTTTTTCTTTTTCTCCTCCCAAGGCCCCCCTCGTAGCGCTACTGGTCTCGGGCTAAAATTGATGAAATTCACGGTTTGCACCGCGAATCCTCGTGCAACGCCGAGTTTATCGATGCAGTAAAGGCCGAAATTTAGGCCTAAAAACGGTAGCTCAGCGAAAGCGGTAACTTTGGCGGAAAACTACTGTTTTCACCGACAACCAAAAATCTAGCCTTATCAGACTTCTGCGGCGAATAATGACACCAAGCACTCCCTGGTCCAATGTAGTGCAGGGTTAGTAGAGTATGACGCTTTTCTACAATGCCTTAAATCTCCTAACCTTAAAGCGTGTCGTATACAACAGTATAATATCTCGTAAAGCTTTAGGTAATGAGTGCCCAGTTAGTTGCCCATTTTTGCCCATGGTATTTGCAATGGTGAGATTGAATTTTTTCAAAATTCAAACTATAATTCTGTATATCCCTCCAATCAGACTTCCATTCTGCTACAGTATTGAAACGGTCCCAATCATAGTCACAAATGACATCCTCTGTGACTGTGACCCCAGTGCATTATCCTTTCTTGACCTCTCTGCTGCATTGACATGATCGACCTCACCATCCTTCTGTGCCATCTCCTCTCCATTGCCTAGCTCTGCCCTTGCTTGGTTTCATCCTTACCTATTCAATTATAGCCAGAAAATCTCTAGCACTGGCTTCTGTTTGCACCCTCGCATCTCTACTTCCGAATTCCCCAAGGATCTATCCTTGGCCACTTTTCCTCATCTACATGCTGTCACATGGCAACGACATCCTCAGACGTCGGGTCAGCTTTCACGGGTACTCTGATTAATCTCCATTCTACCCCTCCACTGCCTCTCTCAAACCCTCCACTGCTTGTCAGGCATCCAGTCTTGGATGAGCCGTAATTTTAAAAATGAGTCCTCTTGTGAAATGTCGTGGTACATTTTTCTATCCATCATCATCATCATCATCATAGGCGGTCCCTCGAACGAGGATGACTTGCTTCCACATGAGTTCATAGATGTTTCAATGAAGGACCCGATGTTCCAGTCCTGAACTCTAATTGAAGGAGTGGAAGATGCCTGTGCGTGGATTTTTTTAATGTGTGGTGACCATTTTACACCAGCCACCTCATGGGCTTGACAGAGCTAGGTCTTTATCCAGTAGCAAGGGTTAATCAGGACGACTGGAGACCTGCTCTGCTGCACGGACCGAGTACGCGCACACATCGCAGTGTGGCCTGGGCCCGTGCTGCCCCTGGGCCCTCGGCTCTTCTGGGCCCCGTACCCTCATTCGCCGCACCTCCGCCACGATCTATCATTAAGGCACTATATAAAGGCAAGTTGTTTATATTGCCACACACATCACATGCAGCAGCCTGCAAAAACTACTTCATTGTCCATCACAATGTTGTGGCTGTGTGGTGGTGTTTATTGTGTTGACACCAGACTTTCATAAAGCAGTAAAGAAAAATCTCAGAAGACGAGATTGATTTTTAACATCAGATTCCTCCCAATACTGATATAGATTTTATAAAGCTGGATGTTTCCAACACTAACATTAAATGCCACCTAATATACTGAAGTGTTCCCTCCACTCTATTCATCACTTGAACATCATAAACTGAAGTGTCTGATCTTTCATTTGTTTCAAATGCCCAGCTTGTTGTGGGTAGTGATTGTCTCTGCATTCTTGATTGAGATAATGTACAAGGTTGCACCGAAGGTCGTCTGGCCCTCATTTCTGTTTGCCTCATTAAAGAGTGCTCCTGCCAAAACCTCTTGTGCCATTTCTTTCCCCTTTGTCACTGTCCTGTTCTCTCTCGACCAATGCCAATTTGCAACTAACTGGGACCTCTAAGAAAGCAGACTGGATAAATTTTTTTTCTTCCTTTCTCCCAAGGGAAAACACCATCTCCATTTGTCGTCTTGCTTTTATGCTGCCGTTGAGATCAGGAGCTTGCTAAATTGGTAAATCGCTGGCAGTACCTGTGGCGTAAAGAAACAGAAAATTCTTTATGGAACCTGACTCTGTATTTCCAGTGTTTTGTTTTTGCTTTCCGATTTCCAGCTTTCTGCTTTTTATTTGCTATGTCTGCAGTGTAGTAGATGTGACGTGGTCCCTCGGTAACGATACTGATTTTAAATGTTGTTAAGGCGCTTGAGCAGTGCAGGATGCCACTGATTGAAAGTAGTATTTGGGCGATGCCAGGCTTGGGTTGTATAACCTTAATCGAAGGAGGAAAGGGATCCCAGTTTTGAGATCCTGGTAAAAATGAATGGGACAATGTGTGAAATAAGTTTTGCCTATTATCTAATGACCTTACTCTGTTTCTTCTCCTGCCCCAACTGGGAGCTCAGTCATACATATACCGGCATGAAACTGCAAGTGTTCTGAGCTTGTTGTTTTTCTTTTCAGGTTGTGGCAGCGACGAGGGTTTGTTCTAGCCACCCTGTTATTGGTGGCTGTCGCTACAGTCGCCTATTATGTTGAAGGCGGGCATCAGCAGGTGAGCTCAATGGTTATAATTCGGGCTGTTAACCATCAGTGTCAAGTAATGTCCAGAACAACGAACTATGAATGAAATACAACAGGGTCGTTCAATGAGAATGATTGTTGGAAATGCATAGCAGGCCTGTCAGTATCTGAAAGACAAACAGCTCAATTGTAACACCATTAGAACTGATTTTTTTCATATAAATATAGTGCAATGTACCATTCCTTCAACCGTGATTATTTTTTTGTGTGGTGAATTTTTGCTTCAGGCTATAGAGCACTGAATGACCTTTTAAACCTGAATATGGTGGTTCAAGGGACTTTCAATCTTTATCACAAAGTAGTTTCTTGATTCAACAATAAAAATTGCCCTCTTAGTGGTATGATGTGCTGCAGGGTGCAGACATGTTGGCTGCTTGCCTTGTGTGGTCGAATAGCCTGTCAACATTTACCGTCGAGGCTTGGACATGAAGCACGGCTACTTATGTGAAGTACCAGCGGACCGTGTTGCATTTTGAGCCACACTCTGACAAGCGTTGATGTCTTCAGGAAAGAAAGAGAGAAAGTTAGAAAAGAAGCAATAGGCTTCCAAACTAAATTGAGTCAACTTCAAATTCCGTTTCACAACATTGACCATGAACAGGTTTACTCTGATATTGATGAATCTATATTAATGACTTGGATGAAAAGACCGAGTGTAATGTAGCCAACTTTGCTGATGATACAAAGATGGGTGGGAAAGCAAATTGTCAGGAGGACACACAAAATCTGCGAAGGGATACAGACAGGCTAAGTGAGCGGGCAAAAATTTGGCAGATGGAGTATAAAAGAGAAAATGTGAGGTTATCCACTTTGGCAGAAAAAATAGAAAAGCAAATGATAATTTAAATGGAGAAAAATTGCAAAGTACTGTAGTACAGAGGGACCTGGGGGTGTTTCCTTGTGCATGAAACACAAAGTTAGTATGCAGGTACAGCAAGTAATCAGGAAGGCAAATGGAATGTTGGCCTTTATTGCAAGGGGGACAGAGTATAAAAGCAGAGAAGTCCTGCTACAATTGTACAGGGTATTAGTGAGGCCACACCTGGAGTACTGCGTGCAGTTTTGGTCTCCCTTATTTAAGGAAGGATATACTTGCATTGGAGGCTGTTCAGAGAAGGTTCACTAGGTTGATTCCGGAGATGAGGGGGTTGACATGAAGATAGGTTGGGCCTATACACATTGGAATTCAGAAGAATGAGAGGTGATCTTATTGAAACATATAAGATAATGAGGGTGCTCGACAAGGTGAATGCAGGGAGAATATTTCCACTCGGGAAACTAAAACTAGGGGACATCGTGATAGAATTTCCAAACAAGCCGCCAGCGCCCGATTGCCGCCCAAAATACCGCTAAGGTTCCCAAAATTATTGCCACGAAAGATCCCCCAAAAAAGAAAAAAATCTGCCCAGTGGATGTTGCACTGAATTTTCCGCCGACCCGGTTCTCACCCAAAATGGGTGTTGCACCCTGATTCTCGTCGAAAAAATGTATTTTTGGGCTGATGGGGCGGTTCTTAAAGAAAATGGTCGATAATTAATAAATTTACTAAACATTTACACCGAGGCTGTGGGTTGGGCCTAGGAGCAGAATAACACACAATATTTTTTCAAAAAACATAAAATAAAAAATCATAACCATTCTCGGGACCCTTTTCACTTAAATCACTACAAGAGAATTTTTAAATAATTAGTAAAAAAAAAAACAATTACTTGCCTTTTTCTTGCAGGGCTACTTACCGACCACCCAGCTTCGTTGATTCTCGTGGGTGTTTTTTTTTCCAACTTGCCTACGGGCCACTGCTGAGCCATAAATCGTGCCATGGCGATCTATGTACAGTGCATGCCGGTGGTCCGCTCCCCAGCGGTACTTTGAAACCGCAGGCGTAACTCAGCTGGAGAATTTTCCGCCGACCCGGTTCTCACCCAAACTAGCCAATGCTGCCGAGAAACCGGGTGGTGAAGCACTCGTAATTCTAGCCCATAGTCTCAGAATAAGGGGCCACCCATTTAAAACAAAAATTTGAATTTTTTTATCAGTATCTAGAGGATATACAACCAGATTTGGAAAATAAGCCAGAGTTATTTATTCTTACCGTCCCATTTCCTCTGAAAACATTGAATTGAATTGTGTTTTTTTTTACACTGCTATGCAATTCATTCCAGTGCGGTGCTGAGGGAGTGCCGCACTGTTGGAGGTGCCGTCTTTCGGGTGAGGCGTTAAACCGAGGCCCCGTCCGCGCTCTCAGGTGGACGTAAAACATCCCATGGCACTATTTCGAAGAAGAGCAGGGGAGTTATCCCCGGTGTCTTGGCCAATATTTGTCCCTCAATCAACATCATAAAAAAAACAGATTATCTGGTCATTATCACATTGCTGTTTGTGGGAGCTTGCTGTGCGTGTTGACTACCGTGTTTCCCACATTACAACAGTGCTTACACTCCAAAAGTACTTCATTGGCTGTAAAGTGTTTTGAGACGTCCAGTGGTCGTGAAAGGTGTTACGTAAATGCAAGTCTGTCTTTTCATAGAATCATAGAATGATACAGCACAGAAGGAGGCCATTGGGTTCATTGTGCCTGTGCCAGCTGTTTGGTAAAGCTATCCAATTAGTCCCAATCGCTTGCTCTTTCCCCACAGCCCGATAAATTCCCCTTCATTTAATTGTCATTAGCCTTAATAAATGGCACCATAAATCTTAAATATAATTAAAACTAAAAAGTCCCAGTGTTCCTAATGGACTAACTCATCACAACCAATTCACCTGGCTGTAAATCTATTGTGGTCAAGAACAGTTAACTGAGACTAAATAATCTCAGCTGTTGGGCACTGAAAGGCTAATGGCCAGGCTGATGTATTGATATCACCATGCATTTGTTAAATGAGTTGATTAATTAAAAAATACTACTTGATCTTCACCCAGGCTCTTCTACATTGAGAGTGCCCTGGGTCCCAATCAGTCGATCAGTACGTAAATGCGCCTGGTCTTGTAAATGCCAGGTCTGCCCTTTGTGGCACTCTTGAGCCTGGCTATAATAAATGTGCCCAGTCGGGTCCATCATCCTAGGCAGTCCCTTGAAATCGCGGAAGACTTGCTTCCACTCTAAAAGTGAGTTCTCTAGTGACTGTACAGTCCAATATGGGAATTACAGTCTTTGTCACAGGTGGGGCAGACAGTGGTTGAAGGAAAGGGTGGTTGGGGAGTCTGGTTTGCCGCACGCTCCTTCCGCTGCCCGCGCTTGTTTTCTGCATGCTCTTGGCGCCGAGACTCTAGGTGCTCAGCACCCTCCCGGATGCTCTTCATCCACTTAGGGCGGTCTTGGGCCAGAGACTCTCGGGTGTCAGTGGGGATGTTGCACTTTATCAGGGAGATTTTGAGGGTGTCGTGGAAGTGCTTCCTCTGCCCACCTGGGGCTCGCTTGCCGTGTAGGAGTTCAGAGTAGAGCACTTGCTTTGGGAGTCTGTTCGTATGCCCGACACAAATGTGGCCCGTCCAACGGAGCTGGTCGAGTGTGGTCAGTATATCCATGGGGCTGATGCCATGACATCAGATATTGTGGACATCTAAATGTCAACCACACACTGGTTCTCTTCAGTTCAACATTTAGATGGGTAACTGAGAAACTTTATCCTATCGTACAGCTTTTAGAAATGCAGAAAATAAAATGGAAGCTTGAGAGAAAATCTCTTTCAGAGAAATGAATTTGATCCCATATCCTCCAACACCGTAACATCGCTGACCTCTGCCACTGCGTCAGTCCATCTACTGTTGAAAAGTTCATCTGTACTTTTTAAATCTCCTTCAGACTTGGCTACAGCAGCGATCCCAGCCTGCCTTCCATCTTCCAGCCTCCATAAACTTCAGCTCATCCAAAATTCTGCTGCTTGTATCCTATCCCGCACTAAATCCAACTTTCCCAACAGCCCTTGTGCTCGTTTGCTTTCCTTGGCTCTCGGTCCTCCATGCAAGCGTCGTCCGCGTACTGGACAGAGATTGACAGAGATTGGGACAACCTTGGATCTAGCCTGGAGGCGACAAAGATTGAACATCCCACTGTTCTATAGTTTAGTTCCACTTCAGCGGGGAGCTTGCTGAGGGTGAGATGGAGCATTGCAGCAAGGAAGATCGAGAAGAGCGTTGGTGCGATGATGCAGCCCTGCTTGACCCTGGTCTGGACGTGGATTGGGTCTGTAGTGGATCCGTTGGTCAGGATCACGGCTTGCATGTCGTTGTGGGGTAGGCGGAGGATGGTGACAAACATTTGGGGGCTGCCGAAACGGAGGAGGACGCTCCATATTCCCTCACGGTTGACAGCGTCAAAAACCTTTGTGACGTCAAAGAAGGCCATGTACAGGGGTTGGTGCTGTTCCCTGCATTTCTCTTGTAGTTATTGCGCGGTGAAGATCATGTCCATTGTACCCTTTAGTGGACGGAATCTGCATTGTGACTCTAGAAGGAGCTCTTCAGCCACAGGGAGAAGACGGTTGAGGAGGATTCTAGCGATGACTTTCCAGTGGCCGACAGCAGGGAGATTCCTCTGTAGTTGCCAGAGTCGGACCTGTCCCCTTTTTTTGAAGATGGTCAAGATTACAGCATCTCTGAGAGTCCCCCCCCCCCCCCCCCAACTCTCCAAGGAGCCATTCATCTATCATAGTGACCTGTTCCTGAAACTCCAAACGCACCTCTGTCTAAAGTTGATGGGGGTGTCTTGCACTTTTCTCCTGCCTTCTGCAGATATGCGATCATAATTGGGACTGCTCAGTGGGTGAGCTATGGATAGGAATCTATTCTTGTGCTCTTCAGGCACATAATTATATCAGCTGGTTGAGTAGCAAAATATAAATCCTGCACACATTAATGTCTTTCTAAATGAGATGCAAGGTGATGCAGTGCCTTGTCTAACCAACTGTTGTTTCACTATCGTTTTCAGTAATAGACAATAGTATACATCTCCACTATTGGTAGATGTGGCTTGAGCCACGTACGTTCCATGCCCTGGAATTTCCTCCCTCTTCATTTTCCTCCCTTCCTTCAAATCTACCTCTGACCAAGCTGATGGTCACCCCTCCAAATATCATCTTTGTCTTGGTGTCTTTTTCATTTGCTTCTACCTCCTGAAGCATGTTTAAAGTTTACAGTTACTGTAAATCGCATTTCCATCAGCGTGAGATTACATAACATAAGCAGTAGCTGCAGGAGTAGGCCATTCAGCCCCTCGAACCTGCTCCGTCATTCAATAAGATCATGGCTGATCTGTATCTCAACTCCACTTTCCTGCCTGATACCCGTATCCTTTGATTTCCTTAGAGTCTAAAAATCTGTCAATCTCAGCATTGAATATACTCAATGGCTGAGTAACCACAGCCCACTGGGTAGTGAATTCCACAGATTCACAGCCCTTTGAGAGAAGAAATACTCCTCACCTCAGGCTGACCCTTTATCCTGAGGACAATGCCCCTGGTTCTAGACTCTCCAGCCAGGGGGAACAGCCTCTTCACATCGACAATGGCAAGCCCTCTTAGAATCTTTTTATATTTCAATGAGATCACACCTCATTCTTCTAAACTCCAGAGAGTATAGGCCTGTTCCACTCTATCTCTCCTCGTAGGACAACCCTCTCATCCCAGGAATCATTTGAGGGAACCTTCATTGCACCTCTTCCAAAGGAATTATATCCTCCTTGGGTGAAGAGACCAAAACTGTACACAGTACTCCAGGTGTGGTCTCGTGAAGCTCCGTACACTTGCAGCAAGGCTTCCTTACTCTTGTACTCCAACTCCCTTGCAATAAATGGCAACTTACCATTTGCCTTCCTATTTGCTTGCTGTATCTGCATGCTAACTCTTTCCTGTACAAGGATTCCCAATGCCCCCTGAACACCAACATTTAATAGTACAGGTTGAACCTCCCTTATCCAGAACTCCCTTATCCAGAACCACCCCTCGTCCAGAACCATTCCTGGCCACCGGGTGGCGCATGCGCAGAACTCCAACATGAACAAATTGAAGTCCTCCCTCGCTGCCGACTCCCGCAATCGCTGGCCTGATCCCGCGATCCACTGCCCCCCTTCCCACATGATCTCTCTGCCGCACACCCAGCCCCAAGCCAGTCAGCCCCGATATCCCCTTGCTCAGTACCTCTGGCATCCAATTTAATGTGACCATCCCTCGTCTAGAAAAATCCCTTATCCAGAACAGGCCAGGTCCTGAAGGTTCCGGATATGGGAAGCTCAAACTGTATCACACCATTTAAAAATAAATAAATAAATAAATAAATCTACCTACCAAATGTGAGGTTATTTACAGTTCTGTACATAATGCTCCATCTGCGAACTTGTCGCCCACTCACTGAACCTGTCTATATCCCTTTGCAGGCTCTGTCCTCCTCACAACTTACTTTCCCACCTTGCTTTGTATTGTCAGCAAACTTGGATACATTACACTCGGTCCCTTCATCCAAGTCATTAATATAGATTGTAAATAACTGAGGCCCAAACACTGATCCTTGGAGTGGGCAGGGGAGAGCAGGGAAGTGGAGTTAAGCTCAAGATCAGATCAGCCATGATCTTACTGAATGGCGGAGGAGGCTTGAGGGGCCGTATGGCCTACTCCTGCTCCTGTTTCTTATGTTCTTATGGCACCCCAATAGTTATAGCCTACCAACCCGAAAATGACCTGTTTATTCCTACTCTGTTTTCTGTCCTTTAGAAACATAGAAACATAGAAAATAGGTGCAGGAGCAGGCCATTCAGCCCTTCTAGCCTGCACCGCCATTCAATGAGTTCATGGCTGAACATGAAACTTCAGTACCCCCTTCCTGCTTTCTCGCCATACCCCTTGATCCCCCGAGTAGTAAGGACTTCATCTAACTCCCTTTTGAATATATTTAGTGAATTGGCCTCAACTACTTTCTGTGGTAGAGAATTCCACAGGTTCATCACTCTCTGGGTGAAGAAGTTTCTCCTCATCTCGGTCCTAAATGACTTACCCCTTATCCTTAGACTGTGACCCTTGGATCTGGACTTCCCCAACATTGGGAACATTCTTCCTGCATCTAACCTGTCTAAACCCGTCAGAATTTTAAACATTTCTACGAGGTCCCCTCTCATTCTTCTGAACTCCAGTGAATACAAGCCCAGTTGATCCAGTCTTTCTTGATAGGTCAGATTCTGGAAATTCCATGTCCAAATATCTTTTTTTGTGCAGCTTTTTTTTATTCAGTAGCTGGTATGAAATTGTGCAGCAATCTCCCTAACCTTTTGAGGAAATCTTGGACCAGGTTTTAAGCAATTTAGCTATGGAAATGTTTTTAATTTTGAATGTTCTGCTTGTAAGTTTGCAGTTTGTTGGAAAAAAGTTTGATTTTTAGCTTTTGGATTTTGTGGATAGTGTTTACCTTCCCTTTAATGTGCATGAAATCTTTTCAGACCACAGAATGATGTACTTGTTTGATTTGTAGTAAGCTTGTTTCATTTGTATGACTTGTCCAATATTGCAGTTCTGGGATTTTTGAAATCGGCTCTTGGTGTGTGTCTGTCTGATGTGGTGATATCTGCTTTAATTAAATTTGAGTTCCTTGAATGACTGTTACCCAAGAGCTCCCCGATTAGTTCAGTGGCCAACTGCAGCATCTGGTGTGGCGCTTAGTCATACCGAGCAGGAAGGTTCCAAATCCTGAGTTAGCTGATCTCGGGCAGGGTCGTTCTGTTCCTGCTCACTGTTCACTGACCCCGGCTGGCCAGTGCGTGTGTGTGTATGACAACAACAAAATCCGGCTGTGGCGACCAATGTTCATTCTCATTTATTTTGATCCACCTGGTATTGTGTCTGTGAGCACTCTAGTAATGACTCCACGAGGTAAGGTATTGTACTTGAACTGTAGTGACCGTAGTCCATTTATTGCAGCTCCTGAGTGAAGGTACAGCCTGGCGAGCTCCCTTTTATACCTGGTTACCTGTCGTGTACAGGTGACCCCTCAGTCTCCACCAGTTGCACCCTCTGGTGGTACAAGCATAGTGCATACCATGTGAAGGTACATCCAGTAGTCTTATGTAACTGTACACTGAGTGTACAGGGAGTATACTTATATTATACATACACAACACTTGGCCCCTTTAAAGGGCTGCGCAGGCCGTTCAAAATTCCACGCATGCGTCTTTTTTTCTACTTAAAAGCCGGGTCACCGGCTGCACAGAACCTTCTGGCCGCGCAGCTTAAAGGGAACGCTGGCGATGATCGCAGTCCAGTAGCCACCGAGGCTGCCAGCTGAAGTGTAGCTGCTTGAGGAAGGTATGAGAGCAACTGCTGACAGAGGAACCGTCCCCCAACATAAATCCATACTTTCAGGTTGGTGAGGACGAAAAAGCCTCCAAGCCCACCTCTTGATAGTTTGTCAATCAGCTACAGTGGCATATCTCAATCAGCCACCATCTCTGCGGTCACACATTGATGGAGTATTCAAACAGGCTCATTTAGACAGACTGTGAAAATTCACAGACCCCCCAAGTCAAGGCTGCGACATGCAGTTCGGCATGTTGCATTATCTCATCAATCAACTTGACATTTTCGGACCTTGGGTAGCGAGCCAATTAAAACGTTAAAAGACTTTCAATTGAGCCAATAAGGTCAAAGAAGGCGAGTTCTTGTCTGTAAATTGATCCAGGTATAAAATACAGCCATTTTGATCATGTGTCTCAGTAAGAACATAGACCTGGCTTGAAGCCAAGCAGTTTGTTGCTCTCTGCCAAGATTAAAAAGTTAAAACTACCATCAGAGTTCATATTTCATTGGAAATTAAGAGATCTAACACACATGTGGCTATTTTCAAAGTCATAACTTTGATGTGGTTAATCCAAAGTAAGCTAGTCGCAACAGCAGTGAATTGCAATTAAAAAAAAAACACCCAAAAACAAGTATTTTGCCAATGGCACACATCACTGAAATGAAACGGTGCAGATGAACCCTTTCGAGCACTGTCCGTCTTTTGGAACTCGCACGTTTATTAACTGTCAAAAATGATTTTTCTTTAAATGATCTAGCTTTACCAGTAACACTAAGCATTCAGCTAATTTTGCGTGTGCCTGGTCCTGCACTCTTTGGTATTACTTAATCTGCCATTAACAAGCATCGTAAACTGTACCATGTGTAGGTAATCTGGTGGGTTGTTGCATTTCCACATATTTTTGAAAGTAATGCGTTTATCCCTCAATAGTTTCACAGCATTTCCTGAGTGGACCTGGCCCCTTGCAATCCAAAATCTACCTTTTCATACTCCGTCCATGCAGCCGTTGTGTAACCCATAGGAGGGCGCTGAGCACCTCGAGTCTCGTCACCGAGAGCATGCAGAAAACAAGCGCAGGCAGCGGAAGGAGCGTGCGGCAAACCAGACTCCCCACCCACCCTTTCCTTCAAACCACTGTCTGTCCCACCTGTGACAGAGACTGTAATTCCTGTATTGGACTGTTCAGTCACCTGAGAACTCACTTTGAGAGTGGAAGCAAGTCTTCCTCGATTTCGAGGGACTGCCTGTGATGATGATGTAATCCATAGGATTAATAATTGTGCTAAAATCTCCTCCTATTCCTGTTTGGCTTTGACCATTCACTGAAGCATCTTGAGATGTTTTTTAAATGTTAACGGCACAAAATATAAATCAGTTAATTTTGCCTCTGTTTTCCTTCCTTTGTCAGTACGTGCATTTTGTGGAAAAGAAGTTTTTGTGGTGCGCCTACTGGATAGGCTTGGGCATTCTGTCTTCTGTCGGACTCGGCACGGGCCTGCACACTTTCCTGCTCTATTTGGTGAGTACAATTATTCAATATCATCACTTCTACTTCACGACTTCCTGTTGGTACATTACTTGGTTGGGAATGTAGCAGTTTTGCTCCTGAGCTAGCAACTGGCAGGTTAGGAAACTATTGAATAAATCTGGTAATGTGTGATCAGCAGCAGAAAAAATGACCATCGAATTTGCCAGAATGTTTATTCTTTAATTGAATGAATCACTAATAAAAAAAGACTTGCATTTATATAGCGCCTTTCATGACCACCAGACAGCTTTACAGCCAATTAAGTAATTTTGGAGCGTAGTTACTGTTGTAATGTAGGAAACGTGGCAGCCAACTTGCGCACAGCAAGCTCCCACAAACAGCAATGTGATAATGACCAGATTATGTTTATTTTTGTTATGTCGGTTGAGGGATAAATATTGGCCCAGGACACCTGGGATAACTCCCCTGCTCTTCTTCGAAGTAGTGCCGTGGGATCTTTTACATCCACTCGAGAGCAGACGGGGCCTCGGTTTAACGGCTCATCTGAAAGACGGCACCTCTGGCAGTGCAGCACTCCCTCAGCATTGGACTGGAGTGTCGGCCTGGATTTATGTGCTCAAGTTCCTGGAGTGGGACTCACAACCTTCAGACTCGGTGTGTACTTCAGGAAAGGGAAAATGCATCCCCCCCTCCCACCCAATGTTCCCTTTAATTTTATTTGGTGCACGGCCCATTCAAAATACCGCGCACGTGCAGTTTTTCCTATTTAAAAGCCGGTGAGCAGGCTGTGTGGGAGCTGCCAGGAAGCGCAGCTTAAAGGGAACATTACTTCCCTACCCTGCCTGACCTACATGTGACTCCAGTCTGGCACTACACAGTTGGCTCTGAATGTCCTTTTGAAGTAGCCTAGCAAGCCACTCAGCTGTGAGAAAGTAACAATGCAGAATATGTAGTGGGAGGCCCTGCACCGCCACCTCAGCATAGCCTGATTGTTCCCATTGATATTCTGATTGGACGTCTGCGGCAAGTTACAGTGACTTGCTTCTTAGTTACTGTTGCTGGCCAAGTTCTGACTGACTGATTTCGCGTTCTAGTCTGCCAGGTGGTGAAGCTGGAGTGGGAGGGGTGGGGGAGAGGGGATGGGGGAGGGGAGTTGATGCAGATTTGTTCTGTGAGCCAAAGGCGCCCCTTCTGTGATTACTCTGTAGGACAGCGGCAGCAGTTTACGTGCACTGCCTGTAATTTGCTATACTGTGTTTGCTGCTCATGCTGCCAGCTCTTCTACACTGGGGAAACCAACTGCAGACCAGGCGACTGTTTTGCTGAATTTGTCTGCGATGTCAGCCCGAGCTATCTGTGGCTCGCCACTTAAACTTCCCCCTCCAATGCCCACCGTGATCTTTCTAACATTGGTCTTGTACACTGTTCCAGCGAAACTCAGCGCAAGATTCAAGAACAGTGTGATTTTTCTCCTGCGTGCCCCGGTTTGAACATCAGATGTCCACTATATCCTCCTTTACAAACCTGTTTTAATGCCGTTCCTGACCGTCCCTCATTTTCCATGTTTGCAATCTTCTATTGTATTTTTGTATTTCACCAAACCTTCCACTTCTGTAACTGATCCAGTGGCCAAGTCACTGCCTCGTTTATGTTGTATCACTTTTTTTCCCCCCTGAGGAACCTTTAAGGCCCACAGAATGGGACACCACCGAGGTTGAAAGAATTATGGGTAAATAGTGACCAGGCTCTTGGGAGGGAAGAAATGGAACTGAGAAACTGAAAGGATGGGCGAGAAGGAAAATTGAGAAAGTTCAAGCGCATATTTGAGGATGAGACAAATGGTGGAGCTGGAAATTTTTGAAGAATCAGGAGGTGAGAACTGTTTCCTGGGCTTTAGTGATGGTTTCAGTTACTACCCTAGGCTATCAAAGAACGCCTACCTCCTTATCAGCATTGGACGGCTTTCGATGTCCATTGCTCCTCCTCCTCTCCAAGGATGCAAGTCATTCATCAGGAGTGTGGGGCCCCCGTTACTTCCACTGTGCCTCAAGATGCCTCACTTTAGGAGATGTAATGATGGCCAGTGGCAGAACTGGTTTCAGCATTGCATTTTACAAAGTGATCAGAGAACTGGTGATAAGTTATTCAAGCTATCCTCTCCAGCATAATGTAAAATTGTATCAGTTCATGTAGTATTTGTACACATGTGGAGCATTGGCTAGAATACGTAAATAACACTATATGTTGCACAGAAACCTAATTACTCATTGGCCCTGAAATTGCAGCCTCTCTGGGTGAGTACGATGTGCACACGCGACCAACGGGTCCCGCAGGTTCCAGGTTTAGGCGTGCGTTGTGCATGCACCTGAACCCAGCACTTGCAATCTGTCAATGTCTTTTGACAGATCACGCACATCCTCAGGAGAAGGATTGATTCCGGTGATGAGGGGGTTGACCTATGAGGAAAGGTTGAGTAGGTTGTGCCTCTACCAAGAATGAGAGGTGATCTTATCGAAACGTATAAGATTATGAGGGGGCTCGACAAGGTGGATGCAGAGAGGATGTTTCCACTGATGGGGGAGACTCGAACTAGAGGGCATGATCTTAGAATAAGGGGCCGCCCGTTTAAAACTGAGATGAGGAGAAATTTTTTCTCTGAGGGTTGTAAATCTGTGGAATTCGCTGCCTCAGGGAGCTGTGGAAGCTGCGACATTGAATAAATTTAAGACAGAAATAGTCAGTTTCTTAAACGATAAGTGGATAAGGGGTTATGGGGAGCGGGCAGGGAAGTAGAGCTGAGTCCATGATCAGATCAGCCATGATCGTATTGAATGGCGGAGAAGGCTCGAGGGGCCGCATGGCCTACTCCTGCTCCTATTTCTGATGTTCTTAAGGGCCTTTGCAGGCGGAGATTTGGGCGATTTGTTCAACAAATGTCCTTTAAACTCTCACGCCTGGTAAAAGCAGGCATAAGGCCTGCTTTTACCAGCATAAGATTTTTAATAGATATAGAGAAATTGTGATAACATTTATTTCTTCTATTTAAAAACCCAGTTTGAAGGTAAATTTATTTTTTACACTTAAAATATTTTTAAAAAACCATTTTCAAAATAATTAATTTTTCTCATTTAATTTAATGCAATTTCTATTAATTTAATAAAAGTGGTGGTTTTATTATTTGTTTGTTTTATTTGATTTTAGGGGTATTCTCATTGATAGTAATCAGAGCTGTCATAACTATGAATGAGAATACTACATTGTGATTGGTGATCTAGGCCCACGTGATCCCAGGATATGCATATGCTCCTGGAATACGTGGCCCCCTGCGCTGGACTGCGCGTCTAGGCCTCGGAGCACAAGTGTTCGTTCCCCTGGGACCACAAGGTACTTCCGTTTTAAAAAAAAAATGTGGTCGGAGGCATTTGCCCGCGGAGAGTCTCTGACCACAATTTTCGTCCCACTGTGCAATACAGTCCTATGTCTGCCCTGCCACCTTGTGGCTGTGTTTGGTTTTACAGGCGTTTAACTGACACAGATCTTGATGGGCCTGATTTTTAACTGGGCGCCAGTTTACAGCGGGTGAGTTTCAGATGTTAACTGCAGCAACAACAAAAAATGAGACCTGGGAAATTTTTTAGATGTATTCTGTAACTTGGAACCAGTTCTGAATTTTCCACATGAAATGAACAAAGTTTTGACTCAATTGCTCAAGCTTCGAGGATTTTCAGTATTACACTGTCTATTGTCTATACTTGCATACCAACCCAGTTCAAATGCAAGTTGTTTCCTTCAGTGCAAGTAGCTCACCAGCAACAACTTGCATTTGTACGGCACCCTTCACATGAAAAAACTCGCAGTGCATGTAAATAGATCATTAAACTGTCACGGACAGGTACAGATAATCAAAAAAGCTCATGGAATACTGGCCATTGCATCTAGAGAACTAGAATACAGGGAAGGGTTATGGGAAGCGGGCAGAGAAGTGGACCTGAGTCCATGATCGAATCAGCCATGATGGTATTAAATGGCGGAGCAGGCTCGAGGGGCCGAATGGCCGACTCCTGCTCCTATCTCTTATGTTCTCATGCTGCAGTTTTGGGCACACCTTAGGAAGGATATATTGGCCTTGGTGCAGCGTAGGTTTACCAGAATGATAATCAGGCCAACATCCCCAGCATAGAAGCACTGACCACACTCGACTAGCTCCGTTGGGCGGGCCACATTGTTCGCATGCCCGACACAAGACGCCCAAAGCAAGCGCTCTACTCTGAACTCCTACATGGCAAGCGAGCCCCAGGTGGGCAGAGGAAACGTTTCAATGACACCCCCAAAGCCTCCTTGATAAAATGCAACTTCCCCATCGACGCCTGGGAGTCCCTGGCCTAAGTGGAGGAAGAGCATCTGGGAGGGCACTGAGCACCTCGAGTCTTGTCGCCGAGAGCATGCAGAAAACAAGCGCAGGCAGCGGAAGGAGCGTGCGGCAAACCAGACTCCCCACCCACCTTTTCCTCCATCCACTGTCTGTCCCACCGGTGACAGAGACTGTAATTCTCGAATTTGACTGTTCAGTCACCTGAGAACTCACTTTTCGAGTGGAAGCAAGTCTTCCAAGATTTTGAGGGACTACCTATGATGATGCTGACCTGGACTCCAAGGGTTAAATTACGAGGAGAGATTGCACAAACTAAGGTTGTATTCCCTGACATTTAGAAGATTTTATGGGATGATTTGATTGAAGTTTTCAAGATATTAAGGGAAACTGATAGGTTAGATAGAGAAAACTGTTTCTGCTGGTTGGGGATTCTAGGACTCGGGAGCATAGTCTAAAAATTAGAGCCAGACCTTTCAGGAGTGAAGTTAGGAAACACATACACGTCAAGAGTGGCAGAAGTTTGGAACTCGTTTCTGCAAATGACAATTAATGCTCGATCAATTGTTAATTTTAAATCTGAGATAGATGGGGCATTGTTAACCAAAGGTAACAAGGGATATGGAGTTATGTCACAGATCAGCGTTGATCACGTTGAATGGTGGAATAGACTCGAGGGGCTAAATGGTCGTCTCCTGTTCCTATGTTAGGGGGTTTAAAAAAAAAGGTGGGTAATGAGGAAAGAAAGAGGTAGATTGGAGTCCAAGTTATCATCATCATCATAGGCGGTCCCTCGAACGAGAATGACTTGCTTCCACACCAAAAGGGATCAGTTCACAGATGTTTCAATGAAGGACCAGATATTCCAGTCCTGAACTCCAGGGGTGGAAGATGCCTGTGTGTGGATTTTTTAAAAACGTGAATACCAGCCACCACACGGGCTTGACAGAGATGGCCTTTATCCAGTGGCAAGGGTTAACCAGGATGACTGGAGACCTGCTCTGCTGCACCGACCTAGTGCGCACACACATCGCAGTGTGGGCTGGCCCGTGCTGCCCCTGGGCCCTCGGCTCTTCTGGGCCCCCTACCCCCATTTGCTGCACCTCCACCACAATCCCTTGCGTTAAGTTAAAGTTAACGCCTAGTATGACTGCGTTCAATTTGATTCGTGAACTGCTTTATTCCACCGTCAGCAAAACATCCAGAACACAGAGTATGATCAGAAACATTTAATCCAGTCGCTAAATTCTGTTCGCTTACGATTACAAAAATAAAGAACACCTGTATGTTAGCCTGCTTCGGTGGGTCATCCAACTCATCTTAAAAGCACCATCTCTTTGTGCCCTGTCCAAATTCCCAGATCAGTAGTTTTCTCCCTTTACAGCCTCTCTCAAAGCCCTCACAGAAATCAAAAGGTTTCCAACACCACGGTGCAAAGTGTCCTTCGGAACAATGAGACATGGCTAATGAATTGTCCATTGCCCAAGTGTCTTGAGAAAATGTCCCATCTCATGCTGTAATTACCATTTGTCTTCTGATCTACAACTTGGCATGGGGCTGTCTTGGGAAGCTTAACCCCCTTTCAGGCAAACTTCTGCTTTTTAAAAAAAAAAAGCACATTAAAGTGTAGGATCAAAGTATTTGTTTAACTCTGCAATTGCCTTGTTTACTATAATGTCCCCTGCATCCGTCTTAAATAGGCTCACAGCTCCCTTAGCCTCTCTTACTCTTAATACAGGTTGTACCTCTCTTATCCGGGACTTCCTTATCCAGCACCGCCCCTCGTCCGGCACCATTCCCGGCCACCAGGTGGCGCATGCACAGAACGCGGCTGGTCAAAATCCTTCCTTCCCCAGTCTCCGAGCATACATTGAAAAAAAAACTCGTACAGGATACTCACCGATATAATCTTTCTCCTTGATGTTGGAGTTATCGGCTGCCTCCTCTTCCTCCTCGCCCTGCTGGAACTCCTGCAGCCACAGTCCTCGGGCCAGTCGCTTCTCCCCATAGCGCTCCCTCCGGGGGGGGTTGGGCCAGCAGGTGGCGTCCATGGGCCCCATCGGGCTGTGCCGACTCTTCAAGGCCTGCCGACCTCCCCTCATCCGGCACAGGCCAGGTCCCGAGGGTGCCGGATAGGGGGAGGTTCAACCTGTGTATTTATAAAAAGCTTTTACTATTGGCCTTTATATGGCTTGCAATTTTTTTTTTCATAATCCCTTTTTGCAACTCTTAATATTTTCTGTGTGTGTGTCCCCCTTTGTTGCTTGCTATATTTCTCCTAGTTGGCTAGATTCCCACTTTTCTTTGTGTGAGGAGCATCTTTTAGCTTTATACGGCGTTTTACCTCGTGTTCACTGTACAAGTGGAACTTTTGCTCTTTGAACACCTCCCACTGTTCTTGTGTTATCCCAGCTGTTATACCTGTTGAAAGCTGAGCCCAGTTTAACATGATCAACTTGTGTCTCATTCTTTCGAAGTCGGCCTTACTTAAGTTTAAAAATCTTGATTTGTGCGTGATCTTTCTCCTTTTCAAACTTAATGTCAAACTCTATCATATGGTCACTGTTTGCAAGATGATCCCTTACTATCAGATTATTAATTCATTATTGCTTGTCGCTCAATACTCCTGGCCTTGCACTCTGAAATTCCTCATCATAAATCTCTCCACTTCCCCCTCTTTTTTCTTAAAAACCTTCCTTTAAAGGCCACCTCTTGACCAAGCATTTAGCCATCCCTCCTCCTATCTCTTACTTGGACTCGATATCTCTTTGTCTTAATTACATTTCTCTGAGGCGCCGTGACGGGTTTCTACTTTAAAGCCGCTCTGTGCAAGCTGTTCTACATTTTAGAGCAGGGGGAAAGAGAAAGATTGAAATCTTAACCTTTTACGTTGTAGGTAATGTGTTACATGCGTCACAGTTCAGTCTGTGGTTCGACCGATTGAAGGTCAGCATTCTGATGTTTCAGCTTGCCTCGCTCCCTGGTTGTATTTCACCGAGATCAGGTTGCAATGTACCATGTAGCACACAGATGCGCCATGTTCACAGCATACATTCATAAGTGATCTCCAGGTGACTGCAGCAGCCAATGTGAATTAAAATGTATTCTGTTTTTGAGGAAATTCCACTTTCCCCGGATAGAAAGACTGTCTCCTGGGAGACTTCTGTGGCACCTTTTAGTGTTGATATTTTACCACCTGTGTTCCTGGGTGGGTGGTTTTTGATGCACATTGATGTACAAGTGGGGAGGCATTGTGTACTAGATGATGAGGCCTCGTGCTGGAGATGCCCTCTCACAGTACTCCAGCTGGTATGAACACGGGACCTTCTAGTCTATGCTTTGGTTTCACACCACTGACTGTGTCTTCCATCAGAACCATTGCGAGAGCTCTCCAGTTCAGATTTATTTATTTCATAGAATCATAGCACAGAAGGAGCCATTCGGCCCATCGTGTCTATGCCGGTACTTTGAAAGAGTTAGCCAATTAGTCTATTGGCTATCCAATTAATATCTACATTGTAATCGAATATGTTGAGTTATTTGTTTCGGATTAAATGTTTATTTCCTTGTAGGCACATCAGGGCAATGTTTAAAATACTCCAATTCTCTCTTCTCCAGTACTGCAGCTGACGCTTGCTGGTGGTACAGTCTTGCAGATACTGATTACCCTCTGTTAGCTAGCCCAAGGTGGCTTTCTTGTGTGAATCTAGACAGTCAGTGAAACTATTCAGCCATGGAGAGAATCACAGCAGAGTCTGATCCTGTTTTACCAGCATATGCATTTTCCAGCCAGGATCAGTGGCTAGTGATCTGTGTGTGTGTATGTGTGTATGTGTGTGTGTGTGTGTGTGTGTGTGTGTTCCTGTCTCTGAGCCAGCTGCAGAACCCGAGCGTAGCTCCGCTAACACAGCACAGACGAGCGGGTCGAAACATCTTGCCATGACGCAGAACGTTGGAGACGCAGTACGTTGGAGCCACAGCGTGTTGTCAGTTTGTGCCTGTAATTCTTCCCGGTGAGCTATTGATCCCGTGGTGGAATGTGGGAGAGAAGCAAACTGGGTGAAGAAAAGGGAGATCATGTCGAGGCCAAACTCTGCCCAAGTGAGGGAGGAATAAAAATCTGCAGCCTGAGTTCCACCCGCCCATCCCCTTGCAACTGGTTATAAAAGGGGTATTGATACTGTCCTTTGGGTAGCTAGGTAACCTGCCTGCTCTGTGTGGTGAGGTAGGATGTGTTACATGTGAGACCAGGAGGGGAGATGATCCAGTCGTGAAAAATCAAGGATTTTATGTTAAAAATGCACACATTGAAACTTGAAGAGATTTTTGTTCAAAACATGTTTGGTCTCTTATGCAAGGAATTTGAAAGTGATGCCGGTACTGTGGGCAGACCTTCCTGCAACATTGCAGCTGTGCATGTCCAGGATAAGCCAGCAGATGGCGCTCACTGCCCATCACGGTGCAGTGCTTGAAGATAGGTTTCAGAGTAAGATTGAGAAACGATGGTATTCTGACATTAATATATATCAGCTCTGCTGGGCAGGCCACATAGTTCACATGCCAGACACGAGACTCCCAAAGCAAGCGCTCTACTCTGAACTCGTCCACGGCAAACGAGCCAAAGGCAGGCAGCGGAAACGTTACAAGGACACCCTCAAAGCCTCCCTGATAAAGTGCAACATCCCCACTGACACCTGGGAGCCCCTGGCCATAGACCGCCCTAAGTGCAGGAAGTGCATCCGGGAGGGCGCTGAGCACCTCGAGTCTCATCGCCGAGAGCATGCAGAAATCAAGCGCAGGCAGTGGAAGGAGCGTGCGGCAAACCAGGCTCCCTGCCCACCCTTTCCCTCAACCACTATCTGTCCCACCTGTGACAGAAACTGTGGTTCTTGTATTGGACTGTACAGCCACCTAAGTACTCATGCTAAGAGTGGAAGCAAGTCTTCCTCGATCCTGAGGGATTGCCTATGATGATGATACTTAACTTTACAATTAATTGATCCCCTTTGACTGGAAATATCCAGATCTTTGAACAAAATACTTTATTGTGAATTTCTGTAATTCCTAACGATCCACAAGTTTAAAATATAATGTAAGAATGAGATATGGCTGTTCAGCCAGCTCTGGCTGTTACCCACTTCCTTTCCAGGACACGATCTCCAGTTCAGATATAGTCATTCCATAGAATCATAAAACCTTAAAGCACAGAAGGAGGTTATTCCCCCCCCCCCCCCCCCCCCCCAAATCATTTGCCGAATCTAAACCCTTATCCCTCGGGGGAATTTTGCCGAAAGACACGGGTGCAGATTTAAGGCCCTTGTTGCAGGACACCACTTGAAAACACTCAGAGAAAAGATGAGATAATTGAAGTTAACTCCACACTTTGTTGCAGGTGTTTAAACTAATCGAAGGAGCCCATTGACCCAATTCTCTTGTGAAAGTTTCAATGAAGTCCATTAGATGCACGAGATAGTAGTCTTCTCTGACTAAGCAATGGACTGGTGACTCAGACCTAAATAACCCAAACTTTGCATATTTAAGGAAGAAAAAAACCCCCATTTTACATACAAGTCATTCACCTGTTTAAGCCTCTAAGCTGCGGTTGAATGTGGAGAAAGCTGCTTTCTGCCCAGGTGTGCAAGAGTGAGCTGGGGTGTCCATTTACATTTTTCCCCTGGCCTTGTTTACTACCTTTTCGGAAGCTGTTATGTTGGGGAACAGTGGGAATATGAAAAAAAATATATATAAAGACAGGAAATAGATCTGTCAACATCTGAAAAGGCAAGTGGATATATAAGTGAGTCTTTCCATCTATTTACAATCTATATTAACGACTTGGAGGAAGGGACTGAGTGTAACGTAGCCAAGTTTGCTGACGATACAAAGATGGAAGGAAAAGCAATGTGTGAGGAGGACACAAAAAATCTGCAAATCTGCGACCGGCTAAGTGAGTGGGCAAAAATTTGGCAGATGGAGTGTAATTTTGGAAAGCATGCACTTTGGCAGAAAAAAATCAAAGAGCAAGATATTATTTAAATGGAGAAAGATAGCAAAGTGCCGCAGTACAGCGGGACCTGGGGGTACTTGTGCATGAAACACAAAAGGATAGTATGCAGGTACAGCAAATGATCAGGAAGGCCAATGGTAGCTTGGCCTTTATTGCAAAAGGGATGGAGTATAAAAGCAGGGAAGTCTTGCTACAGCTATATAAGGTATTGGTGAGGTCGCACCTGGAATACTGTGTGCAGTTTTGGTTTCCATATTTGCGAAAGGATATACTTGCTTTGGAGGCAGTTTAGAGAAGGTTCACTAGGTTGATTCTGGAGATGAGGGAAGGTTGAGTAGGTTGGGCCTCTACTCATTGGAATTCAGAAGAATGAGAGGTGATCTTATCGAAACGTATAAGATTATGAGGGGGCTTGACAAGGTGGATGCAGAGAGGATGTTTCCACTGATGGGGGAGTCTAGAACTAGAGGGCATGAGCTTAGAATAAGGAGCCGCCCATTTAAAACTGAGATGAGAAATTTCTTCTCTGAGGGTTGTAAATCTGTGGAATTTGCTGTCTCGGAGAGCTGTGGAAGCTGGGACATTGAATAAATTTTAAGACAGAAATAGACAGATTTTTGAGCGATAAGGGGTTATGGAGAGCGGGCAGGAAGTGGAGCTGAGTCCATGATCAGATCAGCCATGATCTTATTGAATGGCGGAGCAGGCTCGAGGGGCCGTATGGCCTACTCCTGTTCCTATTTCTTATGTTATCAGAACTACTCTGATAAAAGGTCACTTCCCAGAATGTTAACCCATGTGTTCTCCTTTCTGATGCTAATGGTTACTCACATTATAAAACAGGATATCCTCTCACTTGCTGTGAACAATGGAATAGGAGGCCGACTAACATTAACTTGAATATTTGATGCTTTGGGTGAAACTGTAATGGAAAGTTTTTGCTAATATTTAACTACACTCCTGATAAGTGAACAAAATGTTCCAACCAAATGCGGTAGTAAAACAGTGTTGCCCAATAGAAATCGCAACTGGCCACAGGTGTGGCTATGGTGATGCTGTTTTTGTCACGTCTACTAAAATTAGGGCACAACGCCTTGTGTGTACACACTCTCAATACAGGTGAATGTACTTCACATGCTCACAAACATCTACCACTTGGTTCAGTAACCAAGGAAGTAAAGCACTTGCTCTGAACAAAAAAACCACTTGCACGCTCTGCTTCTCATCTTGCCAACAAATGCACGAAAAGGTTAAAGTTCACACGCAACTGCTGTGCAAATGGACATATTGAGATTACATGCCCGACAAGTGTCTCTTGCCTATTTGCTACTCAAAAGTGCAATTATCCACATCTGTATTTCCAATTAGCCACATGTACAATACTGCTCAATCAGAATTGGCTACCACATCCCTTTTAAGAGCCCCCCAAAAAAAGCATGCAGTTCTGTTACGAAGCTCCAGTTCATTGTGCCACTTGGGGAGCGGGGTGCAGTTTCATTCCTGTGACTGTCTACACGGTGGTTGTTGCGATCTCAGTCGTGCTTTTGCAAAGATGCTGAGCGGAGGTTGCCCCAACGCACGCGCGTGCACGCACACGCCCCTTTTATAAGACTGCAATGAACAGGTCTGAACAGGTGAAAAATAGGGCGACTCTACTCGAGACAATGAGAGCTGTTGTTGGCAAGATATGTTGTGCAGGTTGGTTGGAAATCTGAGCACTGAGGGTTAATTCTCCAGATGGAACTGAAATATGCGAGTGTGGTAGTTCTGGGTGATACTTGTGTGCTGTTTTATCATAGCTTGTCACGTGGCATGCCGTGACTAGGAACTGGTCTTGCGCCAGTGGTTTTTGTTTACACAGAAGTCAGGAGGATGGGGAATTTACAGTTCTTTATTAAAAAAAAAAACTGCAACATAATGCAAATACAGCCCCAAACACAACTAGCTGACAAGATTACTTTTCAAGACTCCAAAATTGCGACACCACCATCTGTGTAAATGACTTTCTTTTGCTTCAGTTGTGTTTGTTGTCGATATTCAGCAGAGGGTACTAATTGGGTACGGCTGTGATGAATGGCGAGGTGTGCACTCACCAGGTTTGGATTTCATCAATGGCTACCTTGCCATGCAGTAACATAGAGTGCTGAAACACTAGCTGGTGGGTGTGGGGTAAACACCCTGATTGTATTCTCTCACTCTCGCACACACTCGCTCTCTCAAGGACATAAGAAATAGGAGCTGGAGTCGGCCATTTGACCCCTTGAGCCTGCTCCGCCATTCAATAAGATCATGGCTGATCTTCTACCTCAACTCCACCTACCCGCACTATCCCCATATCCCTTAATTCCATTAGTTCCCAAAAATTTAGCGACCTCTAGGAACTGGTCTTGCGCCAGTGGTTTTTGTTTACACAGAAGTCAGAATATATACTCAACGACTGAGTATCCACAGCTCTCTGGGGCAGAGAATTCCAAAGATTCACAACCCTTTGAGTGAAGAAATTTCTTCTCATCTCAGTCCTAAATGGCCAACCCCTTATTCTGAGACTGTGACCCCATCTTCTAGATTCCCCAGCCAGGGGAAACATTTTCCCAGCATTAACCCTGTCAAGCCCTTTAAGAATTTTATATGTTTCAATGAGATCACCTCTCATTCTTCTAAACTCTAAGGAATATGGGACTAGTCTACTCCATCTCTCCTCATAGGGCAATCCCCTTATAGGAACATAAGAAATAGGAGCAGGAATAGGCCATGTGGCCTCTCGAGCCTGCTCCGCCATTTAATACGATCATGGCTGATCCGATCATGGACTCGGGTCCACTTCCCTGCCCGCTCTCCATAACCCCTTATTCCCTTATCTTTTAAGAAAATGTCTATTTCTGTCTTAAATGTATTCAATGTCCCAGCTTCTATAGCTCTCTGAGGCAGCGAATTCCACAGATCCACAACCCTCTGAGAAGAAACTTCTCCTAATTTCTTTCTTAAATGGCGTCCCCTTATTCTAAGATCATGCCCTCTAGTTCTAGTCTCCCCCATCAGTGGAAACATCCTCTCTGCATCCACCCTGTCAAGCCCCCTCATAATCTTACACGTTTCGATAAGATCACCTCTCATTCTTCTGAATTCCAATGAGAAAAGGCCCAACCTACTCAACCTTTCATCATAAGTCAACCCCCTCATCTCCGGAATCAACCTTGTGAACCTTCTCTGAACTGCCTCCAAAGCAAGTATATCCTTTCGCAAATATGGAAACCAAAACTGCACACAGTATTCCAGGTGTGGCCTCACCTATATCCTGTACAACTGTAGCAAGACTGCCCTGTTTTTATATTTTATACTCCATCCCCTTTGCAATAAAGGCCAAGATACCATTGGCCTTCCTAATCACTTGCTGTACCTGCATATTAACCTTTTGTGTTTCATGCACATGTACCCCCAGGTCCTGCTGTACTGCAGCACTTTACATTTTTCTCCATTTAAATAATAACTTGCTTTTTGATTTTTTTTCTGCCAAAGTGCATAACCTCACACTTTCCAACATTATACTCCATCTGCCAAATTTTTGCCCACTCACTTAGCCTGTCTATGTCCTTGTGCAGATTTATTGTGTCCTCCTCATACATTGCTTGTCCTCCCATCTTTGTATCATCAGCAAACGTGGCTATGTTACACTTGGTTCCTTCCTCCAAGTCGTTAATAGAGATTGTAAATAATTGGGGTCCCAGCACCTAACCCAGGAACCAGTAAGGCAAGTATATCTTTCCTTGGGTAAGGAGACCAGAACTGTACACAGTTCTCCAGGTTGGCCTCACGAAAGCCCTGTATAATTGTAGTAAGGCTGTACCTGCATGTTAACCTTCTGTGATTCATGTACAAGGACACCCAGGTCCCTCTGAATGCAAACATTTCCCAGTCTCTCGCCATTCAATAAATACTCTGCTTTTTTGTTTTTCCTACCAAAGTGGATAACTTCACACTTCCCCATATTGTATTCCGTTTGCCGTGTTCTTGCCCACTCAGTCAACCTGTCTATATCTCTCTGCAGCTTCTTTGCACCCTCCTCACAGCTTACTTTCCCACCTAACTTTGTATCATTAGTAAACTTACACTCAGTCCCTTCCTCTGTCATTAATATAGATTGCAAATAGCTGAGGCCCAAGCACTAATCCATGCGGCACCCCCGCTAGTTACAGCTTGCCAACCTGAAAAAGTCCGGTTTATTCCTACTCTCTGTTTTCTGTCCATTAACCAATCCTTGTGCTCTCACTAGGAATTTGTTGACATTTGTGACATTTATTGTAAAGATAGCATAAAATGGTGCATAGAATGAGCTCTACTCATTGTCTTGGGTTGCGGCAGCCCTAGAGGCTGATTCAAAGGAGAGGTGGTGGTGTTGGTGTGTATTGCTTGGCAGCCTGCAATGTGTGCCGGCCCAGCCCGAAAATAGGCGCAGTCCTGGCCTGCAAGACCATCAGCAGGCCGGGGCCATTGGAGGGAGCGGCGTGCTGCTGCAGGAGGGCGACGGCTGTGAAGAGGGCGACTGGATTTGAAGTCCCCCAAATCCAGGTCGCTGATTACAGTGTGGGCAGGTACAGCAGGACTAGCGAGGTTGGGGCGAAGGAGTGGCAAGAGCTCGTAGAGGGATGTGATCGGGGCCCAGGGGCAGCACGGGTCCAGCCCACACTGCGATATGTGGGCGCACTTGGTCCGTGCAGCAGAGCAGGTCTCCAGTCATCTTGGTTAATCCTTGCCACTGGACCAAGATCTAGCTCAGTCAAGCCCGTGTGGTGGCTGGTGTGCAATGGTCACCACATGTTAATAAAAATCCACGTACAGGCATCTTCCACTCTTCAGGATGTAGTTCGGGACCTGGAATATTAGGTCCTTCATTGAGACACCTGTGAACTCATTGCTTTTTGGCGTGGAAGCAAGTCATCCTCGATACGAGGGACTGCCTGTGATGATGATGATGCTATGTCAGTGCCTGGTGAGTTTCACTTGGGGTCAAGTATCATTAAGATGCTACATGTACAAGCTATTTGAACCTTGCTGTTGTTGTGTTAACTAGCCACTGGTGGCTCAGAAACGGGGATCAGGTTTAAAAATATTCCTGGTTCAGCTGCAGGGAGTAAATTATGTTCATGGACTAGGCTATTTTTCATACATGTGCATGGAATTTTAAAGGAAAATCAGCATGGGAATAGGATTTGTAACAAACTTATCCCTATTCAGTCGTTAATAAATATTGTGTAGACCAGAAATGAAGAATAATGAAATGTACACTTAAGTTTGAATGAATGAATGCATATACACTGGCACACGGATGTGCTGATGTAACCACTAGGTTCCAACCTAAGCCCAACCTTCTGTTTAGAAAAAGCTCAAAGCGGGGAGGGGGGGAAGGGTGGTGGGGCGTAATATCAAGCTCTTCCAGAATTGACCTCAAGCTAATGTTTATCTGGCAAATGTCCAGCCTTTTCCCCCACAAACTGGAACAGTAAATGATCAGTATGCATCACAGATCACTGTTTACTAGACTTATTTTAGATGGGGGTTGGGGGGGGGTGGTCAGTGGGAGTGGTGGTCGGAGAAAAGAATGCTGCAGTTCCCCCCCCTCCCCCACAATGTAATTTGTTTTTTTGCATTATTTGAATATGCAAACAAGGCACGACATGACCCTGCTAAAGGTGATAATCTAGCAGTGCCATCTCCTATGCCGGTGTTTTTTGCTGTTGATGTTGCCTCTAAGATTAAGATTAAGACTAAGATCTCATCCTAAGATTAAGAGACCAGTTTGTTTTGCAGCAAGTATCATATACTAGTGATCATTAACAGAGTCTTGCCCTACACCAAGTCCCGCTTGCCAATCACCCCTATATTGGCTTCTGATCTTCCAGTGCCTCAAATGTAAAATTCTCATCCCTGTGTTTAAATCTCTCCATGGCCTCATCCCTCCCTATCACTTTAATCTCTTCTAACGCTTGCTAATGTCTCTTGTTCACCCCCTCTCTATACCCCACCTTTAGCTGCCATGCCTTCAACCATCTAAACCTCATTCTCTGGAATTCCCTTCAAACCCCCCTCTGGCTCTCCTCCTTAAAGACCTTCTTTAATACCTCCCTCTTTTGACCAAGCTTTTGGTCATCTCTCTCAATATTTCCTCCTTGTTCTCGGCATCCATTTTATTTCCTTGCCCTTTGTGAAGCACCCTGGAAAGTTTTTCCATGTTAGATGACGGTATACAAACATGGTGGGCTGCCCCGACCTGTGTGAGAACACCACCGCAGATCGGGGCTATAAATAGAGCTGGAGCGCCGGGCCCTAGAACATCGTGGCGGGGGTACGGGGCCCAGAAGAGCCGAGGGCCCAGGGGCGGCACGGTCCAGCCCACACTGCCCTATGTGTGCGCACTAGGTCCGTGCAGCAGAGCAGGTCTCCAGTCGTCCTGGTTAACCCTTGCCACTCGATCAAGGCCTAGCTCTGACAAGCCCGTGTGGTGGCTGATGTGCAACGGTCACCACATGTTTTTAAAAAAAATCCACGCACAGGCATCTTCCACCCCCTCAAGTGGAGTTCAGGACTAGAACATCGGGTCCTTCATTGAAACATCTGTGAACTCATGTGGAAGCAAGTCATCCTCGTTTGAGGGACCGCCTGTGATGGTGATAAATGTTTGTTTCTGAGTTTTGATTTGGGTTTAGTTGCGTCGCATAGATTAAAATGTTACCTAAATTTATACGGGGCAGAGCAAAGCATTTCCTACTCTGCCTTATTGAAGTACTTCAGTCCAAGCATCTAAGGATGGCCATTACGTCCAGTGTAAGGTTCCCATTCCCATCCTGCTGTCACTGACAAATTCTGGAAATTGTTGTGCAGTGGAATCCTATCCAGTCCCTGGGTTGGGGCAGTTACAAATGCCTTTAACTGAGAGTGTTTCCATTTGGCAGAGAAAGCCAGCTTTCATCTCTCTAATCTGGGCAGGCTTCAAACCTGGCTCCCACAGATATTCTATTCCATTGACACCCAGCTTCCAAGCCTAGTTGCCATTACAGTGTCTTGAATATAATGTTTCTTATTGTTCTCTGGAATGAAGAATCTCCTGTTCATATTGAAAATGTGCTGTGGTTTTACAAACTGGCATGTGATAGGAAACCTCAATTCAGGTTTGGGTTTTTTTTGTGAATTTTATGTTGAAGGTGAGTGAAAACGCCAGGGAAGGATTTGCTTTCCGCTTCCGCCACCCAGTGTTGGCAACAAACGTAAAAATTTAGGTGTAGAATAGGCCTTGTTTTGTAACCGTTTTAGTGGAAGACCTTTGATCCATCGAGTCCACTGAGCTGCAGTATTCCCGTGGTACATTTCCTCTAACCCTGAATCTCATTGTTGACCAGAACCTGCCTAGTTGCTTCTTCTTGTTTCACCCACCCAACTGTGCCGGGAATCTGTTCTACATACCTATCACCCTTGCAGTAAGAAAAAACACACTCTCTCTAGCGGGCATTCCTAATCCATTTCCTATTTTTTCTTTTCTTTTCTTCTTTAATTTGTAAATATGACCCCTTGTGCTTAAATTCTGTACATGGCAGACAAGCTTACTGTGGCTCAACAATGTTTGCCCCTCTGCCACACTAACTCTCCCAGCCTAGCGTGCAACTGCATTTTAAACACCCCCTTATCCCGCCTGACGGTTTATTCAATGTACAGGTACAACGTCTCTCATCCGGCTGTCCGAAAATCGGAATTGTCCGAAAACCGGACATTTTTGAGAAAATCCCATTTGATATTCAGTAAAATAAAATCCGGAATTATTCTCCAAAAACCGGCAGACCAGACTAGTTATCGGCTTCACCACTATGTTTTAAATGGAGTACGATCGTGCCAAGCCTTGCCGAATGACTCTGTGCCCGACCTGACCCACGCCACCATTAGTACTTTGTCTATCTGTACGCTCTTCGGATGCTCTGGGATTTTCATGTCCGAAATTCGCAAACCAGCACGGTCTTGGTCCCGAGGTTGCTGGTTTTGAGACATTGGGCCCAAGTTTCCACAAGAAAAAAAACGGGCGCCCCTCCGAGCTGGGCGCCCGTTTTTCACGCCTAAAACGGCGCCTAAAAAAATCCTCGATATTCTCCACCTACCTGTAGGTCCTCTGGCCCTCGGCGCAGCGCAGCACGAGCTGTGGGGGGGTGGAGCCAGGTCCCTGCGCTGAAAACAGTGCCGGGACCTCTGCACATGCGCGCTACAGTGGGCACGCAAGTGCAGTAGCTCCAGGCGCCGAACTGTGTGGGAGGGGCCCTGGCTGAATGGCCTCACTGGGGCTGTGTGAATAAGGCTCCTCCCATGGCCAGCTCCTGCTCCCCCGCCCTCCGGACCAGACCCGACACCCGCTCCCCCCCCCCCCCCACCGACTGACCCGACCCGCGCTCCTGTTCCCGCTCTCTGCCCCCCCCCGACTGGACCCGCCCCCCGCTCCCGGACTGGATCCGATCCGACCTGACCTCCCCCTCCCTCCCTCCCTTCCCCCCTCCCCCCTCCCGCTCAGCGGCACGAACGGCTGCAGAATTCTCCCTGGCTGAAGCACTTTCACACAGGTAGGAAGATGGTTTATTTAATCTTTTCTTGGCTTATAAATGTTTATTCAGGTTGGATTTATTTGTATAATATTTGTAGAAGTATAAATAAGGATTTATTGCAGAATTTAATGAGTTCCCTTTCTCCCCCCCCCCTCCCCCCCCACCTCGTTCTGGACGCCTAATTTGTAACCTACGCCTGATTTTTTAATGTGTAAAACAGGTTTTTTCAGTTCTACAAAAATCTTCACTGGCTCCATTCTACTTTAGTTTGGAGTACGTTTTCACTGTGGAAACTTTGAAATCAGGCGTCAGTGGCCGGACACGCCCCCTTTTGAAGAAAAAATTCTGTTCCAAAGTAGAACTGTTCTACCTGACTAGAACTGCAGAAAAAAAAATGTGGAGAATTGCGATTTCTAAGATAGTCCGTTCTCCACCAGTTGCTCCTAAAAATCAGGCACAAATCATGTGGAAACTTGGGCCCATTGTAACTATATCAATCTTGTTGTGTGAAGAAGTTCTTTCCATTACCAGTTTAAAATTTATGGTTTACTAATGTAAACTTGTCCTTGAGTTCTGCTGGCTTGTCCTAATTTGAAGTAATATTCTGGATTTATCAAAGCAGCTTAATGTTTTGTGTTCCCCTCTCTCTTCTCTTCCCCCACCTCCCACCTCCCCACCACCCCCTTCCCCCACCACGCCCACAACTCCCCCACCACCACTCGTTTTTTTTTCTAGACTGCCGAGCCCAAGATTCTTGAATCTTATGCATAACTCATCCCCTTCACATTTGGAATCCTTTTTGTTGACATATACATGTATGCCCTCTTTTTCTAGTGTGGTGGCCAAAATTGAACACAATACTCCAAGTGTGGCATTGCAAAGCATTAGAGTAACCTCTGCAGACTTGTCATTGTTCTGGCTGCATCCCCATTTTTATTACTTCCAGATTCTCCAAGTCTTCCTGTGTTGATTTTGTGCAATTTATTTTATCCTGAAGTTTTCTAACCAGCATGTAATACTTTACATTTGTTATTAAATTTGTTTGCCATTTGATGGCCCAATTGCATAATTCATGCCAATAATTCTGGAAAGCTTGTGCTGCTCCCTTCTTCCCTCAATTTAATCTCGTCTTTTATACTTTAGTTTTAGCATCTACGACACTTATGTGAAATGAGAGGTCCCAGCATTGACCCCTGTGGGACTTAGCGAGACAACTGTCCCCAGACATAGCATAGCTAGATGCAGAATAAACTCCCTCTACTCCTCCCAGTAATGTGCCTCAGCCCCAAACTTGAGCACCCCTTAATGAACAGTTTAACATTTTTCCAATTCCCATACCAGTCATCCGATGGGCCTCCGTTACAGTCAGCTCCTGTTAATTCAGTCATTTTTGCACCAAATATTCAAATTATTCAGTACTTAACTCAAGCAGTTAGATTAAAATTGCACAAGGCTTTTTAGTGCAATTATAGTTAATTCAGTAATTTGAATTTAGAGACATATAATTGGATGCAGTTTTGTTCTATTGACCTATGTCCACTAAGATCTGGCTTGAAATTACCCAAGCTCACTTCACACAAAACGGGGTTGTCAAAACTGTGGCCGACATGTAACTCTCTTACACCAGCAATGCAACCCTCTCTTTCTTTATTTCTCTTTCTACGCCTGATTTGACATTGAATTCAGCCACTCTAATTTACACCTTCCTTCTCCATCCTTCCTCTGTTCATTTCTCAATCCTTCAAACTCATAGAAACATAGAAACATAGAAAATAGGTGCAGGAGCAGGCCATTCAGCCCTTCTAGCCTGCACCGCCATTCAATGAGTTCATGGCTGAACATGAAACTTCAGTACCCACTTCCTGCTTTCAAGCCATACCCTTTGATCCCCCGAGTAGTAAGGACTTCATCTAACTCCCTTTTGAATATATTTAGTGAATTGGCCTCAACTACTTCCTGTGGTAGAGAATTCCACAGGTTCACCACTCTCTGGGTGAAGAAGTTTCTCCTTATCTCGGTCCTAAATGGCTTACCCCTTATCCTTAGACTGTGACCCCTGGTTCTGGACTTCCCCAACATTGGGAACATTCTTCCTGCATCCAACCTGTCCAAACCCGTCAGAATTTTAAACGTTTCTATGAGGTCCCCTCTCACTCTTCTGAACTCCAGTGAATACAAGCCCAGTTGATCCAGTCTTTCTTGATAGGTCAGTCCCACCATCCCGGGAATCAGTCTGGTGAATCTTCGCTGCACTCCCTCAATAGCAAGTATGTCCTTCCTCAAGTTAGGAGACCAAAACTGTACACAATACTCCAGGTGTGGCCTCACCAAGGCCCTGTACAACTGTAGCAACACCTCCCTGCCCCTGTACTCAAATCCCCTCGCTATGAAGGCCAACATGCCATTTGCTTTCTTAACCGCCTGCTGTACCTGCATGCTAACCTTCAATGACTGATGTACCATGACACCCAGGTCTCGTTGCACCTTCCCTTTTCCTAATCTGTCACCATTCAGATAATAGTCTGTCTCTCTGTTTTTACCACCAAAATGGATAACCTCACATTTATCCACATTATACTTCATCTGCCACGCACTTGCCCACTCACCTAACCTATCTAAGTCACTCTGTAGCCTCATAGCATCCTCCTCGCAGCTCACACTGCCACCCAACTTAGTGTCATCCGCAAATTTGGAGATACTACATTTAATCCCCTCGTCTAAATCATTAATGTACAATGTAAACAGCTGGGGCCCCAGCACAGAACCCTGCGGTACCCCACTAGTCACTGCCTGCCATTCCGAAAAGTACCCATTTACTCCTACTCTTTGCTTCCTGTCTGACAACCAGTTCTCAATCCACGTCAGCACACTACCCCCAATCCCATGTGCTTTAACTTTGCACATTAATCTCCTGTGTGGGACCTTGTCGAAAGCCTTCTGAAAGTCCAAATATACCACATCAACTGGTACTCCTTTGTCCACTTTATTGGAAACATCCTCAAAAAATTCCAGAAGATTTGTCAAGCATGATCTCCCTTTCACAAATCCATGCTGACTTGGACCTATCATGTCACCATTTTCCAAATGCGCTGCTATGACATCCTTAATAATTGATTCCATCATTTTACCCACTACTGAGGTCAGGCTGACCGGTCTATAATTCCCTGCTTTCTCTCTCCCTCCTTTTTTAAAAAGTGGGGTTACATTGGCTACCCTCCACTCGATAGGAACTGATCCAGAGTTAATGGAATGTTGGAAAATGACTGTCAATGCATCCGCTATTTCCAAGGCCACCTCCTTAAGTACTCTGGGATGCAGTCCATCAGGCCCTGGGGATTTATCGGTCTTCAATCCCATCAATTTCCCCAACACAATTTCCCGACTAATAAAGATTTCCCTCAGTTCCTCCTCCTTAATAGACCCTCTGACCACTTTTATATCCGGAAGGTTGTTTGTGTCCTCCTTAGTGAATACTGAACCAAAGTACTTGTTCAATTGGTCTGCCATTTCTTTGTTCCCCGTTATGACTTCCCCTGATTCTGACTGCAGGGGACCTACGTTTGTCTTTACTAACCTTTTTCTCTTTACATACCTATAGAAACTTTTGCAATCCGCCTTAATGTTCCCTGCATGGGTTAAGGAGATGCACAGTGGGTGGCCCTGTTCACTCTGCTCTCGGGTGCCCTTTGCCCTCGCTGCTGGCTCGCAATTCCAGGAACTTGCCACACAAAACATTTAAAAATGTGTATGAACAAGTCAACGAATAGCAGATTCCATTACATGCCCGGCATTTGACAAGATGCCACATTACTGCACAAGATAAAAGTTCACGGGATTGGGGGTAATAAGTTAGCATGGATGGAGGATTAGCTAACTAATAAAAAACAGAAAGTCTGGATAAATGGTTCATTCTCTGGTTGGCAACCAGTAACTAGTAGGGTGCCACAGGGATCAGTGCTGGGACCCCAACCATTTATAATTTATATTAACGACTTGGAAGACGGGACTGAGTGTAACTTAGCCAAGTTTGCTGATGATACAAAGATGGGAGGAAAAACAATGTGTGAGGAGGACGCAAAAAATCTGCAAAAGGACATCGACAGGCTAAGTGAGTGGGCAAAAATTTGGCAGATGGAGTATAATGTTAGAAAGTGTGAGGCCATGCACTTTGGCAGAAAAAAATCAAAGAGCAAGTTATTATTTAAATGGAGAAAGATTGCAAAGTGCCGCAGAACAGTGGGACCTGGGGGTACTTGTGTATGAAATGCAAAAGGATAGTACAGCAAGCGATCAGGAAAGCCATGGTATCTTGGCCTTTATAGCAAAGGGGATGGAGTATAAAAGCAAGGAAGTCTTGCTACAGCTACATAAGGTATTGGTGAGGCCACACTTGGAATACTGTGTGCAGTTTTGGTTTCTATATTTACGAAAGGATATACTTGCTTTGGAGACAGTTCAGAAGAAGGTTCACTAGGTTGATTCTGGAGATGAGGGGGTTGACTTCTGAGGAAAGGTTGAGTAGGTTGGGCCTTTACTCATTGGAATTCAGAAGAATGAGAGGTGATCTTAACTAAATGTATAAGATTATGAAGGGGCATGACGGCGTGGATGCAGAGAGGATGTTTCCATTGATGGGGAAGTCTAGAACTAGAGGGCATGATCTTAGAATAAAGGGCCACCATTTAAAACTGAAATGAGGAGAAATTTCTTCTGAGGGTTGTAAATCTGTGGAATTCGCTGCCTCAGGGCTGTGGAGGCTGGGACATTGAATAAATTTAAGACAGAAATAGACAGTTTCTTAAACGATAAGGGGTTATGGGGAGCGGGCGAGGAAGTGGAGCTGAGTCCATGATCAGATCAGCCATGATCTTATTGAATGGCTGTATGGCCTACTCCTGTTCCTATTTCTTATGTACTTTTCGTAAAATTGGAGCCAACAATTGGGCCCACCAGGATCTATCCGTACCAGTAGTTTGATGTGTATGCATGGATTTTAAACGTTAGATACATGGCCCATGATGCTAACTGACCCACAAAGACTAAAATCCTGGACATCCCCGACTTAAGACCATTACAGCCAGCACACACACGACTTTTCTTCCATCATTCTGAATTGTATTTGAACCTGGGTCAAACCCCACTGTACCTCTTAGTCCTCTAAAGGGAATGATTTTTAAAAAGCAGAGTTTAGATTTTTGAGGGAGAATTTAATGTAATTGTGTAACTTTTTAATGTTCAACAGCCGCTTACGACCCCACTTGTATCATCTACATCATGAAACCCAGATGTACCTTGTTATGACTGTTGTCTAGATACTTATTTGAATGCTTCACCCAGATATTCATTTTTTTTCCAAATGTCTTTTGGTGTACATCATTACATTAAAATGGAGACGAAAGTTTTGACTGGTTTCTGACCCATGACTGAGACGCTCTGTTCCGATTTAGTCTGTAGTTTAGTTGTGGTCGGTACTTTATCTCTAGTTGGATTAATCTTCCTGTTCTCAGTAGGTGGGGTGGGTGCTGTTCTCTGCAGCTGTAGAGGTTTGCTGACCACAGGAATAAGTACGGAATGAGTCACAGTATGTGGGAAGAGGAGCCTGCTACTCATTGCAGAAGAACAAGTTCCAGGCCTTTGTCTTTCATAAGATTTGTAAATTGAGATGGCAGCAGAAAGATTTTCTCTTCTCTTTCTTGAGAACTGCTTTTGTTGCCTTGCAGTCCTGCCAATTCAAAGACATATTTCCACCATGTTGTAAAATGTTTAATGAAGATTCCGATGAGGAATGTGATTTGTTCAGATAAGGATCAGTTTTGTCCATCAAAGGTTGTGGCTGTCTATGTAAAAATAAGAGTTTTTCAGAAATAGCAAAGCTTCCATGTTGCTTGGGTCCAAAGCTGTGTTCTAGAAAAGCCTGCAAAATGGTGGTCTTTAGCACAATCCCATGCTTGTCCAACCACATTGCAACCAAAGTTGAATTTTTACAGATGCTAAAACTCAAAAAGGTTTGAACAAAAATAGGCTATTCACACCCCAAGAGGAGCCTTTTCACCCTTCGGAGTATTGGGCCAAGGAGGAAGAGGAGCAATTGTTGCTTTAGTAAGGGAATCGGGGATGGTAACATCCCCATCACATTGATGGAGGAATGGAAAAAAAGCAACTATCTTGGCTCCCATTGATGGTGGGGGGGGGGAGGGGGGAGGAAAAGCAGAGATAAAACAACATCATAATTGCAGCACATCCATTTCATTTGAACAAATGGACCCAAAGCCCTTGGATTGCTTAATCATTGAGGTTCATAAACAATGCAGTAAATCTTATTGGATCATGTGGCTTTTCCATGCACATCATCCTTTTTCATGAAATTGGATCCTCCTGAATACATTTTGTCTGGGTTTTTTTTCTCCTTTTCTACCCCCCACTCTATCCCAGATTAAAAGAAGAAATCCAGATGTTGAAAGAATTGTTTTTAAAGAAATGAAAAATATAGTGATACAATTTCTGTCAAACTGCAAAATAGCTAAGTACTTAAACCCTGAATACTGTGTTGTGAGCAGAGTTAAGCTCCTGCCAATGATTTGATGGTAAACCACAAAACATGTGGCCTGTTTTGTTTATAATGTCTGTTATTGGTGTATCTAACCATTTCCACAGCGCAAATATAAGAGAAAAATAATTATCCATCTGTTCTAAATTAGAGTCGGCTGCCTCTTGCGTGTACTTCATTTATACCCAGAGATTAGTGGGCTCTTGGGCCAGTTTTATAACAATTGAATGTGGTACACTGATTTCTCACTTTGATCCTCTGAAGGAATGATGAAGTGGAAGATGCCCGTGCGTGAGTTCTTTTAACGTGGGGTGGCCGCTGCACACCGGCAACCACACGGGCTTAGCTGAGCAAGGTCTTGGTCCCGTGACAAGGGGGTCCAAGACAACTGGAGACCAGGCACAGCTCGATAAGCCTAATTGCCCACGGCAAAGTGTTGGCCACAAGCTCGGCGCCGAGTAGCACCATGATCAGGGAATGATCAAAGGGTCGGAGGTGCTGGGTTCAGGCTCATGGACTCTTGATGTATTTGACAATAAACTACTGCAAGCCTTTTAAGAACTGCCTCTGGTACTGTGCAAATTTACTTCAGAGGAATCTGCTAATAATGTACCATTCTGGAAACATTGGGTGGAATTCGTTAGAATTTGGATCCAGTGTTTCAAATTCTTCAGCTGTGATTGATTTTCAATCTCTGAGGTTTGAAGTCCTGCACTTCTGTTCTGTCCAATCTATTCTGTTGAGTGGACTAAATATGAGCTTAGGTGTGCAAAAGAAGAGGGAAGCCCTGGAAGAGAGAGAAATAAACTTTTTTTAAAATATTGGTCATCAAAGAATGAATGACAAAATACATTCGGAAACTCGTAGAATGAATTTCAATACAGATAAAAGTGAGGTAGTGCATTTTGGTAGGAAGAAAAGGAGGTTGCATGCTGCTTGGATAAGAGTCTAAATGGGGTAGAGGAGCCAAGGGATTGAAGTAGATGCACAGATCACTAAAAGTTGTGATGCTGGTTAAGAAGGCCATTTTGTTTATTTAAAAAAAAATGCAAATCAAGCACTAGAGATTTTTCGTAACTCGCAACAAAAATATATCCCAATGAGAAGGAAAGACTGTAAGAGAAGGGATAACCACCCGTGGCTAACTAAGGAAATAAAGGATGGTATCAAATTGAAAACAAGAGCATACAATGTGGCCAAGACCAGTGGGAGGCCAGAGGATTGGGAAGCTTTTAAAAGCCAGCAAAGAGCCACTAAAAAAAAAATGATAGAGAGGGAAAATAGATTATGAAAGTAAATAGCACAAAATATAAAAAGGAAAAGAGTGGCTAAAGTAAATGTTCATCCCCTAGAGGATGAGACTGGGGAATTAATAATGGAGAACAGGGAAATGGCAGAGACGTTGAACAAATATTTTGTATTGGTCTTCATGGTAGAAGACACTTGTAATGCCCTTACACACTACTATAAATTCACACGAGGCACATTCTGCAGACAAGATCATTCTGTGACCTGAACCTTTATTCACAGGACCACGAAGTGATGACCCTGTGTGGGACCTCCCTTTATATACCTGGATGACCAGGTGAGGAGTGTTTCCCACAAGTTCGCCCCCTATGGTCAAGGTGTGCATTTCTTAGGTGTATACAGTATGCAGTGTTATGAAGGTTACGGTTACATGATGGTTACATACATGACATCACCTCTTCCCCCCCCCCCCCCCCCCCCAACGGCTTATGGGGTCAAAGATTAAGTCTTTCAGGCGGTCGACACTCTCTCGTGGAGCGCCGCAGTTGGGGTTCTGGTTGTTGAGCCTTGGCATGCGTCTCTCTCACCTGTGGTGATTCCGGCTTGTCCGGACTGGCCGCAGGGACTGTGCATGCTGCTGAATATTCTTGTTGCTCGTTCACTGGTGGTGATGTGGGCAACATCTCATGATCTTCCTCAGTGTCCATGCTGAACCTTTTTTTTTTACTTGGTCCAGATGCTTATGGCATATCTGTCCATTGTTAAGTCTGACCACTATGACCCTATTCCCCTCTTTGCCAATTACAGTACCCTCAAGCCACTTGGGCCCCAAAGCGTGATTAAGAACAAATACAGGGTCATCGATTTCTATACATCTCCCCTTTGAGTTACGGTTATGGCACTCATTTTCGGACTGGCGCTTGCCCTCAACAATGTCTGACAGGACAGGATGAATGAGGGACAGCCGAGTTTTAAATGTATGTTTCATGAGTAGTTCCGCAGGCGGGACTCCCATTAGCGAATGCGGTCGGGACCTAATAGGTCAGCAGGAGGCGCGATAGGCAGCATTGAAGGGAGGGTCCTTGAATCCGGAGCATGCCCTGTTTTATGATTTGGACCGCATGTTCCGCCAGGCCATTGGAAGCCGGTTTGAACGGTGCCGTCCTGACATGTTTGATGCCATTACCCGACATGAACTCCCGGAATTCATAGCCAGTGAAACACGGGCCGTTGACGCTAACTAGGATGTCCAGCAAGCCGTGGGTCGCAAAGACCGCACGCAGACTCTTCACAGTGGCAGATGTCGTGCACGAATTAAATAGAATGCACTCGATCCATTTCGAGTATGCATCAACAACAATGAGGAACATTTTTCCCATGAATGGGCTCGCGTAGTCTACGTGAATACGTGACCATGGCCTGGTGGGCCAGGGCCACGGGCTGAGTGGGGCCTCCCTGGCTGCATTGCCCAGCTGGGCACACGGGTCAAAGTGTAATAAAAAGGCAAGCCTGAAAGCTCTGTGCCTCAATGAGCGGAGTATTCGGAACCCAGGAGAGGGCTCTGAGCTAGTTAGAGTGGCTGAGAGCTCAGATGAACAGGACCCCAAGAAAGAATGCAAAAGGCAGGAGGCAACAGAGCAGAGTAGCACTGGGGTAAGGGTAAACCACAAGGTGATAGGAAGGGACAATATGTATGAATATAAGGGGGCTGCAGGAGGGGTCGAAACTAAAAATCATGGTTTAAAAACTAGTATTAAAACACTCTACCTAAAGGCACGCAGCATTCGAAATAAAGTAAATGAGTTGACGGCACAAATCATTACAAATGGGTATGATTTGGTGGCCATTACAGAAACGTGGTTGCAGGGTGGCCAAAACTGGGAATTAAACATCTGACAATTCGGAAGGATAGACAAGAAGGGAAAGGAGGTGGGGTAGCTCTGTTAATAAAGGATGATATCAGGGCAGTTGTGAGAGATGATATTGGCTCTAATGAACAAAATGTTGAATTATTGTGGGTGGAGATTAGAGATAGTAAGGGGGAAAGTCACTGGTGGGCATAGTTTATAGGCCCCCAAATAATAGCTTTACGGTGGGGCGGACAATAATCAAGGGAATAATGGAGGCATGTGAAAAAGGAATGGCAGTAATCATGGGGGATTTTAACCTACATATCGATTGGTCAAATCAAATCGCACAGGGTAGCCTGGAGGAGGAATTGATAGAATGCATAAAGGATTGTTTCTTAGAACAGTATGTTACAGAACCTACAAGGGAGCAAGCTATCTTAGATCTGGTCCTGTGTAATGAGACAGGAATAATAAATGATCTCCTAGTAAAAGATCCTCTCGGAATGAGTGATCACAGTATGGTTGAATTTGTAATACAGATTGAGGGTGAGGAAGTAGTGTCTCAAACAAGCGTACTATGCTTAAACAAAGGGGACTACAGTGGGATGATGGCAGGCTAAAGTAGACTGGGAACACAGACTAAACGGTGGCACAATTGAGGAACAGTGGAGGACTTTTAAGGAGCTCTTTCATAGTGCTCAACAAAAATATATTCCAGTGAAAAAGAAGGGCGGTAAGAGAAGGGATAACCAGCCGTGGATAACCAAGGAAATAAAGGAGAGTATCAAATTAAAAACCAATGCGTATAAGGTGGCCAAGGTTCGTGGGAAACTAGAAGATTGGGAAAATTTTAAACGACAGCAAAGAATGACTAAGAAAGCAATAAAGAAAGGAAGATAGATTAGAAACATAGAAACATAGAAAATAGGTGCAGGAGCAGGCCATTCAGCCCTTCTAGCCTGCACCGCCATTCAACGAGTTCATGGCTGAACATGAAACTTCAGTACCCACTTCCTGCTTTCACGCCATACCCCTTGATCCCCCGAGTAGTAAGGACTTCATCTAACTCCCTTTTGAATATATTTAGTGAATTGGCCTCAACTACTTCCTGTGGTAGAGAATTCCACAGGTTCACCACTCTCTGGGTGAAGAAGTTTCTCCTTATCTCGGTCCTAAATGGCTTACCCCTTATCCTTAGACTGTGACCCCTGGTTCTGGACTTCCCCAACATTGGGAACATTCTTCCTGCATCCAACCTGTCCAAACCCGTCAGAATTTTAAACGTTTCTATGAGGTCCCCTCTCACTCTTCTGAACTCCAGTGAATACAAGCCCAGTTGATTCAGTCTTTCTTGATAGGTCAGTCCCACCATCCCGGGAATCAGTCTGGTGAATCTTCGCTGCACTCCCTCAACAGCAAGTATGTCCTTCCTCAAGTTAGGAGACCAAAACTGTACACAATACTCCAGGTGTGGCCTCACCAAGGCCCTGTACAACTGTAGCAACACCTCCCTGCCCCTGTACTCAAATCCCCTCGCTATGAAGGCCAACATGCCATTTGCTTTCTTAACCGCCTGCTGTACCTGCATGCCAACCTTCAATGACTGATGTACCATGACACCCAGGTCTCGTTGCACCTTCCCTTTTCCTAATCTGTCACCATTCAGATAATAGTCTGTCTCTCTGTTTTTACCACCAAAGTGGATAACCTCACATTTATCCACATTATACTTCATCTGCCACGCATTTGCCCACTCACCTAACCTATCCAAGTCACTCTGTAGCCTCATAGCATCCTCCTCGCAGCTCACACTGCCACCCAACTTAGTGTCATCCGCAAATTTGGAGATACTACATTTAATCCCCTCGTCTAAATCATTAATGTACAATGTAAACAGCTGGGGCCCCAGCACAGAACCCTGCGGTACCCCACTAGTCACTGCCTGCCATTCCGAAAAGTACCCATTTACTCCTACTCTTTGCTTCCTGTCTGACAACCAGTTCTCAATCCACGTCAGCACACTACCCCCAATCCCATGTGCTTTAACTTTGCACATTAATCTCCTGTGTGGGACCTTGTCGAAAGCCTTCTGAAAGTCCAAATATACCACATCAACTGGTACTCCTTTGTCCACTTTATTGGAAACATCCTCAAAAAATTCCAGAAGATTTGTCAAGCATGATCTCCCTTTTACAAATCCATGCTGACTTGGACCTATCATGTCACCATTTTCCAAATGCGCTGCTATGACATCCTTAATAATTGATTCCATCATTTTACCCACTACTGAGGTCAGGCTGACCGGTCTATAATTCCCTGCTTTCTCTCTCCCTCCTTTTTTAAAAAGTGGGGTTACATTGGCTACCCTCCACTCGATAGGAACTGATCCAGAGTCAATGGAATGTTGGAAAATGACTGTCAATGCATCCGCTATTTCCAAGGCCACCTCCTTAAGTACTCTGGGATGCAGTCCATCAGGCCCTGGGGATTTATCGGCCTTCAATCCCATCAATTTCCCCAACACAATTTCCCGACTAATAAAGATTTCCCTCAGTTCCTCCTCCTTAATAGACCCTCTGACCACTTTTATATCTGGAAGGTTGTTTGTGTCCTCCTTAGTGAATACTGAACCAAAGTACTTGTTCAATTGGTCTGCCATTTCTTTGTTCCCCGTTATGACTTCCCCTGATTCTGACTGCAGGGGACCTACGTTTGTCTTTACTAACCTCTTTCTCTTTACATACCTATAGAAACTTTTGCAATCCGCCTTAATGTTCCCTGCAAGCTTCTTCTCGTACTCCATTTTCCCTACCCTAATCAAACCCTTTGTCCTCCTCTGCTGAGTTCTAAATTTCTCCCAGTCCCCAGGTTCGCTGCTATTTCTGGCCAATTTGTATGCCACTTCCTTGGCTTTAATACTATCCCTGATTTCCCTAGATAGCCACGGTTGAGCCACCTTCCCTTTTTTATTTTTACGCCAGACAGGAATGTACAATTGTTGTAATTCATCCATGCGTTCTCTAAATGTCTGCCATTGCCCATCCACAGTCAACCCCTTAAGTATCATTAGCCAATCTATCTTAGCCAATTCATGCCTCATACCTTCAAAGTTACCCTTCTTTAAGTTCTGGACCATGGTCTCTGAATTAACTGTTTCATTCTCCATCCTAATGCAGAATTCCACCATATTATGGTCACTCTTCCCCAAGGGGCCTCGCACAATGAGATTGCTAATTAATCCTCTCTCATTACACAACACCCAGTCTAAGATGGCCTCCCCCCTAGTTGGTTCCTCGACATATTGGTCTAGAAAACCATCCCTTATGCATTCCAGGAAATCCTCCTCCACCGTATTGCTTCCAGTTTGGCTAGCCCAATCTATGTGCATATTAAAGTCACCCATTATAACTGCTGCACCTTTATTGCATGCACTCCTAATTTCCTGTTTGATGCCCTCCCCAACATCACTACTACTGTTTGGAGGTCTGTACACAACTCCCACTAACGATTTTTGCCCTTTAGTGTTCTGCAGCTCCAACCATATAGATTCCACATCATCCAAGCTAATGTCTTTCCTAACTATTGCATTAATCTCCTCTTTAACCAGCAATGCTACCCCACCTCCTTTTCCTTTTATTCTATCCTTCCTGAATGTTGAATACCCCTGGATGTTGAGTTCCCAGCCCTGATCATCCTGGAGCCACGTCTCCGTAATCCCAATCACATCATATTTGTTAACATCTATTTGCACAATTAATTCATCCACCTTATTGCGGATACTCCTTGCATTAAGACACAAAGCCTTCAGGCTTGCTTTTTTAACACCCTTTGTCCTTTTAGAATTTTGCTGTACAGTGGCCCTTTTTGTTCTTTGCCTTGGGTTTCTCTGCCCTCCACTTTTCCTCATCTCCTTTCTGTCTTTTGCTTTTGCCTCCTTTTTGTCTCCCTCTGTCTCCCTGTATAGGTTCCCATCCCCCTGCAATATTAGTTTAACTCCTCCCCAACAGCACTAGCAAACACTCCCCCTAGGACATTGGTTCCGGACCTGCCCAGGTGCAGACCGTCCGGTTTGTACTGGTCCCACCTCCCCCAAGGTAAACTTGCGCAAAACATAAAAACAGATAGTAAAAGCTTTTACAGATCTATAAAACAGAAAAGAGTGACGAAAGTAAATGTTGGTCCCTTAGAAGATGAGAAGGGGGATTTAATAATTGGAAATGGCTGAGACCTTAAACACTTATTTTGCTTCGGTCTTCACAGTGGAAGACACAAAAACCAAACCATAATTGCTGGTCACGGGAATGTGGGAAGGGAGGACCTTGAGACAATCACTATCACTAGGGGGGTAGTGCTGGACAGGCTAATGGGACTCAAGGTAGACAAGTCCCCTGGTCCTGATGAAATGCATCCCAGGGTATTAAAAGAGATGGCGGAAGTTATAGCAGATGCATTCGTTATAATCTACCAAAATTCTCTAGACTCTGGGGAGGTACCAGCGGATTGGAAAGCAGCTAATGTAACGACTCTGTTTTTAAAAAAAAAAAGGGGCAGACAAAAGGCAGGTAACTATAGGCCGGTTAGTTTAACATCTGTAGTGGGGAAAATGCTTGAAGCTATCATTAAGGAAGAAATAGCGGGACATCTAGATAGGAATAGTGCAATCAAGCAGATGCAACATGGATTCATGAAGGGGAAATCATGTTTAACTAATTTACTGGAATTCTTTGAGGATATAACGAGCATGGTGGATAGAGGTGTACCGATGGATGTGGGGTATTTAGATTTCCAAAAGGCATTCGATAAGGTGCCACACAAAAGGTTACTGCAGAAGATAAAGGTACGCGGAGTCAGAGGAAATGTATTAGCATGGATCGAGAATTGGCTGGCTAACAGAAAGCAGAGAGTCGGGATAAATGGATCCTTTTCGGGTTGGAAATCGGTGGTTCGTGGTGTGCCACAGGGATCGGTGCTGGGACCACAACTGTTTACAATATACATAGATGACCTGGAAGAGCGGACAGTGTGTAGTGTAACAAAATTTGCAGATGACACAAAGATTAGTGGGAAAGCGGGTTGTGTAGAGGACACAGAGAGACTGCAAAGAGATTTAGATAGGTTAAGCGAATGGACTAAGGTTTGGCAGATGGAATACAATGTCGGAAAATGTGAGGTCATCCACCTTGGGCCAAAAAAAACAGTAAAAGGAAATATTATTTGAATGGGGAGAAATTACAACATGCTGCGGTGCAGAGGGACCTGGGGGTCCTTGTACATGAATCCCAAAAAGTTAATTTGCAGGTGCAGCAGGTAATCAGGAAGGCGAATGGAATGTTGGCCTTCATTGCGAGAGGGATGGAGTTCAAAAGCAGGGAGGTCCTGCTGCAACTGTACAGGGTATTGGTGAGGCCACACCTGGAGTACTGCGTGCAGTTATGGTCACCTTACTTATAAAGGATATACTAGTTTTGGAGGGGGTACAGAGACGATTCACTAGGCTGTTTCCTGAGATGAGGGGGTTACCTTATGATGATAGATTGAGTAGACTGGGTCTTTACTCGTTGGAGTTCAGAAGGATGAGGGGTGATCTTATAGAAACATTTAAAATAATGAAAGGGATAGACAAGATAGAGGCAGAGAGGTTGTTTCCACTGGTCGTGAAGACTAGAACTAGGGGGCACAGCCTCAAAATACGGGGGAGCCAATTTAAAACCCAGTTGAGAAGGAATTTCTTCTCCCAGAGGGTTGTGAATCTGTGGAATTCTCTGCCCAAGGAAGCAGTTGAGGCTAGCTCATTGAATGTATTCAAATCACAGATGGATAGATTTTTAACCAATAAGGGAATTAAGGGTTATGGGGAGCGGGCGGGTAAGTGGAACTGAGTCCACGGCCAGATCAGCCATGATCTTTTTGAATGGCGGAGCAGGCTTGAGGGGCTAGATGGCCTACTCCTGTTCCTAATTCTTATGTTCTTATGAACACACTGTTCCAGGTCTGAGTCAATTCCCGGCTACCATACATGTGACCGGGCAATGGCCTTCATTAGCACGATGTCTGGGTGCTCGCTTCCCTTCTGGAGCATGACTACCCGGCTGCCCCATAGTAGGCAGTCGGCTTGGATGGAGAGCTCATCCATCCGTCTGTGAAACAGTCTGACCTCCTCGGGGCATGCTCAGTGTGTGGGCGCCCAATCCCCAGTCAGGACACGTTTCTTAATCAAGGATAGGAGGAGATCTCTGTTGGTCCAGATTTTGATCTAGTGGGCTGTGATGGGGGAGCCTGCGTTGTCAAAGGCTTCAACGGCCATGACCATCTCAGTGCTTTGCTCCGCTGCCCCTTCAGTGGAAGCCTGCTGAGCGCATCGGCGCAATTTTCGGTGCCTGGCCAGTGTCGTATGGTGTAATCATATGCAGCCAGCGTGAGAGCCCATCGCTGCATGCGAGTTTACGCATTGACATTGACAGCTTTGCTGTCTGACAACAGGGATGTTAACGGCTTTTGGTCCGTTTCTAACTCTAACCTTCTGCCAAAAAGGTACTGGTGCATCTTTTTCACCCCGTAGACACATGCCAGTGCTTCCTTTTCAACCATCCCATATCCCCGTTCTGCTTGGGAGAGTGACCTGGCAGCATAAGCCACAGGTTGGAGTTGGCCCTCATGATTACTCTGCTGCAACATGCACCCAACCCCATAGGATGATGCTTCACATGTCAAAACCAATTTCTTACGGGGTTTATACAGAGTCAACAGCTTATTAGAACAAAGCAGGTTCCATGCCCGATTGAAAGCCCATTCCTGACAGTCCCCCCCCAAAACCAATTGCAACCCTTACGCAGGAGCACATGTAGCGGCTCCAACAATGTGCTTAAGTTCAGCAGAAAGTTCCCGAAATAGTTCGCGTCCCAGAAATGAACGCAACTCCAATGTGTTGCCGGGCCTGGGTGCACGACGAATCGCCTCAGTTTTGGATTCGGTAGGTTGGATCCCGTCTGCGGCAACCCTCCTGCCCAAAAACTTGAACTCTGGGGCCAAAAACACACACTTGGACTTCTTTAGTCGCAGGCCTACCTGGTCCAGTCGGCATAGCACCACCTCCAGGTTGTGGAGGTGTTCCTCGGTGTCTCGACCCGTGATAAAGATGTCGTCCTGAAATACGATTGCTCCAGGGATGGATTTGAGCAGGCTTTCCATGTTCCTTTGAAAGATAGCGGCCGCTGATCGAATGCCAAACAGACACCTGTTGTAGACAAACAGTCCCTTGTGCGTGGTGATGGTGCTCAGTAGCTTGGATTCTTCGGCCAGTTCCTGGGTCATGTAGGCTGACGTGAGGTCCAACTTGGTGACCAGCTTGCCGCCTGCCAGCGTGGCAAAAAGATCCTCCGCTCTCAGAAACGGGTATTGGTCTTGTAGTGACACTCGGTTGATAGTGACCTTGTAGTCGCCACAGATCCTGACCGAGCCATCCGTTTTTAGGACAGGGACGATGAGGCTTGCCCAGTCGCTGAATTAAATGGGCGAAATTATGCCCTATCTTAGCAACCTGTCCAACTCACTCTCAATTTTCTCCCGCATCACATACGGTACAGCTCTGGCTTTGTGGTGCACTGGTCTGGCGTCCGGGATGATGCGTATCACTACTTTGGTACCTTTGAAAGTCCCGACACCAGGTTGAAATAGTGACTCAAATTTCTGTAGGACCTGTGAGCATGAACTTCGCTCCACAGATGAAATGGCGTGCACATGCCCCCCCATTTCCAGTTCATCTTGGCAAGCCAGCTCCTCCCCAAAAGCGCAGGACCATTTCCCGGGACAATCCAGAGTGGCAGCCGGTTCTCTGATCCATTATGTGTGACCACCAACATTGCACTGCCTCGCACTGGGATGATCTCTTTGGTGTACGTCCGTAATTGCGTGTCAATGCATTCTAGTTTGGGTCTGCTAGCTCTGAGTGGCCATAGTTTCTCGAATTGTTGGACACTCATAAGTGACTGGCTGGCCCCTGTGTCCAGCTCCATGCGTACCGGGATACCGTTTAATAGGACTTTCATCATCATAGATGGCATTTTGGTTTATGAGCTGTGGATGTTTGCCACATGAACCCGCTGAACTTCAGCGTCCATTGCTTTGTCCCAAGCATCAACCTGCCTTGCAGACCCCTCTTCTGATTCATCTGCCTCGTAAATTAGCCTCGCTGCGGGCTTCCTGCACATTCTGGCTAAATGTCCACTGAAGTTGCAATTCCTACAGATAAATTGTTGAAACCTACAGGTTTTTGCAGCATGTCTGCCTCTGCACCTCCAGCATGAGCTGAGATCGTTGTGAACAAAAGGGCTGTTACCAGGCATTCCTCTCTGATTGTCTCTTTGATTACTCTTGAGCACTCTGTTAATGGGTGTCAATGGCCCCATCCCGGGACGTATTATCCCTTGCGATGGTGTAAATGTCCGTTCAACCTGCCATTGTCTCTGTTGAGGACCCACTCTAGAGTCTGTTGCTGCCTGGGTGGTGTTGAATTGCCCTTTACTGCCTGCGGAGTTCTGAGTCGCGTTTACAATGTTAACTCCCTGATCCATCACCACGTTGGAAGCAGAGTTGCGCGCATATATTATCTTGGTTTCCTCCTCCCCCGCCATGAAGGTCTGAGCCATCAATGCTGCCGCTTCCAAGGTCAGGTCCTTGGTCTCAATTAGCTTTCTGAAAATCCTAGCATGACCAATGCCCTCAATAAAGAAATCCCTTAACATCTCCCCCCTGCAGGCGTCTGTGAACTTAGAGGCTGGCCAAGCGGCGAAGGTCCGCAACGAAGTCCGGTATGCTCTGTCCTTCCCGACATCCGTGTGTATAGAATCGGTGTCGGGCCATGTGTATAATGCACTCCGGTTTGAGGTGCTCACCAATCAGTTTACTGAGCTCCTCAAAAGGTTTTGTCCGCCGGCTTCTCTGGTGCGAGCAGGTCTTTCATCAGCGCATACGTCTTAGGCCCACAGCTGGTCAGTAGATGCGCCCTTCACTTGTCAGCCGCTGCATCTCCCAGTCAGTCCTTTGTGACAAAGCTCTGCTGGAGCATCTCAACGAAATCGTCCCAGTCCTCATCAACACAGTACCGTTCCTCTGTGCTACCGGTGGCCATTCTCGTGAGTTGTTGATTCCTGTTTCTCATCGCCAAATGTAATGTCCTTACACTACTATAAATTCACACGAGGCACATTCTGCAGACAAGGTCACTCTCTGATCTGAACCTTTATTCACGGGACCAAGAAGTGATGACCCTGTGTGGGACCTCCCTTTATATACCTGGATGACCAGGTGAAGAGTGTCTCCCACAAGTTCACCCCCTGTGGTCAAGGTGTGCATTTCTTAGGTGTATACAGTATGCAGTGTTGTTATGAAGGTTACGGTTACATGAAGGTTACATACATGACAACACTAAAAATACCTCAATAGTGGATAATCAAGGGCAATAGGGAGGGAGGAACTTAATACAATCACTATCACTAATGAAGTAGTAGTTGGTAAAATGATGGGACTAATGACAGACAAGTCCCCTGGACCTGATGGCTTACATCCTAGGGTCTTGAGAGAGGTGGCTGCAGAGATAGTGGATGCATTGGTTGTAATCTACCAAAATTCCCTGGATTCTGAGGCGGCCCCAGCAGATTGGAAAACCGCAAATGTAACGTCCCTATTTAAAAAAAGAAGGCAGACAAAAAGCAAGAAATTATAGACCAGTTAGCCTAACATGTGTCGTTGGGAAAATGCTGGAGTCCATTATTAAGGAAGCAGTAGCAGGACATTTGGAAAAGCATAATTTAGTCAAACAGAGTCGGCATGATTTTATGAAAGGGAAATCATGTTTGACAAATTTGCTGGAGTTCTTTGAGGATGTAACGAGCAGGGTGGATAAGGGGGAAGCAGTGGATGTGGTGTATTTGGATTTCCAGAAGGCATTCAATAAGGTGCCACATAAAAGGTTACTGCGCAAGATAAAAGTTCACAGGGTTGGGAGTAATATATTAGCTTGGATAGAGGATTGGCTAACTAACAGAAAACGGAGAGTCGGGATAAATGGGTCATTTTCCGGTTGGCAAACAGTAACCTAGTGGAGTGCCGCAGGGATCGATGCTGGGTCCTCAACTATTTACAATCTATATTAATGACTTGGATGAAGGGACTGAGTGTATATAGATGATACAAAGATGGGTGGGAAAGCAGATTGTGAGGACACAAAAAATCTGCAAAGAGATGTAGCCAGTGCGTGGGCAAAAATTTGGCAGATGGTGTATAATGTGGAAAAATGTCGGGTTATCTACTTTGCCAGCAAAAATGGAAACGCAATTTATAAATTAAATAGAAAAAAATTGCAAAGTGCTGCAGTACAGAGGAACCTGGGGGTCCTTGTGCATGAAACACAAAGTTAGTATGCAGGTACAGCAAGTGATCAGGAAGGCAAATGGAATGTTGGCCTTTATTGCAAGGGGGATAGAGCATAAAAGCAGAGAAGTCCTGCTACAACTGTACAGGGTATTGGTGAGGCCACACCTGGAGTACTGCATACAGTTTTGGTCTCCGTATTTAAGGAAGGATATACTTGCATTGGAGACAATTCAGAGAAGGTTCTCTAGGTTGATTCTGGAGATGAGGGGGTTGACTTATGAAGATAGGTTGGGCCAAAACACATTGAAGATCAGCAGAATGAGAGGTGATCTTATCAAAACATATAAGATAATGAGGGGGCGCGACAAGGTGGATGCAAAGAGGATATTTCCACTCGTAGGGGGGGAAACTAAAATTAGGGGACATAGTCTCAGAATAAGGAGCCACCCATTTAAAACTGAGATGAGGAGGAATTTCTTCTCTGAGGGTTGTAAATCTATGAATTCTCTGTTTTAGAGAGCTGTGGAGGCTGGGTCATTAAATATATTTAAGGCGAAGATACAGATTTTTGAGCGATACAGGAATAAAGGGTTATGGGGAGCAGGCAGGGAAGTGGAGCGGAGTCCATGATCAGATCAGCCATGATCTTATTGAATGGCGGAACAGGCTCGAGGGGCCAAATGGCCTACTCCTGCTCCTATTTTTTATGTTATGTTCTAGAGGGTTAGAATTGGGGGGGAAAAAACAGAAGTTATGCTGAACTTGTACAGAACCTTGGTTAGACCTCACTTTGGAGTACTGTTAACAGTTCTGGTCTCCATATTACAAAAAGGATATTGGGGAAGGTGCAGAAAAAGATTCACAAGGATGATACCAGAACTGAGAGGGTATACTTATCAGACAAGGTTGAGCAAGCTGGGGCTCTTCTCTCTAGAAAAGAAAAGGTTGAGTGGTGGGTAACCTGATGAAGTTTGATGGGGTAGACTTGGAGAATATGTTTCCACTAATGGGTTGTCTAAAACTAGAGGTAATAAATCCAATAGGATATTCAGGGGAAACGTATTTATCCAGAGTGGTAAGGATGTGGAACACGCTACCACAAGGAGTGGTTGAGACAAACGGTGTAGATGCATTTAAGGGGAGGCTGGATAGACACATGAGAGGGAAAGGAATAGGATATGCTGCTACGGTTAGATGAAGAGGGGTGGAGGAAACTCGTGTGGCACATAAAGCCTCCAAACTAACTTAGGCCAGCGTATGTGGCCGCACAGAAAACCCTTGCGGAGTTAATAAATCAGCGCAGATAGGTACATCGGAGACCATTCAGCCAGAGATAGGGGCGGGAAGGGAAGCAGAGAGGACCTTGCAAAGCACTAAACAAAGCACAACAAGTAGTAAGCATTCAAGAAGACATAAAAACATTCAAGAAGAAATAGTTTTAGTCCTACCTTCATATCAAAACTCGGCCCGGGAAGTGAGCGGGCCGGCCGGTGTGGGAGGCCACTCAGCCAGGGATAGGTACGGGACGACCGGGAGACCACAGGGAACTACCCGCCGACATCGAAGCACACACAGGCTGGCTGGCTGCAGGAATCAACTTCACGGACAGGCTCATCCTCAGCCCGGGAACGTTACAGATTACTATAAACACTGACAACAGCCCGTAACAATCAATCAAACCAAATGAAGATCCAGAATGGGGATTGCTTCTGAATGAATCCTTCCAGCGATGCAGCAAGTCCAGATTCTAGTTCCATGGAACTTCACTTCAGGATTAGCCTCAGGCCTGGGTTTGAGTTCGAGGGTGATTGCTGGGCTATTACCAGATTTCTTCTCTCCTCCTCTCTTCTTCCACATAACGCCACCGATGACCAGAGCAATCAGGGCAACGGCAGCAATCTCAATTCCAACAATCACACCGAGATTTGTTCCCTTTGGAGATCCTGGGGTCACTCGGAACGTCCCGTCCAGTTTCGGCCTGGAATAGGGGCGGGACGCGCACAGAGAGGCTGGGGCGTGGAGCTACTGCGCATGCGCGCACACTCCAATGCGCATGTGGAGAGCTGCCGGCACTGTTTCTGGCGCAGGGCCCTAGCTCTGCCCCGAATCGACTGACCACGCTGCGCCAAGCCCCGGGAGAGGCAATACAGCAGCCAGAATCGGAGGGTATTTTTTCGGCGCATTTTTCATCCTGCAAAAGCGACGCAACTCCGGTGAGTGTGCCAAAAATCTGGAGGGGCCAATTTTGAGCCCAATGTAAGTTTCTCATAATTAACTCCAAGTAAAAGCTTTATAGACAAGCAAGGCCGGCATTTTATGTACAGTGCGGTCTCACAAACACCAATGAAATCAGTAGCCAGTTGATCTATATTTGGTCATGCTCATTTAAGGGTGAAATGTTACTCGGGGCACCAGGAAATAGTTCCTCTTCAGATAGTGAGGTGGAATCCTTAATAACTAAAGGGAGAGGACGACCATTTGAATCCATCTATTTGATACAGCACTTGTTGGAGGTAGCAGCGTGCGGCAGCCCGGCCCGGAAATCGGCGTGGTCCCAGCCTGCAAGACCATCAGCAGGCCGGAGCCATTGGAGGGAGCAGCGTGCGGCGGCATACCACTGCAGGGAGCAGCGCGGTGCTGCTGCAGGAGGACGATGGCTACGAAGCCAGGTCGCTGATTGCAGTGCGGGCAGGCACAGCAGGAGGGGCGAAGGAGCGGCGAGAGTCCGTAGAGGGAAGTGACCGGGGCCCAGGAGAGGAGTGAACTCATTGAATGGTGATGCAGGCTCGAAGGGCCGAATGGCCTACTCCTGCGCCTATTTTCTATGTTTCTATGAATCTGAGACCCAGAAGAGGCGAGGGCCCAGGGGCAGCACGGGCCAGCCCACACTGCGATATATGTGCGCGCTCGGTCCGTGCAGCAGAGCTGGTCTCCAGTTAGTCTTGGTTAATCCTTGCCACTGGACCAAGGCCCAGCTCTGTCAAGCCCGTGTGGTGTCTGGTGTGCAACGGCCACCAAACGTTAAAAAAATCCACGCACAGGCATCTTCCACCCTTCAGGATGTTCAGGATCTGGAATATTAGGTCCTTCATTGAAACACCTGTGAACTCATCCCTTTTTGGCATGGAAGCAAGTCATCCTCGCTTCGAGGGACTGCCTGTGATGATAAGTTTGTAGAAATGTGAGATTTGTGGCACACAGAAATATTACTGTTCCCTTTTATATACATTGGTTCTATAAATGATCTTTGGTTCTTTTCACAAACGACAGTTCAGAAGTTTAATTACATTTGCACAGAAACAATTTGGCAAGTATAATCTTCAGACTTGTTCCAGACAGAATTGTATGAGCCACGAGTGCCTGGGGCCTTGGACCTGTCCTTGATGAGAAAAATGTTTGTCTCTTTACAAACTGCCAATAAATGATCTAACAAATCTAAAATGTAAATATTGGTTACATTTTTTTCCCAAAGGGGGGAGAAATGTGGGATTCCTTGCATTGAGTTGAGCTGTGCAGAGGAAAATTCAAAGCAGGGCGACGATGTGGTTGACCAGTGTCCTTGTTCTGTGTGTTGATGTCTGCCCTCCCTAATAGACTATTTTGATGTTTGGTTAAAGGGAATGCACGAGAATTAAAATATTTCATGCATCTTGGGAACAGATTTATCACAAACCCTGCAACTAAAATTAAATGGGGATTGATGGCAAAGAGAAATTCTTTGAATTAAGTTATTCTGCACTTAATGTAGATTGTACCCAGATTGAGTGAGGTGGATAAGAGTGCAAGTGCCAATCGAATTGGCCACTAGGAGATGCATGAAATTTGCTCAAGGTGGCTTGCTTTTTAAAAAATCTCCTTCTCTAGGTGTGTGGGGAAGTGGGATACATGGGAATTATGCTAACTCCCTTAGATGGTATGGCTAAAACAAGGGACTCGGGTACTGGTTGTGAATGAACATCCCAGCAACTTTTTTTTTTGTGGACTGTTTAAATTGTCTTGTTTTGGCAACCTATCTCTGTAAGCTGCCCTAAAACTGTTTTTACACTCTCTCTTTAGCCTGAGTCAAGGGAGAGGGGCACAGTTTAGTCACTGTCCTGCATAAAGAGGGGAACCACACTCTGCAGATTGGAATCCCATATTTCTGGCTGTAGTGCCTAGCCGCTGCGCATGCACAAAGTACCGGCACAATGTCGGCAATCTATCCAACTCCTCACGATGAAGGCGTTCACCCTGCAGTTTTGACGTTGTATCCCATCCCATCACGTCAGGCCACTGATGTGCTGACTGAGACTGAGTTCTGAAGAATGGTTTTTAAAAATAAAAACAGGTCTTTATTGTAATCGGCCTTGGGGAAACTGGAAGCTTTATCTTTGGTGCCACTGGCTGCATGATACTTGTACACTGGGAGCCGGTGGTACTAGTACAATATAAAAGTGGATTACATTTCTCCCATAAAAGTCTCGCAGTGGTCTTAAGACTGTGCTTGAGCCTGGAGCGATTACACGTATGTCAAGGGAATGAGAAATAAAAAGTTATAAAATGATGACATCACAAGGATGAGGGACGGTGATTGGTTCTTCCATATTAATTGAATCACTGAACAGGGAATGAATCTTAAAGAAAGCTAATAACTGATTTAATTTGCTTCAATTGCTGATTTTCTAATTTTAACTTAATTTATAATAATGGTGTATATTATTTAATTTTGGTTAATTATAATCTTTATTATACTGATTTTACTATTGTATACTCTTTTATTGTATTATTTACAAATATAATTTGAATTTCTCTTTAATTTTTTCGCCTATGTCCATCTGCGTGCGCATTTTAGCTGCCGCTTCAGACCCGAGCCTTTAACTACTTTTTACACTGCCTTCTCCCACTTTTTCTCTCTTTCCCTCAATGGTCAATATCTAACGTGAAGCAAAATTGTTGTGAAGTACCTTGGGACATTTTATTACATTAAAGATCCTATATAAATAAAAGTTGCTGTTGTTATTATTACATAGTTAGTAGCTTATGAGAGGCATGCTTGCAATGGGTTTGGTGATGGGTTTGTCTTGTCTTATCACTCTGATCTTGTTCAAAGCCACTTCAATCCCAGTGGAGTTGGACAAATTCCTGTGCTGGGTAACGTGTATTCTTGAAAGTTGACCCTCTTTTCCCCCCTCCAGCCACTTTTGCTCAATTTGTAGCATTTACCATCAAACAGAGCCGACCGGTTCAAACCCTACGTCAGACTTGTGCACCTCATTTAGGCTGACAACCAGTGTTGTTCTCTTGCAAATGTGTACATTACAAGGCCAGCATTGCTTTCAATACCAAATTCAGTCACCGATGAGAAATCACTGATGGGGGCAGCATTCACAGGGCTTAACATTTAATATTTCCCATGATAAATATTAGGTCTTTGAGTCTTGTCTGTTAATGTCCAAATTAATGCATTTGAAATCTTCAATTTCCACAAGTATGTGATCATTGTGTCTGCTTTAAGTTGGCAGCACTCCTAAGTCGGAAAATTTTTGTGTAGGCCTCATTCCAGGACTGGAGCACATAATCCAGGCTGATACTCCAGTGCAGTGCTGGGGTGCTGCTGCATTGACCGAGGTGCCATCTTTTGGATGAGGCAGACAGAGGCCCTGTCTACCTTATTCAGGTGGATATAAACGCTACCAGGATGCTGTTTGAAGAGCAGGGTGTTCTTCCGGTGTGCTGGCCAACATTCATCCTTTAGCCAACACCGCTAAAGTCCATTCTCTCGTTATTCGTTCATTTGCTGTTTGTGGAATATATGTGCAAAATGGCTGCTGCGTTTGCCTAACGATGACTGAACTTCAAAAAAAAAATCCATTGATTTGTGACTGAGAATATAATGGGGTGTTTAATAAATACAAGCTTGATTGCTCTTTCATACTTTTGGAGGAAGCTGCAAAAGAAACATTTTATTTAGTGAAGTGTATTTTTAAAAGTATAGTTTAAATTAGGAAAAATGTATAACTAGTTGCCAAAGAATAGGGGAGAGGGAATCTTCCTTCCCCGTCCCCCCGCCCCGTGTATTACAGCTCATTTATAACTATGCATTAAGTACATCAAGCCAAACAACAGAAAATAATTAACCAAAAACCTATATTTTGCAGAATGACTTATTTCTAAAATATGCTGCTGCCTCTCTGAGGAAACTTGGCAATGGATATAGTCTCATAGGCTGAGCATTTAAAAAAAAAAATATATATATAATTAAGGGTCATTATATGCTTGGATCCGGAATTTTATATAATAGGAATGACTGAAAGGGTTTTATGCACTGGCATTCTCATCATCGTGCTGGTTGGTTATGCATGCTCTCGATTGCTTTCTTTTCCCTCCTCTCTCTCTCTCTCCTGACACTAGTGATGTCCCAACTGAGATGAGAAACTTGCTTGAGATAAGTCCGTGGATCCCTCCCAGGATTAAACATCTAACCATTCTCAAAGGGCCATCGGTTTTCTCAACCATTTACTTCAAAGAAGAAATTTGGTGAAGGTTCGCAGATTGTCGCAACTCAAAGTGACAGATAGGAGCTCTGTTCCCGAGTAACACAATCTTATTTTTTGTGCGTTATCTGCAGGGTCCACACATCGCTTCGGTGACGTTGGCTGCTTATGAATGTAACTCTGTGAATTTCCCGGAACCTCCCTACCCAGATAAAATCATCTGTCCCGATGAGAAGCTGGAAGCGACGATCTCTCTCTGGGCTATTATCTCCAAAGTCAGGCTGGAGGCCTGCATGTGGGTGAGACTCCATTGTTTAAATTACTTGTCAATTTTATTTGAATCTTACAGCAGTGTGTGATAAACAACATCTACAGGACTTTATTAATGTTAAAGAATTTTAGGAAAGCTCTGTACACAGTACTGTAATCTCCAGCGTTGCCCCGTTTATGTGCTGTTTGATCTCGATTGAAGTTGTGATAGACGCACTGCAGTTGTGCTCCATGCCCTGGATAAAGCACGGGAGATCAGCCAGGCTTCCTGCCTTTAATTGCTATCCAGCAAGTCCTGCTAGAAACATCTGCATGTGAAAAGCTGTCGAAGACGGGATCAGACTTGCCTTGTGATGCTTCCCCTCGTTGTCAAATTTACATCTGACACTCCCTGTCTAAGCTCAAATGCAAAGAATGACCACTTGGGTGTGGTACCTCAGAAAGAACCAGAAAGAGGAGAGAAAACTGGTAGAGAAGGTGGGTGGGGGGTGCGGGGGGTGGAAAGAGGAGATTACCATTACCTGATTCTTCTCCTGAGGGTGCTGACTTGTGAACGACACCTCCACCTCCACCAATAGCAGCAGTCTCCAGTACATTTTCTAAGTGAGCATCCTTTTTGTGTGTGAATCTAAACTGTGAGTGTTGACAGACTATTTAACCACGGCGGCTGCCACAACTGAGGCTGTTCCTGTCCATGTATGTGTATTTGTTCCTCTTAATCAGGGAGAGTATAAACCCTGGCTGACTTTTATTTTTATTCCCTGTTTGAAGTGGGATGAGATTTAATGCCTGTCGGCTGCACTGAGAACTCTGCATCGATCAAACTTGGACCTGACTGCTCTATATGATTGAGGTCCACAATATACCCACCCGTAAAACAGGAGCTCATAACTTCACTCTTTCTCTAATTGAAACTGTCAGGTAGAGAAAAGATGAGATTTGTTGTAAGCAGCAGCAACTACACTGTTGCCAGAAATCTGACTCTGTTGATATTTAAAATTTCGAGTGGGATAATAAATCTTTGAGTATTTTCTGTTCATGTCTGAATCAATGCATTTAAAATCAAGAGTTTGATTCCTCAAGAGTTTGATCATTACTGTCAACTGTTTAAAGTAGTTGGTAGAGGGGGGTTGAAAACTTTTTTCACTGAGGGTGGTGGGGGGGGGGGGTCTAGAACGCACTACCTGAAAGGGTGGTAGAGGCAGAAACCCCTCATCACATTTAAGAAGTACTTGGATGTGCACTTGAAGTGCCATAACCTACAAGGCTACAGGCTACGGACCAAGAGCTGGAAAGTGGGATTAGGCAGGATAGCTCTTTTTCAGCTGGCACAGACACGATGGGCCGAATGGCCTCCTTCGGTGCAGTAAACTTCTATAATTCAATGAACAAGCTAAATTTGGTACCCTGAGACACAAACTTGTGGGTTCAAGCCCCATTCAGGACTTGAGCACGATCTAAGCTGACAGTCCAGTGCAGTATTGAGGGAGTGCTGCATAAATGATGATGCCATCTTTTAGATGAGATGTTATCCATGTTGTGCTTGTTCAGATGCATGTAAAGATACCAGGATGCCATTTGAAGAAGAGCAGGAGAGTTCTTCTGGGGTCCTGACCAACATTCGTCCCTTAACCACCACCAAAAAACGATTAACTGACCATTATCCCATTGTTGCTTGTAGGATAATGTTGCGCATAAAAATAATTCCCCCCACATAAATTACTGCACCTCAAACTAATTCAATGTGAAGTGTTTTGGGACATTTTAGGTTTATAAGGCAGTATATAAATCTTCAAGTCCTCTTTCTTAATAATTCCTTTAATTATGAGGGAGAAGGGAATAGAGGGTTATGCTGATAGTTAGATGAGGAAAGATGGGAGGAGGCTCGAATGGAGCATAAAAGCCGGCATGGACTGGTTGGGCCGAATGGCCTGTTTCTGTGCCGTATATCCGATGTAATGATTACAGTACCTATGATTTGTCGTTCATGTACAACTTCAATCCATGATAGGAAATAAGTGAGCAAGGCACCCCTGTCTTTCCCTCAAACACTTGTGTGCTGGAAGTGTCATTATGCTGACTGGGATATACCTGGCAGGTTTTCAATGAGATTTTGTAAGCTGTTACTTGCAAGAGAGTTTAAAAGGAGGGTGCCACAATGTGGTGACACTCCCCACGCCATGTCCGATGCAGTAGCACAGGAGTCCCAGCCAACTATATCTCAGTGCGTTCCTGATTTCAGCGATGGGAAGATGGAGTAGAGGTTGGCTGTGCCCCTGGAGAGGGGTTGAGCCAGCCCCTTTTGAAGAGGGAGTTTGTAACCTGGAGACATGTTTTATGAATTGATTTTGGACCGGTGTTTTGAAGACTTGACTCAGGTACTTTGACGTTGCATCAGTTGGGCGACGTGTTCTATTAGCCCAACTGATTAGCTCCAAATCCTGCTCGTGTCTCAACACCTGTGAAATATGCCTTTCGCAGACAGCTCAATTCAACACTAAGGCTGAGGTCTGCTTCCCACATCGTGACTCCTGAACACCAGGAGGACATTTGTATGTTGGCAAGGAGCCTTTGAAAGTGAGAAAGTAGAGGACACACTACTGTGGAAGTAAACTAAATGCTAGAGTTTGTGTCCTGTTTCAATGTGATTCCTTTCTTTCCCTCTCTAACATAGTTACTCATTTTTATGAAGGCAGGTTGACTTAGGCCACTAAATGTCTGGAGCTTGGCTAGTAGTTGGGTGGAACAGAATGGAAATCTCTCCCCAGACCTCTATCAGATGGCCATTATAGGACGCACATCAGCACATTGTCAATAGAACATGAAAGGCTTGAAGTTTCAAGTGATGAGCCACTTTAGAATTCAAGCCTGCGCTTTGTGAATTGTTAAACCATCATCTTTCATTTGTGTGCTGTTTGACCTGTGTTTTGCTTTTCTTCATCCATTCTATTTACTGTTGATGCAGTAGAGGCCCTTCGAACCTTATACTAAATGTGTATGATCCTGCTCAAAGTAAGTCAAGGCAGGTTGCCATTAGACGTTATTTCAGTTCTGAAAACTGCTGTGCTGGAAGCAGACAATGTCTGAGTGCACACTGACTCATTTTGATTGAGTTAAAAATAGCTAACTGAATTGCCCTGCATCTCACAAGTGGTCCTGCCAAGTTCTGAGTTCATTTGGAAAGAAAAGCTAGGCAGTGGGTAGGGTAGGGAACTATATATATCTGTACTTATTTCTCTAAACAACTGGCACCTTGTCACCAATGCTCATTCAAAATATTCCCGTGGGTGCGTGGCCTGTTTATTTAAATACGCAATACCTTCAACGGGACAGCTTGTGAGCGGCCTTCACAGATTGCCGCACGGCTTATGGGAAACGCTGCTCATCACCCTGTTAACTGCAAACAACACGGATAATCAAATACTGTATGTCATTATTGTATATATTGTGTCCCAGACCTGCTTTGGAGTTTAAAATATGGGTTCATCTTGTACACCAGCCATATAATAGGACCTTCAACATCCGTTGTTACTGATTTTCACTGATCAATTCCTGATTTTTGTGGGGGTTATGAATATGTCCAAAAAAACATTTCCTTTTGAGACCTTACCAAAAATTAACTGGCAGATGTGTGCGAAATGCAGCCATGATAGTACAGGTATGTGCGTTATGTGTCGGACATGGCATACTGGGGTCGCTGATGTCATGCATAGCTTTAGATCCAACTTTTTGGCAGGAAAAGAAATGTAGGCTATGCTACTTGATTTTTTTTTTCCAGGCAGATAGATTTTAAGTCCCACTGTGTGGACTTTACTTTTTATGCTGCAGCAAATGTCAATCTTTACATTCCTAGTTGGATATAGAACAAGGACAGCAGTGTGCTGATATAGTTACCACACTGATGTTCTTCTGGAGACCAAGGCCATCCATTAAAGGCAGACTTCAATTGCAACCAAAGGCATTTTTTTTAATAAGTAAGATCACAATATTTCCCCTGTGTATAATCTACAGCCATTTTCAATATCCCCCCATCATGGTACCAGCTATACACAATTTACTTTTAATTTAAAAAAAAAAATAGGATTAAGTGAGTGTTAGTGAATCCCATAACCTAAGGCAAAAAGGGCCACATTACACCAAAATTCTAAAAGGGCAAAGTGTGTTAGAAAGACAAGCCTGAAGGCTCTGTGCTTCAATGCGAGGAGTATTCGGAATAAGGTGGACGAATTAACTGCGCAGACAGCAGTTAACGGGTATGATGTAATTGGCATCACGGAGACATGGCTCCAGGGTGACCAAGGCTGGGAACTCAACATCCAGGGGTATTCAACATTTAGGAAGGATAAACAGAAAGGAAAAGGAGGCGGGGTGGCATTACTGGTTAAAGAGGAAATTAATGCAATAGTAAGAAAGGACATAAGCTTGGATGATGTGGAATCGGTATGGGTGGAGCTATGGAATACCATGGGGCAGAAAACGCTAGTGGGAGTTGTGTACAGACCACCAAACAGTAGTAATAAGGTTGGAGACAGTATCAAACAAAAAATTAGGGATGCATGCAATAAAGGTACAGCAGTATCATGGGTGAGTTTAATCTACATATTGATTGGGCTAACCAAACTGGTAGCAATGTGGTGGAGGAGAATTTCCTGGAGTGTATTAGGGATGGTTTTCTAGACCAATATGTCGACGAACCAACTAGGGAGCTAGCCATCCTAGACTGGGTGATGTGTAATGAGAAAGGACTAATTAGCAATCTTGTTGTGCGAGGCCCCTTGGGAAAGAGTGACCATAACATGGTAGAATTCTTTATTAAGATGGAGAGTGACACAGTTCAGAAACTAGGGTCCTGAACTTAAGGAAAGGTAACTTTGATGGTTTGAGGTGTGAATTGGCTAGAATAGACTGGCAAATGATACTTGAAGGTTGATGGTGGATAGCCATTTAAAGATCACATGGATGAACTTCAGCATTTATACATCCCTGTCTGGAGTAAAAATAAAACGGGGAAGGTGGCTCAACCGTGGCCAACAAGGGAAATTAAGGATAGTGTTCAATCCAAGGAAGAGGCATATAAATTGGCCAGAAAAGGCAACAAACCTGAGGACTGGGAGAAATTTAGAATTCAGCAGAGGAGGACAAAGGGTTTAATTAAGAGGGGAAAAATAGAGTACGAGAAGAAGCTTGCCGGGAACATAAAAACTGATTGCAAAAGCTTCTATAGAGAAAAAGACTAGTGAAGACAAATGTAGATCCCTTGCAGTCTGATTCAGGTGAAATTATAATGGGGAGCAAAGAAATGGCAGACCAATTGAACAAATACTTTGGTTCTGTCTTCACGAAGGAAGACACAAATAACCTTCCGGAAGTACTAGGGGACCGAGGGTCTAGTGAGAAGGAGGAACTGAAGGATATCCTTATTAGGTGGGAAATTGTGTTAGAAAAATTGATGGGATTGAAGGCCGATAAATCCCCGGGGCCTGATAGTCTGCATCCCAGAGTACTTAAGGAAGTGGCCCTAGAAATAGTGGATGCATTGGTGATCATTTTCCAACAGTCTATGGACTCTGGATCAGTTCCTGTGGACTGGAGGGTAGCTAATGTAACACCACTTTTTTTAAAAAGGGAGGGAGAGAGAAAGCGGGTAATTATAGACTGAGCCTGACATCAGTAGTAGGGAAAATGTTGGAATCAATTATTAAAGATGAAATAGCAGCGCATTTGGAAAGCAGTGACAGGATCGGTCCAAGTCAGCATGGATTTATGAAGGGGAAATCATGCTTGACATATCTTCTGGAATTTTTTGAGGATGTAACGAGCAGAGTGGACAAGGAAGAACCAGTGGATGTGGTGTATTTGGACTTTCAAAAGGCTTTTGACAAGGTCCCACACAAGAGATTGGTGTGCAAAATCAAAGCACATGGTATTGGGGGTAATATACTGACGTGGATAGAGAACTGGTTGGCAGACAGGAAGCAGAGAGTCGGGATAAACGGGTCCTTTTCAGAATGGCAGGCAGTGACTAGTGGGGTGCCGCAGCTCTTTACAATATACATCAATGATTTAAATGAAGGAATTGAGAGTAATATCTCCAAGTTTGCAGATGACACTAAACTGGGTGGCGATGTGAGCTGTGAGGGGGACACTAGGAGGCTGCAGGGTGACTTGGATAGGTTAGGTGAGTGGACAAATGCATGGCAGATGCAGTATAATGTGGATAAATGTGAGGTTAACCACTTTGGGGACAAAAACGCGGAGACAGAATATTATCTGAATGGCGGCAGATTAGGAAAAGGGGAGGTGCAACGAGACCTGGGTGTCATGATTCATCAGTCATTGAAGGTTGGCATACAGGTACAACAGGCGGTGAAGAAGGCAAATGGTATGTTGGCCTTCATAGCTAGGGGATTTGAGTATAGGAGCAGGGAGGTCTTACTGCAGTTGTACAGGGCCTTGGTGAGGCCTCACCTGGAATATTATGTTCAGTTTTGGTCTCCTAATCTGAGAAAGGATGTTCTTTCGATTGAGGGAGTGCAGCGAAGGTTCACCAGATTGATTCCCGGGATGGCAGGACTGACATATGAGGAGAGACTGGATCAACTGGGCCTTTATACACTGGAGTTTAGAAGGATGAGAGGGGATCTCATAGAAACAAATAAGATTCTGACGGGCCGGGCGGGTTAGATGCAGGAAGAATGTTCCTGATGTTGGGGAAGTTCGGAACCAGGGGACACAGTCTTAGGATAAGGGGTAGGCCATTTAGGACTGAGATGAGGAGAAACCTCTTCACTCAGAGTTGTTAACCTGTGGAGTTCCCTGCTGCAGAGAGTTGTTGATGCCAGTTCATTGGATATATTCAAGAGGGAGTTAGATATGGCCCTTACACTTAAGGGGATCAAGGGGTATGGAGAGAAAGCAGGAAAGGGCTACTGAGGTGAATGATCAGCCATGATTTTATTGAATGGTGGTGCATGCTCGAAGGGCCGAATGGCCTACTCCTGCACCTATGTTCTATGTTTCTATAAATGTGAAGTTTGCAAACTGTGTAAATAATTCTGGGTTGCATTTAGCTTGACGACATTTCTAGTCTCGTGTTTTTTTTCTTAGCGATGTTCAAAATAAAAACTCTTTCTTTCACTGAATTTTCTTTTTAATTTACAGATTTGAGGGTCCAGGTTTGTCTCCCCACTGCCTCTTTCTCTATTTTTTTCCAAATAAAAATAAAACCCAGGTTTCTCAATTAGAAATAAAAACTTCACCTAATAGACCTTTAATAATTCCCTGCTAGCGAGCACTATTGGCCAAGATGGTGGCGCCAGCAGTAACTGTGTACCAGTACATTCATATCATCCATTTGTCACTTTTTCCTCTGCTTCAAACCCCCAGCCTCGTCATATTTAAATGGAACTTCCTCGCCTGAGTCCTAACTTTAGTCCAAGCTCACACTGCTGAATTAAAGTTTACCAGGAGGTTAAGTTTGAGTGGAAAAATTTAATGTATCTTTTTTAAAAATACCAAGTTGCCCCTGCGTGATTTAATATCTGAGATTGAGGAAAAATATAAGTTGCACCCCGTCCCTCAAATTCTGAGTCTTGTACAAGATAGGGGGCCACATGAAAATACTTCTGGCCACCATAATTCTCACCAAGTTGGGTGGCATCTAGTTAGAGGTGGCTGCAGGGAGAGGAGATTTAATATTGGCAGCAGAAACCAGGACTGGAGTCGGGAGGGTGAGTTGCCATTTAAATATCGGGTGTTGGGAAGAAGAGAGCGACAATAGATAGAAATACACTGGTTGAAATGAAAAAGAACAGACCCAAGGCAACATGGTGAAAATTATGGTAGCTACAAGTCTTGTTATGGTTACCCCTTACATTATCGGAAAGCCATAGATCTTTGGGGAAAAGAATGCAGCTTGTACATGAGTAAATATGGGATGTGTTTTTCCTTAACCTCAGATTAAATCTGGCAGGAGGAACTTGGTATTTTTAAAAAGCTAAATTGAATTATTCCACTCATCATCTGGCAAGTGTGGTGTGGAGACATGAAGCTATAAAATTGCACCTGGGGGACAAGTTCTATTTTGCTCCTTCCAAGGAGTCTGAGTAATAATACTTAATGCTGCCATATCTGTATCTGATGCATAACCTCCAGAATTTTAGCTCCATAAGCCGTAAATCATGGTATGATGAAAAAAGTACACTATTCATCAATTTTTTTTTAATTGTCCGATTTTAAATTCTTTGCTGGATTTTGGTGGTGCAGTGTGTTGGAGCTCCCGAGTGCTACGCCACAATGTAGGCTGCCAGCTTAGTCTACATTCAGTTTCTATCTTATCTACACTGATGACGGGCAGAGGCGAGAGGGGCCGGGAAACCCGGCCGGCATTTTTCCTGTACCTTTTGGAAGTACAGATGGAGTCTAACCGTAGAAGGCAAGAGGAAAAAAAATCTTCAGAAAAGGGGAGCCCAAAATTGATGAAGGCCTCTACCTGTCCAAGGGACTGCCGATGGCCGCCAAGGTGCCTGGTGGCTCTTTGGGAGGGATATTCATGAAGAAGGTCCCTCGAAGGTCGGCAGGCGGCAAATGAGCGACTTACGCCGCCAATCTGGGCGGCAGCCAGTGGGAGCTCCTCATCTCCGTGGCAAAGGCGCTTGCCGCCCAAGTGCCGCCGAGGATGGAATCAGGCCCACCGGGGGTCGAAGAGCTGGAAAGGAAGAGCATCAACAAAAAAAACATCCGAAGACCTTCAGCGGACCCCATTCAGGTAAGTCCCTGTAATCCGTTCACTGACCTTTTTTTCAGCATCTTCCGACTTGCCGTCCGGGACAGACCAGCCTCCAGCCAGCGGTCCACTCCCGTTCTGCCGCCGACTCCCGCCCGCATGAATATCTCATCTTGGCGGGCGGGAGCTCAGTTGCGCGACGCTGATGTCAGCAGGCGCTTCCCGGCGGCTCTCCCCTCCTGCCCGCTCCAGGCCACGTCGAAAGTGGCACTGGGCGGTATGAGCGGAGGAATGTCGCGGTAAGTTCATCAATTTCGGGCCCAGGAGGTCTTCCTCGACAACTAAAAATAGTCTTTGGCTTGGCTTGTTTTCCCCCTCTTGACACATACATTTACTTCTCGTCTAACTTGAGGTTTTTACCCCTGTCCTAGTTTTCTTTATTTTTTTTTAATTAGCTCTTGTCTCAATCAAGTGCTTCTTTTGTCTTTTAAACTCTGTTTTGGTTGATGAAAACCGCCACAGAAAGTAGTTGGGATGCAAACACAGACTTGTTTCAAGATAAGAGTAGAGCCTAGAAAGAGTGGGTGGAAAGGACCTTATTCCCTTTAGCAGAGGGGTCAATAACCAGGGGGCAGGGATTTAAAGTAATTGGTAGAAAGATTAGGGGAGGTTTGAGGAGAACCATTTTTACCTAGAGGGTGGTGGTGGGGGCCTGTAACTCACTGCCTGAAAGGGTGGTAGAGACAGAAACCCTCACCACATTTAAAAAGTACTTGGATATGCACTTGCAGTGGCGTTCCCAGGGCTCTCTCCAGCATACCGCTCCTGGGAACGCAGTGTATCTCCAGCATACGCGACGTTCCGGGAGCGGAATTTCCAGCATATGCAATGTTCCCGGGAGCGGCATCTCCAGCGGCCAGCATAGTTCTTTGAGGATGTAACGAACAGGGTGGATAAAGGGGAACGAGTGGATGTGATGTATTTGGACTTCCAGAAGGCATTTGACAAGGTGCCACATAAAAGGTTACTGCACAAGATAAAAGTTCACGAGGTTGGTGGTAATATATTAGCATGGATAGAGGATCGATAACTAACAGAAAAGAGAGTCGGGATAAATGGTTCATTCTCTGGTTGGAAACCAGTAACTAGTGGGATGCTGCAGGGATCAGTGCTGGGACCCCAACTATTTACAATCTATATTAACGACTTGGAAGAAGGGACTGAGTGTAACGTAACCAAGTTTGCTGACGATACAAAGATGGGAGGAAAAGCAATGTGTGAGGAGGACACAAAAAATTTGCAAAAGGACATAGACAGGCTAAGTGAGTGGGCAAAAATTTGACAGATGGAGTATAATGTTGGAAAGTGTGAGGTCATGCAGTTAGACAGAAAAAAAATCAAAGAGCAAGTTATTATTTAAATGGAGCAAGATTGCAAAGTGCCGCAGTACAGCTCGACCTGGAGGTACTTTTGCATGAAACACAAAGATAGAATGCAGTAACAGCAAGTGATCAGGAAGGCCAATGGAATCTTGGCCTTTATTGCAAAGGGGGATAGAGTATAAAAGCAGGGAAGTCTTGCTACAGCTATACAGGGTATTGGTGAGGCCACACCTGGAATACTGCGTGCAGTTTTGATTTCCATATTTACGAAAGGATATACTTGCTTTGGAGGTAGTTCAGAGAAGGTTCACGAGGTTGATTCTGGGGATCGGGGGTTGACTTATGAGGAAAGGTTGAGTAGGTTGGGCCTCTACTCATTGGAATTCAGAAGAATGAGAGGTGATCTTATCGAAACGTATAAGATTATGAGGGGGCTTGACAAGGTGGATGCAGAGAGGTTGTTTCCACTGATGGGGGAGACTAGAACTAGAGGGCACGATCTTAGAATAATGGGCTGTCCATTTAAAACAAAGATGAGGAGAAATTTCTTCTGAGGGTTGTAAATCTGGAATTTGCTGCCTCAGAGAGCTGTGGAAACTGGGATATTGAATAAATTTAAGACAGAAATCGACAGTTTCTTAAACGGTAAGGGGTTATGCAGAGTGGGCAGGGAAGTGGAGCTGAGTCCATGATCAGATCAGCCATGATCTTATTGACTGGTGGAGCAGGCTCGAGGGGCCGTATGGCCTACTCCTGCTCCGATTTCTTATGTTCTTAAGTAACCTATAGGGCTACGGACCAAGAGCTGGAAAGTGGGATTAGGCTGGATAGCTCTTTGTCAGCCAGCACAGACACGATGGGCCGAATGGCCTCCTTATGTGCCGTAAATTTCTGTGATTCTATTCAATTTCAAGCAACAGTGTATTGTAAATTTCAAGTCTGTGCTTCCTGTCAATTTTTTCCATTATGAATTTCTGTCCCTACATTTATAATGGAAACTGCCTCTCTAAATTTGTCACGCTGTAATTATACCCTCCTGCCAGTGTTGGTGTGGCTGTGCCTCTGCTTGGGAGGATGTCCAGATTGCATAGTTTCCATTACTAATGCGGTCAAAGAAAAATAGAACTATTATAAAAAGAACCTATTGTATGACTCTGAAATGGGGATTGAATTATTTATGCATGCCCTGGTCCAATTATCCCCGAGTCTTTTAACCCATTTCACCTGAAGACTGCACCACTTCTTTGAACTCCTTATGTGCAACCCTATAGGAGATCGACTGGTAATTTTCTGGTTGAATTGTCAAAACTTTTTATTAAAAACTGATGGTTCAACAGGAGATTCTGCAGTTGATGCACTTTTGAGGTGAGACACCTATAGAAAATTAAACTTTGGATAATTTCTTTTTTCAAAACTTGGTCTATTGGTCGTCTGCTTTGACTGCTACTGAAAATAAAATAAACCTGGTTCCTGAGTGCCACAATGTGCAATTGTTTGGGCACTAATTCTCTCCAGAATGTTTTGAAATCCAGAAAAAAAATTGGAAATAACTAAAAAGGAAGGCTTCCATTTATATAGCGCCTTTCATGATGAACATCCCAAAGTGGCTTACAGTCAATGATGAACTCTTGAAGCACAGTCACTGTTGTAATGTAGGAAATGCGGCAGGCAATTTGCACACAGCAAGCTCCCAAAAGTGACAATGACCAGATAATTTTTTTTAATTCAGTGATGTTGGTTGAGGGGTAAATATTGGCCAGGACACCAGCGATAACTCCCCTGCTGCTGTTCAAAATATTGCTCGTGGGATCTTTCACGTCCACCTGAGAGGGCAGAAGGGATTTCGGTTTAACGTCTCATCCGAATGCAGAACCTCTGACAGTGTAGCGCTCCCTCAGTATTGCACTGGAGTGTCAGCCTGGATTATGTGCTCAAGTCTCTGGCGTGTGACTTGAACCCACAATCTTTTGACTCGGATGCAAGAGTGATAACAACTAAGCCACGGCTAACTTTGTGAATGATTGAAGTAGTTTGCTGGGTTGAAGAATGAGGAAGTGCTTTTTTTTAAGAAATTCAATTTACCAGCCTCTCTGTGCAGACACTATCAAACTGTACTTAGAAATGCCTTAATTTGCAGAAATAATTTGAATTTTCCATTTGAAGAAAATTCATTTTAGTGTAAAGGCCAAGTTAATCTCAGTTTTACTTTACAATGAGTAATCACCACGGTTATGGAAAGTCACCTACCCACGACTTTCTACTGAATGCCCTCAATATCCTTTTTGGTTTGAATTTGTTGAATGAGCCAGTCAGTGAGGCTATTTAGTATTGTCAGTTGAGTCTCTCCAGTGTCTGTTGTGCAACTTGACCCATGTGATCTCTGACACTGGTTTCAATTGTCTGAGGGGGTCGGAGAGGAATTTTCCTTATTGGCCCTGGGGTTTTTTCCTCTCTTGTCTCTTGAGATTACATGACCCCAACTGTGGGGAGTGCCTCGTTGTGAAATGCCAGCCATCACGGGACATCGTGATGGACCAGTTGGTCTTTTCCTGCCCATCACTTTTGTATATTTGATCTCACCAGATTTTGAGTGGACACACCGTTTTCATGCTACTGGAACAATAGAGCAGGTTTCCTGTTATCGCTGAAGCCATGGGAGTTCAACAAGATTGAACAAACATCATAGGTGGTCTCTCTTAAACAAACATAGAAATTGCATATCTGCAGACCTAACCTGAAAAAGTTTTTGTTGCTCTTTCAGCCACTGTGACCCCACCCTTATGCCCTGATTAAATCCCTGGTTTTACCACCTCTATTTTCAAAGGCCAGTTAGAAACCTTTCTGTTTGACTGTGCTTTGAGCCCCCACCACAACTTGGTGTTTCCCTTTTGTTCCCCCTCTCTTCATTTCTTCTATCCTGAAGCGGCTCTAACATGGCTCTCTGCACCTTCCTGCGTCTCTGCTTCACATTGTAACTGTGCATTTGTAAAGTGAGCCATTGGAGGACCCACACAAACGTTTTGAAAGGTCGTCGACCTGAAACGTTAACTGTTTCTCTCTCCACAGATGCTGCCTGACCAGCTGAGTATTTCCAGCATTTCCTGTTGTTTGATTTCCAACATCTAAACCACTTTGCATCTTTTTGCTCCTACAATGTGATGAAGCCAGATGTGGTGATGAATGGCTAGACCAGTTGTGCGCCAGATACCCTCAAGTCTGTGTCCCTTGCACTGTGGGAGCTTGAAAACCATAGCCATTACAGGAGGAACGACTGGGATGGGAGGGAATAAAGAAATGATTGTACATGGAGCTGAATCAGCATAAGAGGAGATAATGATCAGGTTGCTCCAAGGGCCATTTACAATGTGCAAAAATTACTTGGAAGTGGGGACAGAAACCTAAATTTGCAGATTTTACCAAATTGGGAAGAGCCATAAGCAATCAGGAACAGGTTGATCAAATATTGAAGGAATTGGATAGATTGGGATCATCATCATAGGTGGTCCCTCGAACGAGGATAACTTGCTTCCACACGAGTTCAGTGTTTCGATGAAGGACCCAATGTTCCAGTCCTGAACTCCAGTTGAGGGGGTGGAAGATGCCTGTGTGTGGATTTTTTTAACGTGTGGTGACCGTTGCACACCAGCCACCACACGGGCTTGACAGAGCTAGGCCTTTATCCAGTGGCAAGGGTTAACCAGGACGACTGGAGACCTGCTCTGCTGCACGGACCTAGTGCGCGCACATATCGCAGTGTGGGCTGGGCCCGTGCTGCCCCGGCCCTCGGCTCTTCTGGGCCTCGTACCCTCATCTGTCACACCTCCGCCACAACCACTTGCCGCTCTTCCGCCCCGACCTTCCCACTCCTCTGTACCTGGGCCCGGCCGATGTTCCTGCCCACGCTCCAAAACGGCGACCAGGCTTTTGATGACGTCACCCAGTCGCCCATCTCAAAATCCTTGGAGCAGCTCGCGCTGGAGGTTGAAGCGATACGACGTTCCTGCTCTTTTATAGCCCGACCTGCGGAGCTGTTCTGTCGCAGGCAGGGGACAGAGGAAGGTGTGGATACTGGTGGAAAGCATTCAGGTGGCAGTTACAGAAACAATGCTCATTTCTTGTGTCCAATTCTGGGCACCGCATTTTAGGAAGGATGTGTGAAGGCTTTGAAGAAGGTACAGAAGAGATTTACCAGACTAGTTCCAGAGATGAGGGAATACAGTTGTGTGGATAGACTAGAGCATCTAGGGGTGGGTGGGGGGGGTTCTCCTTGGAGCAGTCATGGCTAAGAGGAGATGTGACAGAGGTATTTAAAATCATGAAGGGTTTAGATAGAGTAAATAAAGAGAAACTGTTTCCAATGGCTGACTGGTCGATAACCAGATTTAAGGCGATTGGCAAAAGAACCAGAAGCGTCATGAGGAAATACTTTTTTACACAGCGAGTGGTTAGGATTTGGAATGCACAGCCTGATAGGGCGGTGGATACAGATTCAGTAGTAGCCTTCAAAAAAGAGAATTGCGTAAATACTTGGAGAAAAATTTGGAGGAATATGGGGAAAGAGCGGGGGAGTGGGACTGACCGGATTGCTCTTCGAAAGGCCAGCGCAGACTCGATGGGCCGAATGGCCGCCTCCTGTCCGGTACTATTCTATAATTCTATGCTGTATTTTGCTTTTGTAAACTTTTCACCCTTTATGGATGTTCTTCTATTCCAATAGCAAATACATTTTAGCAGCAAGATCCCAACAAGGCAGCTTTCAATGCCGTTTTAAACATAGTATGAACTCCAGTAAACCACAACCTGATTAGTTTTACCTCAGAAATAATACAAGTGCAATATTCTTGGCAGGTTGGGCAGGAATAACCTCCCTAGCTTGCAGTCATCACATGCAAATGAAGTATCTGGGAAAACAGAGTTGCGAGGATGTGTTCAAGGAAGTGTATTTCACAGAAAGCAGGTGTGCAGGGAGCTATTTTGAAATAATTGTTCTATGCACTCAAAATCCTCCCTCCATGAAAACGCCCTGTGAAGGCTGCAATAAGGAAGTCCTGGTGCTCCCCATGTATGTTTTGGAAAAATACAGAGCTGATTCACAGCCAAAGAAAATGTAAATTATTTGAATGAGACGGTCAGATCAAATCTCCGCTCCACAAGGCCTGTGATTCTGTAATATAATGTTTAGCCATTATCTTCCTTCCCTTGGGAGAGAATGATCACGATTTTACCAGCTGTCCACTCTAGCTTACAGTACGGGTCGCCAGTTCGCAGGCAGGCCATTTTTCTTTTCCTCAAGTCCAGGAATGCTGAGGCCTGCTAACTCAACAAACAGACCCGAGATTGAATCCAGGGCTTTTTCATGGCTTGTAGCAATGATCAGTTCCTAATGTGCCTTTTGTGGAAGTTTTTTTTTTCCTTTCCTGGAGTCTCCCTGGGCCCCACACCCTTTTATTGAAAGATGGGCTGGAGAGCTACTCCCAATTGCTGCTTGGAAGCCAGACATCAGATTAGTGGCCCAGATTGTCTGACTTTTCTGGCCGTTGTCAGGGCAGCATTGGGCCTTTGCTCTGTGTAGCCGTGCCTGGGAATGTGTGCAGAACTGGAAGTACATCCTACCACTTTGGTCTATTGCATTGTAGGTTCAACATCCAGTGATCTTCTACAGCTTTGCTTTTTTTAAAAAAACATGGTTTCTACTGAAAGTACATTTTGTGCAAGAGAACATTGCAATGCATAAAATCTTTTGAGGAGGCAATTTATAATGCCTGTTTTCCCAATGCATTCTAGATCATAGAATGAAACACAAGAGGAGGAGGCCATTTGGCCCATCATGCCTGTGCTGGCTCTGTGAAAGAGCTATCCAATTAGTCCCATTCCCCTACCCTTCCCCCATAGCCCTGCACACTTTTCCCCCTTCAAGCATTTATCCAATTCCCTTTTGAAAGTTACAATTGAATCTGTTGCTACCACCCTTCCAGACAGCGAGATCCAGATGATGATAACTGGCTGTATAAAAAAAATTCTACATCTCTGGTTCTTTTGCCAATCACTTTAAATCTGTGGTTAGTCCTCTGGTTACTGACCCTTCTGTCACTGGAACCAGTTTCTCCTTATTTACTCAATCAAAACCCTTCATGAATTTCAACACCTATTAAATCTCCCCATGACCTTCTCTACCCGAAGGAGAACAACCCCCGCTTCTCTAGTCTCTCCACGTAATTGAAGTCACGCACATTCTAGTAAATCACTTCTGCACCTCTTTAAGGCCTTGACATCCTTCGTAAAGTACACAGTACTCCAGCTGGGGCCGAACAAGTGATTTGTAAAGATTTATAAACGAACACAGCAGTTATTCTGTCCTATCGATATCCTACAAATAGCCATGAAAGAACTGATCAATCTTATCATTTTTTGGCCAATATGTCATGAGAACTTGCTACTTGCCTTTGAACTGTGCCATGGTATCTACAGGCAAGCAGGATCTCAAATGTCTTGTTTGAAGGACTGCACCTCTGACAATCCAGCACTGGAGTGTCGGCTTGGCTTAAAGACTCCAGTCCTCGAGTGGGACTCTATTCCACAGCCTTCGGTGCAGAGGTTAGCATGTAAAGTGGTTCAAGTTCAAGTTCTCATCACCCCTGTGCTCACTGACTTATGTTGGCTCCTGGTTAAGCCAATTTCGAAATTCTCATCCTTGTTTACAAATCCCTCCATGGCCTCGCCCCTCCCTATCTCTGTAATCTCCTCCAACTCCCCGCCCCGCCGAGATGTCTGTGCTCCTCTAATTCTGCCCTCCTGAGCATCCCTGATTCTAACTGCTTAACCATCGGTGGCCGTGCCTTCTGTTACCTGGGCCCTAAGCTCTGGAACTCCCTCCCTAAACCTCTCCACCTCTCTACCTCTCTTTCCTCCCTTAAGACGCTCCTTAAAACCTACTTCTTTGACCAAGCTTTTTGTCATCTGTCGCAATTTCTTCTTATGTGGCTCGGTGTTTGTTTATAGCACTGCTGTGAAGCGCCTTGGGATGTTTTCCTACGTTAAATGCGTTATATAAATAAAAGTTGTTATAATTCTGTGGCAAATTCTGTTATGATAAAAAGAACCGTGCTGCATTAGTATGATAGATTGGGGCCTGTTCTTGGAGACCCACTCAACATAAACTACCCCCTTAGCACAGCAACCCACTGGCAATGAGAGGTACCAATCTCAGCCCATGTGTATGCTGGACCCCTTGCCACTGCTCCCTAACCTGACTAGCCCCAGAGCCTTGTGCTAAACATGCTGCCTCTGCCCCCCAGCCTGCATTGGTCTCAGTACAAGAAGCCTGTGCAGCAATACATTTCACCCACAGATAATGTTGTGTCAAGGACGCACGGTTCCCTAAGCTGTGAACGAGAACATATGCTCTTAAAATGTGTGCGATTGTCTGCCTAAATATAACAATGACCTGAATAAAATTTCTCCAAGAATGTAGCATTGACCATAAATTATTTGAATGTCCACCAATATGTATAGTAACATCAGAAATGCAAATGCACATTCTTGAGAACCTAATAATTAAAAAAAATAAATAAATTCTCCTTTGTAACAGGCGGGCATAGCATGTTGGCACTCAGTGTTCTGGAGATCGGTAGGAATGTGAGCTTATTCCCCAAACAATGAATTTGTGATCCTGGGTCAGCCTGCATGAGACTCATTAATTATAGACCCATTTCGCAGATCCATTGAAGGAGCACAGCTTTCTGTTGAAGGGAAGGTGATTTGGAAACGTTGTACAGTGTATTGCCGATTGTATTATTAATTTATAGATGAGCTTCTGTGTAGGTTCATTTGTGGCTGCACAAAACTTTAATGCACTTTACCTCCTCTGAGAAACCCGCAATTCTTTGCATTTTTCATTCCTTTAAAGATCCTGATCATCTTTCAGATTGGTAACTTTCAACAGTGAAATGAGATTAATCAGATCAGGGTGTGGGGGTGTGTGGTGATGGTAGGGGGGTGTGTGGTGATGGTAGGGGGGTGGGGGGTGATGGTAGGGGGGTGGGGGGTGATGGTTGGGGGGTGATGGTAGGGGGGTGGGGGGTGATGGTAGGGGGGTGGGGGGTGATGGTAGGGGGGTGGGGGGTGATGGTAGGGGGTGGGGGGTGATGGTAGGGGGGTGGGGGGTGATGGTAGGGGGGTGGGGGGTGATGGTAGGGGGGTGTGTGGTGATGGTAGGGGGGTGGGGGGTGCGTAGAAGAATATAGCAGGTGTGACAATCTGCATTTTTGCCTGTACTATGCGCCAGTATAATGTATATTTTGATACCGTTTTGCTTTCAGTAGCATCGGCAGTATTTTGCTTTTGTATTAATGTATATTTGGGTTAAGCCAGTAAAATAAACCAGATTCTGTGCTGTACATGCAAAGCTGCGCTTTAAGTGTGACTCCAATCCAGAAACCACTTGAACTCCTTCCAGATGCTGCTGGTAGCAGCTGCACTGTGCCATATTTAATATCTCACCCCACCAGTGACAAAAATGATCTTGATATTTACAGCAGTGGATTTCAATTGTTATGTGGGGAGGGGGAAGGGGGGGGCACCCGACAAATATTGAGAGCACCTTGAGCTAATTTTCCCCCCAAAATGTTTTGGCTACCTAGAGGAAAACCGTATCATCGTTGCACAGAACATTTATTAGTGTATAGCAGCCAAAAGAACACATTGAATCATCAAGGTTGTGCCTTGTGGCCCCTTTGGGATTCGCTTATGGATTCCAGTTTTAAAAACTTCTGGTTTAGAAGCACACAAACAGAAGAGAGTTATACAGAAAGTTTCCTGCTTTAATGTCAAGCCAGCAACTCTGCTTTTTCTTCTGCAGATAAAAACTTTCTCTCTTTTTAATCAAAAAAAGAACCACATCATCGTAGTTGCTTCGTTGTATGACATTCTGCGTATCTGCAGGCTTCCAACTTCATTTATTTTTCAAAAACCAGGGTTAACTGGTCCTGATAACAATGTTAACATTGATTTCAGACACTGATCCAGACACTACAATTGAAACAGTTTTGGTTATTCCAGTATCTTCTCTTCCCAAGTCATGTTTTCTGTTTTTCCACTCCATCCATATTTGGCTATAACATTTGGAAGTTTAAAAAATCGGAGCAGAATTTTGGAATCTGTTGCGGATGGATTAACATTGTGTTTCTTGTCAGACTGCTGTTGGATGCAAAGCAGAAAATCTTGGAAATCACTAGCACGTTGGTCTGTCTGCATCCGAAAGAGAAAGTAGGATGTTGGCTAACACATGCATTTCCAATATTGTTTTCATTTTAGATTTGAAACTATAGGTTTTTCCTTTTATCTTTATTGGTGTGTTCTGGTTCTAACATAAAATGTGTGCATCCTTAATGTTGGGCCAGCTAAATATTTCGACCGTTATTGTGATCTAAGCTTTTTTTTTTAAAGTGTATATATATATTTTGGCAATCATCGTTTATTCCCCTTCTTTTCTTTTACCTGCAGGGAGCTGGTACTGCAATAGGAGAGCTACCTCCCTACTTCATGGCCCGAGCAGCTCGCCTCTCGGGCACAGAAACAGATGAGGAGTTTGAGGAAATATTGGAACATGGTCAGAATGCAGAGGTGAGTTTATTTGTTGAGGGTGGTGGGGGGGGTGGGGGGGGTGTAGGATGGGCAGATTTTTACTGAATGAAGTAATTGTACAATTATCACAGTTCCAGTAACCGATTCCTCAGTGTCTGCCAGATAACATGGGAGCTATCGACAGCTCACATCTCCTTGAGAAAGTTATTGTTTTACAGACTGCAGTCACTTTTTATAACGCTGACTAGCTGGCAGTCAGAAGTGGATTGGAGCCAGGAGATTACAACGTTTCTTAAGTTGTACCTTTTTAATAGAGGCGTATTGATAAAACTGCAGAGATAGCAAGTAGAATCTGTCACTCTGCTCTCTTGTACTTAGTGTACAGCTATGTTTGAAGTAGTCTCTCTGGTTAAAGTTAATCAAAACCTATGAAAGGAAAGAAAGAACAAGAGATGTGCATTTATATGGCACCTTTTACAACCATCGGACGTCCCAAATTAAGTGGAACAATTTGGAGTGTGTTAACCGAGACCACAGAAAGTTGTAGAGTCCAGTTCATTGGATATATTCAAGAGGGAGTTAGATGTGGCCCTTACGGCTAAGTGGATCAGGGGGTATGGAGAGAAAGGGGAGTGGGGTCCTGAAGATGCATGATCAGCCATGATCATATTGAATGGTGGTGCAGGCTCGTAGGGCCAAATGGCCTGCTCCTGCACCTATTTTCTATGTTTCTATACTGTTTAGTTTAATTTTTTTTAATGATTTCTAATTTTGAGACAATGTTCCTGATAGTAGCTGACCATCTTTCTTACCAAGTTGCCTGCCCTGTAACATCAGCGGAATCATATGCTCTTTCTTGAGTCCTTTCCTGAAAAGAACATAAGAAATAGGAACAGGAGTAGGCCATATGGCCCCTCTAGCCTGCTCCTCCATTCAATAAGATCATGGCTGATCTGATCATGGACTCAGCTCCACTTCCCTACCTGCTCCCCATAACCACTTATCCCCTTATTGTTTAAGAAACTGTCTATTTCTGTCTTAAATTAATTCAATGTTCCAGCTTCCACAGTTCTCTGAGGCAGCGAATTCCACAGATTTACAACTATGAGAAGAAATTTCTCCTCATCTCAGTTTTAAATGGGAGGCCCCTTATTCTAAGATCATGCCGTCTAGTTCTAGTCTCTCCCATCAGTGGAAACATCCTCTGCATCCATCTTGTCAAGCCCTCTCATAATCTTATAAGTTTCTATAAGATCAGCTCTCATTCTTCTGAATTCCAATGAGTAGAGGCCCAACCTACTCAACCTTTCCTCATAAGTCAACCCCCTCATCTCCGGAATCAACCTTGTGAACCTTCTCTGAACTGCCTCCAAAGCAAGTATGTCCTTTCGGAAATATGGAAACCAAAACTGCACACAGTATTCCAGGTGTGGCCTCACCAATACCCTGTATAGCTTGTAGCAAGACTTCCCTGCTTTTATACTCCATCCCCTTTGCAATAAAGGCCAAGATTCCATTGGCCTTCCTGATCACTTGCTGTATCTGCATACTATCCTTTTGTGTTTCATGCACAAGTACCCCCAGATCTCGCTGTACTGCAGCACTTTGCAATCTTTCTCCATTTAAATAATAACTTGCTCTTTGATTTTTTTTTTCTGCCAAATTGCATGACCTCACACTTTCCAACATTATACTCCATCTGCCAAATTTTTGCCCACTCACTTAGCCTGTCTATGTCCTTTTGCAGATTTTTTGTGTCCTCCTCACACATTGCTTTTCCTCCCATCTTTGTATCGTCAGCAAACTGGGCTATGTTACACTCAGTCCCTTCTTCCAAGTCGTTAATATAGATTGTAAATAGTTGGGGTCCCAGCACTGATCCCTGCGGCACCCCACAAGTTACTGGTTGCCAACCAGCGAATGAGCCATTTATCCCGACTCTGTTTGTTTTCTGTTAGTTAGCCAATCCTCTATCCATGCTAATATATTACCCCCAACCTCGTGAACTTTTATCTTGTGCAGTAACCTTTTATGTGGCACCTTGTCAAATGCCTTCTGGAAATCCAAATACACCACATCCACTGGTTCCCCTTTATCCACCCTGTTCGTTACATCCTCAAAGAACTCCAGCAAATTTTTCAAATATGACTTCCCCTTCATAAATCCATGCTGACTCTGCCTGACTGAATTTTGCTTTTCCAAATGTCCTGCTACTACTTCTTTAATAATGGACTCCAACATTTTCCCAACCACAGATGTTAGGCTAACTACTCTATAACTTATCTCAGAACAAGCTGGCTTGTGACAGATTAATTTTGCCTGTTAAAAGAATGCATCCGCACATCAACTTTCAAATCTTAACTTAGTAATTAGTGACGCGTATTAGACCAAAGAAAAGTGTGGAGAGAATGTCCAAGAAATTGTTTCTTTCCTTGTAGCTTTGTTTGGGATATGGAAGGCTCCAATTGTGAAACAATGGCGGAACCAGATTCCATAATGGCTTTTAGGATTTTTTTTTTAATCATTAAGAAAATAAGCAGGTACAGGAAAGGGAAAGAGAATGCCGTAAACCCCAAATAAATTAGGGGGGGTGGGGGGGACATTGATGTTGACTCTCTTTGTCATCTAATATTTATTTCTAAGTACTTCTCATCCACAGAATCCAGATGTGTAACTTAATATCCCAGCCAGTCCAGATTCCATAATCCTAAAAGTTTCCCTCTGTAATGATGACTATGTTCATTTCGTAGGAAGGTTTCACAGAATGTTTTGAGTCAGTTTACTGATCAGACATTACTAGGAATTGCCTGGACTGAAGATGCTTAAATGACGAATGGCAGCACTGACTAAACTGGATGACTAATGCTGCTTTTTTTCTCTCCATTTTCCCTAACCCCCCTCCCCCCAAAAAAAAGACCAATCTGATAGTTACCCATTATTTAATGTCCGGGTGGGGGGGTAGGGGGGGCGGGTGCTTCTGGGTCTGGGATAGAGGTGCAAGGACATTGTTTCTAATGTGTAGCTGGTCTGGTTCTGTTGAAAGCGCGAGAAAGTATGATTTCTGATGATGGTACTGCATTAGCAGTGAAGCTCTCACCTATGCCTGAAATATTCCTGCAGCATCTCTGTCAACATGCACGTATTCTATTACTGAACTGTTTTCAACTCTAACTCGGCTGTTGGAAGATGCATGGGCAGGAGTGGAAGAGAGAGAAATGAGCAAGTTTATGCATTTATAAAAACTTTAATCTTTTTGAGAGCCAAGTGTTCCAGAACACATGGAAACACAATACTGTGTGTGGGAATCAGGGGTGAGGATAACTTTTTGATGCTGCTGAGGTTTGGCTGATGAGAGGAATTTGGAATGCAGTGAATACAACTACCAGCACCCCTCTCCTGGGGTTTGGCGTTTAGTACACCGCTCATTCGCTGGTGTGGTTTTTGAGTGGTACTGATCCTGATTTTGTAGCTGTCCCGATACAGTCCAGTGAAGCTTTGAATTCCTTTATCTACTGATGGCAATACTTTGGGAATTAAAATTGACTTCACTACTAGGAAACCTGTTGTGTTTTTCATAATTAATTTTGTATTTGGAAGTTCCTGGTGGTGAAGAATAGAACCATTTTATCACTTTGTGTCCAGCCCCAAAGTTGATTGCAACCAGTCAGATGTGACAAGAGCCAGATGCACAGTGCAATTCTGCACTAGCAGTGTACCCTATCCCCAGTTTCAGAGAAATACACTAGTTGCATTTGTTTCCGCATGGCCTCTCTGGGGTTGCTGGTTTGGTGCTGAATTATGGGCAGCTTTTGCTGTAATCTGGGACCCAGAAAGGCATTTAGTGGAGGCTGCCTGAGCTCTCCGAGATCTTTACAGACAAGAGCTTGGCATTTCGTTTGCTGCTGATGGTGTTGGGCTTTGGTTCCATGCTGGATGCGTTCTGATGTTGTACTATAATGTGGCCATTCTTCATGTGTGAACCTAGACGGTGAGTGGCGGCAAGCTGTCTGACTGTGGGACGAACACTGCCAAACCAGGGACTGCCCTCACATTATCATCAAGCCACAAGCACGTCCAAGTAGGGGTTACTGGTGGTAATTAGAAGTGGGAACCCTGGCTGAGTATCTCCTCCCACAAAACGTAGTCAGAAGCAAACCGCTTCACCCTAAACCCGCCACAGGTGATCGGCACAGACCGAAGGAACGAACCTGGAATCTTAGGGTATTCAACATTTAGGAAGGATAGACAGAAAGGAAAAGGAGGCGGGGTGGCGATGCTGGTTAAAGAGGAAATTAATGCAATTGTAAGGAAAGACGTTAGCTTGGATGATGATGAATCGGTATGGGTGGAGCTACGAAATACCAAAGGGCAGAAAACGCTAGTGGGAATTGTGTACCGACCTCCAAATAGTAGTAGTGATGTTGGGGAGGGCATCAAACAGGAAATTAGGGGTGCATGCAATAAAGGTGCAGCAGTTATCATGGGTGACTTTAATATGCATATAGATTGGGCTAACCAAACTGGAAACAATACGGTGGAGGAGGATTTCCTGGAGTGCATAGGGATGGTTTTCTAGACCAATATGTCGAGGAACCAACTAGGGGGGAGGCCTTCTTAGACTGGGTGTTGTGTAATGAGAGAGGATTAATTAGCAATCTCGTTGTGCGAGGTCCCTTGGGGAAGAGTGACCATAATATGGTGGAGTTCTACATTAGGATGGAGAATGAAACTGTTAATTCAGAGACCATGGTTCAGAACTTAAAGAAGGGTAACTTTGAAGGTATGAGGCGTGAATTGGCTAGGATAGATTGGCGAATGATACTTAAGGGGTTGACGGTGGATGGGCAATGGCAGACATTTAGAGACCGCATGGATGAACTACAACAATTGTACATCACTGGCGTAAAAATAAAAAAGGGAAGGTGGCTCAACCGTGGCTATCAAGGGAAATCAGGGATAGTATTAAAGCCAAGGAAGTGGCATACAAATTGGCCAGAAATAGCAGCGAAACCCAGGGACTGGGAGAAATTTAGAAATCCACACAGGAGGACAAAGTGTTTGATTAGGGCAGGGAAAATAGAGTACGAGAGGAAGCTTGCAGGGAACATTAAAATGGACTGCAAAAGCTTCTATAGATATGTAAAGAGAAAAAGGTTAGTAAAGACAAACTTAAGTCCCCTGCAGTCAGAATCAGGGAAAGTCATAACTGGGAACAAAGAAATGGCAGACCAATTGAACAAGTACTTTGGTTCGGTATTCACTAAGGAGGAAACAAACAACCTTCCAGATATAAAAGGGTCAGAGGGTCTAGTACGAAGGAGGAACTGAGGGAAATCCTTATTAGTCGGGAAATTGCGTTGGGGAAATTGATGGGATTGAAGGCCAATAAATCCCCAGTGCCTGATGGTCTGCATTCCAGAGTACTTAAGGAGGTGGCCTTGGAAATAGCGGATGCATTGACAGTCATTTTCTATCTTTCCATAGACTCTGGATCAGTTCCCAAGGCATGGAGGGTAGCCAATGTAACCCCACTTTATTTTTTAAAAAAAGGAGGGAGAGAGAAAACAAGGAATTATAGACTGGTCAGCCTGACATCGGTAGTGGGTAAAATGATGGAATCAATTTATTAAGGTTGTCATAGCAGTGCATTTGGAAAGAGATGACATGATAGGTCCAAGTCAGCATGGATTTGTGAAAGGGAAATCATGCTTGACAAATCTTTTGGAATTTTTTGAGGATGTTTCCAGTAGAGTGGACAAGGGGGAACCAGTTGATGTGGTGTATTTGGACTTTCAGAAGGCTTTCGACAAGGTCCCACACAAGAGATTCATGTGCAAAGTTAAAGCACATGGGATTGGGGGTAGTGTGCTGACGTGGATTGAGAACTGGTTGGCAGACAGGAAGCAAAGAGTAGGAGTAAATGGGTACTTTTCAGAATGGCAGGCAGTGACTAGTGGGGTACCGCAAGGTTCTGTGCTGGTGCCCCAGCTGTTTACATTGTACATTAATGATTTAGACGAGGGGAATAAATGTAGTATCCTCCAAATTTGCAGATGACACTAAGTTGGGTGGCAGTGTGAGCTGCGAGGAGGATGCTATGAGGCTGCAGAGTGACTTGGATAGGTTAGGTGAATGGTCAAATGCATGGCAGATGAAGTATAATGTGGATAAATGTGAGGTTATCCACTTTGGTGGTAAAAACAGAGAGACAGACTTTTATCTGAATGGTGACAGATTAGGAAAAGGGGAGGTGCAACGAGACCTGGGTGTCATGGTACATCAGTCACTGAAGGTTGGCATGAAGGTACAGCAGGCGGTTAAGAAAGCAAATGGCATGTTGGCCTCCATAGCGAGGGGATTTGAGTACAGGGGCAGGGAGATGTTACTACAGTTGTACAGGGCCTTGCTGAGGCCACACCTGGAGTATTGTGTACAGTTTTGGTCTCCTAACTTGAAGGACATTCTTGCTATTGAGGGAATGCAGCAAAAGGTTCACCAGACTGATTCCTGGGATGGCGGGACTGACCTATCAAGAAAGACTGGATCAACTGGGCTTGTATTCACTGGAGTTCAGAAGAATGAGAGGGGATCTCATAGAAACATTTAAAATTCTGACGGGTTTAGACAGGTTAGATGCAGGAAGAATGTTCCCAATGTTGAGGAAGTCCAGAACCAGGGGTCACAGTCTAAGGATAAGGGGTAAGCCACTTAGGACTGAGATGAGGAGAAACTTCTTCACCCAGAGAGTGGTGAACCTGTGGAATTCTCTACCACAGAAAGTTGTTGAGGCCAATTCACTAAATATATTCAAAAAGGAGTTCGATGTCGTCCTTACTACTAGGGGGATCAAGGGGTATGGCGAGAAAGCAGGAATGGGGTACTGAAGTTGCATGTTCAGCCATGAACTCATTGAATGGCGGTGCAGGCTCGAAGGGCCGCATGGCCTACTCCTGCACCTATTTTCTATGTTTCTTACGCAGCTTGTATGTCACAGCTAATACTGTCTTAACCTGCTTGAGGCTTGATGGGTGCTCAATCTCTGGCATTTCCAACCAGATAGAGCTATTTTTTATTTTAATTTTAAAAAGCTTGTCCAAACAACTTCAGGAAGAGGTGTTTCTTTGGTTTTGAAAGTAGTAGTAAAATGACTACTTTCTACTTGCTTTTGATTATGGTTGCCTTTTAAAAGATTTTTGCATAAACCCAAGAGATGAAATTACTCATCTGGCTACTGCTGTTTGAGTCGAGATTACGCACGACGGTTTTGCCCGTTATTTTGAGATGAGCAGTGAAACGTTCACAATGACTGAAAGGCAGGCACATGCATGTGGCACTGATATTGTGGTATCTTCTGTATGAGTCAGGGTTTTTCAAATTAATTTGTACTGATAGACAGATATGCTTTACATATATTCGTCGCCGAGACACGCAGAAAACAAGCGCAGGCAGCGGAAGGAGCATTTGGCAAACCAAAGGCCCCATCCACCCTTTCCTTCGACCAGTGTCTGTCCCACCTGCGGCAGAGACTGTAATTCCCGTATTGGACTGTTCAGTCACCTGAGAACTCACTTTTAAAGTGGAAGCAAGTCTTCCTCGATATCAAAGGACTGCCTATGATGATGACATATTATTACAGCCATCATTCCTCCTCTGATAGTGGAACAACCAAATGTCCCTCGCCCCAATAAACCCAACAAAATAGACCTCACTATCTTGACCAATGAACTTAACTTAATCATAAATTTGGGAGGTACAATTCTACCATCCTTCCGAGGAGAGAACCTATGGCAAATCATTCCAGTGAAAGCCATTGGACCAGAAGCAGTCTGTTACGAATAGATTGAACTGGATTTGAACGCAGGGTGCCGCATCTGGGAGGGGGAGAATACAGATTCCTGTTCAATTCAGTCGTAGCCAGCTGAAGAGCAGCTATTGTCATCACTCGAGCAATTCCTTTCCAGTCGGTAGAACAAAATAGAAGATCTTTGGAAGCAGCTTTTAGACCAAGTTGAGGGGGGAAAAGAATCAAGAAGGAAAGCTTGGATTTTTTTAATCTGTTTTGCTGCCTCTCCCAGGAAATCACATGGCTTCGGTTGGGGTGGAGTGTAGAATGTTGGGGTGCAGGGGGCGTCGTAGTTGTGTGGGGCGGACTGGTTGGGCTGGATGCTCTTTACCTTTCCGCCATTGGTCATAGGTTTATATGTAACCTTCAGGGCTGCTGACCAAGGGCTCTTTGTAGGCCAGCGTGGACACGTTGGGCCAAAATGGCGGCCTCCTGCTCTGTAGATTTCTATGATTCTATGTTTCTAAAGTACTTTACATTAAAAATTCTCCCCTCTTTCTCCCCCCCCCCCCCCCCGCAAAGACTGCGTTGCCTTTATGTACAAGTTATATCACAAGTTCAACCTTTGTGTTGATAACCTTTCCAAAAAAATGCCCAACAGTATTGAGCAGCAGAAAGTTTTGAAGTGCCTACAAAAACATTAAGTTTAGCACCTCTGTCTATAAAATGTCTACAAATTTATTATGAAATTGATGCTTTTTTTTAGTAATCAGAAGTTTCAAACTTGTCTTAAATGTTTTAATAATTGGATTAGACTTTCTGCTTAAGTATTTTAATTTGTGTTTTGAAGACTTGCTTATTGTGCTAAACATTCAGATCTTGGCTGCCATGGAGGTAGATGCATTTTGTGCAAGTTTATGTTTCTAGCAACTTTCAGACTGTTAATTATATTCAGTTGGCAAAAATATCTGCCACTTTCTGTCAGATGTGCCATTGTGATTTATCTTATTCCACAAATGTTGGATGGTAACTTTTGCCACTTGTACTCCAAGCTACTCAGATTTTTACTAGTATGTCAACGTTTAAAGATTGATATTCAGTACAGTTCTTTGAATTGATTGACAAGCCTGCCTTAAGACGTCAAATAATTATTCAATAGAGTAGACTTTTTTTTTTGCAAAACTCTCGCTAATACTGCCTCAATTCATAAATGATCTCCTAAGTTCTCAAGTGAGCAATTAGTCCAACGAGAGCCATTAAATCGAATACCTTCTTTGCTACCAGTCGTGACAGTTTCTTGCTATGTCGTGCTGTCATACTGACCTGTAATGACCCTTGACACACTGTAGTTTGTTTTCATGCTGCTCTCCCCAGACCCTCCATATTTGAACATTTGTTGAATGGAACTTATTAAACATAAGTGGCTACCTTGATTTTTATTTTTTACAACATATTTGGCAGCATTTGAAATACCTGAGTCATTAAGGAGAAAAGATTGTCATTATTTTTGCTCCTGATGGCTATCAGGTAAGCTTTGCTGAAAATTTAGGCGAGGGCAGAATCAGACTTGCTTGTGATACTCTCTCTGGTTGAATAGCCTGCCAAAATTCAGTCTCAGCCTTGCACATGAAAAATGGCCAAGTGGGCATAACATTTGGCAGCTGCTGCAACCATCAGACAATATCCCAGCAGCATTCTGTACCTGCAGACAATTGACAAAAAATGGTTCTGCACTCAAGTCACTTATTTTAAAAAGTAGGATGATGCTTTTAGAACATTGTGAAGTAAAAGTTATTTTCAAAAACTCAAGTCTATCATCCAGTTTGACAAACCCATTATAGAGCATGTGTACATAAGAACATAAGAAATAGGAGCAGGAGTAGGCCACCTGGCCCCTCGAGCCTGTTCCGCCATTTAATAAGATCATGGTTGATCTGATCATGGGCTCAGCTCCACTTCCCTGCCCGCTCCCCATAACCCTTTATTCTCTTATCGCTGAAAAATCTATCTCCACCTTAAATATATTCAACGACCCAGCCTCCACAGCTGTCTGGGGCAGAGAATTTACAACCCTCAGAAGAAATTCCTCCTCATCTCAGTTTTAAATGGGCGGCCCTTTATTCTGAGACTATGTCCCCTAGTTTTAGTTTCCCCCATGAGTGGAAATATCCTCTCTGCATCCACCTTGTCGAGCCCCCTCATTATCTTACCTATTTCGATAAGATCACCTCTCATTCTTCTGAACTCCAATGAGTATAGGCCCAACCTACTCAAGGGCAAGTCATTTGGTTTGGTATGACATCTGGCAAGTTTCTACACTTGCGTGAGTGTCATAGTTCTACATCAAATCCCAGAGGCTGTGAAAATGCCACTCTGATGAATATCTGGTCACTTGCTCAAGATATGTGACCAGGAAGAATGCCAGTAGTGAAAGGTCCACTAACTACCATCAATAATGCTTTGAATATGTTGCTTTCCACAGTCTGCTCTTGTATTTTCCTCACTCCTACTGCATTTCTCGCACTTTTTAATAAAAAATAGTTGTATGCATCCAGATTGCCGCTTTGATTATGGTTACCATTAGCACAGATCCTTCCCCTTGAGCTTCACAGGAATCAGTGCTGGGGCCTCAATTATTTACAATCTATATTAATAACTTGGATGAAAGGACCAAGTGTAATGTAGACAACTTTGCTGATGATACAAAGGTGGGTGGGAAAGCAAGTTGTGAGGAGGACACAAAAAATCTGCAAAGGGATATAGACAGGCAAAGTGAGTGGGCAAACATTTGGCAGATGGAGTATAATGTGGGAAAGTGTGAAGTTATCCACTTTGGCAGGAAAAATAAAAAAACTAATTATTATTTAAATGGAGAGAGGTTACAAAATGCTGCAGTACAGAGGGACCTGGGGGGGTGGGGGGGGGTCGTTGTGCATGAAACACAAAAAGTTAGTATGCAGGTACAGCAAGTAATCAGGAAGGCAAATGGAATGTTGGCCTTTCTTGCAAGGGGAATGGAGTATAAAAGCAGGAAGTCCTGCTCCAACTGTAGAGAGTATTGGTGAGACTCTCTGCGTACAATTTTGGTCCCCTTATTTAAGGAAGGATATACTTGTATTGCAGGCAATTCAGAGAAGGTTCACTTGGTTGATTCCTGAGATGAAGGGGTTGACTTATGAAGAAAGGTTGGGCCTGTACTCATTGGAGTTTAAAAGAATGAGAGGTGATCTTATTGAAGCATATAAGATACTGAGGTGGTTTGACAGGGTAGTTGCAGAGAGGATATTTCCACTTGTGGGGGAATCTAGAACCGGGGGGGCATAGTTTAAGAATAAGGGGTTTCCCATTTAGAACGGAGATGAGGAGAAACTTCTTAGGGTTGTAAATCTGTGGAATTCTCTGTCACAGAGAGCTGTAGAGGCTGGGTCATTGAATAAATTTAAGGTGGAGATAGATAGATTTTTGAACGATAAGGGAGTGAAGGGTTATGGGGAGCGGGCAGGAAAGTGGAGCTGAGTCCATGATCAGATCAGCCATGATCTTATTGAATGGCAGAGCAGGCTCGAGGAGCCAAATGGCCTACTCCTATTTCTTATGTTCTTATGTGTTCTGCACTTTTTCTTGGAAGCAATACGGTGGAGGAGGATTTCCTGGAGCGCATAAGGGATGGTTTTCTCGACCAATATGTCGAGGAGCCATCTTAGACTGGGTGTTGTGTAATGAGAGAGGATTAATTAGCAATTTCGTTGTGCGAGGCCCCTTGGGGAAGAGTGACCATAATATGATGGAATTCTACATTAGGATGGAGAATGAAACAGTTAATTCAGAGACCATGGTCTAGAACTTAAAGAAGGGTAACTTTGAAGGTATGAGGCGTGAATTGGCAAGAATAGATTGGCGACTGATACTTAAGGGGTTGACAGTGGATGGGCAATGGCAGACATTTAGAGACCGCATGGATGAACTACAACAGTTGTACATCCCTGTCTGGCGTAAAAATGAAAAAGGGAAGGTGGCTCAACCATGGCTATCAAGGGAAATCAGGAATAGTATTAAAGCCAAGGAAGTGGCATACAAATTGGCCAGAAATAGCAACGAACCTGGGGACTGGGAGAAATTTAGAACTCCGCAGAGGAGGACAAAGGGTTTAGGGCAGGGAAAATAGAGTACGAGAGGAAGCTTGCAAGGAACATTAAAACGGAGTGCAAAAGCTTCTATAGATATGTAAAGAGAAAAAGGTTAGTAAAGACAAAAACGTAGGTCCCCTGCAGTCAGAATCAGGGGAAGTCATAACTGGGAACAAAGAAATGGCAGACCAATTGAACAAGTACTTTGGTTCAGTATTCACTAAGGAGGACACTAACAACCTTACGTATAAAAAAAGTGGTCAGAGGGTCTAGTAAGAAGGAGGAACTGAGGGAAATACTTATTAGTTGGGAAAATGTGTTGGGGAAATTGATGGGATTGAAGGCCGATAAATCCCTAGGGCCTGATGGACTGCATCCCAGAGTACTTAAGGAGGTGGCCTTGGAAATAGCGGATGCATTGACAGTCATTTTCCAACATTCCATTGACTCTGGATCAGTTCCTATGGAGTGGAGGGTAGCCAATGTAACCCCACTTTTTAAAAAAGGAGGGAGGGAGAGAGAAAGCAGGGAATTATAGACCGGTCAGCCTGACATCGGTAGTGGGTAAAATGATGGAGTCAATTATTAAGCATTTGGAAAGAGGTGACATGATAGGTCCAAGTCAACATGGATTTGTGAAAGGGAAATCATGCTTGACAAATCTTTTGGAATTTTTTGAGGATGTTTCCAGTAGAGTGGACAAGGGAGAACCAGTTGATGTGGTGTATTTGGACTTTCAGAAGGCTTTCGACAAGGTCCCACACAAGAGATTAATGTGCAAAGTTAAAGCACATGGGATTGGGGGTAGTGTGCTGACGTGGATTGAGAACTGGTTGGCAGACAGGAAGCAAAGAGTAGGAGTAAATGGGTACTTTTCAGAATGGCAGGCAGTGACTAGTGGGGTACCGCAAGGTTCTGTGCTGGTGCCCCAGCTGTTTACATTGTACATTAATGATTTAGACGAGGGGATTAAATGTAGTATCTCCAAATTTGCGGATGACACTAAGTTGGGTGGCAGTGTGAGCTGCGAGGAGGATGCTATGAGGCTGCAGATAGGTTAGGTGAGTGGGCAAATGCATGGCAGATGAAGTATAATGTGGATAAATAAGAGGTTATCCACTTTGATTGTAAAAACAGAGAGACAGACTATTATGTGAATGGTGACAGATTAGGAAATGGGGAGGTGCAACGAGACCTGGGTGTCATGGTACATCAGTCATTGAAGGTTGGCATGCAGGTACAGCAGGCGGTTAAGAAAGCAAATGCACCTATTTTCTATGTTTCTATGTCTATATGGTGAATTCATACTGACATTATACTAACAAGGGTTTAACCGATTCAAAGTAAAATCCAAAGCTGGTGATAACCTTTCCAAAACTGTCACTTTCTGGTTTTCAATAAAATAAATATTTCAGATCTAATACTTAATTCTTTCAGATGTTCTGCGGTTTGCACTGTTTTAATTGGTACAGAAGTGTGTTTTTGCTTGTTACCATGTGAGTGTACATTGTTCCATAATGTTATAAAGTGAAGGGGGAAAAAGTGTACCATTAACCAAAAAAAAAAAGAAGCTATTAAGTTTCATAGCTGTAACCAAGGGTTTATGAATCAGGATTGACAACTATGTTTTGTGAAGTCTGGAACATTTGTGTTAATTTGGCAAACACATTGTTGAAAAGTCGCACAATGTGAATTGAGTTACTCTTTTTTTTGTTAATGAGGAACAGCTGCAGTGTGTGTGTAACCCTGGGGCGTTCTCCGTGAACCTTTACTGCACCCTCTCAAGTGCGGTTTTGTCTAGAAGGATCACGTGACTTCTGTGAAATCTTCTCCATTTCCAGTAACCGTTTGGACAGGGATGACTCAGAACAAAACCAGCTTCCTCTAACCACAAAGTTGTTGAAGAATTTGTCAACGTGGACTTTGGAGGTTTATAGTAGTTAGCTGGAACTGCTATGGTGAGATTGCATCAGCAAGGCCATAAGGAGGCTTCCTGCTATTAAACTGTATTACTTGTCTGGAACAGCCTCACCACTGGACTTTGTAGAGCACAGCTGCCTTGTTCTATTACCTTTCTGGCAATTACATTTCCTTCAGTTCTTCTTCCATGGATACTTCTCGGGCGTGAATGTTCTCCTATTGTAAAATGTCACAAGGTTATCTTTCTAGTCCAGCCTGAATTTAAAAGCTTACTTTTCAACCCAAAAAAATTATTTTAAGGTGCCTAATAGCCGGCACCTTAAATAAAAATCCACTTGGCAACTAGCCATGGTGAAATTTGCTCTCATTTTGTCGAGGCCAGCTCTCCAGCTTACATTTGACATTGTTGATTTTATCCTTTTCAATTTGATTTACTGATTTTTGTTGCTGTTTACGTGCTGCAGCTGCAGCTCTTGTCTGACCCATCAACCAAATATCTGGTTCTAGCACGTGTATTACGCTCTTTGGCAGTTTCCTCTGGTCAGATGATCAGAATTAACCTTCACTTTAAGTCAAGGAGACATGCATTCAAACTTAGATGAGCAAAGATAAATACACAGTTCATACAGATGGCAGAAAATATGGAGTAGGCTACTCTGGGAGACAGTGGAAGTGAACTACATTATAAATGTTTAAGTGGGTGATGAACCTTGGTGTCATATTTGACCCTGAAATGAGCTTCTGACCACATATCCGCGCCATAACGAAGACCGCCTATTTCCACCTCCCTAGCATCGCCCCTGCCTCCGCTCATCTGCTGAAAGCCTCATCCATGCCTTTGTTACCTCCAGACTTGACTAATCCAATGCACACCTGGCTGGCCTCTCTCGTTCAACCCTACGTAAACATGAGGTCATCCAAAACTCGGCTGCCTAACTCACACCGAGTCCCGCTCACCCATCACCCCTGTGCTCATTGACCTACATTGAATCCTGGTTAAGCAGTGCCTCGATTTAAAAAAAAAAAAAAATTAATTCTCCTTGTTTCCATGGCTTCACCCCTCCCTAGCTGTGTAATTTCCTCCCCCCCCCCCCCCCCCAAAGTTTTGGCCAAGGAATATTCGAGTTTTTTCTTGAAATTTACCATATTGTTTTAACTTCCCACATTATTAGCAATTGTGGAGGGTGTTAGAACATAAGAATTAGGAGCAGAAGTCGGCCATTCAGCCCCACAAGCCTGCTCTGCCATTCAAATAAGATCATGGCTGATCTTCTAGGCGGTTGTACTGGGTTGGTTAAGGCATGACAGTGGCAGAAGCCTGGACTCGATCTCTAGTCTGTGCTCCAACCTAAAGAAGGCACACAATGATGGGAGCAGAAAATCAGGATAGAAGAAAATAATAGAATAAGATCAAGTAAAGGCTCTTTAGCAGACCGAACTTGATCCCTCAAATTGACCATGTCTATTTCCACTACTGTTGACTCTCTGCCACTTATCTAATCTTCAATTGGTAATGAATAACCACAGGGAGAACTTCAAAGATAACTTTTTCTCCTTAAGGCATCAATTCACTGCTAGGGATATGGTTACATTCCATTCGGCAATCACTTGTGGTCAACTTGCCCACTATTTATATTTGAGCTCGAACAGTAATAAGCTATTCCAGCATGGAGAGGGGACGATAATCGCAGCTGCCCCAGTCCTGTTCTCACCCAATGTTTACATGGAATGCAATGTCCAGCAGTGGCATTGCCTGGTGTTCAGGAGCAGCAAACCTGGCTGCTTTTCTCCTCCCTAATGAAGGGGCTTTGAGACCATTTGTAGTGTTGCTATCACCACCTTAGCTGAAATCGTCTAACTTGGTATGGACCAGGGTCAAACTAAAGTTCTGATCTGTGTGGTTCAGCTACACGCTGAACAAACTCCCTCAACAAACTCCCTAAACTCCCTGAAGAGAGAACTTCTGAAAGTATGGCGGTCTCTTCTCATTCCTTTTAACCTGAGGTAAAGTTAAGAAAATATACATGCCAAGTTCTATTAAATGTTAAGAATTTAGAGTTCAGAGGAATTGTGGTTAGTTTAGTGCGCTAAAATATTCCACCATGGAACAAGAGGAAACTTATTCTGCCAATGATGTCAGCCCACAAACAGTTTCATCTGTACTGTGCCAATGGAGGTGACATGGGAGTGTGTTATACCTTGTAGATGACTGACTTTCTTCCCTCGCCAGTAGGGAATTTGATAAACCACTTGCTTATCTCTCTTTCCTGCTTCAGTGGCTTGCGGGGAACCATTGGCAGAAGGCATGGAGTTGGCAGCTTGCCTACCCTTTGTACAGTTTGTACTGCACTCAGGACCATAAAGGAGGGAGGGGGAAATATTTGTAAGAAGTTGGGGAAAGGAAGAAGGAGAAAAGAGATGGGAAGCATCTGTGTTTTGACGGCTAAATAGGTGCACAAATAATTTAAAAGCCCCAAGAACAGATTCACAGTTACAGCTTAACACCTGCTGAACAAAGATTGAACAACAGTTTGCATTTTGAAGACGTTTTTAGACTTCAAACAATAGAAGTGAGACTTAGAGAACTCTGTTCTTTTCATCGAAGTTAGGTGATCTTTAATTTGTAATCTTGCATAAGGTCAGAGATGAGATAGCTGAGGCTCTTAAATTAAATACACTGGCAGTCAAAGTTTTCCATTATCTGAGAAGTATGTTTAAAAACGTGTTAAACACGCAGTGTGGCAGATTCTTGCACGAGTATGTTCAGTTAGGTGCACATGCGACAACAGCAGATGAAGAGGAAATATGCTGCACGAGAATTGCTACATCACAGATCCTGGCAAGAGGACTATTGTGGGAGAAATAACCTTGGGGATATGATCATCTGAAAGAATGGTCACAGTGGCAGCATAATTCACTTGGTGCGCTCATCCAGTGCAAAAGATTATGATGATCAGAATTTCTTTTTATGAGGGTAGGAGGTTTTGAAGGCGATAATTGAGGCTTGTCCAGGGGATTAAATTCTTGTACCTATGGTACCATTGTGATTTAACAATCGCAAAATTATTCAGACTAAACCTTGACTCATCAAAGCCTTGCATGGCCGTCTGCAGCACATCTGGCCAACTGGTGCACTTCAGATTAGTAAATTTGGGGTTAGCAACTACAACCACGGGTGGAATGCGGTTTTTCGTGTTCTCTTTTGGTACTGAATGGCATGCTTAAGATCATTTACATAACTGAAATAGTTTCCATAAATGGGGCCTGAAGTAGGTTTGTACACGAGTTTCATTTTCCATGTGGTGGATCTGAAAATTTTACAAGTTGCCCAAGACACGATCTTTGATGTGAATGGTTGTGCCCCTGGCCAGCAAAACAGTCATTTACATCAGTTAAATTTAGATAGTGAATTTGTCACAGGTGGTGCAATGTGTTGGGTTGGTTAGTTTGTGCAACAGTGATGAGATGCAGATTTGCGCATATACTGCCTTTCCCCTGCACAACTGAAGATTCAGTCTCCTCCATGAAGAGTTCAGTGGAGGATGTGAGATTCCCTAGAGGAAAGGAGGGGACTTGGAGGGTAATTGACCCCATGGTGAACTTGTGCACCTCCGAGAAGCATTGGGTGCAGGCTTGCAGCGGCCCACCTGCTCATAAGAACATAAGAAATAGGAGCAGGAGTAGGCCATACGGCCCCTCGAGCCTACTCCGCCATTTAATACGATCATGGTTGATCCGATCATGGAGTCAGGTCCACTTTCCTGCCCGTTCCCCATAGCCCCTTATTCCCTTATCGGTTAAGAAACTGTCTAAAAAATTTATTCAATGTCCCAGCTTCCACAGCTCTCTGAGGCAGCGAATTCCACAGATTTACAACCCTCTTGAGAGAAGTTCCTCCTTGTCTCAGTTTTAAATGGGCGGCCCCTTATTCTAAGATTATGCCCCCTTGTTCTAGTCTCCCCCATCAGTGGAAACATCCTCTCTGCATCCACCTTGTCAAGCTCTCTCATAATCTCATCCCTTGCCAGGTGTGATGCAAGGCACGAGAGACATCCGTGAAAAGGAGAAAGGCAAAAATATATATATTTTGAAAAAGGAACACTTATTTATGCTTTTCTGTGAGGAATGTCACAGTGTGCTCACTTCAAACAGTGATGTACAGTGCAGACTCACCAGAATAATACCAGGGCTTAAAGCCTCCAATTGTGATGGGTTGCATAAACTTGGGTTGTATTCCCTTGAGTTTGGATAATTGAGGAATGATCCAATCAAGATGTTTAAAATGATGCAGGGATTCAATAGGCTAGATACACAAACTATTTTCACCACGTCGGGGAATCCAGAACAAGGAGGCATAATGTTAAAATGCGAGCCAGGCCATTTAGGAGCGAAATTGGGAAGCGTTTTTTCACGCTAAGGGTAGTGGAACTTTGGAATTCTTTCACCCAAAAGTTGTGAATCCTGGATTAAATGGGGACGGGAGGGGCCACATTGCAGCGGAGGTCTGGGGGGGGCGAAATGTGTTGGAGGGGCAGGCCTGGGGGCTCTGTGCCTCGGTGCGGGGAGTGTTCAGAGTGGGGTGGACGGGTTGACTGCGCAGATGGTGATTGGTGGATGTGGTGTGGTTGGCGTCGCGGAGGCGTGGCTCCGGGTGGCTATGGGGCTCGACATCCAGGGGTGTTTGGCATTTGGGAAGGATTCTGACGGGACGGGACAGGTTGGGTGCGGGGGGAGTGTTCCCGGTGTTGGGTGGGTCCGGAGCCGGGAGGGAGGGGGAGCACGGTCTTGGGATGGGGGGGTGGACTGTTTGGGGCTGGGATGGGGCGAGACTTCTTCACTCGGGGAGTTGTTGGCCTGTGGGGTTCCCTGCCGCGGAGAGTTGTTGATGCCAGTTCATTGGATGTGTTCGGGAGGGAGTTGGATGTGGCTGGGGGGGGGGGGGGGGGGTTGCTGGGGTGGGTAATCAACCATGATCTTGTTGAATGGCGGTGCAGGCTCGAAGGGCCGAATGGCCTACTCCTGCACCTATTTTCTATGTTTCTATAAATGAAATTTTCAAAACTGAAATCGATGGATTCTTAGGTGAGGGGAGCAGAGGTTGGTAAATGGAGATGAACTGCAAATCGGCCATGATCTAATTGAATGGTGGAATAGGCTCAAGGAGCTGAATGACCACCTCCAAATAAATCTCTGGGTATCCTAGTTTTATTATCTAAACGGCCCACATAAATACCCAAGTGTAGGCAGCAGGCTCCCTTCTATTTTGCTCTGCGCTGCCTTGAGTGACCCAGAGACAACATTAACCCTCCACAACAGTGTGGCTGAGAGAGGGAATAAACCTGTTTCTCCCCCCACTCCCCGCTCCATAGTTTGTTGCTCTACGTCACCTTGTGCCCCATCGCCAAGTGTGAATTTGCAAAACTGATGTGAATTCGGAAGGTATTTATACCCTTGGACTTGCCAAAGTGCGAGTCTATCTGTAACTTTGTTTTTTTTTAAATCTTGTGCTTGTTCTCAACAGTTCCACAAAGTTTGGCCAAATATTGTTGATCCAAACTTGGGCCCCGTAAATCATCTCCTTTCTTATGGGTTGGCAAAGGAAGAAATGCTTAATAAACCAGTTGTTCTTGAGAATGAGTTTTTTTTTGTACAAAACTGAGACTTCATATTGCCAAATACCCCAGATCTCTGTTCAAACAAGGGAAGAAAGGCCAATTTTAATTCTGAAAGGTCTCCTAATATGGTTGCTATTTTTAAAACATACTCTTAGAATAGCAGAGTTTCCATTGGGATTGGTCTCTAATGGGCAGCCAACCAAATCAAATATAGCCTACTAATGTATGTTGTGGTTAAGTGCATAACTTGTTAAAAGGATAATATGCCATTCTACACGCTCTTGCTCTCCTTACAAAGTTCACTGTGTTGAGATCGAAACGTACTGCATAGTCTCCTACTCTGCTACATTGCTTCCCAGGACCTTTAGCAGTATGGAACTTATATCCTTCAATTTCTGCAATCTATAGGCTTTTAAAACCCAAGTTTGGCATTATTTAATCACTATCACTTTCTTTATCCCATTGTCTTGCTTGCTCTTAAATCTTGATGTCCTGCACTGCAGGCCTCAACCTAAACCTCTCAAAATTAGAAAAAATAAGTTCCTTGACATTTGAAATTCAGTGAATTTTATCTGCTTCAAACAGTTGCTTTCTAAGGATAAATAGACACTCTCAAAGGACACCTGCATATTTGCCCATAGGATTTCTTCAACCAGTTTGACACTGTTCGAGTATGTTCAATATTAGCAATACATAGTCCAGAATTTGTGGAAACCATTTTTAACAGGCTGTCTTTTGGTTACCAGGACTTCATAGTAAAATGTAGCAAATTGTGCTGCACAGATCCTTGCAGGCGTTTAAATATAACGTGAAAAACACTTCAGATTCCGGACAATTATTCTTAAGTCGATCAAGTCTAGCTGGTAAAATGTAATTTGGCTCAGCACAAGGTTTGGTGTAATTTGAACCAAAACAGTTAAAAACATATAATTTGAAAGAGGTAAAATGCTTCAAGTAATAAGAGTAAACAGTAAGTGAAACTCTGAACGGGGCGATGGAGAGAAGCAAGGGAAAAAAGTTAGTTTACCGTTGACCTGTCATCCTGAGTTTAAAAAAACCCATCCAATGTTTAAAATAAATGGCTAATTAGTAAATGCCAAACCTTTATAAATCATTGGCTAAACCTCAGCTGGATTATGGTGTCCAGTTCTGAGCACCATACTTCAGGGAGGGTGTCGAGGCCTTGGAGTGGGTGCAGAAGAGATTTACCACAATGATACCAGGGATGAGGGACTTCAGTTATGTAGAGAGACTGGAGAAGCTGGGGGGTTGTTCTTTGAGCAGATATGGTTAAGAGGAGATTTGATAGTGAATGGTTTTGATAAATAAAACTGTTTCCAGTGGCAGAAGTTACGGGAGATTCTGCAGTCAACTGTTGCATGTTGACTCCTGCAGTTTAGAATAGCGAATCCAGCACCGACTGCCATTTCATCCTGGGACCTACCTAGTCTGTATGACTCACTGGTTGGCAGAAGGCTCGGTAACCAGAGGACTCCGATTTAATACAATTGGCAAAAGAACCAGAGGAGAGATGAGGGTTTTTTTTTTACACAGCAAGGTATGATCTGGAATTCACTGACTGTAAGGGCAGTGGAAGGAAATTCAATGGTAACATTCAAAAGAGAATTGGATAAATACTTGAGGGGAAGGGGGAAATATGCAGGGCTATGGGGAAAGAGCAGGGGAGTGGGTTTAATGGGATAGCTCTTTCAAAGAGCCGGCCGATGGGCCAAATGGCTTCCTTCTGTGCAGTATCATTCTATGGTTCTATCGCTGTGCCGAAGGTATCTGTTTTGTGAACATTTGTGCCCATCGGCCGTGTTTGGTTGCTTCACTGAGCTAGGCCAAACTGTCTCCTTTCTGTTCTTCCCCCCCCCCAACCCCTTACCCTAATTCTGCATTCAATGCTGTTTCACAAACCCATTTCTTGTCTCCATCTACTTTTCTCCATTGAATTTGAAAGAAAGGAAGGTCCGCCCATATCATATCTCGCCAACTTCCTGACCATATTGAGAAGTAGATTTTTTTTCTTAACCTGCTTGCGGCTTGTTACGGTTTGGAACCAATAGAGTGTACTATGTCTGTTTTATTTAATTAATCACCATCAGATAAAATTATACTGATTTCAGAATTACTGGATCCTCTTCTAAAATAGTGAATTAGCCAAGGTTGGTCTTGTCCTCATCACAAACACAGGCACAGTTGATGGAAAACCTGGCCATTATTTTTTTAACTTTTTCACCCCTTGTCCACACCCCGACCCCCCCCCCCCCCCCCCCCCCCAGCTCACTACTGCAGTTTAGAATGACTCACTCAGTACATACTGCAATTTCATTCTGGGACCTTCCTGGTCTGTGTGTCTCATTGCCACATCTGATTGACCATCGGAGAGGATGACCCTTCGGGGGGGAAAAATGGATTTGCATTTTCACGTGACTGTTTAAGTGCCTGTTAAATCTTGTGTATAGCTCACATTGCCAAAAGAAATTGACTTGCATTGAGCTAGTGCATAACCGAGGTATGTAAGTCGTAGCAAGTCATCAACTACCGAGGTTGAATTCCCATGCAGATTTTTAATTTAAGGTGTTCATTTGGGTGAAGTCAACTCTCTTGTTACATTTGGAGCCTCCATCTGGTAAATCTTTTGACTGGTAAAACCAGAGAGAACTATTGTATAGGTGTCACTATACTACAGTCACTGGTCTTTGTTATGGGCTATGTACAAATGGCAGATGCAAGTTAGAGTACAAGCTGTATCTTGCTATGCATCGTACTCTCAGCTCGCATATCTGCAAAGTTCCACTCCCAGACAGTATTTAATAGGAGCGTGCAGGCAAAGACATCGTTTCTCCCAATACTACAATGTTCTAAAGTACGTTTCTGATGTGCCCATAAAGCTCAAATGTTGTATTGCACCTGGTGTAAAGCCTCAAGTGACCTACCAGTGAGGGTCTTGTATCTCTTGGCTAAAGTGTGCTCGGGAGTCTGATTGCGATTTGATCACCAAATAAATACACTACACCTCTCTCGGAGATAGATACAAAGCAATTCTGGCTATGTGTTGATATGAAGCTGCAGTATAACGGCATTGTGACATTAGAGATTTTTGTACTTTCCTGAATTTTTATTTTTCCTCCATAAGGACCTACCCACCCGAGCAAAGCTGGCCGTTCAGAACTTGGTGCAAAGAGTTGGCTTCTTTGGAATCTTGGCCTGTGCTTCAGTAAGTAAAAGATGAACGTTCATAAGCTCAGTGATTTGTATGCAGTGATTGGGAGGGAAATCAAGTGGTGACTCCATTGAAAGAACAAAATTACATTTATGCAGAGCCTTATTCTGTCTCGGGATTTCCAGAATGTTGCACATACAGTGAATTACTTTGAAGTGCAGTGAGTGTTTGTAGGTGAATGCAGCAACCATTTTACACACCGCAAAGTCCCACAGACAAGAATGAAATGAATGATCAGTTGATCTGTTGGTGGAGGGAGTAATGATGGCCAGCGAGAACTTCCTGCTCTTAAAATACTTGACATGGGAATAGGCAGACGGGGGCCTTTGCTTAACATTTCAATCTGGAGGACAGCACCTCCAACAATGCAGAATTCCCCCAGTGCTGCACGGAAGTGTCGGCCTAGATTATGTTGAAGTCCTGGAGTAAGACCACACCATGAAGTACTGTAATAGAATGGGCGTCATATCTCTGATTTCCCACATGGTGAGTTTTCCTATCTGTGCCGTCCGCAGTGGACAAAAATGTGGAAAGAATGCACTTATTGGCACTGATACCTAGAAACAATGTTCCCTGCAAGCTTTGTTCTGCGCAGCCTGTTTCTTTTAGTGTCCCTTTAAATTTCTACGCACGCACGGTGTTTACAATGGAGAAGCTGGTGAGCGGCCTGGGCGGGATCTTTCTCATTACTGCGCAGCTTAAAGGGAACATTGCCTGGAAATCAGGGTTCCTGCCCTGTTCTCTTGCTCTGTGGCACAGACCACTGTGGAGGAGGGCTTAGTAAAGAGAGGATTCATTTAATTTTGTTGATTAGTTTTCCTACCATGGTACTTGGTTTCTTTCATCATGGATTTCCCAATTCCTGAAGCTATATTGCATTTTGTGACAGGGCTTGCAATGTTGCTGGGTTATTTTTAAAGAGTAAATTATAGGAAAACTGCTTTCTTGTGAATGTTGTTTCTGGAACTCTAAGCATAAGCTATTGTTGCAAATAGTCGCATTAATGTTGGGGAATTGAAGGAGATTTTTCAAAAGCAGGTGTCAAATTTGAAACCTGAGTTTAATTGAATCAAGTTTCACCATCTGCTAGGAGGGAGATAGCTTTCAATTTGCTTCTCTGTAACCCTGTTTACACTGCTTTTAACAGCAAAATAAACCCAGCAGGTGCACAAATTAAATAGATGAACGACAATTAGGCTAAAGGCAGCATTGCCAGATGGACATTGGCCTCATTATACCTGCACCTTTATATTAATATCTATAGCAGATGGCGTAAGAGTCATTTTTTGCATGTTTTACAGCGGTAGGATTTAAATTTAAGTTCTGTACCGATCAGTCCCCTTTTATTTTTCTTCTACTTCCGTTGTTTTTATTTGTTAAATGTTATCCTGGAATGTGTTGCAGATTCCCAATCCTCTCTTTGACCTGGCTGGAATAACATGCGGACACTTCCTCGTTCCGTTCTGGACCTTCTTTGGAGCAACTCTGATCGGAAAAGCTATTGTGAAAATGCACATTCAGGCAAGTGAAAGCAACCTGTGTCTAACAGCGCCAAAGCCAAACAGCGTCTAAACAAAATATTTGAGATTCTATCTAGTTTTGGAGACAACTGAATTGTGCGGTTTCCTCAAGGTGGGATGTTTAGACCTTAGCAGGTTGTTGGTGTATAAACAATGTCCTTTAGCATGGTGGAAACTTCCATTTTGTCCAACTTAAGCTACTAAACATTGCACTAAATACAAACCAGGGTCCAATGGTCATAGAAGGTGACTTAAAAAATTGGTACAAAATGCCGGAGATGACCTCTTGTGGGGCCTGTTGTTTACAATAACATTTCTATCACTGTTTGAATGGCCCATTGATTTATCTCTGGCAAAGATTTCCTTTTTTTTTTCCCCTCCCAAACTTCTTTTTACATGAGTTAATACTTAGAAAGGAAACTGGAGTGTGTGTTTTTCTGATGATTTCAGCTGTTCCTGGTGACTGGGTTACATAAAGCTATGAAGTCTTGTGCTTGTCCAAAATGGGTTAGATATCCTTGTAGTATAATAGGTGAAGCCAGGGATTCCAGCACTTGAGGGGTTAAAATAACTGCATTGTGTAATCGTTCAGCCATTTTGGAAATATGCAAACATGTTGAGGCTCACACTGAATCAGCAACTTTCCCACTAATCTCTCGTAATACTACCGAGTACTCTCACGCAATGAAATCTTGCTCAATTCATTGTGCGCCTTTGTTTTCAGTTTAATAAGGAAGGTATAATTTACTGATTGTATGATCTGCCTTTAGAAATAACTTGTCAGGTCGGGCCCAATCTCAGTCCCCAGGCCAACGAGTTTGCTGATCTTGGCCTTGGCACATGTTGAGTTGCTACAATGTGCTTCAAGCCCCCTAAGCAGATTTCTCAATCCTGATTTCTATTCCGTGATCCCTCCTGTAAAATACCCGTGTGTGAATTTTGAATCAGGACAGGACTGAACAATCTACCGTGCCGCCTCACTCCGCACCCAGGGATGAATAGACTGCGCTTTCTACTTATCTAAGCTCGCACGTGAGGAATAGTCACTTGGCAGAGCTACGAAGGAGCTCCCAACAGTTATGCAACAGTGCCCTAGCATGAGTCTGTGTTTCCAGAAGAGTTGAAAATTTGTGGGCTGGAGTGGTGAAATAAGTTGAAACTTGTATACCTGGTCCTGAACCTTCAAAGTGCTTTAGATGCTCTTCGTCATGTTAGGGAAAATGTGAGGTTATCCACATTGGCAGAAATAATAGAAAAGCAAATTATAATTTAAATGGAGAAAAATTGCAAAGTGCTGCAGTACAGAGAGTCCTGGGGTTCCTTGTGCATGAAACACACAAAGTGAGTATGCAGGTACAGCAAGTAATCAGGAAGGCAAATGGAATGTTGGCCTTTATTGCAAGGGGGATGAAGTATAAAAGCAGAGAAGTCCTGCTACAACTGTACAGGGTATTGGTGAGGCCACACCTGGAGTACTGTGTACAGTTTTGGTCTCCGTATTTAAGGAGGGATATACTTGCATTGGAGGCTGTTCAGAGAAGGTTCACTGGGTTGATTCCGGAGATGAGGGGGTTGATTTATGAAGATAGGTTGAGCGTATACACATTGGAGTTCAGAAGGAGAGGTGATCTTATCGAAACGTACAAGATAATAAGGGGGCTCGACAAGGTGGATGCAGAGAGAATATTTCCACTCATAGGGGAAACTAAAACTTGGGGACATAGTCTTCGAATAAGGAGCTGCCCATTTAAAACTGAGATGAGGAAAAATTTCTTCTTTGAAAGTTGTAAATCTATGGAATTCTCTGCCCCAGAGAGCTGTGGAGGATGGGTCATTGAATATATTTAAGGCGGAGATCGGCAGATTTTTGAGCAATAAGGGAGTAAAGGGTTATGGGGAGTGGGCAGGGAAATGGAGTTGAAGCTAAACTAAGATCAGATCAGCCATGATCTTATTGAATGGCGGAGCAGGCTCGAGGGGCCAGGTGGCCTACTCCTGCTGCTATTTCTTATGTTCTTAGACGCCTTGTGGTAATGGTTAAATGGGCACAAAGCGTGACTGGTGGATGGTGCAGCACCACCAATGTGTTAGAGTGTAGATTAGAACCCTTGATCTACACAGTAAATTCTAGATCGCACCTAGGATAAAGGGGCAGGAGAGGGGAGTTGGAACTCTGGTGATGAGATTTTTTTTTCTTACTGTCCATCCGCCAAAAAGTGAGTAAAAGTGGCGTAAATTATGCCTGATCTCCCAGACCCAATTCGCCTTGCTCTCTGTACCCCCAGTTGGGAAATAATACACCGCTCTGGTAAATCTAGAGTTTTTTTGGGAGGGGAGAAGAGGTTGTGAAAGCTCCTAACACTCACAACCACTACAGCAGTTCAAGGCGGCGGCTCACCATAACTTTCTCGAGGGCAATTGGGGATGGGCAATAAATGTTCACCTTGCTAGTAACACGCACACCTCATGAACAAACAAAAAATGAACAAAAGCTTAAAGGACATTTTGTCCCTAGAATATTATTAATTAAACCATATTTATTATTTTACAACTCTAATTTTATAATGTACATCAATACTCTTAAGGGTTAAAAGATGATGTGTCACACAATTTTGAGAGATGAACTGGCAGATGTGTTCTATACTAAAGTAGGTCAAGGTTGAACATTTCAAATCACCCTGGTGATAATGAAGTAATGCACTTTATTATTTGTTCCTGAGAAACTGGGCTTGTCACATGTTTGAACTAAAAAATAGACTGAAATTGGTCTTGGCTCTTGCCTTTCAGCTGTGGCTATTTAGTACTAAATAATTACACACTAACAGATAAAACCTCACCCAGGAGGAAATTGCTGCTTAGCGACTTGCTCTAAATTGAACTAATATTTTTCTTTTCCAAAGCAAAAATCTAGATATAATTGTCTAATTTTTGTGACTGCAAATATTAAGTGGTTTTAGGGTAATGTACTTAAATAATTGTGATGACATGCGTAGAGTTCAATTTAAAAAATATTTAGTGTGCAAGTGCCATCTTCTCCTGGTTGTATGACCAAACCTTGAATGTTTGGCTGATTGCAGATTCCAATACCTGGGACCGAACTTGCCTGAAGGCACTCAGCCCACCACCAGAGTGTCCAAAATGGCTGCCTGGCTTATTGCACTCAAAATTTCTGGATCATTCAACTTTGGTCCTAGTTGGAAGGGAATGTCATGTGCTACTTGGTGTTAGTTGATGCAACAGTTGTGGGTTATTTTAGGTTTGAAGTGAGACTAAATCACATTGTATTTTCTAACTTGCAGAATGATGTATTACTATAAAGAGCAGTTATTTACAAGTAGGAATATGAACTGTTCAATCGTTTCTGTGATTGCAGTTTTGCCCTGCTCAATTAGATTGCGGGGGCGGTGAGGGTGTGGTGGAGTGGTTGTGAAATCTCAGGGTCAGTCGTAAATGGTTACAGATCATGTTGCAGGATTAGAGGAGGGTTGGTTGCATGTTTTAAAAACATACTTGGGAAAAGGTAAAAGTTTAGGAAATTTGAAATCCTGTTTGTTTTGCCAATAATGCTAACTGTAGGTTGAATAACTGAGGGTCACGTGTTGATATGACCCTCACTAATCCAGCTGTGAACTTGCTTTTGGTTGTCTTCATTTAAAAAAAAAAAAAAATTTGTTTCTCTTTAACCCAGCGTCCATCTGAGGAAATGGCTTTGTCAGCTCGATAGTAAAACTCTTGGTCTGTGTCAAGAATCACTCTTGAGCTGATGACTACTAGAAGGTCTGCAAGTTGCTCAATCTTCCCAAAGCTCCCCTTGCTATCTGTCCCTTTCACATTTGGTGCTTCTGTAGGTTGTATCATTGAAGATCAACATCTCCTCCATTTAGTACGCCAGTAAGGCATAGTCCCAGTGGCAGAATGCATTCTCCCTTGATCTGAACTACAGAAGATCAGATCAGATCAGCCATGATCTTATTGAATGGCAGAGCAGGCTCGTGGGGACGAATGGCCTACTCCTTGCTCGTATTGTGTTTCTTTAGCGCAAAATGTAAAAACCCCTTGCAGTCGACGTTCCTCTCATGCCAACAAACTCATGAAATGTTGCAGTGGGGGCAGCTTTAATACACAACCCTTCCAACGTTCGAATCTGGTTTATTTCTAGCACAGTGGTTTCCAGCTGATCAGATCCTAATGTTGATGGTTACCAACCATTCATAAGAACATAAGAAATAGGAACACGAGTCGGCCATTTGGCCCCTCGAGCCTGCTCCGCCATTCAATAAGGTCATGGCTGATCTGATCTTGGGCTCCGCTCCCCATAACCCTTATATCTCAAAAATCTGTCTATCTCTGCCTTAAATATATTCAATGACCCAGCCTCCACAGCTCTCTGGGGCAGAGAATTCCACAGATTTACAAACCTCAAGGAAAAGAAGGTTCTCCTCATCTCAGTTTTAAATGGGCAATCCCTTATTCTGAAACTATGCCCCCTAGTTCTAGATTCCCCCGCAAGGGGAAACATCCTCTCTGCATCTACCTTGTCGAGCCCCCTCTGTATCTTCTATGTTTCAATAAGATCACCTCAGTTTTATCTTGGCGGTGTGGTAGAAAATGCAAATCAGTTTAAAGCTGGCTAATCACAAGTCAAATCGCAAAAGTGAAAGCAAGCTGAACTTTGAGCTCGAAGGCTGCTTTCCCCATTCAAATATGTTGTTAAATAACTTACGATTCGTGTATTTTAAGGATTTGAATTTTGATAATTAATTGCTTCAAGTTACTTTCAATTCAGTATGGTCTTAGCAAGGTGGTTCAAAAACATCGTTCATCCCTGGCTGGGCCTTCCTGTTCTGAGGCAAGGACATGATAAATCTGTGCATGATCATGGCTAGGCTGCAGTTTTGGGTGTCCTGTGTTTTTTTTAAATGGGCATTGGAAGCATGGAAAAGTTGCAACATCTATCCCCTAGGATAACATTCGGAATAAGGGAACATAGTTCTGATAGACTTTAAAAATTATGGTTGAGCCGTGAAGGTTAAATGGAAAGGTCTAGTCAAAGGATTTAAAATTATGAAAGGGATTGAGAGGGTAAATAGTGAAATATTTACATTAGTTGGCGAATCGGTAATGAGAGATATAATCTCTGGATTCCTATGAATTAGGAGAATATTATTCCTGCAAAGATAAAATAGTTTACCACAAATGGCTACTGAAACCAAGTCAAATGTGGCATTTAAGTTTTAAAGCAAACCGTTCAAGGATGTTGGTAAAGTGCAGGGAATTGACGTTAGAGTTGGTATCTCTTACGGAGGGAGAGGGGGGAGGAGAGGTTGGATCAGGCACGATGTTTAAAACCGCCTGTTTAAAATTCTTGATTCTGTGTCCCAACCCGAACTGAGAGGATAAAGCCTGTGCCTGGGTTTCCATGGTGCTGTTTTCAAACTCTGACTTAGAGTTGTGCAGGAGCAACCGGGAGTGATTTTCCATGCTTTTTGTATCCCCTCTTCCCTGTGGAAAGTCCCTGGTTTTCTCCTGCCCCCACTCACAATTAACCTTTGCAATAAAATTCTCCCGGTAAACTAAAATCCAGCACCAAAGCTCCGCCCATACGATCACTCATTCTGAATGACTTTTATGAATAGGTCCATGATATTTAAGTGTAGAATAAATTAAATGACCTCTTTAAAATATTTTCATTTGCCAGCCCGTTTTTGTGGTCATTATGCTAATTTAATGTTTCGTGCCATGTACTGGTCTTCATGATCTCAGTTGACATGGCATCATGAGAGCTAAACTCCTCCCTTGTGTCAGATCAACGCCCCATTATGTCACTACTAGTAACATTCCTGACTTACTCATAACTGTTGAAATATGATATCTAATCCCGCCGGTGTCTTTCCACATAAATATTATTGGGAGGGGGGGGTGGAGGGGAAACTGAAAACAATTACTATATTTCAATTACACTTGTAATTTTGTGTTTAGAATAATGCCAGTTAGGATCTCTACTGCCAAGAGTCATGCACTTGATCCTGAATCATAGAATAGTACCGCACAGAAGGAGGCCATTCAGCCTATCGAGTCTGCTCTGGCCTTTCGAAGAGCAATCCACTATGTCCCACTCCCCCGCTCTTTCCCCATATCCCTGCAAATTTTTCTCCAAGTAGTTATCCAATTCTCTTTTGAAGGCTACTATTGAATCTGTATCCACCGCCCTATCAGGCAGTGCATTCCAAATCCTAACCACTCACTGTGTAAAAAAAAAAAGTATTTCCTCATGCCGCCTCTGGTTCTTTTGCCAATCGCCTTAAATCTGCGCCCTCTGGTTATTGACCCTTCAGCCATTGGGAACAGTTTCTCTTTATTTACTCTGTCTGAATCTTTCATGATTTTAAACACCTCTATCAAATCTCCTCTTGGCCTTGACTGCTCCAAGGAGAACAACCCCAGCTTCTCCAGTCTATCCACACAACTGTATTCCCTCATCCCTGGAACCAGTCTGGTAAATCTCTTCTGTACCTTCTTCAAAGCCTTCACATCCTTCCTAACGTGTGGTGCCCAGAATTGGACACAAGAAATGAGCATAGTTTCTGTAACTGCCACCGGAATGCTTTCCACCAGTATCCTCCCGTTCCTCTGTCAATCCCCTCTATGTCCCCTGTTACTGAATTGCTGACCAGTGTAAATATTCTTTCGCTGTTTACCCCCTCGAACCCTTTCATAATTGTGAACACTTTTATTGGATCCTCCCTTAACCTTCTCTCCTCTCCTGTAGCAAAGGAATAGTTGGAACCTACTCTGCTCATTCACATGTGTCACTTGCAGCCACGAGAGGAGAATGTCACTTGTTCCATCCTGAATTCAAACTGAAATTCCAACGGTTAAAGAAGTGTTCTAACCCATTGTACTACCCAGTCCAGGATGTTTCAAATGTTCGACTGTTGTGGGTTAACCGGTGTATACAGCCTATTCCTCAATTGCACTCGGCTGGTGCTGCAGTAGTCTAATGTGCATCGTGCTCCCCAGATCCTGGTGTGCGTAGTTCCCATTATTGCTCAAGTTGTCATCCAATATGGACAGCAGGCAGTTGCTTCCCCACAGGCAAGAATGACAAATTAGAGACTTGACCCAGTCAGTTTGAATGGCACTGATAAACATCTGCCTCGAAACTGATGCATGACTTGAGGAGAACTAAAAAAAAAAAAATTCTATATTTAATTCACTGCAAGAAAGTGCTCGCATTTATACAGCACCTTTGACGTAGTTTCCGGATGTCCCCAATGCTTCACAGCTAATGCATTACCTGGAGAATTCCCCTGCTCTTCAAATAATGTCTTGGAATCTTTTGCATCTACCTGAACTGGCCTCGTTTTAATATCTATCAACACCTCCAGCAACATGGAGTCAAGTGCCACTCTCGAGACTTGAGCACATGCTCTACACTGACACTTCCTCGCAGTACTGAGGGAGTGCTGCACTGTCTGAGGTGCTGTCTTTCGGATGAGACGTCAAACCGCCCTCCCATGTCGACCTAAAGATTCCGATGGCACTGTTCAAAGAACAAGTGAGTTCAAGTGTCCAAAACCAATATTTATTAATCGATAAATCCCTCTTAAACAGATTATCTGATTGTTTATCTCATTGCTATGTGTGAGATCTTGCTATGTGCGATGCCGACTGCTATATTTCCCTACATCGTAACAAGGACTACACTTCAAAAACGCGTCGTTTGGGACATTCTGAGGCCATTGATGGCACTTTATAAACACAAGTTAAAACACATAAAAAAATAAGAAATAGGAGCAGGAGTAGACCATTTGGCCCTTCGAGCCTGCTCCGCCATTCAATAAGATCATGGCTGATCTGATCATGGGCTCAACTCCACTTCCTTGCCCGCTCCCCATAACCCTTTGCTCCCTTACTGCTCAAAAATCTGTCATCTCTGCCTTAAATATATTCAATGACACAGCCTCCACAGTTCTCTGAGGCAGAGAATTCCACAGATTTACAACCCTCAAAAGAAATTCCTCCTCATCTCAGTTTTAAATGGGCGACCCTTATTCTGAAACTATGCCTGCTAGTTCTAGATTCCCCCATGAGCGGAAACATTCTCTCTGCGTCTACTTTGTCCAGCCCCCTCATTATCTTGTATGTTTCAATAAGATCACCTCTCATTCTTCTGATTGCCAATGAGTACAGGCCCAACCTGCTCAGCCTTTCTTCATAAGTCAACCCCTTCATCTCAGGAATCAGCCGAGTGAACCTTCTCTGAACTACCTTCAATGCACGTATATCTCTCCTTAAATAAGGAGACCAAAACTATACGCAGTACTCTAGGTGTGGCCTCACCAATACCCTGTACAGTTATAGCAGGACTTCTCTGCTTTTATACTCCATCCCCCTTGCAATAAAGGCCAATATTCCATTTGCCTTCCTGATTACTTGCTGTACCTGCATAATAACTTTTTTGTATTTCATGCACAAGGACCCCCAGGTCCCTCTAGACTGCAACATTTTGTAATTTTTCTCTTATTTAATTTAAATAATTTGCTTTTTTATTTTTTCTGCCAAAGTGGATAACCTCTCACTTTCCTACATTATACTCCATCTGCCAAATTTTTGCACACTCACTTAGCCTGACTATATCTCTTTGCAGATTTTTTGTGTCCTCCTCACAACTTGCTTTCCCACCCATCTTTGTATCATCAGGAAACTTGGCTACATTATACTCGGTCCCTTCATCCAAATCATTAATACAGATTGTAAATAGTTGAGGTCCCAGCACTGATCCCTAGTTACTGTTTGCCAACCGGAAAATGACCCATTTATCCCGACTCTCTGTTTTCTGTTAGTTAGCCAATCCTCTATCCATGCTAATATATTACCCCCAACCCCATGAACTTTCATCTTGTGCAGTATAGTAACCTTTTATGTGGCACCTTAATGAATGCCTTCTGGAAATCCAAATACACCACATCCACTGGTTCCCCCTTATCCACCCTGCTCGTTACATCCTCAAAGAACTCCAGCAAATTTGTCAAACATGATTTCCCTTTCATAAAACCATGCTGACTCTGCTTGACTAAATTATGCTTTTCCAAATATCCTGCTACTGCTTCCTTAATAATGGACTCTAGCATTTTCCCAACGATAGATGTTAGGCTAACTGGTCTATAGTTTCCTGCTTTCTGTCTGCCTCCTTTTTAAAAAGGGGCGTTACATTTGCGGTTTTCCAATCTGCTGGGACCTCTCCAGAATCCAGGGAATTTTGGTAGATTACAACCAATGCATCCACTATCTCTGCAACCACTTCTTTTAAGCCATCAGGTCCAGGGGACTTGTCCATCTTTAGTCCCATTATTTTACAATAGGACATTTTTAGTAACAGTGATTGTTTTAAGTTCTTCCCTCCCTATAGCCCTTTGACTATCCACAATTGGGATGTTTTTAGTCTCTTCTACCATGAAGACTGATACAAAATATTTGTTCAAAGTCTCTGCCATTTCCCTGTTCTCCATTATTAATTCCCCAGTCTCATCCTCTGGGGGACCAACATTTACTTTAGCCACTCTCTTTCCTTTTTATGTACCTGTAGAAACTCTTACTATCGGTTTTTATATTTCGTGCTAGTTTACTTTCAGAATCTATCTTCCACGTTGGTCTTACCACGAAGCCAAGCTGACACCTGTAGCCTGTTTTGTCACTTTTGTCTGTCCAGGGTTATGTACTTCCTGGCCAATATGTCGTGCTAAATGTACAGATTGTGTTTTTTTTCCCTCTGAACACACCATGGAAATGTAATTTGGATTACATACAAGACTAGAAACATATGGGGATGTATTGGTAATCTGCCAAAGGATGAGTTGACCTCTACCCACTAAGGTCCACCATAATCATGTTTTTGTTTATTGCTACTGTACAGTAGAAATTCTTCTGTTTGGTTCTTTTAAACCAATATAATTTTATCTGAGGAGGATCTCTGGAATCGCTCAGCATGTAATCCCAACAAACCATAATAAGCACTGCAACGAGATGTCTGCATCCTGTAAATTCAAATACTGTCAGTTCATAAATATAAAAGCTTGATGGAGGACTGGGAGGCAATAACTTTATCAAAAGGCTCAGAAATTACCCAAAGCACGGTTACAGCCTTCACATCACTTTGTTTCTTTAAAAATTCATCCCAAGTCTTGTGGATCCGCAGTGAGGAATTTGAGATTGTGACATAAACTCGAGGTTATGCACTAACCCAAATTACTGGGAGTAATGCAGTTGAGGGTGTCTTATAAATGAGAGGTGAAATATCTATGGAGATGTGGCAGGGGGGGACCTGCTTAACCCTACACTGTTGTGTAACCTTAACATGCTGATCTCTGGCAAGTGATTCTTCTCTCACCTTCAACCCCTCTCTTGTCTCTTTTATTGATGCTATTGTCAGTGCTTATCTGAACTTTCCTTTCTTGCTCTGAACCTCCATATATACTGCGTGCTATTCCTCCTGCACCCTCACTGTATTGAAGACACATCACACTATCTTATAATCTAACTCCTTCTTTCCCAGGTGCTTGAAACTGTGGAACTCCTCACCTCCCTCAGCCATTCCTTCCACAATCTACAGCCCAAGCTTGGCGTTATCGGATCACTGCATCATTCACCTCTTTTCAACCTTGGTCTTCTGCACTGTGGGCATTGGCCCTTCTCCAAGGTTCCCCAATTGAAAAGCAAATGCTGCTTGTCCTCCACGCTTTGTATTCCACGATATGTTTCCAAGTGTCTTTATTTTTTTTTGAAAAGCCATTTGTCATCTTTCCAGTATTCTTGAAATCAATGTATCAGATCTTGTTTATCTTTGGTTCTCTGGGTAAATTAAATGGGAAAATCTCTTCCTGTTCCAGTAAGTGACTTTTTATTTTTTATACGCCTATTTTATCCCAAACTAATTCTTCCTCAACTAACTAGTCTTTTTTTAAACCCACAGAAACTGTTTGTTATTATAATGTTCAGCAAGCACATAGTGGAACAGATGGTGTCCTTGATAGGGTGAGTAATTTGTCTCCTGATCTTCATGTCTGCCTTGTCAGAATGGAAAGCTTGGTGGGTGGGTAGAGCTGCCCAAGAAAGGGTTAATTGAAATGAATATATCGCTACATCCTCCTTGAGAACTAATCCACCTGCAATAGCGGTTGATTCATTTTAAAGACTTTACTCTCTACTTTAGGTGCAAAGTTTGCCCGCCTTCATGCCAGGAGTTTAATTTTTAACGGAGCTTGGGTCATGTCAAATATACCAGATCAATAAAAACCCACTAAGTTTTCCTGGAAATAAATCTTCATACTTTTGATCTTGGATACTTTCACGGTCAGCAAAAAGTCTCCTGCACATATTTTACTTGACTTACAAAGCTCTTCAGCCTGAAAATTCTGCAGATTTTGATTTTTAGTTTTTTATGTATGCAAAAAAGAAAAAATGTTATTGGACAGAACCAACTTGATGAGTAGAGAAGGAAACTGGTAGCAAAACAACTTGTCTGTATCTGATCCAGTCCATAGACTTTTTTATTTGGGCTGAACTTTCTCCCCCGACCAAAGAAATAATGTTATTTGTAAAGGAGCCCGTGGTGTGGTGTTTGTAAGGGTCCTGTGTGAAGAGTGCTTGGGCAGTCCCAGTCCAGTTCCTCATGTGCATGGGCCTTCAGCACCAAACTCTCATTAATTTGGTATGAAAAGTTAGCACACTGGTGCAGTTGGGAGGTTGCTCTTGTGAGTTTGTGATTGAAGATTACGGATGGTCTTCTCACAGTCAACACCGTGCCATTAGATTGAAACACATAGTTGTTACCGAGTAAGGGGAGCTTTACTCTGCATCTGGCTGTGCCACGCCTATCGCGGCTATGTTTAATCCTGACACTGACTGGGTTCCTGAGTTGGATAGAGTTCCATTCTCCAGCACCAATATCCCTCACCTTGATGAACACAAAAAATGTCAAGAAGAACAAGAGCCTGCAGTATTGCACACTGCAATTCCTAATAAATTTTAGCAAGACTTTGGCGAGGCCATTGGGCCCAACAAGCCATCCCATTTTGATCAACCCCACCTTGTCTGCCTTCTTGCCATATCCCTCAGTCCCTTCTCTCAAAAAAGTACAACTAACTGTCTCTTTAACCACTTACACTGTCCATTTCAATGGTTGTCCCTCGTTTTCTCACCTCCCCCAATACAAAAGCAAAATACTGGAATCTGAAATAAAACAGAAAGTGCTGGAAATCCCCAAGTCAGGCAGCATCTGTGCAAAGAGAAACAGAGTTAACCTTTCAGGTCAATGACCTTTCGTCAGAAGATTTATGCTGGACTGTATATCATGCAATCTACTGTTGCTGGTGCACATTCTTGTAATAAGTTCGGCAAAGCTGTTGCAATTTGGTTTGTATTTCCTTTATATATCTTTAGAAATGAAAAATAAATAATTTCCTTCTTGTAATTCGTTCTGAATCATGCAGTTGGATTATTTTACAATGACAACGCAATAACCTCGATCATGTCATTTATAATCTACTTCAGAGCAACTGTTTTAATTTTATTGTCAGTAGTATCTATAAAAAGGTACGGTTGTTTGGTGTTGAGTAATCTGTCTGTTATTTGTTTCTTGAGTTCAGATGACATGAATAAAGTGTTTGAACTTTGCTCCTGTGAACCCCTGAACTTTTTCTTCAAAAATAAAAAAATTACTGAAGTAATGCACGCAACTAGCAAACTTCATATATACTAACTATCACTTTTCAGTCATTTGACTAAAGAGTAGATCATAAGAGCATAAAAAATAGGCGCAGGAGTAGACCATTTTGGCCCTCGAGCCTGCTCCACCATTTAATAAGATCATGGCTGATCATCGACCTCAACTCCACTTTCCTGCACTATCCCCATATCCCTCGATTCCCTTAATATCCAAAAATCTGTCGATCTCTGCGTTGTATATACTCAACGACTGAGCATCCATGGCTCTCTGGGATAGAGCATTCCTAAGATTTACCACCCTCTGAGTGAAGACGTTTCTGCTCATCTCAGTCCTAAATGGCGGAGTCCTTATTCTGAGACTTAAGAACATAAGAATTAGGAACAGGAGTAGGCCATCTAGCCCCTCGAGCCTGCTCCGCCATTCAACAAGATCATGGCTGATCTGGCCGTGGACTCCGCTCCACTTACCCTCCCGCTCCCCGTAACCCTTAATTCCCTTATTGGTTAAAAATCTATCTATCCGTGACTTGAATACATTCAATGAGCTAGCCTCAACTGCTTCCTTGGGCAGAGAATTCCACAGATTCACAACCCTCTGGGAGAAGAAATTCCTTCTCAACTCGGTTTTAAATTGGTTCCCCCGTATTTTGAGGCTGTGCCCCCTAGTTCTAGTCTCCCCGACCAGTGGAAACAACCTCTCTGCCTTTATCTTGTCTATCCCTTTCATTATTTTAAATGTTTCTATAAGATCACCCCTCATCCTTCTGAACCCCAACGAGTAAAGACCCAGTCTACTCAATCTATCATCATAAGGTAACCCCCTCATCTCCGGAATCAGCCTAGTGAATCGTCTCTGTACCCCCTCCAAAGCTAGTATATCCTTCCTTAAGTAAGGTGACCAAAACTGCACGCAGTACTCCAGGTGCGGCCTTACCAATACCCTATACAGTTGCAGCAGGACCTCCCTGCTTTTGTACTCCATCCCTCTCACAATGAAGGCCAACATTCCATTCGCCTTCCTGATTACCTGCTGCACCTGCAAACTAACTTTTTGGGATTCATGCACAAGGACCCCCAGGTTGTTGTAATTTCTCCCCATTCAAATAATAATCCCTTTTACTGTTTTTTTTTTCCAAGGTGGATGACCTCACATTTTCCGACATCGTATTCCATCTGGCAAACCTTAGCCCATTCACTTAACCTATCGACCCCTGGTTCTAGATTCCCCAGCCAGGGGAAACATCCTCCCTGCATCTACTCTTGTCAAGCCCTGTAAAAATTTTCAAAGTTTCAATGAGATCACCTCTCATTCTTCTAAACTCTAGAGAATATAGGCCTAGTCTACTCAATCTCTGGTCATAGGACAATCCTACCTCTCTTTCCCACCCCCTTCCCCCCCACCCCATCCCAGGAATCAGTCTGGTGAACCTTTGCAGCACTCTCTTTAAGGCAAGTATATCCTTCCTTGAGTAAGGAGACCAAAACTATACACAATACTCCAAGTGTGGTCTCATCAAGGTCCTATATAATTGCAGTAAGATGTCTTTACTCATACTCAAATCCATTTGTAATAAAGGTCAATGTACTATTTTATTTCTGAGTTGCTTGCTGTACCTGCATATGAACTTTAAGCAATTCATGTACAAGGACACCCAGGTCCCTCTGAACACCAACATTTCCCAATCTCTCGCCATTGAAAAAATGCTTTGCTTTTCTATTTTTCCCACCAAAGTGGATTACTTCACATTTCTCCACATTATATTCAATTTGCCATGTTCTTGCGCACACACTTAACCTGTCTATATCCCCTTGCAGCCTCTTTGCATCCTCCTCAAACTTTACATTCCTACCTAGCTTTGTATCATCAGCAAACTTAGATATATTACATTTGGTCCCCTCATCCAAATCATTGATCTAGACTGTGAACAGCTGGGGCCCAAGCACTCATTCTTGCGGTACCCCACTAGTTACAGCCCGCCAACCCGAAAATGACCCATTTATTCATTCTCTGATATCTGTCCATTGACTAATCCTTAATCCATGCTAGTATATTGGCCCCAATCGCATGAGCCCTAACTTTGTTTTAATAATCTCGTGTGGCACCTTATCGAATGCCTTCTGAAAATCCAAATACACTACATCCACAGGTTTTCCCCCTTCTAGTTACAACCTCAAAAAACAACAGATTGTTCAAACACGATTTCTCTTTCATGAATCAGTGTTGACTTTGGCCAATCCTATTACTTTCTAAGTGCCCCGTTACCAGGTCCTTAATAAATCCTAGCATTTGTTATCTTCCAATCCGCGGGAACCGTTCCAAAATCTATGGAATTTTGGAAGATGGCAACCAATGTATCCACTATCTCTCTCTAGCCAACTCTTTTAAAACGCTAGGATATAGGCCATCCCGTTCAGGGGATTTATCGACTTTCAGTCCCATTAATTCCTCCAGTACTATTTTCTTCCTAATTTCTTTCAGTTCCTCATTATCACTGGAGCCTTGTTTCTCCGCTATTTCAGGAATGTTATTTGCATCTTCTTCCGTGAAGACAGACACACAGTACTTAATTTCTCTGCCATTTCCTTATTCCCCATTATAATTTCTCCTGTCTCAGCCTTAAGGGACCCACATTTACTTTTGCTAATCTTTTCCTTGGTACCTATAGAAGCTTTTACAGTCTGTTTTTATGTCCCTCGCTAGTTTTCTCTCGTATTCTATTTTCCGTTTATCAATTTCTTTGTCCTCTTTTGCTGAATTCTAAAATCCTCCCAATCCTCAGGCTTACTGCTCTTTTTGCCAACATTATAGGCTTCTTCCTTTAATCTAATACTGTCTTTAATTTTTCTTGTTAGCCACAGGTGGACCATTTTCCCAGTCGTGTTTTTATTCCTTAAGGGAATGTATATTCGTTGCGAATTATGAATTATTTCTTTAAATGTTTGCCATTGCTTTTCGACTGTCATATCTTTTAATCTAGTTTCCCAACCTACCGTAGCCAACTCTCCTCTCATACCTACATCGTTTGCGTTATTCAGATTTAGGAGCCTAGTTTTGGACTTGCCTAAATCACTCTCAAACGCAACATAAAATTCTACATTATTATGATCACTGCTCCCCAGAGGCTCCTTTACTACCAGGTTATTGATTGCACAATAACCTTGTAAGAGGTGATCTTATCGAAATGTATAAGATTATGAGGGGGCTTGACAAGGTGGATGCAGAGAGGATGTTTCCACTGATGGGGGAGACTAGAACTAGGGGGCATGGTCTTAGAATAAGGGGCTGCCCATTTAAAACTGATATGAGGAGAAATTTCTTTGAGGGTTGTAAATCTGTGGAACTCTCTGCCTCAGAGAGCTTTGGAAGCTGGGACATTGAATAAATTTAAGACAGAAATCGACAGTTTCTTAAACGATAGGGGGATAAGGGGTTATGGGGAGCAGGCAGGGAAGTGGAACTGAGTCCATGATCAGATCAGCCATAATATTGAATGGTGGAGCAGGCTCGAGGTGCCGTATAGCCTACTCCTGCTCCTATTTCTTATGTTCTTATTACAATACTAGATCTAAGATAGCCAGTTCCCTAGTAGGTTCCTCAGCATGCTGATGTGGAAGACTACCATGAACTCTTCTTCTGCAGTTTTACTGCAAATTTGGTTTGCCCAGTCTATATGAAAGTTAAAGTCCCCCATGATTACGATATTATCCCTGTTATTTGCATCTCTAATTTCCTGATTTATACTCTGTGTGACACTGCATCTACTTTTGGGTAAACCACTCCCACTAATGATTTCTACCCCTTGTTGTTTCTTGGCTCCACCCAAACTGATTCTACATTTTGATTTCCCGAGCTATGGTTGAGCCCATAATTGTTTATTGATCTGATCTGAACTCTTAGAACAACTCCTCAATAGCCCAGTGAGTAAACATGCTGCCTGATCTGATATTAATCCATACCAACCAGCAGGTCGCATGTTCAAACCTTGATCTGAGCTGGCTGATGGTTTCTGGGGCAGCAATTGGCGCACCATATTTGGTTTGGATGGCTCTGCACCAGTGATATGGGAGACAACCAGCTGGATTCTCCTAACCGCTGCCTAGCAACCTGTGCTGAAAACTGCCCATATGTAGATCATAGAATCATAGTAATTTACAGCACGGAAGGAGGCCATTTCGGCCCATGGTGTCCGTGCCGGCCAACCAAGAGCTATCCAGCCTAATTCCACTTTCCAGTTCATGGTCCGTAGCCCTGTAGGTTATGGCACTTTAAGTGCACATCCAAATCTTTTTTTAAATGTGGTGAGGCTTTCTGCCTCTATCACCCTTTCAGGCAGTGAGTTCCAGATCCCCACCACCCTCTGGCTGAAGAAATTTCCCCTCATATCTCCACTATACCTCCCCCCAATTACTTTAAATCTATGCCCCCTGGTTGTTGACCCTCTGCCAAGGGAAACGGGTCCTTTCTATCCACTCTATCCAGGCCCCTCATAATTTTATACATCTCAATCAGGTCTCCCCTCAGCCTCCTCTGTTCCAAAGAAAACAGACCCAGGATCGCCAATCTTGCCTCCTAGCCAAAATTCTCCAGTCTAGGCAACATTCTTGTAATCTCCTCTGCACTCTTTCTAGTGCAATCACATCTTTCCTGTAATGTGGTGAGCAGAACTACACACACTACTGCAGCTGCAGCCTAACCAGTGTTTTATACAGTTCAAGCATAACGTCTTTGCTCTTGCCTTTATTAGTCGATGCATGGAATACAAGTACTCCATAGGCCGCCTTAACCACCTTATCTACCTGGCCTGCTACCTTCAGGGATCTGTGGACCTGCACTCCAAGGTCCCTTTGTTCCTCTACACTTTTCAGTGTCGAACAATTTAATGTGTATTCTCTTGCCTTGTTCGATCTCACCAAATGCTTTACCTCACACTTACCCGGATTGAATTTCATTTGACACTGTTCTGCCCACCTGACCGGTACATTGATATCTTCCTGCAGTCCGCAGCTTTCTTCTTCATTATTAATCACACAGCCTATTTTAGAGTCATCTGCAAACATTTTAATCATACCCCCTATATTCAAGTCTAGATCATTGATATATATCACAAAAAGCAAGGGACCCAGAACTGAGCCCTGTGGAACCCCACTGGATACAGCCTTCCAGTCACAAAAACACCCATCAACCATTACCCTTTGCTTCCTGCCTCTGAGACGATTTTGGATCCAATTTGCCACTTTGCCCTGGATCCCATGGACTTTTACTTTCGTGACCAGTCTGCCATGCGGGACATTATCAAAAACTTTGCTAAAAACCATATACATTACATCATACGCACTGCCCTCATCGACCCTCCTGGTTACCTCCTCAAAAAATGATGGTTGAGCATAAGAACATAAATAGGAGCAGGAGTAAGTCATTTGACCCCTCGAGCCTGCTCCACCATTTAATACGATCATGGCTGATCTGATCATGGATTCGGGTCCACTTCCCTGCCCGCTCCCCATAACCCCTTATTCCCTTTATCGGTTAAGAAACTGTCTACCTATGTCTTAAATTTATTCAATGACCCGGCTTCCACAGCTCTCTGAGGCAGCGAATTCCACAGATTTACAACCCTCTGAAATTCCTCCTCCTCACAGTTTTAAATGGGCAGCTCCTTATTCTCAGATTGTGCCCCCTAATTTGCACCCATTTTAGGCCGAAAATAAAAATTAACCTGCAGTGTATCTTGCTGTGTTACTGTGAGGCACCTCGCAACATTTTAAAACGGTAATTTCATTTTCAAATAAGTGAAGATCTGGGACTTTCCAGTGAATGCTGACATGAAACACAGCATACGAGAAGGTAGGAATGCGATTTAAAGCTGTTCAACCCATCTAGCTCACCCTGTCCATGTGCAAGACCTACTCCTGTAATCTTGGGACCAACTTTATTGTTTTGGTGCGCAATCAAATTTGAAGGGCCTAAGCTCTTGGCGCAGGATACCGCCATGGTTGAAAAGAATGAACGGAAATAGAGGTATTGATGTTTTACAGACCTTGAAAATTGTGGGAGAATGAGAAGGAAGCGAGGAGTTCTACTGATTTGAGCTCCTGCAACAAATTAATTAGAGTAGGAGACTACATGATTAATCAGTCTTTGCTTCAATGGTCCATTGAGGTGAATATTCATCATCTATTGCCACAAGGCAGACTCGGATCTAAAAACATGAATGGCCAGTTATTACACCTTTTTGTCACTTAGAAAAAACCTGACGTAAATGTCCTGATGACTGGCTCATGATCATTGACTGGGTCATGTGGTAACGGTAGTAGTGTTGGTCTAACCCTTCACACCCTTAAGCAGGTTATTGGGAAGGGGTGTCGGGCTTATGCTGTACTTTTGGCCTTCAATATGTTGGGGGAAGCAAAGAGTTCCAGTATTGTAAGAAAAACCTGTTTTCTCTGAGTGGAAAATTTGATCTTGTAATCTGCTGCAGGACAATAGATAAAAGAAGCATGCTAATTAGTCATGGAACTTGAGTATTGTTAACTCTTCCAACCGTTTTTTTTTTTAAAAAAACAACTCAATTGGAGTCACTGGAAATACATACTACTGAATTTAATACTGGCCAAAATCATAGAGCTTACTGAATGACTAAAAATTCAGAAAGCAACCAGTTGTTGTAATTTGTAGTAGTGGTTATGGTACTAGACTAGGAATCCAAATTTCATGGGCTCAAATCCTGTCATGACCAGTTGTGAAATTGAATTCAATGAATCTGGTTATTTGTGGGCTATAACACCAGGGGGTAAAGCTGCTCCAGGTTCACTGACGTCCTTCAGCGAGGGGAGGCCTACCAGTCCCGTACGATCTGTCGTCTGAAGTGGCCTGGCAACATTCAGTTGTACAAACAGTTGCTCCATCGGCACCTTCGCGGGCCAATTAGAGACGGGCAATAAATGTGCCCCTTGCCAGTGTCGTACACCTCTCCAGAGCAAGTTTATAAAGCAAAAACTGATGAAGCCGGTGGAATGGAGAAGGGCCGGTAATCATTTGGCTGGGGAGTGAAGTGTGTAGGCAAGGATGTACGCCTGGAGGAGTTCGCTCGGATAAGGTGATGCAAGGCTGTGGAGAGATTTGAAAGCAAGGACAAAGGTCTTGAAGTCGATTCACTGAGGGACAGGGAGTCAGTGATGCTTACTGAGGATCAGGGTGATATGTGTGCAAAACTTGTACACGTGAATGGATGTAAACTAGAGTTTTGTGTAAGTTAACGGTTGCGGGAAGGACAAAAGAGGAGTGATTTTTGGAGAAATCGAGCCTCGGTTTAAGAAAGACGCACTTTAGCTTAACGGCAACAATAAGCGAGTGGTGAAGCATAGGCGGGTAATGTTATTGACAGAGGAGGAATGGATTTGCATTCTATGGAAGAGCATTTGACCTCCTTGTTTGGAGCTGTCTTTGTACAACTCTCTCTTGGGCTGCTTTTTTTCAGTCTTCTGTCCTTCCTTTCATTCTTTCTCCTTTCTCCTCCACCAACAAGTTTAGACACACAAGATCTCTTGTTCTTTCTCCCTGTCTTACCTCTTTAGTCAGCATTTCACTGGCATAAATTCAATCTGGTTTCTCTTGGTTCTATTTTATCACGAGACGAATCATTTAACCACAGAGTCCCAGCTTGCAAAGCATACCAGTGTGTTGACATCACATCATTTTGCCCTTCATTTTCCTCTCCTAGAGTTTTAGATTTTAATCTGGCGTTGCTATTACTGTTAGATGATGTTACTCGCTGAGAGAACTCGCTGCAACATCTTGTGGTTCTGTGATTTAGTTGGTCTTGCTAAGCTTATGATGGATAATGTGTTCATATTCCTCTTTTTGAGGGTAAGGTTCACAAAGCATACTTTTGTTTGCTGGGGGAGGCTAATAAAACATTTACCTTTTTGGAACAGGAAAAGGGGCTGAGGCCAAAACATTGTGGCCCTTTTTAATAGCTCTAATCTCCCTTATTATGATATACCTGCATCCTCACTCTCCTGAAACTCCTAGATGTCTCATGAGTCCATTTCTACTAAGAACTTGCATATATATGGAGCCTTTCGAAGTGTACTCACTGTTGTGATGTAGAGAAATGTACTATCTGCTTTAATAGTCTTCCCAGTGACTTTAAAAAGTTCCATTTGATGTCGCTTCTTAATGTTTTACTTATTTCCTGGTATTTGCACCCTTTACTATGTAAATCTTTTTTGCACAGATCAGCTTTGTCAATCTTAAACTTCAATTGGGTCACCTCAAAGTCTCCAAAGAAAATAAGTCATTGACCTTCCTCCTAACTTAGATTCCTGAAATCAAGTATCTGTTTTGTTGTTTGCCTCTGACCAACTCAAGGGCAGCAACACCCTTCCTGGAATCTGATGGCCAGAACTGCACCCGGTACTCCAACTTTGATCTGATCACCACTTTTAAAATGTATTCTTCAGATGAAGCCAACGCAGGCAAGAATGCATTTATTGTCTTGCCTTGTTATCCTGAGAAGGTGGTGGTGGGCCTTCTTGAGCCACTGCAATCCTTGTAGTGATGCTCCCACAATGGTGTTGGGTAAGGAGTTCAAGGATTCTGACCAAGCAACAATGAAGAAACTACAACGCATATCCAAGTCAGGATGGTGTGTGGCTTGGAGGTGATGTTCTGAGAACATTGCTGCTCTTGTTTTTGGTGGTAGAGGTCACGGGGAGGGAGGTATTGTCGAAGTAACCTTGGAGAGTTGTTGCCATGCATCTTGTAGGTGGTACACACTGATGCTACAGTGTCGGTGGTGGAGGAGATGGATTTTGAATCCAGTAGCAAGGGCACCGATGAAGCCAATTGAATGTTGTAGCTGCACCTATCCAGGTGAGTGGCGAGTATTCCATTGCACTCCTGACTTGAGCCTGGTAGATGGCAGATAGTCAGTGAAGGGGCAGGAGGTGAACTACTCTTAGAATGTCCAGCGTCTGTCCCGCTCTTGTAGCCATGGTGTTGATATGGCTGGTTCAGCTTATGGTCAATAGCGAACCTCAGGATGTTAGGAGACTCTGTAATGGTGGTGCCATTGAAGCTCATGGGGAGGTGGCTGGGCTCTCTAATGTTTGAGATGGCGATTACATGCCTCTTGCATGGTGCAAATGTTACCAGGCGTGTGTTAATTCAGGTCTAGATGTTATCCAGGTCCTGTTGTAGACTGGCAGGGGCGGCTTCATTAGTGAAGTGATGGTGACTAGAGCTTAACATTGGAATTGTCAGCAAATGGCCTTGGCAGAGGAAAGGTAATGAATGAAGCAGCTGGAGATGTTTGGGCTGAGGATAGTTCCTGCAATGATGTCCTTGGGCTGCGATGACTCATCTCCGACAATCATATCCAGCTTCCTATGACTTCAGCTATTGGAGGATTTTTCCTTTCACGCCCATGGACTTCAGATTTGCTAAGACTCCTTGGTGCCATACTCGGTTGAATACTGCCTTGTTGCTAAGTGTAGCTACTTTTGTGTTGCAATCAAGGCTGTGATGAGGTCTGGAACCTGAACAGGCGATTGGTGAATAGATGTTGCTTGATACTATTCATGACTCCTTCCATCATTTTATCAATGATTTGTTGGAGGCGGATTAAGGTGGTAGTTAGCAGGAATAGATTTGTCCTGTTTTATTGATGGGATGTACCTAGGAATCTTCCACGTTGTCCAGGAGATGCCAATGTAAATGCTGCACTGGAACAGCTTGGCTAAGGGAGTAGCTTGCTCTGGTGTACAAGTCTCCAGCAGAATGTTGTCAGGATCCATAGCCTGTGTCCAGTGCACTCGGCCATTTCTTAATATCATGTGGAGTCAACTGAATTGGCTGGACACTCGTATCTGTGATGGTGGCGACCTGGGGAAAGAGGCTTATATAAAGTCATTTTGGGGGACTTGAATGTGAGGATCTGCATGGGCAGCAAAAGTATTAGTGGCTGAAAGTGGTTCCTGACAAATTTCTCCTTGAGCAATGCCAACCAAAATTGCTGCCAGATCTCGGATCAGAATAATACAAGGAGATGCTGAGCAATCAGATTGCAAACCTCAGATGGCTTTTGTTTTTTGCCTGTGGTTCAATGACGTTCAAAGCAGTATTTTGCAGCTTGACCAGCATGAAATACAATTGCCAATTCTACCAGTTCAAACAGTAATCTTGGATTCTGAAACTTGATATTTCAGCAAAAACTCTTTTTTTTTGTTGTTGTTCTCTGCTTTTCGCTGCACAAGAAACCACAGAACAATGACTGTTTTTTTGTTTGTTCACATGGATCTCTTTCTCCCAATATTTTTTTTTGAATAAGAGTACAAATCCCTCTGTTCTTTCCCTTCTCTACTCCCCAAATTATTTCCTCCTCTCCCTCTTTTGCTCAGTCTTCCTGGCCTGTATCTGGGAATAGTGGCCAACCTACTTCCCAGGCTGATGAACGCAAGAATGTTTAGGAACAGGGAAAAGTACAATCGACCAGCTTTTTTTCTTTAATTGGGAGAGATTCTGTTCTACTTACTTGCCTTTTCACCATACTCCTCAATACCTACTCTCTGCACAATGCATCTTGTAGACTATTCAATGGCCTGCCCTGATAACTCAGCTCTTGTTACTTATTAAATTAAAACCTTCTACATGACCCCTTCTTACTCGGACTCTTTTTTTTTTGTGTCACCTGTATTTGAACCCTTCTACATAGTCAACAAATTGTCTCAATCAGCTTTTTGGTTCACTATCTTGAGGGCTTTGATTGGGTCATATTGAAAATCTCTCTTCCAAATAAAGCAAATCTAGTTCCCCTAACGTTTCCACATAACATTCCTAGTACTGTGAGTCATCTTTGGTCTCTACCAATCCTGCTAGGAGGGACTATGAAAACAGGAGATTACAATTCATAAGAAAGACTAGGCCTTGAATATTGCAGTTAAGATTTTCAGCCCAAAATATAAACTGGCCTGTACTTGTTCCTGGTGAATTCATGAATTCATATCCAACATAATGGGTAGGGATCATTCGATGGCCTGATATAGCATTAAGCCAGAAGGTCACTAGTTCAATTCCTGGTCCGTGCTAAGTCAGCTGACGTTACCCAAGGCAGCAGTCAAGCCACTATAATTAGCTTCCAACGGTTTTGGTCCAGGGAGCATTCCCGCTCTTCATCACAATCTACTGATCTCTGCTGGGAAGTGCATGGAGGCATCAAGCTGAGAACAGATTGGGGCTTAATGTCCTGCAAATAGCCTGCTGGGTCACACATGCAGCCTGTCCATTTGGGTGGGGTACTAGGGAACTGCAGGCAACCATGGAACTTTGCCCCGAGCAGCAGTTTGGTTTTCCCAGGAGAGATATCCTAATATGTGGTTCACGGAAAACTATTTTGGCCTACTTTCATCATTATCATAGGCAGTCCCTCGGAATCAAGGAAGACTTGCTTCCACTTTTAAAATGAGTCCTTAGATGGCTGAACAGTCCAATATGAGAGCCACAGTCCTTGCCACAGACAGTCGTTGAGGGTAAGAGATGGTGGGACAGGTTTGCCTCACACTCTTTCTGCTACCTGCACTTGATTTCTGCATGCTCTCGGCGATGAGACTCAAGGTGCTCAGCGCCCTCCCGGATGCACTTCCTCCACTTAGGGCGGTCTTTGGCCAGGGACTCCCAGGTATCGGTGGGGATGTTGCACTTTTTCAGGGAGGCTTTGAGGGTGTCCCTGTAATGTTTCCTCTACCCACCTTTGGCTCGTTTGCCATGAAGGAGTTCAGAGTAGAGCGCTTGCTTTGGGAGTCTCGTGTCTGGCATGCAGATGATGTAGCCTGCCCAGCAGAACTGGTCAAGTGTGGCCAGTGCTTCAATGCTGGGGCCTACTTTAATACGGTAAGGTATCAAAAATAAAAACAGAAAATGCTGGAAATCTTAGCAGGTCAGGCAGCATCTGTGGAGAGAAACATGGGTAACAGATGCTGCCTGACCCACTGAGATTTCCAGCATTTTCTGTTTTTATTTCAGATTCCAGCATCCACAGTATTTTGCTTTTGTATTAGTAAGGTATCAAATACTGCTACGCAGATAGAATTAACCAAAATGCTGGGCAGCAAACAAAGGCAGGGAGCCATTATGAAATCACTTTACACTGGGCTATAAATTGGGTTTTTTAAACAAGCATGGTTGCAGCTGCAATAATCATTTGCACCTCTACAGCACCTTAAATCGAGTAATGTGGCAATACTCTGTAAAAGTGTTTAGTCTACTATGATCTGGCTCTCCCAATACATTTACGCTCAAGTTGATTGTTTAATGCAGACAGGATTATATCAAGAATGGTTTCAATTTGTAAATCAAGAGGTCAAGCCTCAATTGATCACTGCCTCCATTGACATGAGGACACGTCGGCACATTAGGATCATCCCTGATAATCGCAGATTTGCAAGAACGCCAAGACAATTCACAACAACATCTTGAAGCTTCCAGAGTCCTTTTTATCCACCACAATAAAGATTGTGTTATCTTTTGGAATCTCTTTTTAGAGATTAACATTTTGAACGAACTTGCATTTATACAGTGCCTTTTACAACCTCCGATTATACTTCTGGTTTTAAACTAAATTGTCCTCTAGCTACACACCCTAATGCATTATTTACTTTTGCAACAGCTTTGTGACGTTGATCATGGATCTTTAATGATTCATGAAATACAAGTCCCAGGTTCTTCTCCCTCTCAGCAACTTTGTGTGCAATCCTGCATAAGAACATAAGAAATAGGAGCAGGAGTAGGCCATACAGCCCCTCAAGCCTGCTCCGCCATTCAATAAGATCATGGCTGATCTTTGACCTCAACTCCACTTTCCTGCCCGATCCCCATATCCCTTGATTCCCTACAATCCAAAAATGTATCCATCTCCGTCTTAAATATACTCAACGACTATGCATCCATTGCCCTCTGGGGTAGAGAATTCCAAAGATTCATAACCCCCCCTGAGTGAAGAAATTTCTCCTCATCTCCTTTTTAAATGGCTGACCCCTTATCCTGAGACTGTGATCCCTAGTTCTGGACTCTCCAGCCAGGGGGAAAACAGCCTCTCGGCATCTATCCTGCCAAGCCCTCTCGGAATCTTGTTTGTTTCAATGAGATCACCTCTCATTCTTCTAAACTCCAGCAAGTATAGGCCCAATCTACTCACTCTCCTCCTAGGACAACCCTCTCATCCCAGGAATCAATCTAGTGAACCTTCATTGCACCCCCTGTAAGACAAGTATATCCTTCCTTGGGTACGGTGTACACATGATTAAGTTGCCCTACCTTTGTCTATATTGAAAGACATCTACCAGACACTGATCCCTTACCCCATAGATCCGCTTGTAGACTGTTTTTCATCCAAGATATTAATTCCCGCACATATCTTGTTATCTGCCAACTTGCGGGCCATTCCTTTGATGCCTTAACCCACACCATTAATAAAGATGGTGAGCCTGGGCCCTGTTGATCTTTATGGGACTCAGCCAGTGACCACCACCATGAAGAACTACCCACTGCCTATGCAAATGCAACCAATTCATTATCCAATCCAAGATCTAGCCAACAAACCCACAAGATGCAACCTTGTTTTAACAGCCTTTTGTGCGATACTTTATCAAAGACTGTTTGAAAATCTGGATGCGCTATCTATCAGGTTTCCATTGTGTAATCTCAAAAAAATTGATTCATTTAATGACACAGGGCCTTTATTCTTTCCAGATTTTTGTTCAGTGCCATATTCCAGGATCAGAGTAGAATAAGTCCATGCAGTACTGATGCCCTACCTCTAGATTTCTTTAGCTTATTTAGGAGCGTTGGTTATTGTTGTGGGAGACGATATAAATCTTGCACCAGTCCCTAATATACTGATAGTGTGTCCAATTTGGAAAATTCTTGAGCTTTTGAATTGGAATGTGGATTAGCTGTTGTACCCTCGGGTATTATGACCAGGTTGGATGTTGCTGCTTATCATCTAGTACCTGATGTTTCTGCTGCAATTGGGATCAGTTTTTTTTACAATTGGACCAGCAGTTGATACACCGCACAATATTGAAATATGCCATCTTGGCAAGCAGAAAAAAGCAACGTCCTTGCTGTTTCCTTCAGGCGCACACCTTCAAATTGACCAGGGAGCAGTGTTGGTCATGGTCAATTCAAGGGCCTGCACTACTGCCAACACAGATCGGCAGGGCAAACACTTTTGGCAATGTGGTGAATATGCCAAAACTGGAAAATCGATTGTACTTGTCAGGTTTATGCAAATGTTTACACAGTCAGATTGACAGTAGTTGGAGCTCTTCAAGGACAGAGCTAATATGTCTATAAAATCGATGTTCGATACCCGAGGTGTTTTCTATTGAAATGTTTCCCTCCTCTTCGCGGTAGCCACGTCCCAAAAGCAGACACGGTGGGGAGGGGGTGCAATTAGAGATACATTTCTTAATGATTTGCCTGCTGGTGAACAGGTAGTCCCATAAACAGCGAGTGGTATATTTAGACAGTGTCTGCTAGAGCCCCAAGCAGCTTTTTACAGGCCTGTTACCGAAGTTTAATTGTGTACAGAATTAAACTGAGCCTGGAGTCGTTTCGCCAACACAACGGGCTTTGGGGAACTGCCCCTTATTTAAAAAAAAAAATATATATATAATGTTTGTAATTATGGTGAGATTCTCTGAAGAATTTTATCTCCTGAATGAGGCTGACCACATTTTTATTAAAGCAATGAGTAATCAACCCGCCTGGTATGAGGTGGAAATGCAATGAAATATCGGAAGGAATTAGTCTCTTTCTCAAATTGAATCAGTTTTTAAAATCCTCCTTGAGGTTACTAGCGAGAAGGAAATTTATTCAGATCTCTGCTTTTTAAGGAAATGGGGAGTGTTTAACCGTCAATATGATCTAGGCAAATTAATCTCTTGTAATGTATTGATTAAAAGTGTTTCTTCCAGTACTGATAAAGTCGCTCATTAGAATTGCTACCATGGTTTATACTTTTGCACTGAGAGTACAAGAAGTTAAAGAATATCAAGTATCTGGTGTCATTGCGTGATTCAGGAGTTTTGTATCCTGGGAGTAATAGGTGCGGAGTACACTCCCTCTCATTTCAATAAGAGTATATTGTCCCATCAGGGGAATAAATGTAAAGTAACCTTACAAAAAGGTTCCTAGTACCTTGTTTGTTCCTTGGTTAATCACTAACTGCTGAGTTGTTCGAGGCGGGGGGCGGGTGCAAAAGAATAAGAAGGAGGAGATACTATGAAAATTGCTGGTTGGTTCTTAACAGTAAAGGAATGACATGCTGTATTTCCTTAAAAGGCCCGGTGTATTCGGAAGTGGCCGCCCTTCCAGGAGCTGTGGGGGCGAGTCATAAATAGGGTGGGAGTGTATTAGCTGGCAGTGACACAAAGTCGACTCACTTCCTTATTGATCAGTTCAAACCAGTTTTTACAGGAACTGACGGTGATATATGGGGCCAGCCTTGTGAAAATCATTCATTTGAGATACTGTGGTCTGCCAGTGCAGTACTTGAGTTCATAACTCCTGCTCCTACCTTCATCACAATGAGCAGCCTCGCCAAATGCACAAATTCTAACTACTTTTTAATTTTTGTCTTCAGTTTAAGCGGCGCTTCCATAGGTGAGTAAAATTAACCGTGTTTCTTTATGTTTTGTTTTTTCCTCCTTCCCCCCCCCCCCAAATATGTTCTTGGAACTGGAATTCACCCACACAGGGCAATTCCAAGATTAGGCCCTTTGCTTCAGAAACCCTTCCGAGAATACCTGGAGGCCCAGAAAGCCAAGCTTCACCACAAGTCTGGAGACACCGTAGGAGCGGTAAGAATAGCACGAATGTAATTTTGTCTGCCTTTTGTGTTGAAATGTTCGTTGGCCTGTGTGTCATTCTATTCACCTGACCCTTTTGGGTGCATTGAGTTGAATGCTAAATCTACAGTAATTAGGGAACTCTTCAATTTTAGAACATTGAGATCTCAAGTTGGCCAAGGGTCCATCACTAAATCTGATGGAAATTGAGGCCTTTAAAAATTCAGAAGCCAGAGACTGTAGCAAGTCCCAACTCCACTTTTCTTAGCAATAAATTCTGGAGGTAAAGCGTCTCTTTCTGAAGTTCTGTGCATTGGAGTTGTCTCAGATAAGTAGTGATCAAGACTGGAGCACCACAAAGAGTTGACCATTCTTTGCAGTGGTCCATGGTAATTTTCTATGTCCACTGTAAATGAGGTCTTATTCTAAGGAAAAACTTAAACAGCATAATCTTCATGTAGGCTCTGCAGATAAAGATGGTCTTAAATTATGTCATCAAATCCTATATTTATGACTAACTCGGGAACATGTGGTACTGTAGGAATGAAAACCTCAAAGATCGTTTCTTCGCTAATCCGTTTAAAGGTTTATGGAAATACTAAATGACCAGAATCAATTAACTTTCTTTCTCCAAAAATTAGACAGTGTAATAATAGTTGAATTTTGTTTTGAAACCTATGCCCTGTGCCTGAAAACAAAACTAAAGGACTTTTTAATGTTTGAATGTGCCATGGATCTTGCTAATCCAGTGTTTGAGTACAGTATGATTTACACCAGAAGACCATGTACTAATTGTCCCCTTTTTTTTTTGTTTTCCCCAAAATAATGTGTCTTCACTCTTCCCATCCCCCACCCCTCACCCCACTCGGGGGAGAGAAAAAAGCTTAGTTCCTGGTGTACGATTGTGATGACGGAGTTGTAACAGTCACCAAAACCCAATACTTGCGCAACTTTTTTAAAAAAAGTGAGATACTTCCTCCCAGTGGAGTGGCTATTGTGTGTTATGCTGCCATCGACACAGGGTTGTGCAACACAGCTTGCATGCTATGTGAAAACTGATGCAAAAAATATGCTGTGGACTAGATTTTGCTCTTTGACCAATTTAATTTTTGAACGACAGAAATAAAAGCCCCTCTCTGAGGTTAAAGATCAAAGTTGGCACGAGCAATTTCCAGGGAATGGACACTTCTCCCTTTTCTTAACTCAAGTTTTTAATTATCAAGCTTTTTTTTTATAATTTTAAAAAAAGTTTTTCCTGCCCTTTGGTCTGCTTAGTACTCATGGTTTGAATCTACTGGTGATGCAGGGGGGGGGGGGGGGGGAAAGAAATGCTATTGTTCACTCACTTCCCGCTCTGAAGTCATTAGTAAATGGAATATATATAGGGGGAAAAAACTTAATTCCTTCCCTCCTAAACAGGAGTGGTATTTTTCAGCAACTGACAAGCTGTTTCAAACTGCGCAAATGTTTTATCTTGTTTCTTAAACCCATATCGGGCATGTTCCCACTAGTATCTTAACAAGAACGCCTGTATTTGTTTAGGCTCGGAGCCACCCCTTCAACACTGACGTTACAGAATATTTAAATCAGACTCTTGATGCAATGGCACATTTTGAACCAAACCATTGATCCTGGTGCCAGATTAGTACAGAATGCCTGCTTGTGTAGGCGTGTGCGTGTCGGTCAAGTTGAGTTGCTAAAGATTTTCTCTCTTTTTGATTCAGAAGCCTTTCTGGCCTTCCATGCCTATTTTTTTAAAAAAAATCTCCAGATGCAGCAGCTCTTGTGCAGAGCCAACACAGCCTGGGTTGACCAGCAAAGGGGAAGCGTTGTGCCTGTGCCTGCAAGAGGCGGTGGTGAACTAAATCCCCATCTGTTTCTCTGAGTGGGGTTCCCCACTGCACTGACACACGCTGACATGTTTACCAGATTTAATCTGCTCTCTTCTAATGGCCTCACCGTGGAGTGACGCTGTAAAGCAGTGATTCCTGTAACTGCACTGGCTGCTAGTGGCCGTTTGTCTGTACATAGCCAATCGAAATGTACAAGACCATTACATTTCCAGTGCTGGCCAATAGATCGCCATCTTATTGGCCACTTTACAACAATAGCATCAACTATCTTTGACTAAACTTCTGTGGTGAGCTATAAAATAATAAGGATTTTGTTTAAATCCCCAAAATGAATATATTTGCCTCAGAAAATCATCATCCGTACCACTGAATGGAATTAAGTAGAGATTAGGACTGTGGGAAGAATGCTTCGCTGACTAAGGACTGATGCCATTCACGGCACTAATTAATTTTATGCTTTCTCTGTCCGTACTAATGAGCTAGGTTTTTCCAAAGACAGCTAGATCTGCAGCTAATATTTTAATAACATTATACGTTGTTTATCTTAACCTGTGGCAAAGAACCAGTCTTTTGATCAAAATATTGAACAAAACAATTGGGTTTTTGGTTTTATTCATTTGGATATGCCAATCTAAACTATCCTGAGGGGCCTTTTTCATGCCTAATTCATACTTTTTGCCACTGAATATAAAACGAAACACATTTTCCCCTGCTTCCTTCCTCCTGCGGGGAAGTGTTTGGTCTCTGGATTGTCCTTCATTCTTCCCCCCCCGCCACCCCCCCAGAAATTGTATATCTGAGATCGGCAAATCAGTGTGTGCAGCTGTAAACCCTTCGATTCTGTGATTTATTTTACAACAAAGAAAACTATAGGACTGTTCCTAATCCTGCATGTTTGTCTTGTAAGGCTTCTATTGATTTCTGATTGAGCAGTTTTTAATAAATACTTGTGCTGTTTCTTTCTCCTTCTATTAGAGTGAAAATTGGCTGTCTTGGGTCTTTGAGAAAGTAGTCATCATCATGGTGTGCTACTTCATTCTTTCCATCGTTAATTCCATGGCTCAGAGCTACGCCAAGCGGATCCAGTCGCAGAAATACACTGAAGAGAAAATGAAATGAAAATAACTTTTTAATTTATTTAAAAAAAGGGACTGCACAAGGCCCAGGTTAGATAGTGATTCATAAACAAACCATCTGCTGTTTCTTGGTTCCACCAACTGGAATTAATATAAGGAAGCAGAAGGGGAGTATTATAAATGTATGCATTTACAAGTTCTGAGAAACATATTTTCTTGAGTTAGCACAGGTACTCCAGCTTGGAGTCCACTCTTGTGGACTCTTGCCCATTTGTTGTTCCCATTTTTCTATGTTTTAAATGCATCTTGGTTTCAATTGAGGCCATGTTAGCGATGAATAGTATTAAGTGGCATAACGGAAATTGCAAGATATTTGTAAATATTAAGCATGGAACCCAACTGAAAACACAGACGTTGGCTTGCTCCATTTGCTTTGGGCACAGGGCTGACTAAACGGGAGCTCGAGGTGGTTTGTGGGCAATCAGCTCCTCGAATGCCAACATCGTTGGTTGCTCGAGGTACAGTTCTCTCAATGCCTTTCTTTGAATTGGAATCCTCTGCGTAGCAAAGGTTGGCCCTTTATTGCACAATGGTTGATCATATTGTCAGCAGATTAAACACAGAATGGTGCCACTGGGTTTTTTTTAATTTAACTTTTTTCTTACCCCATCAGGAACCGGTTGAAATTATCCATTAAATTCTTTTAGAGCTTACTAAATTTGGTTAAGTGGTGAAATTTTAGCTTTTCTCCTCCTTTATTGCAAATTCTTTCCCTCTGCACAATTCCCCCTCCCAAACGACATGTAGCCTTTGGTGAGATTTCATGCAGCAAACTCTCCAGCAACGGTTCGAACTGATTTGCTGCCTCGGGTTCCGCCTATCACATTGTGACCGAACGGTCCCATCAGTGTTGCAGCTTTCAATGACTGTCTGAGGCACTGAAGGCCAGGCCATCAGTTGCAGCAAGCATACTTCATCTTAGCTGACAACAGAAAGCATTGGTGGTGACATCTATCACCTTGTTCCCCTCGCTATTGCTGATAGAGGTTAGATGTGGGGAGTGAGAGAGCAAGTATATGTCGACTATGTAAAAGAGGTAAATAGACTCTTGAAAACTATAGGTATTTATCTCTTGATGAGACTGTCTTGTCTTGTGCCGATATAAAACTATCAAACCTATAGTGCTCCCCTCTGCTTGTATTTTGCAAAATGGTGAAAGAGAAGCTGATTGAAGCTGTGAAATCTGTCCATACCAACTGTACATATGAAAAGCAATGTCATTTTTACTCTGTAAATTTTAACATGGTAACCCTTCTCTGACTTTATAAAACTACATTCAGTCATTTCCACAGACTGAACCTTAGTCTGTGTCTTTGTCGATTTTGTGAGGAATGTCAAGATTGTGTATATATCAAAATCTCAAAAACTACATATGCCCATTGTGTAAAAACTCAAATAATGTTGATCATTAACGGTAGTTTGTGTAGTACCATTCGTAAGGTAATATGTTCTATTGTTTACATTGGTACAATTATCAAGAATGAAATAAGGAAACAAATTTGTCTTTGTTTTAGGTTCTAGAGTAGATCTTAAATTATTCATATGCGAGACATGTTGCATGAAAGAGCGACATCAAAAGCTTTATTGCATTTTCTAACCAGAATAAAATTGGAACGAAGATGTTGCCTTTCTAGGATTTTCATCAAAGTGAGTGAATTTAAATATATGGATTTGTGTGGTTCCAGGGGGCAGTAGTTGCTGATCTGCCCAGTGCACTGGGACATCCCATGGTGGAATTTCATGTCCCAGCTGATTCTGAATGTTGGCTTTTCCCTCAGCAGCATCTTGGCACTGTCATCTGGTGCAGCATGGGCCAGAAGTGCCAAGCCAGGGGAAGCAATAAGTCCAAAGCCATTTCCATCTCTGGTAACACTTGAGCATTCCACAAGTAGCTGGCCCACAGAGACGTTCTGACAGCTTCTGTATCCGTGCCATCTGTCCATCAATCTTGGAGCTTGGGGAATTGGTCTGTTAGGGAAAAGAATGAAGGAGTTTGTGCAAAGCTATTCTTGACATGAGAGTACCTCATTAAATTCACATGGGAAATGTTAATGACCTGTAGAGGTACTGTACCATTATCCCAGTCCAAAAAGTAATTGGAGCATTAATTATTTCAGTTTTCTCGTGCCTGATGCATAATTGGTATCTGAATTCATGGAAAGCTAAAGTAATATTGTGTAACAATTTAAAAAACTTCAAATGAGGAATTTTCAGTCCTAGTTCTGTTGCACGATGCTGGTTTTATCTCTTGACACTTCTTTAGGTATCTCTGTGCCTATCTGGCCATGTTAATCCTGGATGATGAGGCTAGATTAATGGTCATTGATGCTTGGAGATCAGTCAAAAGAACACTCCATACAGGGGGAGCCTCCCCTCCCCACCATGCACTGCTGCAGCCTGACCAACAACTAAATAAACTTGTCCAGCGAGGCCTTGAGCGTTTCAATCCCTCAAGTCTGGTGTTTGAACTTGTGACTTTCTGCCATGGAAATCTCGTGCTTTTGTTCAAATACATTAGGATTGTAACAAATTCTTTCTTGTAGATTTTGGACTGTTTTTTGCAAACTGCAAACCAATATTTAGTGCTCGAAAGATGTTCTTATTTGTTCAGACTGCAGTAAGGTTCTGTGTACTCTCATTGTTTGATTTCCACCCTCCAGTGCCAGGTGTAGATTTTGTGTTGCATCCAGCTTCTCCATCACTCTGCCATTCTGTGAGATAGCTTATCAGACTGGTGTTGGCTGTTAGCTCAGTTGGCGACAACAGTTGGTAGGCTATCTGACGACATGGTGTCTTCCATCCAATCAGCACTGCATTTTGTTTTGTTCTGCCATCGCATCTTCATCGCAGCACTCATTGTTTTGTCATCGTGAGTAGACCTTTTGTCCCCGCTGCCAATTGCAGAGCAAGGATTGCAATTAGTCTGCAGTAATGTGATCTTCTGCCCTTCTCCAAATAACCATCAAATTATTCAAACTTCCATTTTTTTTGCTCTTGGATGCGATGTTCACAAATTATTACTATGCTGTAGGTCTGGTGTGGTATTGTGCAGTTCCCTGGTAAGTAGAAAAGTCTCGTCCTGTATTGGACTTCCCTCTGAGATTCAAGAATTTCATCAAAACCATACTAGTTAACAGATTGACTACCCTCTCGATGCTTATCATCCAAACTAACCATGCCATGTGCAGAATATCTAATAAAAGCTGCAGCAGAGCTGATATTTGGAAGAGTCGATTATCATTTGTACATTGTGTCTTCATCTCTCTTCCATTCTTCATGAAGACTGATGTAGCCAATGCTTGAATTTCTGATCGCAGAAATCCCGGCAATATCTCGGTGTGTGTATATACATTATCTTTCCATTTTTGCTACTTGTTAATTCAATTGGCCCTTTTACAATTGACTTTTGTCTTCATGCTAGTTGCACGTAATGTGCAGTACTTTTAGAAAAAAAAACTTGTCCCATTTTATGTTTTTTTTTTTCCCCTTTTCGGGCATAGGACAGGAATAGGCTATTCATCCTCGCTAGCCTGTCCCGCCATTCAATTAGATCATGGCCTAGCTTTTAAATTTAAGATTACATCCCCTTGTTCTGGATTCACCCACCATCTGAAATCCCTTCTCTGTATCTACCTTATCTAATCCTTTTTTATCATGTTAAACACTTCAATTAATTCACTCCTCAACTGTCTAAACTGCAACATTTTCCCACCCGGAATAATCGGCTGATCTATTGCTGGCCTCTGCCAATGCTCCATCTTGCAAATGAATATTCAGTTATATTTTCTAATGTGATAATTTTGTAGATGGCTTATAATGTTTACGATGTAGATAATACTGTTGTATATGGCTTCACTTTAATCTTCCATGTCTGTTGTGGCAAGGCACATGCCTGGATTTCTGAAGTGCTTCACCTGTATTATGAATGAGAAATGTTGACATTCACGAAGATGTCTGCTGCCGTGCTGCACATATGGGAGACTAACTAGTAAAACAAAAATCATCTTGCTACAATCACTGGAGTATTCATTAAAAACACACATCAAACCCTCGACCCTCCACTATAGCTTTGTGCACAGTTACACTGCCTCAGTCTCATTGCCAATATTCCAGTCATGTATTTCCTTATTGATAACAATAAAGATTATCCCCAAACAATAAAGTTATGCCTGCAGCTTGTGTAGTTTGAAATGCACAATGCGCCTGGAATAATGCTGCGGCTTGAATTGGAAAATCCAGTCTAACATTAGAACACTGAAGGGATAAACAGAGTGTATTTCAGACCTCAGCAGAACTATGTTTATCCCCTGTTATAATAATGTTTGGATTTTCCAATGCAACCTGTTTGCTCCTGGATTGGTCTGACTAGGAATGATTTTAATATTTCCCATTCAACATTTCATAATGTGCTTTTCTGTGGCTGTCTGAAACATTTCTGATGGAGACCCCATCCACTTTCCACACATGTGGAGGCCAGTCTCGATCTTGGGTTATCGAGCTTTAGAGTTTTGCATAAACAGAGTACCCAGGAATATTGCCCTAATTAGGTCTCTGTATGTGTGTTCTGAATACAGCCCCAACCCCCTGCCTTCCCCTCCCAAGCATTATCATTCACCCAATCACTATCACTTGGTATTCCAAGTGGAATCCTCTGTCACCTTTCGCAGTTGATGGATGCAGTCTGAATAAATTTCCATTCTTGCCTGTGAGATATTTTTTAAATTAAATGCAGATGTATCTTTCAGATATTCAGTTCTTATCCTTCTGTCTGAGATTTACCAACCTAGCAGTAAGTCCCTTGTGATTACTGGATAGTATGCTCCATCTGTGCATCGCCATTTCCCTACCTCAGAGTAAGCTGGCAGTTCCAACTGCATTGTTATAAGAAATAGGAGCAGGAGTAGGCCATTTGGTCCCTTGAGCCTGCTCTGCCATTTAATAAGATAATGGCTGATCTGATCATGGACTCTGCTCCGCTTCCCTGCCCGCTCCCCATAACCCTTCACTCCCTTATCACTCAAAAATCTGTCATCTCTGCCTTAAATATATTCAAAGACCCAACCTCCACAGCTCTCTGGGGCAGAGAATTCCACAGATTTATGACCCTCTGAAAAGAAATTCCTCCTCATCTCAATTCTAAATGGGTGACCCCTTATTCTGAAACTATGCCCTCTAGATTCCCCACGAGGGGAAACATCCTCTCCGCATCTACCTTGTCGAGCCCCCTCAGTATCTTACTTGTTTCAATAAGATCACCTCTCATTCTTCAAAACTCCAATAAGTATAGGCTCAACCTTTCCTCATAAGTCAACCCTTTCATCGCAGGAATCAACCTAGTGAACCTTCTCTGAACTGCCTCCAATGCAAGTATATCCCTCCTTAAATAAGGAGACCAAAACTGTACGCATACTCCAGGTGTGGCCTCGCCAATACCCTGTACAGTTGTAGCAGGAATTCTATGCTTTTATTCTCTATCCCCCTTGCAATAAAGGTCAACATTCCATTTGCCTTCCTGATTACTTGCTGTACCTGCATACTAACTTTTTGTGTTCCATGCACAAGAACCCCTCCCCCCCCCCCCCCCCCCCCCAAGGTCCCTCTGGATTGCAGCACTTTGCAATTTTTCTCCATTTAAATTATAACTTGATTTTTTATTTTTCCTGCCAAAGTAGATAACCTCACATTTTCCCACGTTATACTCCATCTGCCAAAGGTTTGCCCACTCTAGCCTGTCTTTATCCCTTTGCTGATTATTTGTGTCCTCCTCACAACTTGCTTTCCCACCCATCTTTGTATCATCAGCAAACTGGGCTACATTATACTCTGTCCCTTCATCCAAGTCATTAATATAGATAGTAAATAGTTGAGGCCCCAACACCGATCCCTGTATTACCATTTGCCAACTGGAAAATTACCCATTTATCCCAACTCTCTCTTTTCTTAGTTAGCCAATCTGCTATCCATGTTAATATATTACTCCCAACCCCGTGAGCTCTTGTGTAGTAACCTTTTATATGACGCCTTATCAAATGTCTTCTGGAAATCCAAATACACCATATCCACTAGTTCAAACTGTATTGATGCTTTTCCAAATGTCCCGCTACTGCTTCCTTAATAATGGACTCCAGCATTTTCCCAACGACAGATGTTAGGCTAACTGGTCTATTGTTTCCTGCTTTCTGTCTACCTCCTTTTTTAAATAGGGGAATTACATTTGCATTTTTCCAATCTGCTGGGACCTTTCCAGAATCCAGAAAATGTTGGTAGAATACAAACAATGCATCCACTATCTCTGCAGCCACTTCTTTTAAGACCCTAGGATGCAGGCCATCAGGTCCAGGGGACTTGTCCACCATTAGTCCCATTATTTTACCGAGTACCTTTTCTTTTGTGATTGTTTTAAGTTCCTCCCTCCCGATAGCCCCTTGATTATCCATTATTGGGATGTTTTTAGTGGTGTACACGATAGTCAAACCTGAAGTGGAGGGTAGCCAATGTAACCCCACTTTTTAAAAAAAAAAGGAGGGAAGAGAAAACGGAATTATAGACCGGTCAGCCTGATGTCGGTAGTGGGTAAAATGATGGAATCAATTATTAAGGATGTCATAGCAGTGCATTTGGAAAGAGGTGACATGATAGGTCCAAGTCAGCATGGATTTGTGAAAGGGAAATCATGCTTGACAAATCTTCTGGAATTTTTTGAGGATGTTTCCAGTAGAGTGGACAAGGGAGAACCAGTTGATGTGGTGTATTTGGACTTTCAGAAGGCTTTCGACAAGATCCCACACAAGAGATTAATGTGCAAAGTTAAAGCACATGGGATTGGGGGTAGTGTGCTGACATGGATTGAGAACTGGTTGGCAGACAGGAAGCAAAGAGTAGGAGTAAATGGGTACTTTTCAGAATGGCAGGCAGTGACTAGTGGGGTACCGCAAGGTTCTGTGCTGTTTACATTGTACATTAATGATTTAGACGAGGGGATTAAATGTAGTATCTCCAAATTTGCGGATGACACTAAGTTGGGTGGCAGTGTGAGCTGCGAGGAGGATGCTATGAGGCTGCAGAGTGACTTGGATAGGTTAGGTGAGTGGGCAAATGCATGGCAGATGAAGTATAATGTGGATAAATGTAAGGTTATCCACTTTGGTGGTAAAAACAGAGAGACAGACTATTATCTGAATGGTGACAGGTTAGGAAAAGGGGAGGTGCAACGAGACCTGGGTGTCATGGTACATCAGTCATTGAAGGTTGGCATGCAGGTACAGCAGGCGGTTAAGAAAGCACATGGCATGTTGGCCTTCATAGCGAGGGGATTTGAGTACAGGGGCAGGGAGGTGTTACTACAGTTGTACAGGGCCTTGGTGAGGCCACACCTGGAGTATTGTGTACAGTTTTGGTCTCCTAACTTGAAGGACATTCTTGCTATTGAGGGAGTGCAGCGAAGGTTCACCAGACTGATTCCTGGGATGGCAGGACTGACATATCAAGAAAGACTGGATCAACTGGGCTTGTATTCACTAGAGTTCAGAAGAATGAGAGGGGATCTCATAGAAACATTTAAAATTCTGACTGGTTTAGACAGGTTAGATGCAGGAAGAATGTTCCCAATGTTGGGGAAGTCCAGAACCAGGGGTCACAGTCGAAGGATAAGGGGTAAGCCATTTAGGACCGAGATGAGGAGAAACTTCTTCACCCAGAGAGTGGTGAACCTGTGGAATTCTCTACCACAGAAAGTTGTTGAGGCCAACTCACTAAATATATTCAAAAAGGAGTTAGATGTAGTCCTTACTACTAAGGGATGAAGGGGTATGGCGAGAAAGCAGGAATGGAGTACTGAAGTTGCATGTTCAGCCATGAACTCATTGAATGGCGGTGCAGGCTCGAAGGGCCGAATGGCCTACTCCTGCACCTATTTTCTATGTTTCTATGACCTGCTGACGTAAGCTCTTGATTGGACTTGGCAGCATTAAGCTGCTCTGAACTATATTTTATCAATAGTTCCCCTTTAGCCAATGTGTAGAGAGAATTCAAATAATTTCTGCTGGATGGGGACAGCAATTAAGGGTCCTGCATTCTATTCAGACTCAGCAATCACATCTTGCTGCAGGCAATCACTTCCCATATTCATTCCTGTAACCTCAGCTGGAGGACAATCCAGTATTCATCCCTGTAAATGAGGAGGCTGGCCAGTTCGCCCATTAACAATCTCATGAATTCCAAGGAGCAAGTATCAGACTCCTCAATTAAGGGCATATACCTCATTCTCCTCTTCCCCCTTCCAGGCTTGCGCGGGGAAAATAACGTTTTCTTTCATAAACTCTCTTGTCTGCGGTGTCTGCGCATATGGTTCCCCAGATCTCGATCGCCCTCTGGTACCTCGCCCAGGTTGTTGTCCTTTATTTGTGACTCTAGACGCTGAGCATGAGCTGGCAATGCACCAGTGGGGGGTGGCACAGAGCACCATCATAATTCTGTCTCACCAAAGTCTGCACAAGCGAACTTTTCCCTGAAGAGCCAGGAGCACTGGCTGATATGTTATCCCTTGCACCCACGAAGCAGGGGGCGATTATAGCGTTCCCCCATTGCCGCCTAACTGAGCACAGACCGAGTATTAAACCGGGGAACTTCATTTTGGGGAAACCTTGTCCCATCCCATCACACCTGACTATATTCTATAGGTATTTTGATTTTTAAATGTTCTGTAACACTCAGGCGTTGCTTCCTGTGGGTGTAACATTGTCTTTGTTTACATTAAAGTAAAATGTCATAGTTGGGAGATCTTTTTCAAAGAAAAAGCCAATTCCCACAGAATCAAACCCTATAATAATGGTTGTCTTGTTTGGTAGGAGGCTTGCATTTAATTATAGTTCTCCAAAGGATAATGAATAGTTTAAAATGAATAAAAACTTTCCAGTTCAGTATACATGAACCACATGACTGGCAAATGTTCACAGTAAAGCTGCAATTTAGATTAATAAACTAGCGTGATTGCATCAGTAGAGTTAACCCTCACAATTCCTTCCTACTCTGGTTAACTGCCTGATCTTAGTTGAGTGCCCTCCTTGATGAGATTTCATGATTTCTTTAAGGCTGGAGGGATTGAAGCAAAGAGGAATAAACCTGATTCTCCTTTACCCTGGGTGAGATCTGGCAATGGAACAAGGATGAATCCATATTATGGTGATTAGGTATTAAAGTTTTATGAACTTGAGCAGTGACACTGATTCAGAGATTCCTGAAAGAAAACCTTCCTTGGGGGGGAGGGGACACATCCAAATCCTGCCCTCATTTCAAGTCAGTAGCCGTCATCATTTGATGTTTTTGTTGCTTAATTTATTTTTTATTCGTTCACGGGATGTGGGCGTCACCAGCAAAGCCAGCATTTATTGTCCTCGAAGATGGGGTGAGCCGCCTTATACAATTGAGTGGCTCGCGAGGCCATTTCAGAGGGCAGTTAAGAGTCAACCACATTACTGTGGGTCTGGAGTCACATATAGGCCAGACTGGGTAATGGCGGCAGATCTGTTTCCCTAAAGGACATTAGTGAACCAGATGGGTTTTGACAACAATCCGGTAGTTTCATGCTCACCATTACTGATACTAGCTTTGTATTCCAGATTTATTGAATTAACTGAATTTAAGTTCCCCAGCTGCCGTGATGGGATGTGAACTCATGTCTCTGGATCATTAATCTAGGCCTCTGGATTACTGGTCCAGTGACATAACCACTATGCTACTGTATTACAATAAACCATGCATCAATACGATTAGGAGTAAACAACGACAACAATTTAACTCTCACATTAATGCGTGGTATCTGTCTTGGTTTCCAAACTGGTATTACGATATCGGACAGTCATTGGATTGCATTATCTCTTAGATTGTATTTCTAGAATTAGAATAAATGGGTCATTTTCCAGTTGGCAAACGGTGACTAGTGGGGTGCCGCAGGGATCAGCCTCAACTATTTCCAATTTATATTAATGACTTGGATGAAGGGACCGAGTGTAATGTAGCCAAGTTTGCTGATGATACAAAGATGGACGGGAAAGCAAATGGGAGGAGGACACAAAGAATCTGCTAATGGATGTAGACAGGCTAATATTTGGCAGATTGAGTATAATGTGAGGTTATCCACTTTGGCAGGAAAAATAAAAATACAAATTATTTAAATGGAGAGATATTACAAAATGCTGCAGTACAGTGGGACCTGGGGTCCTTGCATGTGAAACACAAAATGTTAGTGTGCAGGTACAGCAAGTAATTATGAAGCCAATAGAAATGTTAGCCTTTATTGCAAGGGGGATAGAGTATAAAAGCAGGGCAGTCTTGATACAACTGTACAGGGCATTAGTGAGACCCCACCTGGAGAACTGCGTACAGTTTTGATCTCCTTATTTAAGGAGGGATATACTTGCAGTGGAGACAGTTCAGAGAAGCTTCACTAGTTCACTGGAAAATTACCCATTATCCCAAATCTCTATCTTCTGTTAGTTAGCCCACTATCCTTGCTAATATATTACCACCAACCCTGTGAGCTTTTATCTTGTGCAGTAATCTGTTATGTGGCACCTTATTGAATGCCTTCTGGAAATCCAAATACACCACATCCACTGGTTCCCCCTTATTCACCCTGTTCATTACATCCTCAAAGAACTCCAGCAAATTTATCAAACATGATTTCCCTTTCATAAAACCATGCTGACTCTGCTTGACTGCATTATGTTTTTCCAAAAGGGGTCGGGGGGTCTAGTAAGGAGGAGGAACTGAGGGAAATCCTTATTAGCCGGGAAATTGTGTTGGGGAAATTGATGGGATTGAAGGCCGATAAATCCCCAGGGCCTGATGGACTGCATCCCAGAGTACTTAAGGAGGTGGCCTTGGAAATAGTGGATGCGTTGACAGTCATTTTCCAACATTCCATTGACTCTGGATCAGTTCCTATGGAGTGGAGGGTAGCCAATGTAACCCCACTTTTTAAAAAAGGAGGGAGAGAGAAAACAGGGAATTATAGACCGGTCAGCCTGACATCGGTAGTGGGTAAAATGATGGAATCAATTATTAAGGATGTCATAGCAGTGCATTTGGAAAGAGGTGACATGATAGGTCCAAGTCAGCATGGATTTGTGAAAGGGAAATCATGCTTGACAAATCTTCTGGAATTTTTTGAGGATGTTTCCAGTAGAGTGGATAAGGGAGAACCAGTTGATGTGGTATATTTGGACTTTCAGAAGGCGTTCGACAAGGTCCCACACAAGAGATTGATGTGCAAAGTTAGAGCACATGGGATTGGGGGTAGTGTACTGACATGGATTGAGAACTGGTTGTCAGACAGGAAGCAAAGAGTAGGAGTAAATGGGTACTTTTCAGAATGGCAGGCAGTGACTAGTGGGGTACCGCAAGGTTCTGTGCTGGGGCCCCAGCTGTTTACACTGTACATTAATGATTTAGATGAGGGGATTAAATGTAGTATCTCCAAATTTGCGGATGACACTAAGTTGGGTGGCAGTGTGAGCTGCGAGGAGGATGCTGTGAGGCTGCAGAGCGACTTGGATAGGTTAGGTGAGTGGGCAAATGCATGGCAGATGAAGTATAATGTGGATAAATGTGAGGTTATCCACTTTGGTGGTAAAAACAGAGAGACAGACTATTATCTGAATGGTGACAGATGAGGAAAAGGGGAGGTGCAAAGAGACCTGGGTGTCATGGTACATCAGTCATTGAAGGTTGGCATGCAGGTGCAGCAGGCGGTTAAGAAAGCAAATGGCATGTTGGCCTTCATAGCAAGGGGATTTGAGTACAGGGGCAGGGAGGTGTTGCTACAGTTGTACAGGGCATTGGTGAGGCCACATCTGGAGTATTGTGTACAGTTTTGGTCTCCTAACCTGAGGAAGGACATTCTTGCTATTGAGGGAGTGCAGCGAAGGTTCACCAGACTGATTCCCGGGATGGCGGGACTGACCTATCAAGAAAGACTGGATCAACTGGGCTTGTATTCACTGGAGTTCAGAAGAATGAGAGGGGACCTCATAGAAACATATAAAATTCTGACGGGGTTAGACAGGTTAGATGCAGGAAGAATGTTCCCAATGTTGGGGAAGTCCAGAACCAGGGGTCACAGTCTAAGGATAAGGGGTAAGCCATTTAGGACCGAGATGCGGAGGAACTTCTTCACCCAGAGAGTGGTGAACCTGTGGAATTCTCTACCACAGAAAGTTGTTGAGGCCAATTCACTAAATATATTCAAAAAGGAGTTAGATGAGGTCCTTACTGCTAGGGGGATCAAGGGGTATGGCGAGAAAGCAGGAATGGGGTACTGAAGTTGAATGTTCAGCCATGAACTCATTGAATGGCGGTGCAGGCTAGAAGGGCCGAATGGCCTACTCCTGCACCTATTTTCTATGTTTCTAAATGTCCTGCTACTGGCCAGAAGAGGCGAGGGCCCAGGGGCAACACGGGCCAGCCCACACTGCGATATGTGCGCGCACTAGGTCCGTGCAGCTGAGCTGGTCTCCAGTTGTCTTGGATAACCTTTGCTACTGGACCAAGACCTAGCTCTGTTAAGCCCGTGTGGTGGCTGATGCACAATGGCTACCACACATTAAAAAAATCCACACACAGGCATCTTCCACCCTTCAACATGTAGTTCGGGATCTGGAATATTAGGTCCTTCATTGAAACACCTGTGAACTCATCCCTTTTTGGCATGGAAGCAAGTCATCCTCGTTTCGAGGGACTGGCTATGATGATGATTTCTAGAGGTGTTTTTCCTTGGCACTGCTGGGCAATTGATTACATTAAAAGGTACAGACCCCTGCCCCCCAGTAGCTCGTGGCTAAATGCCCTGCTTGGTAAACACCAAGCATTGCAGGATATCGAGGTTCCAAGCCCAATTCTTTGCTTGTGCTGAGTTAGCTGGGGCAGCAATAGAATCCCGACAATTCATCTCAATGTGTTTGGGTCAGAATGGGAGAAGATCGACAGGGTTCTTGCTCCTGATTGGCATCCACCAACCCCTACTGGAAAGTGCACGTGTGTGAATATCGAGTGAGGGTAGGATTGGGCTTGACTGGAATGCCCCACTCAACCCCCCCAAAAAAAGGAATAATATCCCGACGATCATTAACTGGCCTCTCACAGGAGGAACTGTTATTCGGGCAAGATAGTGGAGAGTAGACAAAATTGGTGAAACCATGCACCCGCAAGAGGAGTACCTTTCAGGAAAAGGTAGAAACAATTTCCTCTGGTGGGGAAATCCAGAACAAGCGGTGATAATCTTAAAATTACAGCTAAGCCATTCAAGGGGTAAAATCAGGCAGCATTTTTTCACACAAGGTATAGTAGAAATCTGGGACCAAGACTGCGATCAAAAGGTTTTTTTTATCGGGTAAGGTTCTTGAGAGATATGGTGCAAAGCTGGGTAAATGGTGTTGAGGTCCCGGATCTAGCATGACCTAATTGAATGGTGGTGCAGGCTCGAGGGGCCTATGGTCCTACGAAAAAAAAGAGGGAACATATTGAGTAAAAAGAACCCAAAAATCCCCAAAACTGCAACAATTACAGATTCACCTGCCGCTGCCGGGACGATTTTCTTTCTGAAGTCTCTGAATCAGTCGGTGTCCTTGCTCAAGTTTAGAGAATTAAAACAGAAAATGCTGGCAATCTCCACGGGGCCAGGCAGCATCTGTGGAGAGAAAGCAGAGTTAACATTTTGGGTCGATGACCCTTAAGGGTCCACAGATGCTGCCTGACCCGTTGAGATTTCCAGCATTTTCGCCTTTTCATTCCTGATTCCAGCATCTGCAGTATTTTGATATTGTCTTAGAGAACTTTGTCACATAATAACCATTATATAAAAACAAAAGTTTGTGCAAAATTGCTGATAAGTTTATGGGTTTCAGCCTTTTAAACTGTGTGTAATAGTGAACCACAGAATCAATAGGTTACAGAGCCAGTCAAGATTCGAGACACAATCTAGAGATACAATTACAGGAATGACTCAACCTGTTGAAGGCCAGTGATGTGACGTGACAAATTGACTGTTCTAGTTAGTGAAAAGAACATGGCCCTTTCGGGGATCTCGAGCAATGTCCATTGTTGTACGTCAAAGCAGAACATAATCGAAATCTGGGTGAAATTACAAGGAAATTATTTTAGTCTGAGAACAAAGACAAGCGCTATATAATCAACATACAGTGAGATTAGATTACTGCTGCATTCATTGTGCTTACATAAGAACATAAGAAATAGGAACAGGAGTAGGCCATACAGCCCCTCGAGCCTGCTCCGCCAGACAATAAGATCATGGCTGATCTGATCATGGACTCAGCTCCACTTCCCCGCCTCCTCCCCATAACCCCTTATCCCTTTATTGTTTACAAAACTGTCTATTTCTGTCTTAAATTTATTCAATGTCCCAGCTTCCACAGCTCTCTGAGGCAGCGACTTCCACAGATTTACAACCCTCTAAGAGAAGAAATTCCTCCTCATCTCTGTTTTAAATAGGCAGCCCCTTATTCTAAGATCATGCCCTCTAGTTCTGGTCTCCCCCATCAGTGGAAACATCCTCTCTGCATCCACTACGTCAAGGCCCCTCATAATCTTACACGTTTCGATAAGATCACCTCTCATTCTTCTGAATTCCAATAAATAGAGGCCCAACCTACTCAACCTTTCCTCATAAGTCAACCCCCTCATCCCCGGAATCAACCTAGTGAACCTTCTCTGAACTGCCTCCAAAGCAAGTATATCCTTTCGTAAATATGGAAACCAAAACTGCACGCAGTATTCCAGGTGTGGCCTCACCAATACCTTTTATATAGTTGTAGCAAGACTTCCCTGCTTCTATACTCCATCCCCTTTGCAATAAAGGCCAAGACATAATATTTTCATTTGAAGATGTGGTTTCATGTAGTTTTGGGTTTATTTTTGTGTATCTCTTCCCGCTCCTGCACCATTGCCATTGGAGTCCCACAAGGCTCTATCCTTGGCCCCTTCATATTTCTCATGTTGACGCTGAGCTGAGCTTCAGGACCCATATCCTCTCCATCACAGACTGCCTACTACCCCAATAACATCGACTGTCTCCATCCCTGCCTCAACTTACTGCAGCTGAAACCTTCATCCATGCTTTTGTCATCTCCAGATTCAACTATCCCAACACTCTCAGCCGGCCACCCATCTGCTCCCCTCTATAAACTTGAGCGCCTCCAAAATTCTGCTGCCTGCCCATATCCTAACTCACACTTAAGTCCCATTCACCCACCTCCCCCTGTGCTCGCTGACCTACATTGGCTCCTGGTCCACCACCGCCTCAATTTTTAAAATTCTCATCTCGTGTTCAAATCCCTTCGTGGCCTTGCCCCCTCCCTAACTCTGTAACCTCCTCGAGCCCCTGCAACCCTCTGAATTTTCTCTGTTCCTCCAGCTCTGGCCTCTTATGCATCCCACACTTCCTTCGCTCCACCATTGGTGTCCGTACCTTCAGTCATTTAGGTCTTTCGGCTCAAGAATTCCCTCCCTAAACCTCTGCCCCTTCTTTTAGATCCTCCTTAAAATGTACTTTTGACCAAGCTTTTAGTCACCCATCCTAATATCCCCTTCTTGGGTCTGTGTCTATTTTTGTCTGATAGTGTTCCTGTTAAGCACCTTGAGATGTTACTACATTAAAGGCACTGTATAAATGCTAGTTGTTGCATCAATAACGTGGAACACACGGGTTCTCATGCTGAAAGATTAATAATTGATTATTAAAAGATGTTTTAGCCCATCTATCTTGCAACAAAATTAAATGGTAACCTTTGAACGATAAGGGAATCGAGGGTTATGGGGAGCGGGCAGGGAAGTGGAGTTGAGGCCAGGATCAGATCAGCCATGATCTTATTGAATGGCGGAGCAGGTTCGAGGGGCCAAATGGCCTACACCTAATTCTTATGTTCTTATGCCCAGTTTTCCCTAATACATTGATTTCAAAATCTCAATCTCGTTTACAAATCCCTCTATGGTCCTGCTCCACCCTACCTCCTCGGACACCTCCAGCCTTACCACCCAAGACACAGCCACTGTTACTGAGGCTGGACTTGCTGTGTGCGTTTTCCCCATTGATGGCAGGGTCTTCAGCCAACACAATCCTGGGATTCCAGCATTCCCAACCTAAACCGCTCCACCTTCTCACCGCCAAAAGCCTCGTCGAAACCTACTTCTTTGATGCCTAACTTTTCTTTCAATCTCCTTTCACACCCCTCCCTACGCTTGTGGGATGCCTCACCTCGTTAAAGGAACTATGAGTGTCTATTGTTTATAAATGTACACCTGTAAAGCCAAATGCAGCCCAGTCTGATAAAACGTCATTAGTAAGCGGCCCCAGGTGACTCATCGACCTTTTCCCCACAAAGCCACTCTCCCACTGCATCGCGCCCAACCCGTAGGCAGGAATAAACAACAGAATGACGGTATAATAGAAAACTTTGCTCAAGACACAATGTTCATTAAACAGCCACGTCAGTTGGTGTTTACATAATCGAGAAAGGTCTCAGTAATAAATGCAAAGACCAATTCTCATCAATTGGACTAACCATGAATTTTCCAATTGTGGAATTCCCCTTTTTTGTTAATCAACTGCTTGAAAGTTACTGGGATTCTTAAAATCTAATTTCTCGATTATCACAAACTTGTTTATCACAAGGAGTTTTTAAAATCAGGCTGTCATGCCACCTCCTACTCAAACTCATTCTTTCTCACTGCTTCTGCCCCACCCCCACCCTCAGCCAAGTCTTCCCTGACACCCACTGACCATCTACAGGCTTTATAAACCAAGGCTTGGCGTTAGTTACTGACTTATCTATTCTTTTCTCCTATCCTTCTCAACCTTAGTTGTGTCCTGTACGATAGATTTTTAACCCTTCGCCTTTGACTTGCCAATCAATGACCACAAGTTTACTGAGTCTTCCGCATAAAAAGGGTTAAACTGGATGCCCAACCTGTGCCTTGCATGTCCCAAAATGCACAACTCATTTTCCCAAGAATCCCAATGAGGCTTTCCTGGTTGTCTCAGTGAAAGAGGAGAGGGTCACTGAGGAAGGACATTCTTGCTATTGAGGGAGTGCAACAAAGGTTCACCAGACTGATTCCCGGGATGGCAGGGCTGACATATGAAGAAAGACTGGATCGACTAGGCTTATATTCAATGGAATTTAGAAGAATGAGAGGGGATCTCATAGAAACATATAAAATTCTGACGGGATTGGACAGGTTAGATGCAGAAAGAATGTTCCCGATGTTGGGGAAGTCCAGAACCATGGGTCACAGTTTAAGGATAAGGGGTAAGCCATTTAGGACCGAGATGAGGAGAAACTTCTTCACCCAGAGAATTGTGAACCTGTGGAATTCTCTACCATAGAAAGTTGTTGATGCCAGTTCGTTAGATATTTTCAAAAGGGAGTTAGATGTGGCCCTTACTGCTAAAGGGATCAAGGGGTATGGAGAGAAAGCAGGAATGGGGTACTGAAGTTGCATGATCAGCCATGATCATATTGAATGGTGGTGCAGGCTCGAAGGGCCGAATGGCCTACTCCTGCACCTACTTTCTATGTTTCTATGGTACTACAGGTGCTGACTGGTTAAGAGAATACAGAGCCTTTCATGACCACCGGACGTCCCAAAGCACTTTGCAGCCAATGAAGTACTTTTTGAAGTGCAGTCACTGTTGTAATATGCTCTTGTTCCACCCTCCCCATTCTCACACCTCCAGCCTGGCATCGCAAGTCACAGCCACTGTTACTGAAGTTGGACTAGTGTGTGTGTTTTCCCCATTGGTGATGGGATCGTCAGCTATCACAATCCTGGATTCCAGCATTCCCAGAAAGAGCAAGAATCCTAAACACATCCAGTATCGATTATTTTTTTTTATGGGAGGTAACAGAGATTGAGTTCCCTTGCGCAAGACTCTGTGCATTTGAGTGATTTGATAATCATCAGCCAGTTACACAGAAATATGTATTGAACCACATTAGCAGTGGAACAGATTTGGGCTAAGAACAACATTCCTTGCACTGTAAGAAAAGCCATCCTGCCAAGTTCATGCAAATCTCATTTCTGAGTATTTGGGTGTGATGCTCTCTTGTTTATGAATGCTGGCGGGCTGTTTCGAGATGGGGGGTGGGGGGGTCATTGTAATAGCTAACCCCGGTTCGATTCCCAGACTCTGTCCCGGTCTCCAAGGCTCAAACGATTCCAGTTCTGACCCAATGTTCACACACGTGCACTTGTCCCCAGGTGTCGCCCGACTTCCTCCTCACCCCCCACACACCCACCTTCCCTGCCAAACGGTGCCAAGGCCAACTGTAGTGGCCCATCCCGCACAGACTGGGCATTGAATTTTAGAACTTCCCGATCTGTGAGAATCAGTACCCCCTCTGCCCAGTGTATGTACCCACCCAGTCATCAGTAACTCCCTCCAACATCACAACAACACAATATTTTAGAGGTTAATAGAAAGTGCCAGATTGCAGAATCATCCCCTACTATCCTTATTTCCCAAGTGAGTATCCAAGGAATTGGGATTAATAATATAGAGCCAGCTTGATTGGTCATCTTCTGAACTATCACGAATGCTTCAGCAATCACCAAACTCCATTGTCCGCACTTGGTGAGGTTGGGGCAATGGGATAGTGAGGTTTTATTTAATAAAATCACAAAGTAGATACAGATAATTAAATCCATTCAGCCCATCTTAGCTCATCCATCCAGAAAGAGTCTACAGACATCACAACAGCCAGTTGTTTCTTAAATTATTCCATTATTTTCCACCCCTGCTACTCGACCCAATGGTCCATTCCACATGCTGATTGCTCTGTGTGACAACTTACTGCTATCAAGCCTAAACTTGCCATTTACTGCTTTGAATCCGTGACCCTCTTTTCCTATTTTTGGAGTGCAACAAACTTACGCTTTGTGATGGGGTGGGGGGGGGGTGGTTTGGCGACTGACCTTTCTCTGCTCACTCAGGCTGGGGGCTGCTTATTCTGCAAAAAATCTAAAAAGGGATATAGACAGACTAAGTGTGTGGGCAAAAATTTGGCAGATGGAGTATAATGTGGGAAAGTGTGGCAGAAAAAATAGAAAAGCAAATAATTTAAATGGAGAAAAATTGCAAAGTGCTGCAGTCCAGAGGGACCTGGTGGTCCTTGTGCATGAAACACAAAAAGTGAGTATGCAGGTACAGCAAGTGGAAGGCAACTGGAACGTTGGCCTTTATTGCAAGGGGGATGGAGTATAAAAGCAGAGAAGTCCTGCTACAACTGTACAGGGTATTGGTGAGGCCACACCTGCAGTACTGCGTACAGTTTTGGTCTCCATATTAAGGAAGGATATACTTGCATTGGACGCTGTTCAGAGAAGGTTCACTCGGTTGATTCCGGAGATGAGGGGGTTGACTTGTGAGGAAAGGTTGAGTAGGTTGGGCCTATACACATTGGAATTCAGAAGAATAAAAGAGGTGATCTTATCGAAACATATAAGATAACGAGGGGGCTCGACAAGGTGGATGCAGAGAGGATATTTCCACTCACAGGGGAAACTAAAACTAGGGGACATAGTCTCAGAATAAGGGGCCGCCCATTTAAAGCCGAGATGAGAAATTTCTTCTCTGAGGGTTGTAAATCTGTGGAATTCTCTGCCCCAAAGAGCTGTGGAGGCTGGGTCATTGAATATATTTAAGGCGGAGATAGACAGGTTTTTGAGCGATAAGGGAATAATGGGTTATGGGGAGCGGGCAGGTAAGTGGACCTGAGTCCATGATCAGATCAGCCATGATCTTATTGAATGGCGGAGCAGGCTCGAGGGGCCGTATGGCCTACTCCTGCTCCTATTTCTTATGTTCTTATTCCCGGGTGCAAGCATCCCCTTTGTGCTGCCTGTTTACTGGAGGGTCTCCTGCCCCAAAAAGCAAGCGGGACCCCAGCCCATGGAGCAGCTGCAAGAATACTAGTGGCAGGGATATGAGATAGTGACGTCACCGTACACAAGTCCGGCTTCATGTTCCTGGGTCTCAAACAGAGTGATGCCGACGGCAAGTGGGCCTGAGCCCCCTCCGGCCGGAGAACCAGCGAAGGGACAGCCAAGCAGCAGGAAAGGCTGGAGGCCCTATTTATCGACAACAGCAAGGAGGCCCCCGGAAATGGCTGCCGTCGTCGCTGCTACAAGCCTTTGCTCCCCTGCTTCTGGCCTGATGGACAACGTTCAGTTAATAACAAAAGGACTTGCATTTATATAGCGCCATTCACAACCACCGGACGTCTCAAAGCGCTTTACAGCCAATGAAATACTTTTTGAAGTGTAGTCACTGTTGTAATGTGGACAATGCCGCAGCCAATTTGCGTAAAGCAAACTCCCACAAAGAGCAATGTAATAATGACCCAGATAATCTCTTTTTTTAGTGATGTTGATTGAGGGATAAATATTGGCCCCAGGACACCGGGGATAACTCCCCTGCTCTTCTTCGAAATAGTGCCGTGGGATCTTTTACGTCCACCCGAGAGAGCAGACGGGGCCTCGGTTTAACGTCTCATCTGAAAGACGGCACCTCCGACAGTGCAGTACTCGCTCAGCACTGCTTCAGGAGTGTCGTACTGGACACTTACTGAACCAACAAGCAGTTTATTACATTGCGTGGGACAGAGGAGAGGCACGCCATGCAGTTCTCCAGCGGAAGAACTTTTACGACAGTTGCCCAGAGATGACTCGCAGCTGTTACGTTAAACGTGTGTGGGATTTTGGATAGACCACATGTGGGATACTGTGCACAGTTCTGCTCTCCATATTACAACAAGGATATAGGAGGCACTGGAGAAGATGCATAAAAGATTGACAAGGATCAATCCAGATCTGAGAGATTATATTTATCAGGAAAGGCTGAAGAGACTGGGGTTCTTTTCTCTAGGGGTGACCTTATCGAGGGCATTAAGTTATGAAAGGGATTGATGGGGTCGATGCAGAGAAAAAGTTTCCAGTTGTGGGGGAGACCAAAGCTAGGGGCCATAAATATAAGATTGTCACTAACAAATCGAATAAGGAATTCAGTAGAAACTGCTTTTCTCAGAGAATGTGGAACTCACTACCACAGGGAGTGGTTCAGGTGAACAGCAGAGATGTATTTGAGGGGAAGCTCGGCCAGTACACGAGGGAGCAAGGAATGGAAGGACATGCTGATGAAATCGGGTGGGAGGAGGCTCAGAGCTGGAGGGCCGAATGGCCTGATTCTGTGCTGTAAAATTCCGTGTGATTGTCAAGACATTTCCCTGAATTTTGCTGGAGGTGCGGTTATTGTACCCAGCTTGTACCCTTCCATCCCCCCCCCCCCACCCACCTAAAGACAACTGCACCACCTGCTGGCAGATGCACAACACTGCCGCCTCATTAAACATTCATAAAAGACCTGTTAATGGTCACTTCATTTAGAGCAGGACTCAGTTATCTTTGGCTTATACAAATGTACGCTGAGCCATACAGGTGAGAAGGGCTCGGATTTGATCCCTGGTCTGTGCTGATTTAACTGACCGCAACCAGAGTGGTGATAGGGACGTGTCTGCATCAACACCCACGTACGGTCAATCAACAAGATAGCTATCCAGCGCCCCCTGCAGGAATGTCTGATTGCGTGTGTGACTGTGATTGTGTGCTTGTGCCTACATATTATTGTGTGAGTGAGGTGAGGGCAGTGTTAAGCTTGGCTGTGATGCCTTCTGCAGTTGAATAGTCTGTAAAAGCTGAATCATTAGACCCCCAAATAAAGAATACGCACTGGTTGGAGATACTGTACTTGAGCACGAACCGTAATCTTCAGCAGAGAAGAAAATAGAACACATCCCATTTGTCACTAAAAATTAAACACAACTCCATCTGTTTAAATGTGGGAGTCGCTGTAGTCACTCCTTTCAATAATATCTCCCTCCGTTAAAAGAAAGAACGGCATTTATATAGCGCCTTTCACGACCACCGGACGTCCCAAAGCACTTTGCAGCCAATTAAATACTTTTTAAAGTGTAGTCACTGTTGTAATGTGGGAAACACGGCAGCCAAGTTGTGCACAGCAAGCTCCCACAATCAGCAATGTGATAATGACCAGATAATCTGTTTTAGAGATGTCTGCGCTCCTCTAATTCTGACCCCTTGAGCATCCCTGATTATAATCGCTCTTTGATCAAGCTTTTGGTCATCTGCGCTAATTTCTACTTATGTGACTCAGTGTCAAATTTTTTATCACATAATACCCCTGTGAAGCGCCTCGGGAGGTTTCACTTCGTTAAAGGCGCTATATAAATACAAGTTGTTGTAGGTTGAGTGATAAATATTGGCCGAGACACTGGGGAGAACTCCCCTGCTCTTCACTTTTTTATTTTTGTGTATCAGGTTCTATGACAGTGTTGCTGAAGGTCGCTGTCGTCATTCTTGAGTCGCTGGCAAGGCCGGCATTTATTGCCCATCCCTAAATGCCCCTTGAGAAGGTGGTGGTGATCCGCCTTCTCGAACCGCTGCAGTCCGTGTGGTGAAGGTGCTCCCACAGGGCTGTTAGGGAGGGAGTTCCAGGATTTTGACTCAGCGATGATGAAGGAAAGGCCGATATATTTCCAAGTCGGGATGGTGTGTGACTTGGAGGGGATGTTGGTGTTCCCATGCGCCTACTGCCCTTGTCCTTCTGCATGGTGAAACAGATGTCCGATAAGTGGGAGCGTTTGTGCGCAGAAACATAGAAAATAGTTGCAGGAGTAGGCCATTCGGCCCTTCTAGCCTGCACCGCCATTCAATGAGTTCATGGCTGAACATGCAACTTCAGTACCCCCTTCCTGCTTTCTCACCATACCCCTTGATTCCCCTAGTAGTAAGGACTTCATCTAACTCCTTTTTGAATATATTCAGTGAACTGGCCTCAACAACTTTCTGTGGTAGAGAATTCCACAGGTTCACCACTCTGGGTGAAGAAATTCCTCCTCATCTCGGTCCTAAATGGCTAGCCCCTTATCCTTAGACTGTGTCCCCTGGTTCTGGACTTCCCCAACATTGGGAACATTCTTCCTGCATCTAACCTGTCTAACCCCATCAGAATTTTAAACGTTTCTATGAGGTCCCCTCTCATTCTTCTGAATTCCAGTGAATACAAGCCCAGTTGATCCAGTCTTTCTTGATAGGTCAGTCCCGCCATCCCAGGAATCAGTCTGGTGAACCTTCCCTGCACTCTCTCAATAGCAAGAATGTCCTTCCTCAGGTTAGGAGACCAAAACTGTACACAATACTCCAGGTGTGGCCTCACCAAGGCCCTGTACAACTGTAGCAACACCTCCCTGCCCCTGTACTCAAATCCCCTCGTTATGAAGGCCAACATGCCATTTGCTTTCTTAACCGCCTGCTGTACCTGCATGCCAACCTTCAATGACTGATGTACCATGACACCCAGGTCTCTTTGCACCTCCCCTTTTCCTAATCTGTCACCATTCAGATAATAGTCTGTTTCTCTGTTTTTACCACCAAAGTGGATAACCTCACATTTATCCACATTATACTTCATCTGCCATGCATTTGCCCACTCACCTAACCTATCCAAGTCGCTCTGCAGCCTCATTGCATCCTCCTCGCAGCTCACACTGCCACCCAACTTAGTGTCATCCGCAGATTTGGAGATACTACATTTAATCCCCTCGTCTAAATCATTAATGTACAGTGTAAACAGCTGGGGCCCCAGCACAGAACCTTGCGGTACCCCACTAGTCACTGCCTGCCATTCTGAAAAGTCCCCATTTACTCCTACTCTTTGCTTCCTGTCTGACAACCAGTTCTCAATCCATGTCAGCACACTACCCCCAATCCCATGTGCTTTAACTTTGCACATTAATCTCTTGTGTGGGACCTTGTCGAAAGCCTTCTGAAAGTCCAAATATACCACGTCAACTGGTTCTCCCTTGTCCACTCTACTGGAAACATCCTCAAAAAATTCCAGAAGATTTGTCAAGCATGATTTCCCTTTCACAAATCCATGCTGACTTGGACCTATCATATCACCTCTTTCCAAATGCACTGCTATGACATCCTTAATAATTGATTCCATCATTTTACCCACTACCGATGTCAGGCTGACCGGTCTATAATTCCCTGTTTTCTCTCTCCCTCCTTTTTTAAAAAGTGGGGTTACATTGGCTACCCTCCACTCCATAGGAACTGATCCAGAGTCTTATGGAATGTTGGAAAATGACTGTCAATGCATCCACTATTTACAAGGCCACTTCCTTAAGTACTCTGGGATGTAGTCCATCAGGCCCTGGGGATTTATCGGCCTTCAATCCCATCAGTTTCCCCAACACAATTTCCCGACTAATAAGGATTTCCCTCAGTTCCTCCTCCTTACTAGACCCTCCGACCCCTTTTATATCCGGAAGGTTGTTTGTGTCCTCCTCAGTGAATACCGAACCAATGTACTTGTTCAGTTGGTCCGCCATTTCTTTGTTCCCCGTTATGACTTCTCCTGATTCTGACTGCAGGGGACTTAAGTTTGTCTTTACTAACCTTTTTCTCTTTACATATCTATAGAAACTTTTGCAATCCGTCTTAATGTTCCCTGCAAGCTTCTTCTCGTACTCCATTTTCCCTGCCCTAATCAAACCCTTTGTCCTCCTCTGCTGAGTTCTAAATTTCTCCCAGTCCCCGGGTTCGCTGCTATTTCTGGCCAATTTGTATGCCACTTCCTTGGCTTTAATACTATCCCTGATTTCCCTTGATAGCCACGGTTGAGCCACCTTCCCTTTTTTATTTTTACGCCAGACAGGAATGTACAATTGTTGTAGTTCATCCATGCGGTCTCTAAATGTCTGCCATTGCCTATCCACAGTCAACCCCTTCAGTATCATTCGCCAATCTATCCTAGCCAATTCACGCCTCATACCTTCAAAATTACCCTTCTTTAAGTTCTGGACCATGGTCTCTGAATTAACTGTTTCATTCTCCATCCTAATGCAGAATTCCACCATATTATGGTCACTCTTCCCCAAGGGGCCTCGCACAATGAGATTGCTAATTAATCCTCTCTCATTACACAACACCCAGTCTAAGATGGCCTCCCCCCTAGTTGGTTCCTCGACATATTGGTCTAAAAAAAAGTTTAATGCAGCTTCCTATAACCCTGCTTCAGCATAGGATGGTCATCGCTACAACCTAACTTCTACAATCAAGAGCTGGAGTTGCACAGTATGAGCACTGGTATGCAGTTTAAACCTTGCTATATAATTCTATTCTGGACTGCCGCAAGTTCAGTAATAGAAGCCATGATTGAGGTGAAAAGCATAGATGCATTTAAGGGGAACATAACCGTTATATATGTAAACCTGTAAATACCATGTTTAACCACCAGAGGGCTCATCCCCTGGATTCCCAAGGGATCCCACAATCCCTTGGGAGCACCTGTACATAAGGAGGCCTCACAGGCTCGATAAGCACTCTGAGATCTGTAATAAAGGACTGCGGTCACACCTTACTTTGAGCTTGCAGTAGCTGGTCAGAATCTTTATTCAAGACATAACAACTGGCGACGAGATACAGATGACGAACCCCACCGCAACAATGCAGAGAACCGTGGGCATCCTGGAGAAATTCTCAGAGGGAGATGATTGGGAAACCTTCGTGGAGCGACTCGACCAATACTTCGTGGCCAACGAGCTAGAAGGAGAAGCGAACGTTGCCAGATGAAGGGCGATCTTCCTCAACGTCTGCGGGGCACCAAACATATGGCCTCATGAAAAATCTGCTCGCTCCAGCGAAACCCACAGAGAAGTCGTACGATGATTTGTGCACACTGGTCCGGGAGCATCTAAACCCGAAGGAAAGCGTTCTGATGGCGAGGTATCGGTTCTACACGTACAAGGGGTCTGAAGGCCAGGAAGTGGCGAGCTACATCGCCGAGCTAAGGCTCCTTGCAGGACTTTGCGAATTTGAAGGACACTTGGAGCATATGCTCAGGGAATTCTTTGTTCTTGGCATTGGCCATGAAGTAATACTTTGCAAACTTTTGATTGAAGAGACCCCAACCTTGAGTAAAGCCATAGCTATAGCCCAGGTGTTTATCGCCACCAGTGACAATACCAAACAAATCTCTGAGCACACGAATGCTGCTGCAAGTACTGTGAACAAAGTAATGTTGTTTTCTAATTATAATGTACAGGGCAGGACTTACATGCCTGCAGCTGCACATCCGCAGATGTCTCAGAGCCCACCATCAGGGGTGGTGAATACAAGGCCATTAACACCTTGTTGGCGCTGCGGGGGTGATCATCGTTTCCATTCATGCCACTTCAAAGGATACGTTTGCAAGGGCTGTGGAACAATGAGACACCTCCAACGTATGTGCAGGCGAGCTGCAAACCCTGCGAATCCTGCAAACCACCATGTTGCAGAGGAGAACAAATCCACGGTGGATCACGATGAACCAGAGCCTCAGACTAAGAAGGCAGAGGTATATGGGGTGCACACATTTACCACAAAGTGTCCCCCGATAATGCTGAAGGTTGAATTAAATGGACTTCTGGTGTCAATGGAGCTGGACACGGGCGCGAGCCAGTCCATAATGATCAAAAAAACTTTAGATAAATTGTGGTGCAGCAGGACCTCAAGGCCAGTCCTGACTCCCATTCGTACTAAACTGAGAACGTACACAAAGGAACTGATTCCCGTAATCGGCATTGCTACTGTAAAGGTCTCCTACGATGGAGCGGTGCACAATTTACCACTCTGGGTGGTACCGGGCGCTGGCCCCACGCTGCTCGGCAGGAGCTGGCTGGGAAAGATACGCTGGAACTGGGACGATGACCGAGCGCTCTCGTCCGTTGACGACACTTCATGTGCCCAGGTCCTAAACAAGTTCCCCTTGCTGTTCGAAACGGGCATCGGGAAGTTCCAAGGAGCAAAAGTGCAGGTCCACTTGATTCTGGGGGCGCGACCCATCCATCACAAGGCGAGAGCAGTACCGTACATGATGAGAGAGAGGGTGGAGATTGAGTTAGACAGGCTGCAACGAGAGGGCGTCATTTCGCCGATCGAATTCAACGAGTGGGCCAGTCCGATTGTTCGAGTCCTCATGGAAGACAGCACCGTCAGAACCTGTGGTGATTACAAAGTAACTATCAATCGTTTCTCCCTGCAGGATCAATACCCGCTACCAAAGGCAGACGACCTATTTGCGACGCTGGCGGGAGGGAGGAAAGACGTTCTCGAAGCTGGATTTGACCTTGGCCTACATGACGCAGGAGCTTGAGAAATCATCGAAGGGCCTCACCTGCATCAACACGCGCAAAGATCTCTTCATTTACAACAGATGCCGGTTTGGGATTCGATCGGCCATGACAATATTCCAGAGCAACATGGAAAGCTTGCTGAAGTCGGTCCCGCACACTGTGGTCTTCCAGGACAACATCTCGGTTACAGGTCGGGACATCGTCGAGCACCTGCAGAACCTGGAGGAGGTTCTTAGTCGGCTTAATCGTGTGGGGTCAGGTTAAAACGCTCGAAGTGCGTTTACCTGGCACCTGAAATGAAGTTCCTGGGGAGAAGAATCGCGGCAGACGGCATCGGGCCCACCGATTCGAAGACGGAGGCATTCAAGAACACACCGAGACCACAGAACGTGATGGAACTGCGGTCGTTTCTAGGACTCCTGAACTACTTTGGTAACTTCTTACCGGGTCTTAGCACACCGTTTGAACCCCTGCACTCTTTACTGCGTAAAGGAGATGAATGGGTATGGGATAAAAGCCAAAAAATGCCTTTAAAAAAGCTCAGAAACTGTTATGCTCAAACAAATTGCTTGTGTTGTACGGTCCATGTAAGCGTTTGGTACCAGCATGTGATGCGTCGTCATACGGTGTCGGGTATGTATTGCAACAAGCTAACGAACTTGGGAAATTGCAACCGGTTGCTTACGTATCCAGAAGTCTGTCTAAGGCTGAGAGGGCCTACAGCATGATCGAAAAAGAAGTGTTTGCATGTGTTTATGGGGTAAAGAAAATGCATCAATTTCTGTTTGGGCTCAAATTTGAATTGGAAACGGACTATAAGCCACTTATATCCCTTTTTTCTGAAAGCAAGGGGATAAATACCAACGCATCGGCCCGCATCCAGGATGGGCGCTCACATTGTCCGCATACAACTACGCCATCTGCCACAGGCCAGGCACAGAAAACTGTGCCGATGCTCTCAGTAGGCTGCCATTGCCCACCACAGGGGTGGAGATGGCACAGCCCACAGATTTAGTTATGGTAATGGAAGCATTCGAGAATGAGCAATCACCTGTTACCGCCCAACAGATTAGAACCTGGATGAGCCAGGACCCCTTATTGTCTTTAGTACAAAACTGTGTGCTCCACGGGAGTTGGTCTAGTGTCCAGTTAGAGATGCAGGAAGAAATAAAGCCGTACCAGTGACGCAGAGATGAAATGTTTATACAGGCAGACTGCCTCCTTTGTGGTAATCGGGTAGTGGTGCTAAAAAAGGGCAGGGACACCTTCATTAGTGACCTCCGCAGCACCCACCCAGGCATCGTAATGATGAAAGCGATAGCCAGATCCCACGTGTGATGGCCCAGTATTGATGCAGACTTAGAGTCCTGCATGCATATGTTCTCAGTTAAGCAATGCCCCAGGGAGGCGCCAGTAAGTTTATGGTCCTGGCCCTCCAAACCGTGGTCCAGGGTCCATGTCGACTATGCAGGCCCATTCTTGGGAAAAATGTTCCTAGTGGTTGTAGATGCATACTCCAAATGGATTGTGTTATATATGTGGACTTGTATTTACTCTGTACAGCCACCAGAGGGCTCATCCCCTGGAGTCCCAAGGGATCCCATAATCCCTTGGAAGCACAGGTATTTAAGGAGGCTTCACAGGTTGGAGAGGCACTCTGGAGACCTGCAATAAAAGACTACGGTCACACTTTACTTTGAGCTCACAGTGTTCAGGCTGACTCTTTCTCCATACACAACAGATTGAATGTGTGATAATGTCGGCAAACACGTTCGTTATCACCATTGAAAGCCTGCGGGCCATGTTTGCCATGCATGGCCTGCCTGACGTCCTTGTGAGTGACAATGGCCCGTGTTTCACCAGTGCCGAGTTCAATGAGTTCATGACCCGCAATGGGATCAGACATGTCACATCTGCCCCGTTTAAACCAGCGTCCAATGGTCAGGCAGAGCGAGCAGTGCAAACAATCAAGCAGAGCTTGAAGAGGGTAACTGAAGGCTCACTGCAGACTCGCCTATCCCGAGTCCTGCTTAGCTACCGCACAAGACCCCACTCACTCACTGGGGTTCCCTCCCCCACTGAACTGCTCATGAAAAGGGCACTTAAGACAAGGCTCTCGTTAGTCCACCCTGATCTACACGAACAGGAAGAGAGCAGGCGGCTTCAACAGAATACATATCATCATTGCGCAAATGTGTCACGCGAAATCGAGATTAATGATCCTGTATTTATGTTGAACTATGGACAAGGTCGCAAGTGGCTTCCCGGCACTGTCCTGGCCAAAGAAGGGAGTAGGGTGTTTATGGTCAAACTTTCAAATGGACTCACCTGCAGGAAACACTTGGACCAAACCAAACTCAGATTCACGGACTATCCAGAGCGACCCACTATAGACCCTACCTTTTTCGACCATCCAACACACACACCAGGTGGCAACTGACCCAGTGGTTGACCATGAAGCAGAACCCATCACCCACAGCAGCCCAGCAGGACTCACCACGCCCAGCAGCCCAGCATTGGCCAGCTGCACAGCAGCCCAGCGCGGGCCCAACAAACGACTCACCAAAACCAGCATTTGCACCGAGACGATCAACCAGGGAAAGGAAGGCCCCAGATCGACTCACCTTGTAAATAGTTACACTATTGACTTTGGGGGAGGGGGGGGGGTAGTGTTGTTATATATGTAAACCTGTAAATACAATGTTTAACCACCAGAGGGCTCATCCCTTGGAGTACCAAGGGATCCTACAATCCCTTGGGAGCACCTGTATATAAGAAGGCCTCACAAGCTGGAGAGGCTCTCTGGAGACCTGTAATACAGGACTACGGCCACACTTACTTTAAACTTGCAGTATCTGGTCAGACTCTTTATTCAAGACATAACAAAACCAACATAAGAAATAGGAGCAGGAGTAGGCCATACGGCCCCTCGAGCCTGCTCCGCCATTCAATAAAATCATGGCTGATCTGATCATGGGCTCAGCTCCACTTCCCTGCCCACTCCCCATAACCCTTTATTCCCTTATCGCTCAAAAATCTGTCTATCTCCGCCTTAAGTATATTCAATGACCCAGCTCTGGGCAGAGAATTCCACAGATTTACAACCCTCTGAGAGAAGAAATTTCTCCTCATCTCAGTTTTAAATGGGCGGCCCCTTATTCTAAGACTATGTACCCTAGTTTTAGTTTCCCCTATGAGTGGAAATATTCTCTCTGCATCCACCTTGTTGAGCCCCTTCATTATCTTCTCTGTTTCAATAAGATCACCTCTCATTCTCCTGAACTCCAATGGGCACAGGCCCAACCTACTCAACCTTTCCTCATAAATCAACCCCTCGTCTCAGGACGTTGGATAAGCACATGAGAGAAAAAGGAATGGAAGGATGTGCTGATAGGGTGTGATAAGAGGGGCGGGAGGAGTCTCGTGTGGAGCATAAACGGCGACACGGACCAGTTGGGCTGAACGGCCTGTTTTGGTGCTGTGAATTCGCTGTACACACTCGGTCAATCCTTGCCACTGGACCAAGACCGAGCTCTGCCAAGCCCCGTGTGGTGGCTGGTGTGCAACGGCCACCACACGTTAAAAACATCCACGCACAGGCGTCTTCCACCCTTCAGGATGTAGTTCGGGATCCGGAATTTTAGGTCCTTCATTGAAACACCTGTGAACTTTTTGACATGGAAGCAAGCCATCCTCGATTCGAGGGACTAGCATTGTGTCACACAACAATAGGAGCACTGGAATTACAGTCCAGCTCATTTGTCCCAAAGTACTACATAGATCTCCGCCCCAGACTCTTCCGTCCCCTTCTCTGCCAGGTCTCGATCCTGTTCCTTCCTGCACTTGTGGCCTCCGCCCAGTTCCACGAGTAGCTTGTTCCATAACAGTCACCGCCACCACCCTCTGAGTCAACCTTTGAACTCTTCAACTTCCCTCCTGTGGGACTGACTCTGTGCCCAGTAACACTGTGAGGTCCAGAGCATCCCACACAAGCGGCCGTTTTAATTCCCCCTCCGTCCCTCAATGTCGTTCGATCCTGAAACAATCCCCGTGAGACTTGAGCACATAAATCCAGGCCGACACTCCCAGTGCAGGGCTGAGGGAGTGCTGCACTGTCGGAGGTGCCGTCTTTCGGATGAGACGTTAAACCGAGGCCCCGTCTGCTCTCTCAGCTGGACGCAAAAGATCCCATGGCACTACTTCGAAGAAGAGCAAGGGAGGTTATCCCCGGTGTCCTGGTCAATATTTATCCCTCAACCAACATAACAAAAACAGATTATCTGGCCATTATCACATTGCTGTTTGTGGGAGCTTGCTGTGCGCAAATTGGCTCCCACAAACAGCAAGTATTACCTGGTTAATGACCATGACCAGATAATCGGTTATTTTTTTGTTATGTTGATTGAGGGACAAATTTTGACCAAGACACCGGGGATAACTCCCTTGAAATATTGCCATGGGATCTTTTACGTCGACCTGAGGGAGCAGACGGGGCCTTGGTTTAACGTCTCATCCAAAAGACGGCACCTCCGACAGTGCAGCACTCCTTCAGCGTGGGACTTGAACCCACGACCTGACTCAGAGGCGAGAGTATTGCTCACTGAGCCATAGCTGACACTCGGGGCAGAACACGACAAATGGATGGACCTCTTGCTGAGAAGGTGGCAACTCATGCAGAGGATTGGGGCAGCTGCACAGGCAGGCTCCATGGACACACCCAAAGCTGCAGTTTCCCCACAAGCTCCAGTGGGAAACAGGAGGGGAAAAAAATTGCAGATATGGGAACAGAAGACACGGTTGTATCAACACACTGAATAAATCTGCACAGCTTTGCTCTCCGTGTTACAAAAAGGATATCGAGACTCTGGAGAAGGTGCAAAAAAGATTTACAAGAATGATACCAGAACTGAGAGATTAGAACTATCAGGAAAGGATGAACAGTCTGGGGCTCTTCTCTCTCTCGAGAAAAGGGAAAGCTGAGGGATGATCTGATGGAGGTCTTTAACGTTGTGAAGGGGTTCGACAGGATAGATGTAGAGAGAATGTTTCCACTTGTGGGGGAGACCAGAACCTAGAGGCCAGAAATATAAGATGGTCAGTAATAAATCAAATCGGGAATTCAGCAGAAACACCTTTACCCAGAGAGCGGTGAGAATGTGGAGCTCACTGCCACAGGGACTGGTTGAGGTGAATAGCACAGATGCATTTAAGGGGAAGCTGGATAAACACATGGGGAAGAAGGGAATGGAGGGTTACGCTGATCGAGTTCGATGAAGAGGGAGGAGGCTCAAGTGGAGCATAAACACCGGCACAGACCCGTTGGGCCGAATGGCCTGTTTCTGTGCTGCACATTCTGTGCAATTCTACATTTTGGAAATCTGAATTAAAAGCACTAAATGCTGGAAACACACAGCAGGTCTGTCAGCCTTTTTACAGGGGGATAGAAAGCAGATTAATGTTTCAAGTTTGGCTTTTCATTTATATTTCTCCATCTATAAATGAGCACCAAATCGCGATTGACGCTCCAGTGCTGTACCGAAGGAGTGCCGCACTGTCGGAGGGGCCGTCTCTCCGATGAGGCAATGGCCCTTAATGAGCGTTTAGCGGCAAAGCAAAGCTGTTCACCGATGGCCCTGAAGTAATCTTTGCACAAAGATCTCGCGATCTCTGTGGCGAGAAGTTCAGCAGGAAACTATAGACCAGTTAGCCTAACATCTGCCGTTGGGAAAATGCTGGGGTACATTATTAAGGAAGCAGTAGCAGGACATTTGGAAAAGCTTAATTCAATCAAGCAGAGTCAGCATGGTTTTATGAAAGGGAAAACATGTTTGACAAATTTTCTGGACTTCTTTGAGGATGTAACGAGCAGGGTGGATAAGGGGGAACCAGTGGATGTGGTGTATTTGGATTTCCAGAAGGCATTCGATAAGGTGCCACATAAAAGGTTACTGCACAAGATAAAAGTTCACGGGGTTGGGGGTAATATATTAGCATGGACAGAGGATTGGCTAACTAACAGAAAACAGAGAGTCGGGATAAATGGGTCATTTTCTGGTTGGCAAACAGTGACTAGTGGGGTGTCACAGGGATCGGTGCTGGGGCCTCAACTATTTACAATCTATATTAATGACTTGGATGAAGGGACCGAGTGTAATGTAACCAAATTTGCTGATGATACAAAGATGGGTGGGAAAGCAAATTGTGAGGAGGACACAAAAAATCTGCGAAGGGATACAGATAGGCTAAGTGAGTGGGCAAAAATTTGGCAGATGGAGTATAAAAGAGAAAATGTGAGGTTATCCACTTTGGCAGAAAAAATAGAAAAGCAAATTATAATTTAAATGGAGAAAAATTGCAAAGTGCTGCAGTACAGAGGGACCTGTGAGTCCTTGTGCATGATACACAAAGTTAGTTTGCAGGTACAGCAAGTGATCAGGAAGGCAAATGGAATGTTGGCCTTTATTGCAAGGGGGATAGAGAATAAAAGCAGAGAAGTCCTGCTACAACTTTACAGGGTATTGGTGAGGCCACACCTAGAGTACTGCGTGCAGTTTTGGTCACTGTATTTAAGGAAGGATATATTTGCATTGGAGGCTATTCAGAGAAGGTTCACTAGGTTGATTCTGGAGATGAGGGGGTTGACCTATGAAGATTGGTTGAGTAGGTTGGGCCTATACACATTGGAGTTCAGAAGAATGAGAGGTGATCTTATCGAAACTTATAAGATAATGAGGGGGCTCGACAAGGTGGATGCAGAGAGGATATTTCCACTCATAGGGGAAACTCAAACTAGAGGACAGAGTCTTAGAATAAGAGGTCACCCATTTAAAACTGTGATGAGGAGGAATTTCTTCTCTCAGAGGGTTGTAAATCTGTGGAATTCTCTGCCCCAGAGAGCTGTGGAGGCTGGTTCATTGAATATATTTAAGGCGCAGTTAGACAGATTTTTGAGTGAAAGGGGAATAAGGGGTTATGGGGAGCGGGCAGGGAAGTGGAGCTGAGTCCATGATCAGATCAGCCATGATCTTATTAAATAGCAGAGCAGGCTCGAGGGGCCAAATGGTCTACTCCTGCTCCTATTTCTTATGTTCTCATGTTCGTTTCCGAAGCTCAATTCAAATCGATGGAGGTCCATGGGGAAATCCTGAACACGAGCTGCTGTGATGTCAACAAGCTGTCGAAGCAGCCAATTAAAACGCAGAATTCTCACAGCCAGCGAACCAGGAAGTGGGTAAGCTCCTGTGATTCTAACCTTTAAAAAAAATGTTAGAGAGAGCAAGACAGAGGTTAAGGCTCTCACACAGGAAAACGGCTAACATGAAATAAAGATGAACAAACTTTAAAAAAAAAATTATTTTAAAGTTTCTCAAAAGTTTACATTTTTAATAAAATGGATAAATTTGACACACCTGAAAATTAAAATGAGTTTTTCAGCACCATAACCTTTGTTTGGCAGTCAATACGCTGCTCAAACCCCAGTTACACCTCATCCAAAAGGGTCTAACTATTAGTGGGGAATTTAGCAGCATAATTGCCGTGGAAGAGCAATTGTTCATTGGTTCATATTTATCCCGCAACCAACATCGCTAAAAACAGATCAGCTGGTCACTTATCTCATTGCTGTTTGTGGGATCTTGCTCTGCGTGAATAAGTTGCTGCATTTACATAGCAACAGTGACTACGCTTCAAAAGATAATTCATTGGCCGTGAGGCGCTGTTGGATGTCTGGAGGATGAGAAAGGTGCTAAATAAACGTAAATTCCTGCCTTTCTTTCATCGTAATGTGTGAAAAATGTTAGACAATACTGCCACCTGCTGCCTAATGTGACAAATTACAAATGCAGCTGAACTTGGGCAAACACATAGAAACATAGAAACATAGAAAATAGGTGCAGGAGTAGGCCATTCGGCCCTTCTAGCCTGCACCGCCATTCAATGAGTTCATGGCTGAACATTCAACTTCAGTACCCCATTCCTGCTTTCTCGCCATACCCCTTGATCCCCCTAGTAGTAAGGACCTCATCTAACTCCTTTTTGAATATATTTAGTGAATTGGCCTCAACAACTTTCTGTGGTAGAGAATTCCACAGGTTCACCACTCTCTGGGTGAAGAAGTTCCTCCGCATCTCGGTCCTAAATGGCTTACCCTTTATCCTTAGACTGTGACCTCTGGTTCTGGACTTCCCCAACATTGGGAACATTCTTCCTGCATCTAACCTGTCTAACCCCGTCAGAATTTTAAATGTTTCTATGAGGTCCCCTCTCATTCTTCTGAACTCCAGTGAATACAAGCCCAGTTGATCCAGTCTTTCTTGATAGGTCAGTCCCGCCATCCCTGGAATCAGTCTGGTGAACCTTCGCTGCACTCCCTCAATAGCAAGAATATCCTTCCTCAGGTTAGGAGACCAAAACTGTACACAATACTCCAGGTGTGGCCTCACCAATGCCCTGTACAACTGTAGCAACACCTCCCTGCCCCTGTACTCAAATCCCCTTGCTATGAAGGCCAACATGCCATTTGCTTTCTTAACCGCCTGCTGCACCTGCGTGCCAACCTTCAATGGCTGGGAACTCCCATAAAAAGTCAATTTATTCTACTCCACTCAGAATACCCGCTCTTCCTCGAGCTGCTATCTTTTAAACATTCATCTCAACAGGATATCAGTTTAACATTTCAACTGACTGCGCAGCACTCCCTCAGGTACTGCAACAACTAAAGCACTTGCATTTCTATAGCACCTTTCACAACCTCAGGACGTCCCAAAGCGCTTCACAGCCAATGAAATACTTTTTGAAGTGTAGTCACTGTTGCAATGTGGGAAATGGGGTTGTTAATTTGCGCACAGCAAGCTCCCAAAAACAGCAATGAGATAATGACCGGATAATCTGTTTTTGTGCTGTTGGTTGAGGGATAAATAAATGGCCAGGACACCGGGGAAAACTCCCCTGCTTGTCTTCAAATAATGCCATGGGATGTTTTACATCCACCTGAGAGAACAGACTGGGCCTCAATTTAAAATCTCATCTGACAGTGCAGCACTCCCTCAGTATTAGCACTGGAAGCAGCAGCCCAGATTATGTGCTCAAGCCTCATGGAACAGGACTTGGAATAGTTTAACCTCGGTCGTGGGGAAGCTTTTAGAAACAGTGACCAAGGACAAAATTTACAGTCACTTGGATAGGTGTGGATTCATTAAGAAAAGCCAGCACGGATTTGTTAAAGGCAAATCGCGTTTAACCAACTTGATCAAGTTTTTTGATGAGGTAACAGAGAGGGTTGATGAGGACAATGTGGTTGAGGTGGTGTACATGGATTTCCAAAAGGCATTCAACAAAGTGCCACATAATCGGCTTGCCAGCAAAGTTGAAGCCCATGGAATAAAAGGGACAGTGACAGCATAGATACAAAATTGGCTCAGTGACAGGAAGCAGAGAGTAGTGGTGAACAGTTTTTCGGACTGGAGAAAGTGTCATGTATTCAACAGTCATTGTAACCCGTGTATAAACTGACCTAAGTTGTACACCTTGAGAACATTGACCACAAGGGGGTGCACTTTAGGGAGACACTCCTAACCTGGACTTTCAGGTATGAAAGGGGAAGCTTCACTCACCTTCACCACTTGAGGTCTTGGTAATAAAGGTAACTGGTCACAGAGTGACCTTCTCTCAAGTATGGCAGGACTGACATATCAAGAAAGACTGGATCAACTGGGCTTGTAGTCACTGGAGTTCAGAAGAATGAGAGGGGATCTCAGAAACGTTTAAAATTCTGACGGGTTTAGACAGGTTAGATGCAGGAAGAATGTTCCCAATGTTGGGGAAGTCCAGAACCAGGGGTCACAGTCTGAGGATAAGGGGTGAGCCATTGAGGACTGAGATGAGGAGAAACTTCTTCACCCAGAGAGTGGTGAACCTGTGGAATTCTCTACCACAGAAAATTGTTGAGGCCAATTCACTAAATATATTCAAAAAGGAGTTAGATGTAGTCCTTAGTCCTTACTACTAGGGGGATCAAGGGGTATGGCGAGAAAGCAGGAATGGGGTACTGAAGTTGCATGTTCAGCCATGAACTCATTGAATGGTGGTGCAGGCTCGAAGGGCCGAATGGCCTACTCCTGCACCTATTTTCTATGTTTCTATGTATGGGCCTCGTGTGCATTAATACAGTACAGTAAGGACATAGCAGGAAGGTATACAGTGGTGTTCCCCAGGGGTCGACACTGGGACGACTGCTTTTCTTGATATATATTAATGACTTGGATGTGGGTGTACAGGGCACAATTTCAAAATTTGCGGATGACACAAAACTCGGAAGTATAGTGAACAGCGAGGAGGGGAGGGATAGACTTCAGGAAGACAGAGACAGGATAGTGAAATGGGCGGACACGTGTCAGGAGAAATTTAATGCAGAAAAGTGTGAAGTGATACATTTTTGTAGAAAGAATGAGGAAAGGACATTTAAACTAAATGGTACAACCATAAAGGGGGTGCATGAACAGAGAGAGCTGGGGGTATGTGTGCACAAATCGCTGAACCTGTATAAAACACTGGTTCGGCCCCAACTGGAGTATTGTGTCCAATTCTGGGCACCGCACTGTAGGAAGGATGTGACGGCCTTAGAGACGGTGCAAAAAAGATTTATGAGAATGATTCCAGGAATGAAGGACTTCAGTTACGCGGATAGACTGGAGAAGCTGAGGTTGATCTTGTTGTGTATCTGTAAAGCATGCACTCCCATGTTCCGCCACCAGGGAGCTCATCCCCTGAAGTCCCAAGGGATCCCGGCCCGTAAGGCTTGTTCCTCACTCTGGAGTGTCTTATTAAAGACTGAGGTCACTGTTACTTTAACCTCCCTGTGTGCAGCCTCATCTGTGTTAGGAACACAATAACTGGCGACGAGTTTACGAATCCAACGCAAAGATGCAGCAAACTGTGGGCACCCTGGAGAAGTTCTCGGAGGGTGAGGACTGGGAAGCCTATGTCAAACGGCTAGACCAGTACTTTGTAGCCAACGAGCTGGACGGAGAAGGAAGCGCTGCAAAAAGGAGAGCGGTCCTCCTCACAGTCTGCGGGGCACCGACCTACAGCCTCATGAAGAATCTTCTGGCTCCGGTGAAACCCACAGATAAGTCGTATGAGGAGCTGTGTACACTGGTTCGGGAGCATCTTAACCCGAGGGAGAGCGTGCTGATGGCGAGGTATCGGTTCTACACGTGCCAGCAATATGAAGGTCAGGAAGTGGCGAGCTACGTCGCCGAGCTAAGGCGACTTGCAGGACAATGTGAGTTTGATGGCTACCTGGAGCAAATGCTCAGAGACCTTTTTGTACTGGGCATTGGCCACAAGACCATCCTACGAAAACTTTGGACTGTAGAGACACCGATCCTCAGTAAGGCCATTGTGATAGCACAGGCATTTATGTCCACCAGTGATAACACCAAACAAATCTCTCAGCACACAAGTGCTAGCAGTGTTCATAAATTAACTGGAACTGTGTTTGCGAGCAGAAATGTACAGGGCAGAAACCACGAGTCTGCAACTGCCAGCAGGCCTCAGGTGATCCAGATGACTCAGAATCAGAATCCCCAACAAAGGATGAATGCAAGGCAATTCATATCTTGTTGGCGTTGTGAAGGCTTCCATTCAGCTTATTCATGCCGCTTCAAAAGATATGTTTGCAAGAGCTGTGGAACAATGGGGTACCTCCAACGAGCTTGCAAACGAGCTGCAAGCTCTGCAAAACCTGCTAACCACCACGTGGCAGAGGAAGATCGGTCCATGGTGGATCAAAGCAATTTCGAGCCTCAGAGAGAGGAGGCAGATGCTGAAGTACACGGGGTGCACACATTTTCAACGAAATATCCACCTATAATGCTAAACATAAAATTGAATGGCTTACCCGTAGCCATGGAACTGGACACTGGCGCTAGCCAATCCGTCATGAGTAAAAAGATGTTTGAGAGACTGTGGCGCAACAAGATATTCAGACCAGCCCTGAGCCCCATCCACACGAAACTGAGAACGTACACCAAAGAGCTTATCACTGTCCTGGGCAGCGCCATGGTCAAGGTCACCTACGAGGGCACGGTGCATGAACTGCCACTCTGGATTGTCCCGGGCGGTGGCCCCACACTGCTTGGAAGGAATTGGCTGGGAAAAATCCGCTGGAACTGGGATGACATCCGAGCGCTATCACATGTCGATGAGGCCTCATGTACCCAGGTTCTTAACAAATTGCCTTCCCTTTTTGAGCCAGGCATTGGAAAGTTTTCCAGGGTGAAGGTGCGGATCCACTTGGTTCCAGAGGCACAACCCATTCACCACAAGGCGCGAGTGGTACCTCACATGATGAGGAAGAGAATGGGAATCGAGCTGGACAGGCTGCAACGCGAGGGCATCATCTCCCCAGTGGAATTCAGTGAGTGGGCCAGCCCGATTGTTCCAGTACTCAAAAGTGATGGCACGGTCAGGATTTGCAGCGATTATAAAGTAACTATTAATCGTTTCTCGCTACAGGACCAATACCCGCTACCTAAGGCAGACGACCTATTTGCGACGCTGGCAGGAGGCAAGACATTCACCAAGCTCGACCTGACTTCGGCCTACATGACGCAGGAGCTGGAGGAGTCTTCGAAGGGCCTCACCTGCATCAACACGCACAAGGGACTGTTCATCTACAACAGATGCCCGTTTGGAATTCGGTCGGCTGCAGCGATCTTCCAGAGAAACATGGAGAGCCTACTCAAGTCGATACCACACACGGTGGTCTTTCAGGACGACATATTGGTCATGGGTCGAGACACCACCGAGCACCTACAAAACCCGGAGGAGGTCCTCCAGCGACTGGATCGCGTAGGGCTGCAGTTGAAGAGGTCGAAATGCATCTTCATGGGAACAGAAGTGGAGTTTTTGGGGAGAAAGATCGCGGCGGACGGCATTCGGCCCACAGACGCCAAGATGGAGGCTATCAGGAACGTGCCCAGGCCACAGAACGTCACGGAGCTGCGGTCGTTCCTGGGACTCCTCAACTATTTTGGTAACTTCCTACCGGGGTTAAGCACCCTCTTAGAGCCCCTACATGTGTTATTGTGTAAAGGTGAGAACTGGGTATGGGGAAAAAAACCAAGTAATTGCTTTTGAGAAAGCCAGAAATATTTTATGCTCCAACAAGCTGCTTGTATTGTATAACCCATGTACAAGACTTGTGCTAGCATGTGACACGTCGTCGTACGGAGTCGGGTGTGTATTACAACAAGCTAACATTGCGGGGAAGTTGCAACCTGTCGCCTTTGCCTCCAGGAGCTTGTCTAAGGCCGAGAGGGCCACAGCATGATTGAGAAAGAGGCATTAGCGTGTGTATTCGGGGTAAAGAAAATGCATCAGTACCTGTTTGGCCTCGAATTTGAGCTGGAAACCGAACACAAGCCCCTCACATCCCTGTTCGCTGAAAACAAGGGGATAAATACCAATCCCTCAGCCCGCATACAAAGGTGGGCACTCGCACTATCAGCGTATAACTATACCATCCGCCACAGGCCAGGCACCGAGAACTGTGTGGATGCTCTCAGTCAGCTACCATTGCCCACCACGGGGGTGGAAATGGCGCAGCCTGCAAACTTGTTGATGGTGGCGCAGCCCGCAGACTTGTTGATGGTCATGGAAGCGTTTGAAAATGATATATCACCTGTCACGGCCCGCCAGATTAGGACTTGGACCAGCCAAGATCCTCTGCTGTCCCCAGTAAAAAAACTGTGTACTGCATGGGAGCTTGGCCAGCATCCCCGTTGAAATACAAGAGCCAATCAAGCCATTCCAGCGGCGAAAGGATGAGCTGTCCATTCAGGCAGACTGCCTGTTGTGGGGTAACCGCGTAGTGCTACCAAAAAAGGGCAGGGAGACGTTCATCTCGGATCGCCACAGCACACATCCCGGTACAGTAATGATGAAAGCGATAGCCAGATCCCACGTGTGGTGGCCCGGTATCGACTCTGACTTAGAGTCCTGTGAACGGCAATGCAGCGTATGTGCTCAGTTGAGCAACGCGCCCAGAGAGGCACCACTAAGTTTGTGGTCCTGGCCCTCCAGACCATGGTCGAGGATCCATGTCGACTATGCGGGCCCGTTTCTCAGTAAAATGTTCCTGTTGGTGGTGGATGCTTTTTCAAAATGGATTGAATGTGAAATAATGTCGGGAAGCACCGCCACCGCCACCATTGAAAGCCTGAGGACCATGTTTGCCACCCACAGCCTGCCTGACATCCTGGTCAGTGACAACAGGCCATGTTTCACCAGTGCCGAATTTAAAGAATTAATGACCCGCAATGGGATCAAACATGTCACCTCGGCCCCGTTTAAACCAGCCTCCAATGGGCAGGCAGAGCGGGCAGTACAAACCATCAAACAGAGCCTTAAACGAGTCACAGAAGGCTCACTCCAAACCCGCCTGTCCCGAGTACTGCTCAGCTACCGCACGAGACCCCACTCGCTCACAGGGGTGCCCCCAGCTCAGCTACTCATGAAAAGGACACTTAACACCAGACTCTCGCTGGTTCACCCCAATCTGCATGATCAGGTAGAGAGCAGGCGGCAGCAATAAAATGTAAACGATGGTCACGCCACTGTGTAACGGGAAATTGATCTGAATGACCCTGAGTATGTGCTAAACTATGGACATGGTCCCAAGTGGATCGCGGGCACGGTGATAGCTAAAGAAGGGAATAGGGTGTTTGTAGTCAAACTAGACAATGGACAAATTTGCAGAAAGCACCTGGACCAAATGAGGCTGCGGTTCACAGACTGCCCTGAACAACCCACAGCAGACACTACGTTTTTCGAGCCCACAACACACACCCAAAGGATCAATGACACCACGCCGGACCAGAAAATCGAACCCATCATGCCCAACAGCCCAGCAAGGCCAGGCTCACCCAGCAGCCCTGCAGGGCCAACAACACGCCAGCCCAGCGAGGGCACAGCCAACACACCAGAACAAACATTTGTCCCGAGGCGGGGAAAGAAAGACTCTCGACCGCATCACCTTGTAAATAGTTTTCACTTTGACTTTGTGGGGGGAGAGATGTTGTGTATCTGTAAAGCATGCACTCCCATGTTCCGCCACCAGGGAGCTCATCCCCTGAAGTCCCAAGGGATCCCAGCATCCCTTGCGAGCACTGGATATAAGCCGGCCCCTAAGGCCTGTTCCTCACTCTGGAGTGTCTTAATAAAGACTGAGGTCACTGTTACTTTAACCTCCCTGTGTGCAGTCTCATCTGTGTTAGGAATGCAATCGTTCTCCTTGGAGCAGAGAAGGTTGAGAGGAGATTTGATCGAGGTGTTCAAAATCATGAGGGGCCTGGACAGAGTAGATAGAGAGAAACTGTTCCCATTGGCGGAAGGGTCGAGAACCAGAGGACACAGATTTAAGGTGATTGGCAAAAGAACCAAAGGCCATGTAAGAAAAACCTTTTTTTACGCAGCGAGTGGTTAGGATCTGGAATGCACGGCCTGAGAGGGCGGTGGAGGCAGACTCAATCACCGCTTTCAAAAAGGGAGTTGGATAAGTATTTGAAGGAAAAAAAATTGCAGGACTACGGGGAAAAGGCGGGGGAGTGGGTCTGGCTGAGAATCGGCAAGGGCTCGATGGGCCGAATGGCTGCCTTCCGTGCTGTAACCATTCTATGATTCTATTCTATGACTTGAACCCACGACCTCGTGACTCAAAAGGGGCGAGTGTTACCACGAGGCCACAGCTGAGACGCTCAAACTAACTTATGGTTAAATGTCACCATCAGGTGAGGAATTTTACACATTTTAAATGAACGGGGAGAGCTATGGTCCATGGAAATTCTACTCAGTGGGAGTAACTGGGAAGGGGTATTGCAATTGAATTCTAGCGAGTGAGGGATGAACAAGAGTCCAGAGTCAGAGGAAGACGGAGATCTCGGAGGGTTATTAGGTCCAGAGGAGATTACAGAGATGGGGAGGGGCAAGGCCATGGAGGGATTTGAACATGAGGATAATTTTAAATGTGAGGTATTCAGGGACCATAAGCCAATGTAGGTGAGCTAGGACGGGGGGGAATGGGAGAGTGGGACTTAGTGCGGAGTGGGATACGAGCAGCAAAAGTTTTGGATGAACTGAAGTTCAGGCAGGGGGGAGGGTGAGAGGCTGGTCAGGAGAGCTTTGAATATAATCCACTGTGGAGCTGACACAGGCATGGATGGATGCAGGTTTCAGGAGCACGTGGGGAGTCGGGCAGTGTTAGAATCTTTGCCATGGAGGGGATATTGAGTCAGAAGGTCAGCTTGGGGTCAAATAGGACTGTTTCACCTTGCGACCTCATTTCTTGTCTTTAACCGGCGAACAGCTCGGAACAGGGGAGGTCCAAAGAGATTTAGGGGTCCACTGTGACAGGTCGGTTTTAAGGAGCGACTTGAAGAAGGAAAGAGAGTTAGAGAGGTGGAGAGGTTTAGGGAGGGAGGTCCAGAGCTTGGGGCCCAAGCAACAGAAGGCACGGCCACCGATGGTTGAGCGATTACTGGGATGCTCAAGAGCCAGTCAATAAACACAGTGATAAAGACTTATATTTGTATAGCGCCTTTCATGACCACTGGACGTCTCAAATCGCTTTACAGCCAATGAAGTATTTTTGAAGTGCAGTCACTGTTGTAATGTGGAAACGCAACAGCCAATTTCTGCACAGCAAGCTCCCGCAAATAGCAATGTGGTAATGACCAGATAATCTGTTTTTATGTTGATTGAATCACAATGATTGAGAAGTGGGTGGGGGGGGGGCTGTTCAGAATGCAGCCGCCTGAGGAAAAGAGTGTTCGAAGACCAGGCCCTCAAACTGCCACCAAGCTCACGGTCTACAGGGCTGTAGTGATACCCGCCCTCCTGTATGGCTCAGAGACATGGGCCATGTACAGTAGACACCTCAAGTCGCTGGTGAAATACCACCAATAATACCTGCGCAAGATCCTGCAAATCCCCTGGGAGGACAGACGCACCAACGTTAGCGCCCTTGACCAGGCCAACATCCCCAGCATTGAAGCACTGACCACACTCGATCAGCTACATTGGGCGGGCCACATTGTCCGCATGCCAGACACGAGACTCCCAAAGCAAGCGCTCTACTCGGAACTCCTTCATGGCAAACGAGCCCCAGGTGGGCAGTGGAAATGTTACAAGGACACCCTCAAAGCCTCCCTGATAAAGTGCAACATCCCCACTGACACCTGGGAGTCCCCGGCCAAAGACCGCCCTAAGTGGAGGAAGTGCATCCGGGAGGGCGCTGAGCATCTCGGTTCTCATTGCCGAAAGCATGCAGAAACCAAGCGCAAGCAGCGGAAAGTGTGTGCGGCAAACCTGTCCCACCCTCCCTTTTCCTCAACCACCGTCAGTGCCACCTGTGACAAGGACTGTGGTTCTCGTATTGGACTGTTCAGCCGCCTAAGGACTCATTGGTGGAAGCAAGTCTTCCTCGATTCCGAGGGACTGCCTATGCTGGGTGTCAGTGTGAGCTGTGAGGAGGACGCTAAGAGGCTGCAGGGTGACTTGGACAGGTTAGGTGAGTAGGCAAAATACATGGCAGATGCCATGGCAGTATAATGTAGATAAATGTGAGGTTATCCACTTTGGTGGCAAAAACAGGAAGGCAGAATATTATTTGAATGGTGACAGATTAGTAAAAGGGGAGGTGCAACGAGACCTGGGTGTCATGGTATATCAATCATTGAAAGTTGGCATGCAGGTACAGCAGGCGGTGAAGAAGGCAAATGGTATGTTGGCCTTCATAGCGAGAGGATTTGAATAAAGGAGCAGGGAGGTCTTACTGCAGTTGTACAGGGCCTTGGTGAGGCCACATCTTGAATATTGTGTACAGTTTCGGTCTCCTAATCTGAGGAAGGACATTCTTGCTATTGAGGGAGTGCAGCGAAGGTTCACCAGACTGATTCCCGGGATGGCAGGACTGACATATGAAGAAAGACTGGTTCGACTGGGCTTATATTCACTGGAATTTAGAAGAATAAGAGGGGGATCTGAAAGAAACATAAAATTCTGACGGGATTGGACAGGTTAGATGCAGGAAGAATGTTCCTGATGTTGGGGAAGTCCAGAACCAGGGGGTCACAGTCGAAGGATAAAGGGTGAGCCATTTAGGACCGAGATGAGGAGAAACTTCTTCACTCAGAGAATTGTGAACCTGTGGAATTCTCGACCACAGAGAGTCGTTGATGCCAGTTCGTTAGATATATTCAAGAGGGAGTTAGATGTGGCCCTTACGGCTAAAGGGATCAAGGGGTATGGAGAGAAAGCAGGAATGGGGTACTGAAGTTGCATGATCAGCCATGATCTTATTGAATGGCGGTGCAGGCTCGAAGGGCCGAATGACCTACTCCTGCACCTACTTTCTATGCTTCTATGATGATGGTGGGGGAGTGGGGTATTTCCCAATGCAGGTCAATGAGACCCAATCGGCCACAACTGGGGCTGCATTGGCTCGTGTGCGCCCCCAGCCGGCTCGAAATGGTCGGTGCAGGAAGCGACAGGGAAGGGAGGGGGGGGGGTTTGGGAGGAGCGTGCGCACGTTCGCGCCCCCTCCCCCCCCCCCCCCCTCGGGCTTAGCGTCGCGACGCAAGTGGACGGGCATGAGCACGTAAGTGAGAACGCGGGGTGTGTGTGGGGGGGGGGGGGGGGAAGAGAAGCGAGCCGGCGGCGCGCACGTAGTGCACGCACGCATGAGGCGCGCACGGCACGCGGCGAGGCGACAGTGATGGTGGGCGAGTGGAACCCATGAGGAGCGAGAGAGCGGCGGCAGGCGGAGAGAGACATGGCCGGGGTGTTCGACATCGACCTGGACCCCGAGTACCAGCAGGACGAAGGCGGCTCGGACGACGAGCTGGAAGGGGTATTTATAATTTATATATTAATTAAAAATATATGTGAGGCGATTGAGGGAGGGGAGGGGAGGGGGGGAAATTGCCGCCTGAGGAGCGAGCGGGAGAAGCCTGTGGGAGCAGGCCCCGAGCCGACTCCCCTTAGCAACAATACCCGGCCCTGGGAGCGCTTCCCTCCGCCCTCCTCCCCTCACCGCCCCCCCCCCCCCGGCCGAGGGAGGGGCGGGAGGCCTAGCTGTTTGCAGCAGCCTTGGGGCCCGCCTTGCCCTGTCCGCCCGGGCCCCGGGCCGGGACCCTCCCCGACCTCCAGCAGGTGGGACGCCACTGAGCCCCGCCGCACCGGCTGTGTGTGTGTGTGTTCGTGGCAGCTCCGACTGTGAGCGCAGGGAGAAAGGGCGACAGGTGCAGGTCAGACCCACGCCGCACACTATATAAGCGGTAAAATATATCATGTGCAATGCATTTAAAATATATAATGTGCAATGCATTGAATGCAAAGCAATAAAATACATAATGTGCAATGCATTTAAAATATATAATGTGCAATGCATTGAATGCAAAGCAATAAAATACATAATGTGCAATGCATTTAAAATATATAATGTGCAATGCATTGAATGCAAAGCAATAAAATACATCATGTGCAATGCATTTAAAATATATAATGTGCAATGCATTGAATGCAAAGCAATAACATATGTAATGTTCAATGGAGGATAACATTGTCTTTCTGGCCCAACTCTGGGTCAAACAGCTGTGCGGCTCCAGCAGGTTTCTCCTGAACGGCGGAGAGTTTTAATTATTCACGAGGTTTGTGCCCTGCTGTGTCTGTCCTGTGCAGTTTTGTTCCCCCTCTACATTTTTGGGGAAATCCGTGCTACGTTTTGTTTAAAACAAGCAAACATGGATATATACAGTTTCCTGTACTCGCCATGTGGCGTTGCCGGCTGCACCTGTCCAGTCCGTGACCCCCTCCGCTCATGCTCACAGAAAACTGTGCCAACAGGGGCTGACATCAGCCATTGCTCCACTGTGTGTATTTAGACTAGAGTTTAAATTACAGAGCAGTCTGTCAACTGTAACTAACTAGCCAGCTTGTAGATTATTGCCCGCTGCGTATAATAAGTAATACCCGAAGCTCACTGTTTTGCGCTTGTATTAGGATTTAAACATGAATGAGCTGGTAATAGAACTACTTGATGACTTTATATGGAGTGGAAAAGTCAATTCTCAGTAGTGTCTTGATGACAGTACACTTTCCTCTACTCCCTGAGCTAGGTCTGACTACAGAATAATTGATTCAGTTCTTGTGATAATTACCCCAACCCCATTGTAAGTTTTATCTGGTTGATAACCTTTGTGATGCTCATGTCATGTGCCATGGCACATAGGCAAAGATGAGAATTCTGGTGACTCCAGTATGAATTACAGCCCGTGATCCCTTGTCAGGTGAGTTCTTAATCTTGGTTGTGCTGTTTCAAGGTACTGAACGGGTGCTAAATGCGTTTGAAGGAGAAATAAATGAACAGTCTATTGCCCTTGACTGTTCTTGCACACCTTCTGGTCATTTGTTATAATGCAACCTGGCAGCTATGCAGTTATTGGTCTTTACAAGAAGACTGAAGGCAAACTTTGCATTTAAAAAAAAAAAATCTGGCTGCAGCTCTTGATAGGGCCATTGGTACATGGGGCCATTGGTTTTCAGAGAGTGAATAAGGCAGTTCCATTTTTCTTACCAAGTTCCAGGATTTTTACTGCTGTTTTGAGGATAGTATTCTGCAATGTTGCGCATTTTTCTGTGCAGAGAGAAAACAGCGCCGTTGATATATGGTGAAGATTTCTCGAACCAGGTTTGATTTGACAGAAATTTGATCAGAGACAAGCATTTGAAATTCAGGTTCCCTGCTATTAATTCCACGTGACATTTTGTGGATCGGTTAGTTTATGACCACCTGAAGGCGCAGATGTTTATCTCTAATGGGAATGTTCGCTGCAATGTAATAGTCACTTTCTGTGGTATGTTTATAAACCCTGTAACCAACTGTGGGGATTTTACAACACTTGCTAGGCACATCTAAAAGTCCTCGGGCTGGATTTTTGTGTCTTCTGCTTTCAGGGCGATAATGATGGCGGGGTGGGAAAGTTAGCAGCCGGGAATAGTTTGCGCTTTAGTATTTAAGTTTGGCCATCTGGGCCCTACGTTGGGACGCAGCGCTAAAAAAACCCACAAAAACATTCCTAAAACATTACCCATGCCACGCACCACAAATCACGCACCAAATTTAAACAAAAAACACTTGTACTTACTTTGGGAGTCCATTACCTTCCTCCTTTGCTGACAGGATCGTTGGACCACTCTGATTTCCCAGGCGCTCATTGTGGGCGAACATCCGGGTGGACGGGCCGGGCCAGACTATGAACTCGCGCCCGTGTCACAACCAGGGGCCTGGCACGCCCAGCACAGCTCTTCCCGGCGGTCCTGCTCAGCGCCACCGCAAAACCTGACCAGGGGATCGCGGTGGAGCGCTGGAGAGCTCACCATCGCCTTTCACGCTGCTCCGGGGCGAAACTCGCAGCGCAAAGGACCGGAAAATCCAACCCCCCTAATCTTTAAAGATAACATGTTGACGGAAATTATGGTCTGTTTTCGTTGCACACATTTTCTTCCATCCACTTCTGAAGGTAGTGATTCGTGCTTTAATGCAGTTTTCTAGTCCCTGGACACAACCATGCACCTTGCCATTATTTGTGAGAGTTGTCATCACAGCTGAGCCTGACCCTGTTCTCAGCTCGGGCTGGAACGTTTTTGCAATAAACTACTCAAACTTTCACGTAATTGCAGCAAAAGGGTCAGTAAATGTTTTGGTGGGGGGGTGGGAAAGGTTTGACATCCAAGAAATGTATTCCAGGTTTGTCTGTTCGCATTACATCCTTCATATGCCACTATGACAAGTCCAGATTGCTGCCAAGAAGAAATGCATTGAGTGGTGTACTTTTTTAAATTGTTTGTGATGTTGATGATGCTGAAGGTGAACCTTCTCCCGAGGAGGAAAATCCTGGCATCAAAAATAAAGCATCTTAATGCTTTGTGGAACACTTGGCGTCCCCAGGCGCTTCACAGACATAATCAGACAAAAATCAGACGCTGAGGCAAATAAGAGGTTTTTTTTTATTCATTCATTCACTGGATGTGGGTGCCATTGGAAAGGCCATCATTTATTGCTCACCCCTAATTGCCCTTCAGAAGCCACCGCCTTGAACCGCTGCAGTCCGTGTGGTGAAGATGCTCCCACAGTGCTGTTGGGTAGGCGCAGTTCCAGTGTTTTGACCCAGTGACGATGAAGGAACGGCGATTATAGTTCCAAGTCAGGATTGCGTGACTTGAAGGGGAACTTGGTGGTGGTCCCATACCTGCCCTTGTCCTTCCAGGTGGTCGAGGTTGCGGGTTTGGGAGGTGCTGCCGAAGAAGCCTTGGCGAGTTGCTGCAGTGCATCTTGTAGCTGGTATGCACTGCAGCCACGTTGCGCCGGTGGTGGAGGGAGTGAATGTTTAAAGTGGTGGATGGGGAGTGGTGATCAAAGTGGGGGTTTTAAAGAGACCCTTGGGAGGTGGAGGGGATTTCAGTGAGGAACCTGGATGAGTGATGGCACGGGCACCAATGATGGGCCAAACTGGGAGGGGGTGCGCAAAACGCCAGAGTTAGAGGAATAGAGAGTTTGAAGGAAGGGGTTGTAGAACTGGAGGAGACTCGATAGCGATGGGCAAGGCCATAACATAATTTAAACGCATGCTATTTGAAAGAGCTATCCAATTAGTCCCACTCTCCTCTTTCCCTGTGGCCCTGCAATGTTTTCCTTTTTAAGTATATATCGAAATCCCTTTTGAAAGTTACTATTCAATCTGCTTCCACTACCTGCAGTCTTGTACAAGCTCACAAGTATACTTCATTGGATTCCAGATCATCATAACTCACTGCATTAAAAAAATTCTCCTCCTCTCCACTCTAGTTCTTTTGCTTGTTACCTTAAATCTGTATCCTTGGGGGGTGGGGGGGTCTCTGCAGGTAACTCTGAGGGTGGGAAGGGAAGTGATTGCTGGAGATATTCTGTTTACAATTGGATAGGTAAGAATGGAGCAAAGCGGGGAATCACTGGACAGTGGAGGAGAGGTGTTAGAGGAGGATGTTGTGTACAGACGTCAAGGCATCACAGAGGACGTTATTTGTGACTTTGGTTGTAATGCAGGAAGGAGAAGGGACTGAGTGTAATGCAGCCAAGTTTGCTGATGATACAAAGATGGGAGGAAAAGCAATGTGTGAGGCGGACACAAAAAACCTGCAAAAGGACGTAGACAGGCTAAGTGAATGGGCAAAAATTTGGCAGGGAGTATAATGTTGGAAAGTATGAGGTTATGCACTTTGGCAGAAAAAAAATCAAAGAGCAAGCTATTATTTAAATAGTGAAAAATTGCAAAGTACAGCAGGACCTGGGGGTATTTGTGCATGAAACACAAAAGGTTAGTGTGCAGGTACAGCAAGTGATCAGGAAGGCCAATGGAATCTTGGCCTTTATTGCAAAGGGGATGGAGTATAAAAGCAGGGACGTCTTGCTACAGTTATACAGGGTATTGGTGAGGCCACACCTGGAATACTGCGTACAGTTTTGATTTCCATATTCAAGAAAGGATATACTTGCTTTGGAGGCAGTTCAGAGAAGGTTCACTAGGTTGATTCTGGAGATGAGGGGTTTGGCTTATGAGGAAAGGTTGAGTAGGTTGGGCTTCTACTCATTGGAATTCAGAAGAATGAGAGATGATCTTAACGAAATGTATAAGATTATGAGGGGGCTTGACCAGGTGGATGCAGAGAGGATGTTTCCACTGAGGAGGAGACTAGAACTGGGGGCATAATCTTAGAATAAGTGGCCGCCCATCTAAAACTGACATAATGAGGAATTTCTTAGGGTTGTAAATCTGTGGAATTCGCTGCCTCAGCTGTGGAAGCTGGGACATTGAATAAATTTAAGACCGAGGTAGACAGTTTATTAACGGATAAAGGGTTATGGGAAGCGGGCAGGGAAGTGGATCAGCCATGATCGTATTAAATGGTGGAGCAGGCTCGAGGGGCCGTATGGCCTACTCCTGCTCCTATTTCTTATGTTCTTGTGCTGTGGCGTGGGCACAAACCTGATTGGAGAAATTCAAACACAGTTGCAGAAACGATGGGCACGGATTTGTGAGCTGACAATTCATTCAAGAGCTTTGGAGAGGAAAAGTATTTTGGTGTTGGGAAATAAAAGGAAGTAGTGCCGTTTTGATTAACTGTCGTGCCAAAATTGTTTTCCCACAATGCAATATACTTGTGACCATGTGCAAGACTGTGGGTTGTAAAGAAAAGTACAAGGGTGGGGAAGATGTATGATGTGGCAGAGCGTTGGAGATGAGTGTGATGGAGCCAAAAATTAACTTGAATAATAAAACACATCTGTTGAGAAGTCTGGATTTATTGAGGTTATCAAAGTTTCTTCCCCTTACTGGTTTCACGTTAGGAAGGATTTTTATTTATTCGTTCATGGGATGTGAACATCGCTGGCAAGGCCGGTGTTTATTGCCCATCCTTAATTGCCCTCGAAGGTGGTGGTGAGCCACCTTCTAGAACCGCTGCAGTTTGTATGGTGAAGGTACTCCCACAGTGCTGTTAGGGAGGGAGTTCCATTGGATTTTGATCCAGCGACGATGAAGGAACAGGCCGACATACTTCCAAGTCAGGATGGTGTGTGACTTGGAGGGGAAAGTGGCGGTGATGGTGTTCCCATGCGCCTGCTGCCCTTGTCCTTCGAGGTGGTAGTGGTCATGGGTTTGGGAGGTGCTGCCGAAGAAGCCTCGGCGAGTTGCTGCAATGCTTCGTGCAGACGTAGTGATGGTCTGCCAGTGCCGCTGGAGGATTATCCCAGCATGAAGACGACTTCAGGCCGTAAGAGAGAGAATTGGGGAAGGAATTCGTGCAACATTTAAAAAAAATAATGAAACACTGTTAGATTTGGAGAGTGTCTTTGGAGCTTTGTTCCTCCGAAGGACATTTCCATTCAAATGAAGAAGCCTTTTAATTAATTGAGAGAAAATGTCTTTATTAATAAGCAGTTTGTGGGGTGAGGCGGGGCAGTAACTCCCTGGTATGATGTGTTAGTGCTGGGATGTGGGTTCTGCCACAGAATGAGTTAGCCGGTCTGCATTGTGCTATTGTGGCAAAGCATGAATCTTGCTCTCTGGTGGTTAGTTTTCACAGCACTATTGGTAATTGTGTTGGATGCAGGTCTTTAGGAATGGCACATTTCACAGGAAGTTGCCCGAAAGCACATTTGCCTCGTGGAGGACTTCTGCCGCAAGCCAAAACAAATAGCTTTCAATAGATTTACTATATCAAACAGCTGAGCCACTCCTTTTAATCTACCTGCATACACATTATTAGGTGGTTATATTTAAACTTAATTAAACAAATTAAGATCATGGCACACTGCAGCCTCGCAAAACAGTGGCTCCTTAATGCAAGTTGCGTGTTAACGATAAGGAGTCTGTTTCGGAACATTAAATTGTTTAGGCGAGAAGCATATTATCTTTGAAGCGGCGGGGAAGATAAGTGCTAAAGGTGTAGCCCATTTAATAACCTCCATCCATTGGAAACCCTTTTGATTTGGGATTTAAATACTGCTCCATAGGGTGGGTCAAGATCAGAAGTGGGTTTGGGGTTTTGAAATGATTTGTGGTTATCTCTCGCAGGTTGATGTGTTGGATCATTACTTAACGCTTTTATAAGCGAGGTCCATAAATGCTGGAAAGAATTGTCTTCGCCATGACGTTCTCGTCAAATACTTGGCAGGAGGTGATCTAAAACTCGGCTGCCTGTGTCTTAACTCGCACCAAATCCCGTTCACCCATCGCTCCGGTGCTCGCTGACCTACATTGGCTTCCGGTTAAGCAACGGTTCAGTTTCAGAATTCTCATCCTTATTTTCACATCCCTCCCTATCTCTGTAATCTCCTCCAGCCCCACAACCCCCCCCCCCCCCCCCCCCCCCGAGATATCTGCGCTCCTCTAATTCTGCCCTCTTGAGCATCCCTGATAATCGCTCAACTATTGGTGGCCGTGCCTTCTGTTGCCTAGGCCCCAAGCTCTGGAACTCCCTGCCGAAACCCCTCTGCCTCTCTTTCCTTCTTCAAGTCATTCCTTAAAACATACCTCTTTGACCAAGCTTTTGGTCACCGGCACTAATTTCTACTTAATGCGGCTCGATGTCAATTTTTATCGCATAATATTCTCTGAAGTGCCTTGGGACATTTCACTACGTTAATGGCGCTATATAAATACAAGTTGTTGTATCAAGCAGAAGTGCTATTGAAGTTGATTTCTAAAGCAACAAATATCCTGTGTTATACGTGTTTGCCAATGACATAACATGGACGATTAGAATATGTGGTAACAGCTCATTGGGCTCAACAAGTCTATCCCTTAATGGATCTTAACCTCCACCTATCCACCTTCTTACTGTATCTCTGTCTGAGGCCCCGTCTGCTCTCCCAGGTGGACGTAAAAGATCCTACGGCACTATTTCGAAGAGCAAGGGAGTTATCCTGGGTGTCCTGGCCCATATTTATCCCTCAATCAACATAACAAAAAAACAGATTATCTGGTCATTATCACATTGCTGTTTGTGGGAGCTTGCTGTGCGCAAATTGGCTGCTGCGTTTTCCAACATTACAACAGTGACCACGCTTCAAAAAGTACTTAATTGGCTATAAAGTGCTTTTAAATGTCCGGCGGTTGTGAAAGACGCTATATAAATGCAAGCCTTTATTTTTCTTTCTCTCTTGAGAAGGGCGTTTGTTGCCTCATGAGCCCATTGATAATTGTCCACATGCATGGACTTCCCAGTGTAAGTTTGAATTTTATAACTTTGAAACCCATTGAAATGTCTAGTGCAACCAAAGCACTACATCTCAAACCAGGGGGGTGAAATATGATCTCACTGGCTGTGGGGGTGGGGGGGGGAGCTGAAGTGAGTCACACGGTTAAGACTTGAGTTTTTAATGTAAATGAAGATTGTGATGAGCCATGAAATATGATACTCTGTGCACACTGTCAACTTCATTGTTTAAAACAAAAAGCCTGGCTTCCCCAGTGATCATAAATGAACCGCAGGATTTGGAGTGGGTGAATAATCTTTTGAATGGTTTGAACATTTGTTATTGACTCTGCCCCCTCCCAACTCCAGGTAGGCAGCACCCAGTTCAAAACAAATGGAAGCCCATCCGGTGACTCATGAAATTTCCCCCAGTTGTTACATAAAGAAAAAAGAAAGACTTGCATTTGTATAGCGCCTTTCACTACCACTGGACGTCTCAAAGCGCTTTACAGCAGCAAAGTACTTTTGGAGTGTAGTCACTGTTGGAATGTGGGCAATGCCGCGGCCAGTTTGCGCACAGCAAGCTCTCATAAGTAGCAATGCAATAATGACCAGATAATCTGTTTTATAGTGATGTTGATTGAGGGATAAATATTGGACACTGGGAATAACTCTCCTGCTCTTTGAAATAGTGCCATGGGATCTTTTACCTCCACTTGAGAGGGCAGATGGGGCCTCGGTTTAACGTCTCATCCGGAAGACAGTGCAGCACTCCCTCAGCACTGCACTGGAGTGTCTGCCTAGATTTTGTGCTCGCGTCTCTGGAGCGGGACTTGAACCGCAACCATCTGACTCAACCGGGAGTGCTACCCACAGCTGGCACTAACAAGTTAGTTGTAAGTGTTAAATTGTTCTTACTGCAAAGATAGCGTAGAGCATTGGCACGCAGTATGCAGCCTGCATACAATGGGCACGGTGTAAGAAGCTAAATGATTGTGGCTATGAGCAAACCTCCAAATGTGGGAAATGTTACACTATGCATTTTTTCAGAGCTGCAGACGATTACATGCTACGCAACAATCTATAATTATAGTCAATTTAAATGCTTAAGAATGAAGCGGTGACTTAAAGTATCAACTTGCGTAATTTCTAATAATTGTGACACCAATGTTACTTTTTCCCCCTCAAATTTTGGTTGTCAGTTTTCTCTCCTTCGATTCCCTCCTCTGCCAAAGTTATTGACTCCCTGCTTGGGTAAGGTTCTATTAGTGCCATTTGCCCTCTGGTAACCTCACCTAACTGACAGTTAAGTGTGAGCACTGGTGGCCAGTGTTCATAGACTATTCAACTGCTGGAGCACCAGTCAAGTCCGATCCCTTTTCAGCACAAGTAGCAATCAGTAGAGTTACCATTATTAATTTTTCTCTTTCACCCTCCACCTCCGCCCCCCCCCCCCCCCCCCCCCCCCCACACACACACACACACACACCTAGGCTAATTGCAGCTCTCCAACAGCAGCCTTGTCTCAAATCAAGGGTTGGTGGATAAATATCAGAAGCAGGATCCCAAGGCAACCCCTTTCTCCGTAACCCAGGGATGATGAGGCCAGTGGTAATACTGGGAGTGCCACCCTGGCTGAGGATTAAACGTGCGACCTTCCCTGGCTCCCTTGGGGAACTCGGCAGTAAGAATTATTTTATATACTTCTCTCAGCACAGAAGAATCCCTTTTCGTCCCGTCGAGTCTGTGCCGGCTCTCTGAATGAGCTGTCGAATTTAGCCACACAGCCCGGCTTTTTCCTCATACCCCTGCAGATTAGTCCTCTTCAAGTGCCTGTCCAATTTATGGAGACCTGTCTTTTGTTGCTGAAGTCATGCACTTGTTTTCACGAGCAAAACACTGAGCAAGTTGAACTAAATCCAGGGTACTGAATATTTCTAAGTTTCATTGTGCAGCTCTTGGAGGTTAAGGCAGGCAGGTGAACTGTTCCCAGGCTTTTCCAAATGTTACTGCCAAGAGACAGGCCAGAAAGATTTATTTTGTGGGGGGAGTGACTTGTTTTACAATGCTGTGCATCCGCCCCACTGCCTTCCCTGTGTTTTAAGTGGCAAAACCTTCATTCTCGTCCCTGTCGATGAAGATTGTCTCCCTGGATAGCTCTACAGCCCATTGCTTGGCTTATGACATCAAGAGCACTGATGTGATATGTCACTGTTTTGCATAATGATTTATTCTCCCCATCTCAAGCTAATTATCACCAGGAAACTAGTTCCACTGGTACTAGCACCTCTCCGATACCCTGCCCAGGTGTGTGCTTAGATGGTGAGTGTCGACATTCCAGGCCATTCAATGGTGGACATCACAACCAAGCCCAGTTCTATCATCGCCAACATAAGAAATAGGAGCAGGAGTCGGCCATTCAATGAGATCATGGCTGATCTTCTACCTCAACTCCATTTGCCTGCACTATCCCCATGTCCCTTGATACCGACCTAAGCCAAGCTGTGCATTTTTCTGTTGCTGGAAAGAAAAAAATGCATTTATATATCGCCTTTCCTGACCACCAGACATTTCAAAGCGTTTTGCAGCCAATAAAATACTTTTCTTTTTGAAGTGTAGTCATTTGTAATGTAGGAAACGCGGCAATCAGTACGCGCTCAATTTTTTTTTTAGTGATGTTTATTGAGGAATAAATATTGGCCAGGACACCGGGGGGAACTCCCCTGCTCTTTGAAATAGTGTCAAAGAATCTTTTACATCCACCTGAGTGGGCAGACAGGCCTCAGTTTAATGTTTCATCTGAAAGACAGCACCTCCGACAGTGCAGCGCTCCCTCAGTGTTCCACTGGAGTGTCAGCCTAGATTTACTTTTGTGCTCTGGAGTGACACTTGAATCCACAACCTTCTGACTCTGGTGAGGGTGCTACCGGCTGACCAGTCAATCGAAGGGTTTTACCATAGCTTTTTTTTTTTATCTTGCCAAGGCCAGTTGTAGCCCTCCAGCTGCAGCGCTGGCTCAAATCAGCTTAATTCAGCAACTTGTATTTCTGTAGTTCTTGTCATGCATGAATAGATGCTTTAAAGCTGTTTACGCGGTGGTGGAAAATAGTGAATGCGGAGCATCAGGGAGATCTGGGGGGGGAGGGGTGCGAGAAGGGGAGGGAGGGTGAGGTGATTGGGGGGGTGGGGGGGGTGTTGATACGGATTCTTTTTCCCTCAATCTGTTTCAGCGAATGCACTGACGCGAACGCCTTGCCTTTTCTGTAAAGGACCTTTATTGAAGATTCTCCGGCCGGGACTTGTCAAGACAAAGGAACACTCTCAATCAGAGCCTGTTTACCTTCCCCTGGACAAGTCCTTTTCAGCGCGAAAAGCACAGTAGATATACATTTTCAAAACAGAACACATTTGATTAGCACTTGGTCTATCTAATCCCTTTCTGCCTTCCCCCCCCCACCCCCCCCCCCCCCCCCCCCGAGTACGTCCAATGGCAGGCAAGAAAATCTCCCAATTAGGGCTGGTGTCAGGTAGGTTAGTTATAGCTTTTGCTACACTGTCTTCCCTTATCAGTAAAGAACCCAATTAGTTTCTCTTCCTCCTTATCAGTAGAAGATATTACTTTTCCCTTCCTATCTAGAATTGCTTTCTTTCTTTGTGCTGCCTTGGGCTTTCTCATGACCCGTGTCTAACGTCAACTTCAACTCTTGGTAACCCCTTTTTTTTCCTGTTGATTCTGCAGTTGTCTGCATCTTGACCACTTCTTTAGCTATTTTCCCATGATTCCCTATCTCCATCCTTTTGCCACCTTCTCTAGCCATCTACCACTTTCGCAACCCTTTTACACATTCTCGGGGGAGGGGGGGAGAAAGAAAGAGCGAGAGAGGGGCCCAGCAGTCTGGTTGAAGGAAAAGGCTTTTGGGGGCCGCTTGAAAGCAGAGAGAGAGGTGGCAAGGTGGAGGGATTTGGGGATGGAATTTCATATGGCAGGGTAGTAGAGACTGAAGTAGCGGCCACCAATGATGGAGTAGAGGGACGGGACAAGAAGTAAAGGTCAATCACCACTGCGAGATTCCACATTTCAACCCAACCCGAGGTGATGGTAGCCAGGGGGGTTGATGGGAGTTGAGGCTAGAGATGTGCTGATTATGGTGGAAGCAGGTGTATGATTCTGGTTTGACAACATTAACTTGCAGGAAATTGTGTCTCGTTCTGGTCAGTGTCTCCTACTGCCTGCCTGACCATTGAAACAATTTTTTGACTGATGGAGGGTATGGAGAGGGAGTGTTCTATATGGGTTCCTTTTACCGGCTCCCCTAACTTATGTCCGGGAAGACCCACGGTGATGGGATTGCTACCAGAAAAGTCACATGGATTTCAGTTAGTATTTCAGTTTTATCATAACCTTTCTTAACCATTGTTTATTCAATGTAGGAAAAATGGAAGTTTAAAGCTGGCTGGTACTGTGGTAAGAGGAGCCAACAGCTATGGGATTGAATGAGTTTATAATGTCTAAATTGTCATTGTGCAGCAAGGGAAGGTTAGGTATGCTATCAATGGTAATGAGCAATATTAGTGTAGTTTTACAACGTAGCTAAGGACATGTCTATTTGGATTTTATCATCAAATAAATTTAACATTGTTGTAAGAATAAAAGGAGGTTGTTAATTTTGATCTTGTCGAACTACGAACACAGAGGACGTTTGGGAACTTGGGACAGGTTACCTACCTCATCCAATTCATTTTTGGAATTGTGAAGCATTGTTGCCAGTTTCTTGGCATAGGCTGACTTTTTACACAAAGTAAAATACTGCTCCACGAAGTGTAAGATAGGCCACGGCAAAGATAATCTTCCATCCGACCAAATTTGCCTCCATGGGAGCAAGGAGCAGAGACACAGTGACTGCAGTCTGCGCCAGTTTGGGTTCACATTCAAGGCCATTAGTTTTCAAGGAAAAATAGATGGGATTGAGGAGTACAATTCTCAAAACCCAGAACCTCATGTAATATAAAAATGGAATTTAATTTATTTAGTCACTGTAAATCATTGACCTTGTCGTTGCGTTTCCGAGTTGTAAAGCTTAAAGTTTTCCTTCGAAAGATAAATTTTATCTTCCTTAAAACCAGCATTGGTAAATGTCACTATTGTACGTTCTGTTTTACCCTATAATTAGACAGTTGGGGTTTGTATGGACATTTTGACTGTTGAGTACCTTTTTGTAACTTTCGAAATGAAACCGGAAATTAGACAGGTTGCGGTTATATAGTTCACATAATGTGGCGAAGCTTGGTATTTCACAAGTGAGCGTCTGAGCTGAGGAGTTGGGGCATTTCGTCGGACGTAAATTTTGAAGAAACTTTTGGAAGTGGAAGTTGTAGTAAAGTGGAAGGGTTTAGGGAGAGAGTTCCATTGTGCAGGAGCAAGGTGGCTGAATGCTCTGCCACTGATTATCAGGCGGAAAGAAATTGGACCGGTAAGGATGATATCATCATGGGCAGTCCCTCTAAGTCGAGGATGACTTGCTTCCACTCTAAAAATGAGTTCTCAGGTGACTGAGGAGTCCAATGCGGGACCTACAGTTTCTGTCACAGGTGGGACGGGCAGACAGTGGTTGAAGGAAAGGGTGGGTGGGGAGCCTGGGTTGACGCACGCTCCTTCCGCTGTCTAGGCTTGGTTTCTGCTTGTTCTCGGCGACGAGACTCGAGGTGCTCAGCGCCCTCCCGGGTGCTCTTCCTCCACTTTGGGCGGTCGTGGGCCAGGGATTCCCAGGAGCCGGTGGGGATGTTGCACTTTGTCAAGGAGGCTTTGAGTGTGTTCTTGAAGCGTTTCCTCTGCCCACCTGGGGCTCGCTTGCTGTGTCGAAGCTCTGCGCAGAATGCTTGCTTTGGGAGTCTCATGTTGGGCATGTGGATGATGTGGCCCGCACAACACAGCTGATCGAGCATGGTCAATGCTTTGATGCTGGGGATGTTGGCCTGAGCGAGAACACGGCCGTTGATGTGTCTATCCTGCCAATGGATTTGCAGGATCTTGTGGAGGCAGTGCTGGTGGTACTTCTCCAGCGTTTTGAGGTATCTGCTCTATATAGTCCAGGTCTTTGAGCCATATAGGAGGGCGGGTATCACTACTGTCCTGTAGACCATAAGCTTGGTGCTGGATTTGAGATGCTGGTCTTCAAATACACTCTTCCTCAGGCGACCGAAGGCTGCGTTGGCGCACTGAAGGCGGTGTTGAACCTCGTTGTCAATTTGTGCTCTTGCTGACAGTAGGCTCCCGAGGTATGGAAAATGATCCACGTTGTCCAAGGCCTCGTCGAAACGCAGGGAACAGCACGAACCCTTGTACATGACTTCTTTGACCTCGCAAAATCCTTTGATAGTCAACCGTGAGGGATTATGGAGCGTCCTCCGTTTCGGCTGCCCTCAAAAGTTTGTCACCGTCCTCCGTCTGCTCCATGATGACGTGCAAGTCGTGATCCCGACCAATGGATTCACCACAGACCCAATCCACATCCGGACCGGGGTCAAGCAAGGCTGCGTCATCGCACCAACGCTCTTTTTGATCTTCCTTGCTGCAATGCTTCATCTCGCTCTTAGCAAGCTCCCCGCTGGAGTGGAGCTAAATTATAGAACAGATGGGAATTTGTTCAACCTCCGCCGTCTCCAGGCCAGATCCAAGGTCGTCCCATCCTCTGTCGTCGAACTACAGTACGCGAATGACGCTTGCATTTGCGCACACTGAGGCCGAACTCCAAGCCATCGTCAACACTTTTACCAAGGTGTACGAGAGCATGGGCTTCACGCTAAATGTCCGTAAGACACAGGTCCTCTACCAACCTGACCCCACCACACACCACTGCCCCCCCCCCCCCCCCCCCCCCAGTAAGGATATGGTTGATAAATGAGTGGGATAGAACGTAAGCAGTAGAGTTGTGGATGAGGGAGTTTCTCCAATTCTCCAAGGTGGAACTTGGAATGGTATTGGAAAAGATGTTGAGTAATATTTTGGAGGTGGAATTTGGCAGTTTTTGTAATGGACAAGTTGTGAAGTTTTGGTTAAGCAGGACACTGAAGTAGTGCACCATTGTGTTGGTCAGGAACAGTTATGGAATTGGAGGCAGCGTTGGAGTTTCTGGCTGGAGCTGAACAGGGTGGCTTCAAACTTACCAACATCGAGCTGCAGAAAGTCCTGACTCATCATGACCATAGCAGTTGTACTGTACAGTGCTGCTCACAGGATCCGAGTGGATGGTAGAGACTGAAAGCTAGCTATCGGCTTACATGTAGAAGACGCTGAGCCACAACATACTAGTGAAGGAAAGGAAGGGACTGAACTTGCCGAGAAGCTGCTGCAGGGAGAGGTGCTGGTTGCGCTGCGATCGATGGGAACAGAAAATGACAGGCTGCGATTATACAGCTCCCGTAACGTAGCAAAGCTTAGGGTTTCGCAAGTGAGCGTCTGAGCTGAGATGAGTCATGAGAGCAGTGCAATAGAGATGGGCCACAGAAGAGGAGCTGTGAGATAGTGCTGTGGTTGAGTGTGTTGAACACTGAAGAGGACATGGTGGTTTGCCCCTCAGTATATAACGACTGAGCGTATTACAGCCTAGCACACACCTGTTTTCAACTGATCATTCAGGGATCACTGGGCAAGGGACAGGGACTTTGGTCGATGTGTCAGCCATGATCATATTGAATGGTGGTGCAGGCTCGAAGAGCCGAATGGCCTACTCCTGCACCTATATTCTATGTTTCTATATCCCTATCTGCCTCGATTCACATATGAAACCGCCACAAAAGGTGAGGTCCCAGAGGGCAACTAGCATGAATGGAACCATATCCTAGTGAGGGGAAGAGAACGAGACATCAGTGGTGAATTTTAAATGCTTCGTCATCCTGCCCTAACCTTTTCACTCAAAGGAAGATAAACTGTTCCTCTCCCGGTTCTGTCATTTCCTATGGCCAAGGCCACTGGCTTTTGGAAAAAGCTTGCAGGGAATGCAATCCCTGAAACAATGGTAAAACTCCCGGAATCCCATGCAAAAATGGAATTTGACTTAATCGACCGTCATAAATCTGTGACCCTGCCTATGGCTCTTGTGACTTGACAATACCAACAATAACAGTACAAACAGGCAGAGTCAACTAGTCTTGGAACTAGCACTCAGCATTGTTATACAGTGAGGTGCCAGAAAAATCCTGGCAGCGTTATTGTGCATTTGACATCCATAGGTAACATCAGCAAATCCTGTATTGTATGTCTGTTTATGCAATGGAGTGCGTCTGCCATTATTGAACGGTCATTGTTTTAGTACTGTTTGTTATTGGAGTTTTTTTTAAACAAGAACAGCAGATACGCAACAACTTTTATTTCTATAAGTGTATTTAACGTAGTAAAACCTCCCAAGAATTAGGGGCCATAATCTTAGAATAAGGGGCTGCCCATTTAAAACTGAGATGAGGAGGAATTTCTTAGGGTTGTAAATCTGTGGAATTCGCTGCCTCAGAGAGCTGTGGAGACTGGGTCATTGAATAAATTTAAGAGAGATACAGTTTTTTAACCGATAAGGGGTTACGGGCAGCAGGCAGGGAAGTGGACCTGAGTCCATGATAGGATCAGCCATGGATCAACTGGGCCTTTATACACTGGAGTTTAGAAGGGTGAGAGGGGATCTCATAGAAACTGCTGTGTATCTGTAAAGCATGCACTCCCATGTTCTGCCACCAGGGAGCGCATCCCCTGAAGTCCCAAGGGATCCCAGCTTCTCTTGGAAGCACTCTATATAAGCCGGCCCCCAAGGCCTGTTCCTCACTCTGGAGTGTCTTGATAAAGACTGAGATCACTGTTACTTGAACCTCCCTGTGTGCAGTCTCCTCTGTTAGGAACACAATAACTGGCGACGAGTATACAAATCCAACGCAAAGATGCAGCAAACTGGGCATCCTGGAGAAGTTCTCGGAGGGTGAGAACTGGGAAGCCTATGTCAAACAGCTAGACCAGTACTTTGTAGCCAACGAGCTGGACGGGGAAGGAAGCGCTACAAAAAGGAGAGCGGTCCTCCTCATGGTCTGCGGGGCACCGACCTACAGCCTCATGAAGAATCTTCTGGCTCCGGTGAAACCCACAGATAAGTCGTATGAGGAGCTGTGTACACTGGTTCTGTAGCATCTTAACCCGAGGGAGAGCGTGCTGATGGCGAGGTATTGGTTTTACGCATGCCAGCGATCTGAAGGTCAGGAAGTGGCGAGCTACGTCGCCGAGCTAAGTCGACTTGCAGGAGAAATGTGAGTTTGATGGCGACCTGGAGCAGATGCTCAGAGTTTTTTGTACTGGGCATTGGCCACGTGACCATCCTACAAAAACTTTTGACTGTAGAGACACCGACCCTCAGTAAGGCCATTGCGATAGCACCAAACAAATCTCTCAGCACACAAGTGCTAGCAATGTTCATAAATTAACTGGAACTGTGTTTGCAAGCAGAAATGTACAGGGCAGAAACCACGAGTTTGCAACTGCCAGCAGGCCTCAGATGACGCAGATGACTCTGAGTCCGCAACAAAGGATGAATGCAAGGCAATTCACACCTTGGTGTTGTGGAGGCTTCCATTCAGCCTATTCATGCAGCTTCAAAGGGTATGTTTGCAAGAGCTGTGGAACAATGGGGCACTTCCAATGAGCTTGCAGACAAGCTGCAAGCTCTGCAAAACCTGCTAACCACCACGTGGCAGAGGAAGATTGGTCCATGGTGGATCAAAGCAATTTTAAGCCTGAGAGGAGGCAGATGCTGAAGTACACGGGGTGCACACATTTTCTACGAAATGTCCACCTATAATGCTACATGTAAAATTGAATGGCTTACCCGTAGCCATTGAACTGGACACTGGCTCTAGCCAATCCATCATGAGTAAAAAGATGTTTGAGAGACTGGTGCAACAAGGCACTCGGACCAGCCCTGATCCCCATCCACATGAAACTGAGAATGTACACTAAAGAGCTTATCACTGTCCTGGGCAGTGCCATGGTCAAGGTCACCAATGAGGGCACGGTGCATGAACTGCCACTCTCGATTGTCCCGGGCGATGGCCCCACACTGCTTGGAAGGAGCTGGCTGGGCAAAATCCGCTGGAACTGGGATGACATCCGAGCACTAGCACATGTCGATGAGGCCTCGTGTACCCAGGTTCTTCACAAATTTCCTTCCCTTTTTGAGCCAATCATTGGAAACTTTTCCGGGGCGAAGGTGCGGATCCACCACATCCACTGGTTCTCCCTTGTCCACTCTAACTAGTTACATCCTCAAAAAATTCCGGAAGATTTGTCAAGCAAAATTTCCCTTTCATAAATCCATGCTGAACGATCCAGTCACTGCTTTCTAAATGCGCTGCTATTTCATCTTTAATTGATTCCAACATTTTCCCCACTACTGATGTCAGGCTAACCGGTCTATAATTACCCGTTTTCTCTCACCCTCCTTTTTTTGAAAGTGGTGTTACATTAGCTACCCTCCAGTCCATAGGAACTGATCCAGAGTCGATAGACTGTTGGAAAATGATCACCAATGCATTTAATTGCTCTGGGATGCACAATTCCTTAAGTACTCTGGGATGCAGACTATCAGGCCCCGGGGATTTATCGGCCTTCAATCCTATCAATTTCCCTAACACAATTTCCTGCCTAATAAGGATATCCTTCAGTTCCTCCTTCTCACTAGACCCTCGGTTCCCTAGTATTTCCGGAGGGTTATTTGGGTCTTCCTTAGTGAAGACAGGACCAAAGTATTTGTTCAACTGGTCTGCCATTTCTTTGTTCCCTATCTACAAAGATGCCCGTTTGGAATTCGGTTGGCTGCAGCGATCTTCCAGAGAAACATGGAGAGCCTACTCAAGTTGGTACCACACACGGTGGTCTTTCAGGAGACATATTGGTCATGGGTCGGGACACCACCGAGCACCTACAAAACCTGGAGGAGGTCCTCCAGCGACTGGATCGCGTAGGGCTGCAGCTGAAGAGGTCGAGCTGCAGCTCAATGACCGAGGTTGGGGTGATCTTGGACCTGGCCTGGAGGCGGCGTCGGTTAAACAGCTTCCCACTGGTTCTGTAGTTCAGTTCCACTCCAGCGGGGAGCTTATTGACTGAGGTGGAGCATGGCAGCGAGGAAGATTGAGAAGAGGGTTGGAGTGATGACGCAGCCCTGTTGGACGTGGATTGGGTCTGTAATGGATCCGTTGGTAAGGATCGCTGCCTGCATGTCGTCGTGGAGCAGGCGAAGGATGTTGACAAACTTTTGGGGGCATCCGAAACTGAGGAGGGCGCTCCATAGACCCTCACGATTGACAGTGTCAAAGGCCTTTGTAAGATCGAAAAAGGCCATGTATAAGGGCTGCTCCCTGAATTTTTCCTGCAGCTGTCGCACTGCAAAGATCATGTCCGTTGTGCCCTGTAGGGGACGAAATCCGTACTGTGATTCCGGGAGGAGCTCCTCGGCCACAGGGAGGAGACTGTTGAGGAGAACTCTAATAACTTTCCCAGTGGCTGATAGGGAGACTCCCCTGTAGTTGCCGCAGTCGGGCTTGTCCCCTTTTTTAAAGATGGTCACGATCACTGCATCTCTCAGCTCTCCCGGCATGCACTCCTCCCTCCAGATGAGAGAGATGAGGTCATGTATCTGTGCCAACAGCGCCTCTTCGCCATACTTTAGCGCCTCAGCAGGGATTCCATCCGCACCCGTAGCCTTGCATTCTTGAGCTGTTTTATGGCTTTGCCTACCTCGTGTAACGTCGAGGTTTCACTGAGGTGGTGGCGGGTCACATGCTGCGGGATGGAGTCGAGAACACTCGAGTCTGTGGAAAGATAGAAAAAGAGCAACCATAGATTGCAAGCCTTGCTGGGACATTATATTTGGTCAACCTAAGAATTAGAGCTTAGTTCAGCAACTATACCAAACAAGCTGTCAGCAGTTGAAACCACTGGTTGTATTACCTCACAGCAGCTAAGGTCATCTGTCTTCTCTGTCTAATTATTATCACAATAAGGATGTATAAACCAAAAAAACCAGACAGTGTGTACAGGGGGCAAGGAGCGGTTAGCCCAAAATAAGGAAAGGGTAGCTAAGACAAGTAGCCATTGGATAACACTGATGAGGTAATTAAATTAATTGTTAGACTCTGCACTATTACAAAAAATGAGGAACCATCACATATGATAGGAGTTATTTAGTTGGGTGTATAAATATTCCAAAATTTCTGTAGATTGTCGGAGTTGGTACCCTAAGCCTTTGACTAGGGCACTCCCCTTGTATACAAGTAAAAATAAACTGACGGTCTGCTTGTGTTAAGAGTCTTACCCTTGAATCGGTGTCTTCGACAAGTCAAAGGCAGAGTCTCGATTGAAGAGATCTTCAAAGTGCTCCTTCCAGCGGGCCCTGACAGCCTCAGTTCTTGGGGCTGAGGCAACAGAAGGCACGGCCACCAATGGTTGAGTGATTATAATCAGGGATGCTCAGTGTGGCATAATTTGAAGAGCAGAGACATTCTGTGAAGTTGTGAGACTGGAGGAGATTATACAGATAGGGAGGGGCGAGGCCATGGACTGATTTGTAAACCAGGATGAGCATTTTGAAACCGAGGTGTTGCTTAACCGGGAGCCAATGTAGGTCAGCGAGCACAGGGGTGACGAGTGAGCGGGACTTGGTGCGAGTTAGGACGTGGGCAGCCGAATTTTGGATGACAAGTTTACGCAGGGAAATATACTGCAAATAACTTGTGTAGACAGTTTTATGATCCTAGAATGGCAATAGAAAGTGTAAAGACATATTAAACACCAACTTGTATAAAAAGACTCCACCAAAACTGGGGTTAAAGTCCTGATCCGAACAGGAAGTCTCAACTGGAAAATTATTTATGTAATCAAATGAATCCAGCTGGTTTAAACCAAAATGAAGGGGTAGAAAAATCTAGGTCCTACAAGGGCCCATTGATGAGCAGAGGTCCGGACGAGTACCTGCTGCCAAATCAGGAATGATCCCAATTAATACCCGAGGGGAAAAAATCATAAGGGAAAATGCCAATTACAGGAAGAGGGGGAAAAAAAGAAATTAAACGACGTTTATTTTTACAAATGGTATATGGGCGGTACCTCTTGTCTGTTTACTGTGTCTATTTGGATCTGTATATTTCTAGGCAGTCATGTAGATTTGTCGTCTTCAGGGTTTAAATTGTCATTCATAAAATTTGAAGTTTATGGGCTGTGTGGCGATTCAAAATCTGCTGCCTGGAAAATAATTAATAGGCTTGTTACATCGTAATTAATGACATAATTAGAAAAGAATCCTTATGAGACCCTGCTTTAGAGCTCTCTGTTAAATATTTGCAACTATTCCTGTAGTACTGCATACGGTTGTGGCTGTAACTGAGCCGCTAATCATTTCCATAAATGCACACAAAGTTTCAATTTGTTTTATACACCGTTTGACATTTTTATTATAGCACTAACTGCTTAACCATAATGTGGATTCTAGTGATGTACTGTGGCCTGCCGCTTATCCTGCACACACTAAACGTCACTAATACTGCCTGTGTCCTATCCTGTACCAAGTCCTGTTTACCTCCATCACTCCTGTCCTCACTGGCTTGCATTCATTCCCAGTCCCCCAATACCCTTGTGTTTAAATACCTCCCATGACCTCACTCATACCCAAGATCTTATTGAATGGCAGAGCAGGCTCAAGGGACCAGATGGCCTACTTCTCCTTTATTCTTTTACCCACTTCCAGCTCTATAAATCCTGTTGCCCACATCCCAGCTCTGATAAAACTCTCCGCTCTTCTGTGGCCTTTTGTGCATCATTGCCCCCACCAACACCCTATGATTATCAGCTGTGCCTTCAGCTGCTGAGACCACATGTTCTGGAATTCCCTTCTTGTACCCCTTTCACCTCTCCACCAACCCTTTCTCCTCTATGAATCTCCTTAAAACCACCACTTGATCAAACTGTTGGTCACCCCACCTAATATTCTCCTTTGGCTATTTCCTTACACCTTCAGATGTTTTTCTGTTAAAGGCATTAAATCAGTGAAAGTGGTTTGCTCTCGACATGTCAAAGAGAAGGGCCATGCCATTCAATTCTACTAGGGACAATGTGTGGAGTTTGTTCGCGAACACCTTTAACCATCAGCTTTTATTTGAATTTAAGTATTGTTGAAATTCACTGGGTCCTACGGCCTTTTTTGAAGATTTTTATTGACCTGTATTTCCCACATTACAACAGTGACTACACTCCAAAAGTACTTAATTGGCTGTAAAGCGCTTTGAGACGTCCAGTGGTTGTGAAAGGCACTATATAAATCCAAGTCTTTCATTCTTTGTATTGATCACATCAGTGAATCTGTCTTTTTATTTATTGACTTACGGGATGTGGGCGTCACTGCAAGGTCAGCATTTATTGCCCACCTTAATTGCCCTTGATGGTGGTGAGCCGCCGCCTTGAACCGCCGCAGTCCGTGTGATGAAGGTGTTCTCTCTGTGCTGTTGGGTAGAGCATACCAAGATTTTGACCCAGCAACGATGAAGGAATGGTGATATATTTGCAGGGGAAATATATGTGACTTGGAGGGGAATTTGGAGGTGGTGGAGTTCCCAAGCGCCTGCTGCCTTCACATTTCTAGGTGGCAGAGATTGTGGGTTTGGGAGGTGCTGCTGAAGAAGCCTTGACAAGTTGCTGCAGTGCATCTTGTAGATGGTGCACACACTGCAGCCACGGTGCACCAGTGGTGGAGGGAGTGAATGTTTAATGTTTAATGGTGGATGGGATGTCGATCAAGCGGGCTGCTTTGTCCTAGGTGGTGTCGAGCTTCTTGAGTATTGTTGGAGCTGCACTCATCCAGGCAAGTGGAGAGTATTCCATCATACTCCTGACTTGTAGATGGTGGAAATGCTTTGGGGAGTAAGGAGCTGAGACACTCGCCGCAGAATCCCAGCCTCTGACCTCTTGTAGCTGCAGTATTTGTGGCTGGGCCTGTTAAGTTTCTGGTCAATGGTGACCCCCAGGATATTGATGATGGGAGAATCAATGATGGTAATGTCATAAAATGTCAAGGGCAGGTGTTTAGATTCTCTCTTGTTGGAGATGGTCATTGCCTAACTTGTCTGTAGCCTTCTGAGAGAGATTGTAGATGGTGAAAAAAGGAAAATAACTGGCATGTAAGAATATTACTTGTAATTTATCACACCATCATCAACGGCAATTAAGGTGGGCAATAGTTGCAAACTATTTTCTACATCAGGAACTAGCTAAGTTTAACTGCTATTAATATGTTGTTGCTGGTGGCTTGGCATTTAAAGTCGTGTGATTTACTCTGCTGCCTTCTGAAGAGCAAAGAGCACGTTGTGAAAACACAGGATCAAACCAGTAACTGTACTGTATGGAGTTCATTCATTCCCTGGGCTTACTGTGCATTAACCTAGATAAGGCTAACCTTAAGAGCACAGCCTGTAGTCTGAAACATGGAAGCCAAAATGATTCCGAGTAAAAGAGCAAAGAAGCTCTCAAAATATAACTGGCACATCAGCGATTAATGGCTACGTGAAGGAATCACAGAACAGGCAAAACAAGTCGCTGAATAGAAAATTGGGTTAAAAATGGCAATATCCATTAGTGGAAAATTTTATGGCGACAGAGATTAGGAATGTGGTGTGCCGGGGTCCGTTTTGGGACCTGTGCTGTTTTTGAAAATAAAAGGAATTGGATGAGGGTGTTAATAACTAAAATCAGTTTGCCAGGTGAATGGTAGGGAAAATACTGAGGAGCTATGCAGCCAGATTAAGAAGGATGCAAATCATTGAACACCAGCCATGTATTGGCCCTGTTAAATGTAAAAAATTACTGTAACGCACCAAACAAGCTGATGAGTGTTAAATAGAATAGCGGTGCAGGTTGCACCTCTCTTATCCGGCACCTTTGGGACCTGGCCTGTTCCGTCCTCCTCTCCCCGCCGGGTCGGCACGTTGTGTCTTGAGGCCGGCCGCTCCTCCTCTCCCTGCCGCCTCCGGGCCAACCGAGGCGCCGAAGCTGTGCCCGAAATGTGGCCGGCCCCAGGATGCAGCGCGCTGATCGGCCTCGGGGAGCACTGGAGGCGGCGGGGAGAGGAGGAGCGACTGGCACAGGACTCGGCCGGCCCCAGAAAACAGCATTTTCTCTCCGGCATATAACATTCTTGCAGTGTGCCAGCTGACAATGTTGCTGTCAACGACCCGGCCGCGTTCTGCGCATGCGCCGGGAATGATGCTGGACAAGGGAGGTTGCTGGATAAAAGAGTACCGGATAAGAGAGGTTCAACCCAGGTTGTACCCCTCCAGTCCGGGACACTTTAGTCCGGAAACATCCCTGGTCCGGCATCATTCCCGGCGGGGGTTGCGTCCCGCGCTATGTCCTGGGGCTGGTGGCTGCTCTTCTCCCCGCTGCCTCTGGTGTTCCCTCCTTGGTTGGGTCGGCGCAGAGACAGAGCGAGGCTCGAGTTTTGCAGCCGGAGCGTGGTGGCTGACTTGAGGCATCGAAATTGGGCCTGGGAAATGCTGCGCAGTCGACTTCTGCGCAGAACTTGGCCGGGTCGTTGTCAGCAGTACCCGGTAAGCCTACTGCTGACAGCGCTGTTGTCAACGTATAGGATTGGTGTTCCTGCTGTGTGTGTTTGTGTCGTCTGTGAGGCCCCAAATAAAATAAGGAATTTTAATTAAGTCCGAGCTGTTGCTGTGCATTCTCCATCAATGCAGAGCGTTCCAGCAGACTGAGCCAGTGAGACAAGTCTCGGGTCGGTGTGACCTCCCGTGTCCGGAAAATTCTCTGCTCCGGCACTGGTCAGGTCCCAAGGTTGTTGGACTAGAAGTAGCAAATCAAATGTTAATACCCAAGTCTGATATCCAGGCCAAAGCTTCCGTTGTAACAGCGTGGATGTCTTGTAGGCTACCTGCAAATTTCCTGAGGGCAGAGCTCAAAGATGTGCTCCAGGGTCTGATAAGGAGCTCCGCAGTCGCATGATGGGGATACTTTAATCTTCCAACAATGGCGAAGGTGGTAGCATCGACCATGACCGATTCTGAGGCAGTTATTGGTTGTCCGCTGTTTGCGACGAAGGTTTGATCCTTCAGGTTGTACTGTGGGCTCCTCGGTAAGGAATCCATTCCATATGTCACAGTTCTTCCAAGCATTTCGCCATCGGTCATCAAGGCTGAGAGGGAGATCGCTGAAGGGCTTGGGCGACGGTCCAAAATGGCCTTTTAGATTTGAGACGGGTTGGTGGTAGGTTGTTCAAGTCGGCCTGGATCGATGAAGGATTTAAGTGGCGCAAGTTTAAAACTGAGAAAGTTGGGTGTAAGAAAAGTAGTCAGGTAGAACTTTCATCAGTAGTGTAAGAATGACCAGGAAAGTCCATTGGAGCAGACAATGAGTGGTTTGAGAGATAACGACGTGTTGCTGAGTGAAGGGGTTGAGGGATGCAGTGAGAGAGTGGGTAGGTCGGTTGAACTGTGAGGTGAGTGGGTGGGAGGCGGTGGAGAAGGATGAGTTAGCTTGGACTTGATCGCTTTTCCTGTGACGAGATAAAAGAAGATTATGGAGGGAAAGGATTGAATAAACCTGAACAGTGAAGAATCAAAGGTAGGACCCACAAAATAATTGGGGAAGCAGTCACTACCGGGATTTGGGAGGGGGAGGGGAACCCGACAGCCATGTAGTTGCTAAAATATAACTTATTTGCCACAAATTTCTTGCGATCTCTGAAAATAAACTCCTATTATGTTGCTGGAGAAATATCACCAATGATGTCTCCGCAAGATCCTACAAATCCCCTGGGAGGACAGGCGCACCAATATTAGCGTCCTCGTCCAGGCTAACATCCCCAGCATTGAAGCACTGACCATACTCGATCTGCTCCGCTGGGCAGGCCACATAGTCGACATGCCAGACACGAGGCTCCCAAAGCAAGTGCTCTACTCTGAGCTCCTTCGTGGTAAACGAGCCAAAGGTGGGCAGTGTAAACGCTACAAGGACACTCAAAACCTCCCTGATAAAAGTGCAACATCCCCACTGACACCTGGGAATCCCTGGCTCAAGACAGCCCTAAGTGGAGGAAGTGCATCCGAGAGGGCGCTGAGCACCTCGAGTCTCAACGCCGAGAGCATGCAGAAATCAAGCGCAGACAGCGGAAAGAGCGTGCGGCAAACCTGTCCCACCCACCCCTTCCCTCAACGACTATCTGTCCCACCTGTGACAGTCTGTGGCTCTTGTATTGGACTGTTCAGCCACCAAAGAACTAACTTCAGGAGTGGAAGCAAGTCTTCCTCGATTCTGCCTATAATGATGATGATTACTTTTAACGTGTTAGATATTAGTATATTGCAGAAACTGTACAAAATAATGCAGGGGTGTACCTATGTTGCGATTGCACTAATGAATCTGTATTGTTTTCCAGGTGCAGTACAGTGACTGCATGGAGCATGGCGTTCCCTTTGAACTGTGAGTTCGGGTTTTGCTTCTTTTTTCAAACTTGCATGAAAATAGGGAACATACGGAAAGGGCAAGTTAATCTATTGAACGATGCAGCTTTGTGCACTGACTCCCCAGTCGCTAGTAATGTAGACACTTAGAAGAGTCTTAAAAATGTGTTCCCTCTGTTCTCTGTCTCAGCTGTGGCGCAGTGGGTAGCACACTTGCCTCTTGAGTCAGAAGGTTCTGGGTTCAAGTCCCACTCCAGGAACTTGAGCACATAAATCTAAGCTGACGCTCCCAGTGCAATGCTGAGGGAGTGCTGCACTGTCGGAGGCGTCGTCTTTCGGATGCGATGTTAAACCGAGGCCCCGTCTGCCCCCTTGGGTGGATGTAAAAGATCCCGTGGCACTATTTCGAAGAAGAGCAGGGGACTTATCCCCGGTGTCCCGGCTAATATTTATCCCTCAATCAACATAACAAAAGAAAACACATTATCTGGTCATTATCACATTGCTGTTTGTGGGAGCTTGCTGTGCGCAAGTTGGCTGCTGCGTCTCCTACATTACAACAGTGACTACACTCCATTGTCTGTAAAGCACTTTGAGATGTCTGGTGGTCGTGAAAGGCGCTATATAAATGCAAGTCCTTTCTCCTTCCCTAAACACGGGGCATCATTGCTAGACTAAGGGGACAACAATTGGCCTCAGTACCTTTGGACCGGGAGGGGCAGCAGCAGCAGCAGCAAGAGTTCTTGCTCCTTGTTTTGTTGGTTGCTAATAAAAGTGCATTGTGTGTTGGCATTGGGTGCAGAACCAGTGGGCTCAGCTCAGACTCTCTTGTGTTGGACAAACCTACCAACACTGAGTTCGCAAAAGAATGGCTACTTGGTTGAAATACCAGGGAGCTGATGGCACCTGGAGAATTGTACAAGAGGGAATGTTTTATTTTTTTATTCATTCGCGGGATAGGATGTGGACGTTACTGGCAAGGCCAGCATTTATTGCCCATCTCTAATTACCCTCGAAGGTGGTGGTGAGCCGCAGCCTTGAATAAGTGGCTTAGGGCAGTTAAGAGTCAACCACATTGCTGTGGGTCTGGAGTCACGTATCGGCCAGACCGGGTAAGGGCAGCAGATTTCCTTCCCTAAAGGACATTAGTGAACCACATGGGTTTTTATGACAATCCGGTAGTTTCATGGCCACCATTACTGATACAAGCTTTTTATTCCAGATTTATTTCATTAACTGAATTTAAATTCCGCAGGTGCCGTGGTGGGATTTGAACTCTCATCCCGGACCTTTAGTCCAGTGCTCTGGATTACTAGTCCAGTAACATAACCACTATGCTACCGTAAAATTGAAGAGGAATGTCAACTTTGAGGAATAAAAACACTTGGAGGACTTGTACATTAAAAGTACTCTCTTTCTCCGACTTACCACATCTTGCAAGGGCTTGAGGACACTTTATTCCTCTGAATTATCTTCAGAACATTGCCAGTTTAGTTTCTATCGCTGAGTGATCTGAAGGACATTTTCTTCTGGTTTGCAGGGATATGGAACACTGTGAAAAATTTGAAATCTCTGAAAATAATGTGAATCGAGGTCCAGAAAAGATCCGACCGGAATGCTTTGAGCTTCTGCGAGTGCTGGGCAAAGGTGGTTATGGGAAGGTAAGGGTTTCCATTTCCCCCCCCCCCCCCCCCTGTGTTTATTCAAACTCTGAGAATTTTATGCTTTGCTGGTTGGTCTGAGCTGGCATTTGCTCATGGATTGGGCTCATGTTTCCTCCTGCTGTGATGATAGACGCTGCTCCCTGATTCCTGCCTGTCTTGCAGCTTGGCCCGTCTGCCTTCAAATGTACCCTCTCTTAGTCTGTCCAACTCACTCCTCCCTTCTCTCTCCTTTTCCCCCTACCCCATTTTAGAATAAAGAACTGTCATGGTGGCTGTATCTGAGACTTCATTTATTTTGCTGTGATATGACTGGGTAGTATGTTTTTTTTTAAACTAGAAAGTGATAAGGGGAGATCAAGCCAGCATTGCCAAATGTTTAGATTCAGAGCTGGGAGTGTTATTTCACAGAGCCAACGATCATAGATGGAAAGAATTTCTCCATCCTTCCTGTCCACACGTGGATAGAAAGCGCACTCCCATCCAACAGATCAGATCCGACAGGTCTGCAGTTTTGGTTTGTCGGAGGAGAGTGCTTTTTATCGGCGGTTCTCCCTCGTTTATCTGTGGCTTTGTCTTGTGAGCAGGGGAGAGGCTCGTCATTGGGGGCAGTAAGTCATTGGATCCGTGCTACCTGTGTACAGCTTCGTTCCACAAATGGGACCCAGCAAAACTAGCAGCAGTTCCTCCGAGCTATTCTGAATGCAGAGAGGCTATCAATTAGTGCTGGAATTGGAGGCATTTCTGTGCTGCAGACTTGCATCCAACCCGAGTTCGATTCATTTCACCCAAACTCATTTCGTCTGCGGCTAACAGAGAGGAGACTTTCTTTTGCAACTATCCGGGCTGGATTTGAACTCCCATTCCAGAGAAGAAAGGACAGTGTGCACCATCCAGTCCCTTGGTGTGTTTTAACTTTGGAGTGAACGGACAGAGTATTAATCCACTGCAAATGTTGGACCGTTGTCCTTTTTAAATTTGCACGGTGAATTTTTAACATTGCAAACTCAGATGTAATCAACGAGCGCTCCAAAATGGTGATTTTTCATAGTGTTTGTTTGTAGATTTCAATGTGGAATCTGTGGAAAATTCAAATATACAACATTTCCACTGACCTTGATCATTAGTCTTTTATCATGACATGACGTCACCCAGTTGGCTTAAATACAAAGGGAAACTGTAAAGGCCAGCATGGTTTTAAGTTAATTGGAAGATTTTATGAAACCAGTTATTTTTAAATAGTTTTCTGTGTGATAAAGGGTGCACTGTAGTTTGGAGAAGGACAAAAGCACAGGAAGCTTCCCCAATGGCATTATTAAAGTTGGTGCACAGCCCTTGTCGAGGGGCATGGCCTCCGGTTTGAACCTCGGCCTGTGCTGAGTGAGCTGGTTTCAGCCAAGGTGGCACTGGGGGCATCGAGTTTCTGGGCTGGTGTTGGGTGGGTGGTGTGGAATCAGCAAGGTTTCCACTCCTGATTGACGCCGTATATTTTGCAACTGTGCAAATGCTGGGTGTGGTCATGCTTTCGCAGCCTGCCAGCGCGTATCATCGCGGCTTGTGTACGAAGGATGCCCGTTTGGGTCAGGCAGCAGAGGATGCTGGGGATGAGATACCGGAGGAATGTACTGTGTACTAAATAAAAGTTGTTTTGGGTATTCATTTCCGTGTTTTTTATCTCTGCCGAGGCACATTCCTAACGATCATAGAACAGTACAGCACAGAAGGAGGCCTTTCGGCCCATTGAGTGCGCCGGCTCTTTCCAAGAGTAATCCAGTTAGTCCCGCTCTTTCCCCATATCCCGGCAATTTTTTATCCCAAGTATTTATCCAATTCCCTTTTGGAAGGCTTTTTTTAAATCTGTTTCCACCACCCTATCAGGCAGTGCATTCCAAATCCTAACCACTCGCTTTGAGCTATCATTCTGTGTATTCAAACTCGTCAAAAGTTCTGTGTTGTCCTCGCATCAGTTGCGGGCCATGTCAGAGAGGGATGTAGACTCAAGCACAGATCCTTTTGTGGTGCTGGTTGATGAGCAGGAAACATCTGAGCATGAAACTTCAGCCCCAGACGGTTACACAGAACCACTTCGCCAGTGCAGAAGTTTTCAGACTTGAAAGCCTCTCATCAGCCAACTCTCAATCATCAGCAAAGTGATGGAAGGTGTTGTCGACAGTCCTATTAAGCGACACGTACTTGGCAATAACCTGCTCACCGATGCTCAGCTTGGGTTCTGCCAGGAACACTCGACTCCAGACCTCATTACAGCCTTGGTCCAAACATGGACGAAAGAGCTGAATTCCAGAGGTGAGATGAGAGTGACTGCCCTTGACATCAAGGCAGCATTTGACTGACTGTGGCATCAAGGAACCCTAGTAAAATTGTCGTCACTGGGAGCTGGGGAAAACGCTCCTAGTCGGAATCGTACCTAGCACAAAGGAAGATGGCTGTGGTTGTTGGAGGCCAATCATCTCAGCCCCAGGACATCACTGCAGGGGTTCCTCAGGGCAGTGTCCAACCATCAGCCCAACCATCTTCAGCTGCTTCATCAATGACCTTCCTTACAACATAAGGCTAGAAATGGGGATGCTCGCAGATGATTGCAGTGTTCAGTTCCATTCGCACTCCTCAGATAATGAAGCAGTCCATGCCTGCATGCAGCAAGACCTGGATGACATTCAGGCCTGGGCTGATAAGTGGCAAGTAACATTCGCACCACACAAGTGCCAAGCCAATAACCATTTCCAATAAGAGCGAGTCTATCCACCTCCCCATTACAAATGCCATTACCATTGTCGAATCAACATCGTGGGGGTCACCATTGACCAGAAACTTAACTGGACCAGCTGCATAAATACTGTGGTTACAGAGCAGGTCAGAGGTTGGGTATTCTGCGGCGAGTGTCTCGCCTTTTGGAATGTGATGGAATACTCTCCACTTGCTTGGATGAGTGCAGCTCCAACAACACTCGAAGCTCGGCACCATCCAGGACAAAGCAGCCCGCTTGATTGGCACACCATCCACCACCTTAAACATTTACTCCATCCACCACCGGCGCACTGTGGCTGCAGTGTGCACCATCTACAGGATACACTGCAGCAACTCGCCAAGGCTTCTTCGACAGCACCTCCCAAACCCGTGACCTCTACCACCTAGAAGGAGAAGGGCAGCAAGTGCATGGGAACACCACTACCTTTAAGTTCCCCTCCAAGTCACACACCATCCTGACTTGGAAGTATATCGGCCATTCCTTCATCGTCGCTGGGACAAAATCTTGGAACTCCCTCCCTAACAGCACTGTGGGAATACCATCACCACACGGACTGCAGCGGTTCAAGATGGCAGCTCATCACCAACTTTTCTCAGACAATTAGGGATGGGCAATAAATGCCGGCCTTGCCAGTGACGTCCATATCCCAATGAATGAATAAATTAATCCCATAGAGCTGTGCACCAACACCAGTTGGGCTGCAGTCAGGTGAGTTTGGAGATCTAAAGTAGTTTTAACTTGAAAATGTTTCCTGTTGGATTTTTTTTTTTACTGCTTCAGTTAGATAAAAGTACTTGAAAATAAATGTCATCCTTTCCTCTCCCACGCACTTGCTTTCTCCCGTGTCTGCTGAAATCGGGAGCTCTGTGTAGTGGGAATTGTTTAAATACTTTGGCATTCTGTTCTGGATTCGATGTACTTTTCAGAAGTAAAGTAAGAAATATTTTAATTTTGTTTACAGGTTTTCCAAGTAAGGAAAGTATCTGGTGCTTATACTGGAATGATATTTGCCATGAAAGTCCTAAAGAAGGTAATGTGTGTAATCTTTAAACACTGTATCCAACTCCTGGTGCCCTAAACCCAGAATCATTGCGAATTTTACTTTCTTCCCAGCTACCATTTTTTCTCTCAATTTCTGTGATTAATGCCTGAGACATGGATTCAAACTTGTCTGCGTTATAAATCCAGAACTAGTTTCCTGCACTGAAGCAACGTAGATTTTTTAAGGGGTGCTCAAAATGCAGTTTTTTTTTAAATGACTGATATTCGTGACTTATCAAATTAAATCTGCACGCTATGCTCCAACTCGAATCTCTGTGCTGCCCGAGACTAATCTGTTATAAAGGTTAACTAAAAATAATGTCTCCCAAAATAGTCACAGTGGCTTCCTACAAGATGATGTCAAAAAATGTGCAGGAAGCTCAGTGAGCACTTGTGGATTCACCCTGATGTTACTTGTAACCAGAGTCACCCTACGAGGAAAATCTGCTGTACTCGCTGCTTGTGCTTTGTGGATGAGAAATGGCCTTTTTGAATCTTAACATTAGAATCTGCCAGTTTAACGAGCTCTGTTCCGGTGAGTTGTGTAAGTGGGAGCAGGAAGTTATAAAAGGTCATAGACAAATTAAGTGAATGGCCCAGATCGTGGCAGATGGAGTTCAACGTGGGGGTGGAGAGGAGGTGGGTGAGATAATCTCCTTCGGTTCCAAGAAGGACAAATGGGAATATTTTCTAAATGATGAGAGACTAGGAACTTTGGAGCAGAGAGATTTGGGGGTCCAGGTATACAAATCACTAAACGCTGGTGTGCAGGTACAAAAAATAACCAGAGGCTCATGGGATATTGGCCTTTATCTCACGGGGACTAAAATACAAAGGAGAGTCATACTGCATTCAGCTTTGGGCACTGCACCTCAGGAAGGAGTGGGTGCAGTGCAGATTCACCAGAATAATACCAGGGCTCTAAAAGGTTCCGTTATGAGGACAGGTTGCATAAACTTGGTTTGTATTCCCTTGAGTTTAGAAGGTTGAAGCGTGATCTAATTGAGATGCTCAAAATTATAAAAAGGATTCGATAGAGCAGTAGATAGAGAAGCTATTGCCTCTGGTGGGGGCACAATCTTAATATTAAAGCTAGGCTATTCAGGAATTAAATCAAAAAAGCACTTTTCGTACGCAAATGGTAGTTGAGATATTTATTAGGTAAGGGTATGAAGGAATATGGAGCAAAGGCAGCTAAATGGAGTTGAAGTATAGATCAGTCATGGTGGAACATGCTTGAGGGGCTGAATGGTCTATTTCTGTTTCTATGATAGCATCCTGGAGATGAAAGTGCCATGTGGAAAAAAAAAAAAAAAATAGTTGTCCTTTTCATAGATTTAAAAAAAATGTTACTTGCCCATTTTCTCCCCATCTACCTTAAAGCTGCTGACAAACTAGGTTTGGGTACCACTTTTGCTGGCTGTATTTCAGTACCTCATCTAAGTAGCCATGCATCATTTGTGAGGCTTGAAGGAGAGTGTTAGGCATATCACGGCTAAGCCTGATCCTGTCCTCACCCATTGTCCAGACACGTGCACTTTTCAGCAAGGGCCGCTGTACAGCAATCGAGCAGGAACCCTGGCCAGTTTACCCCTTTTGTAGTCCAGAGGCGCTCTACATGCTCTGGCTGCGATCAGATAATTTAATATGGGTCAGGAATCAAATGTAGTATTTCACTGATCCATTTGGTTCAGCAAACTGAATCGTGCACTTAATATAAGAAATAGGAGCAGGAGTAGATCATTTGGCCCCTCGAGCCTGCTCCGCCATTCAATAAGATCATGGCTGATCTGATCTTGGCCTCAACTCCACTTCCCTGCCCTCTTCCCCATAACCCTTGACTCCCTTATCGTTCAAAAATCTATCGATCTCCACCTTAAATATATTCAATGACCCAGCCTCCACAGCTTTCTGGGGTAGAGAATTCCAAAGATTCACGACCCTCAGAAGAAATTCTTCCTCATTTCCATTTTAAATGGGCGATCTCTTATTCTGAAACTATTCCCTGGTTCTAGATTCCCCCACGAGGGGAATCATCCTCTCTGCGTCTACCCAGTCAAGCCTCATTACAATCTTGTACCTTTCAATAAGATCACCTCTCAGTCTTCTAAACTCCAGGAGTATAGGGCCCACTACTCTGTTGGGAGAGCTTGAGCATTCTCCCTTGCAAGAAGGCAGCTCTGCTATACTAGCTTACTTTTAGCCTGGCTCTCTTGCCTGTCAGTTATGCTGCACACTGGTGACATTTGTGGAGAGGGCTGGAATTGACTGGTCTTGCTGAGAAGAACACCGAAGAATGTAAATAAATGGATTCTATTCTCATTGTAGTGTTGATCTTGATATTTTTTTATTTGTTTTTGTTTCCTTGCTCTCGAGGTTTACCCTGCACACTAATCTTTGTGGACAGATGCTCTGGGGTGACTTGCCCTATGATATCCATTTCACACCTCCAACCCCACTCTGGGTTTTGCATTTTTTTTTAAAAACTGTATTGAGGTGGTGTGAATTTTGTGCTGGTCAGTGATGGATTCCAGTGCCGGGAAAGAAAGCAATTTTTCTGCTTTCTGTACCCAGCAGACAGCAGCAAGTACAGGCTGTGTGCAGCATAAAACTCTGCTGAAACACTCTGGTCGAATCCCAACCTCAAAAAATGGTACCCCATCTGTGCCAGTCCCTTGTTTCCACTTGCCATGGTCGTTACCTTTTGACCCCTCTGACTGGCACTGCAATTTATTGGGACAGCTTTCTGCTTTCAATTTACTCTCAACTGAATTGCAACTGTCCAGACACGTTTAATTTAAAACTCTCCAGCTGGTGGGAGGGAGGGGGGTGGGTGGATGGGGAATTTAATCTCATCAGATATGGCTGGATTTAAAACCAGGATTTAAACCCTGATCTGAAGCTGCTGTGTTCTAATCAATTATACATCCAGTCCCCTTTCCAGGTCAATGATTTGACTTGGACAGTCTTAAATAGTCATGCAGTCTGTGGCAGCAAGTAATTTTTATTTTGCTTTGGCAGGCAATGATCGTTCGGAATGCAAAGGACACCGCCCATACTAAAGCAGAGCGCAGTATCTTGGAAGATGTGAAGCATCCATTCATTGTGGACTTGATGTATGCTTTCCAGACTGGGGGCAAACTCTACCTCATCCTTGAGTATCTCAGTGGTCAGTACCTGAACAGTTTTTTTTAAAGTGAGGGTATAAATCACACTCTTCTCCTGCCAAACCTGGAAACCGATGGATGGCTTGCTCCCAGGACCGTACAAATGTCACTCTGAGCAAGCTACTAAGAAGCGCGCACTAGCAAAAAGGTCTCCCCTGAGGCTTTTCTCCTCAACAGCGGGCTTTAAATTGATGGATCACACCTGTAACCAACCTTCCCATTAAGCTGCGCGGCCGCTCTGGAGGTCCCACGCAGGCCGTTCACTGGCATTTAAATTGAAAACCTTGCAATTTGAAAATGCCGTGCATCCAAAAAAAATTTAGAGGGAACATCGTCTGTAATGTTCACTGCACTGCAACTCTGTATTGGTGATCAGTATTGCACCACTGCATTGCTCACCAGAGAATTTTTAAGGACTTTGTTAAAAGTCATAATTGAGTTGCTCTTTGCATCTGAAAAATAAACTAAATAAAATACTATTTTCAGTGGCCATCTCGTTGAATCCTTTTTTTAAAAAAAAATAAAACACATTAGGATATAATATATTTAAGAAAGATAGAAAAAAAATGAGAGGCAGGGAGTGGCAATATTGGTAGAAGAGAAACTACATGCTGTAAAGAGGGTTAGGTCGACAAGAAAGGGTTTCAGAGACAGTATGGTTGGAGATCCAAGAGCAAAAAGCCTGGTTACATTAGTATGGGTGTATTATACACCTCCCTCCAAATTGTGGGAAAGACATGGAAGAGAAAATCTACAGGCACATTAGAGGGCTGAGTAGGAATAACAAAATGATTGCTCTGGGACCTTTTAATTACCCACTAAAATGTGTACAAGACCCCTTTCTCAAGCAATAGTATCCCTGCAAGGGTTGGAGCTATTACTGGATCTAATTATGAGTAATCAAATAGATCAGGTGGGTGAGCACCTTGGGGGGTACTGATCACAATATGACAGGGTTAAAGATTCAACTGTCGGCAACAGAGCTGTTAGATGGAGAAATGCAGCGGATGTAGTGTACTTGGGTTTTCGGAAAGCCTTTGACAAGCACCCGGGAGGATTAAAGATTAATTGGGCGAGGATAGCAAACTGAGGAGAAAACGGTAGAAGTTAAGATGCTGCCTGACCTAAGTATTTCCAGCATTTTCTGTTTTTATTTAAGATTCCAGCATCCGTGGTATTTTGCTGCTGTAGTAGAAGTTAAGGGTAGTTTTTCAATGGTTGGAAGTGGATAGCGGTGTCCTACAGGATTCCGTTCTGTGGCCACTCCCGCTGTATCCTATGATGATGATGATGATATATATCAATGATTTAGACATAAGCCCAGAGCGAGTGGTGAAATTTGCAGATGATACCAAAATAGCAGGTATAGTTGATACTTAATAAAAACCAAAGGATACTGCAAAAGGAGATTGATCAGATAGGGAAATGAGCTAAAAAAGTGGCCGATAGAATTCAGTGTCAATAAGTGTGAGGTGTTGTATTCCGGTTAAAAACAAAAGCACCAATTATACCCTAAATGGCAGTAGGCTTAGCACTGGAAGAGCTGAGGGAATTGGTTGTAGAAGTTCACAGGACAATGAAGGGTTGATGAGTCTGCTCAAGAAAGCTAATGGAATTCTAGGTTTTATCAGAAGACATATAGGATATAAAAGCCAAGAGTTAATGATGAGCCAGTATAAAACCGTAATACCGTAGCGCTGCAACAGTGTGCTCCACACTGTAGGAAGGATGTCGAGCACTGTTCCCTATGAACTGCGCAGCTCTCTGCTGGTCCCATGCAGCCCGGGACCGGCTTTCCCGATGTTAAAGTTTGTGCATGCACGAACCTGTGACTGGGCCGTGCAGCTCGCTCCCGAATTTTTTTTTTTATGAGGCACATTGATTTTGAGGTTTTGCAACAATAACAACTTGTATTTATATAACATCTTTAACGTAGGACAAAAACATTTAAAGGTGCTTCACAGAACTATAATCAGACAAAAGTCGTCACCAAGCCAATGAAGGAGCTATTGGAAGTACAGGTTGGACTTCCTTTATCCGGGACTTCTTTATCCGGCACCACCCCTTGTCTGGCATGATTCTGGTGGCCGGGGGCGCACGCGCAGAACGTAGCCGACCTCCAGCCTGACTTTGGGGCCCCGCCGACACTCGGCCCGCTGGGGCCCACCGACACTCGGCCCGCCGGGGCCGTGCCGACACTCGGCCCGCCGACACCCGCCGGGGCCGTGCCGACACTCGGCCCGCCGACGCCGTGCCGGCACTCGGCCCGCCGGGGCCGTGCCGGCACTCGGCCCGCCGACACCCGGTGGCCCGCCTGGGATGCCGACCTTCCCGGGCAAATTACAGGGCGATATGATAGAAGTGCTTAAAATGATGGAAGAATGTGACTGCGTCGAACTGAGCAGACAGTTTCTAGTAGTTGAGGGGTTGAGAATGAAGGGCCATAGGCACGAGATTAAATACAAGAGATTTAGAAAAGAAAGCAGGAGAAATGTCTACATAGTTGTGAAGTTGTAGAATTCACTTCGAGGGTTAATGATTGAGGTGGACACCTCGGCATTCAAGATTAGATCGGATAGGTGGATGACAGCAAAGTGACTGAAGGGATATGGGAATAAGGTAGAGTCAATGTGATTAGAACTGTTTGCTTGTGTGGAGAAAAACTACCAACAAGGACTGGTTGGGCCAAATGGCCTGTTTCTGTACGTATAATCCAATTCTGACCGGGTTAAACACAACAGAATTGTTTTTGATGCACTGGAATTTCAAGTATGTGTTTTAAGAGACAAGTATCTTTGTTGATCTTTCACAGCAGAGATCTGTAAAACTAAAGCTGCACTGTCTCCTATTTAAGTAGTTTTTAATGTTGAACACTGACTCCTGCTGATACCAGTCATATAAATCTTCATGCTCTATATCCAGTAGCGAATGATGTAAATCTTGATGTTCTATATTCAGTAGCAGAACTTATCAGGAGCTAATATTGTGAGCCTCAGTGTTTGATCAGCAAAGGTAGGCCATAATATACCAATCCTTGTTGCACAGAGAATTTTGTGCCAGTGATAGATTATTGCTGGGATTGCTTTAAAGACAGAACTTGCGTTTCACGACTTCGGGACGTCCCAAAGCACTTCTCAGCCAATGAAGTACCTTTGAAGGGTAGTCACTGTTGCAATGTAGGAAATGCGGCAGCCAATTTATGCATAGCAAGCTCCCACAAACAACATTGTGATGATCTGTTTTTAGTGATGTTGATTAATCAGTTGAAAGACATATCGATAAGTTGGTTAGAATAGACTCTCTTTGTTTTGCGTCGTGTGGATTTCTTGTTCAGGTTTGGGCTGGAATGTATTTATCTCAGCATATTGAGAGTCCGACATAAATTCGAGTGGCAGGATTAATGTGCTGGAAGGAAGGGGTGGGCGAAATGGCTGTTTCTCATCCCTGTTCTTTATCCCACTTCTCAAGTGTGGTTCAGTGGATCGTTCTCCCCGTGATATTTCTTATAACGTCTGTGCTCTGAAAGATGGTAACTTATGAGGTGAAATATTAATGCCCTGGCTGAATTTCTTTCTCCTCCCTTCCCTGAGTTGCCAGTAAATGCTGCCATGGTTGAGATTAGCCGACTCAACGCAGAGTGAGTGGGCTTTGAGCCTGGGCCCGCCCTCGCCTGTTTGGCATAGTTTCCTGCTAACCACTCTTTGGGTCAATAAGTTTTTCCTGAATTCCCCAGTGGATTTATTAGTGACTAAGATAAGATAAAGGGTGCATTTACTTGGTGAACTTTTGGGGATCTCTGGGCGAGGCAGTTTTAAAATCTTCGTTATAAAAGCGCGTAGTACCAGTTGATGGGGAAATGTGAGCTGTGCCTTTACTTTGCTAAATGAAGGCATCTAGATTCTAAATAAATTTGACGTGACAGTTTTCCATTGTCACTGGTTTTCTTTCACAGTTATCAAACTGCAAAGTGTTCCTCCAGCCCTTTTTTGGTACTGTGCTCATGTTGGTTACTTCCTCTTGTGCTCACTGGTTGTGTCATTGCAGGTGGCGAGCTCTTTATGCAGCTGGAAAGGGAAGGAATCTTTATGGAGGACACCGCTTGGTAAGTCGAGCATTGTCTGCACTAGAGCTGGATAGTGTGGAACCAGGCCGTTCGGCCCAACTGGACCATGCTGGTTTTTGTGCACCACAAGCCTCCTCCCATCCCTCTTCATCTAATCCTATCGGCATATCCTTCTATTCCTTTCTCCTTCACATACTTAGCTAGTGTCGCCTTAAATGTATCTATGCTATTCGCCTCAACTGCTCCTACAAGTTCCATATTCTAACCACTCTTTGGGTAAAGAAGTTTTTCCTGACTTCCCAAGTGGATTTAATAGTGACTATCTTATATTTACGACCCCTAGTTTTGGAAACATCCTGTGGAGGGGGAGTCCATAGATGAGTGAACTGTCTGCATCTGGATTCAATTCTGGCATCTCACATGACTGCCTTTACTGGTGATAAACCCATGAAGGATGTGGTCTGCAGTTAATCTGATTTCCAAGCAAAACACGATCTGAAGTAAAGCTTTTCAGCGAGGTGTCACTTGGGAGTGAGCCCAGCTTCCTTTTCAGTCTGATTGACTAGGAAGGCTTGGTTCCGTTGTTTTCTCAATATGGCCCGGCTGATGGTTCAGACCGCGCATAGGCTCCTTGTGTAAAACCGAGCTGTTGACTGTAGAAAGTGGAAGCCATCATGAGTCAGTGCTGCAGATGAGAAGTTGCAATGGTTGAATCTGGTGGTTTTGAGATTTGCATTGTACTTCTGTGGTCAGGAGATTGATTTCAAGTTTGACTAAATACACCAGTTGAAAGCGTCACCAAAACAAAACACGTCTGAAATGAAGCGTTTCACTGTGTTGGTCTCCGGTAATTTAACCCACCTTGCCTAAATTGATTTTAAATATGCAATCAAAAATTGAAGAATATGGAACTCGCTGGCACATGGAGTGGTTGAAGCAGACAGCATCGATAGATTTAAGGGGAGGCTTGACGCATACCTGAAGGAGAAGAGAGTAAAAGGATGCGGGGGGGGGGGGGGGGCGGTGCTGAGTGGGAAGAGGTCATTATAGTGGAAGGAGGCTTGTGTGGAGTGCAAACACTGACATTGACCAACTTGAACCAAATGGTCTATTTCTGTGCTTGGAACATAGGAACAGGAGTAGGCCATTCAGTCCCTCAAGCCTTTCGATTAGATCATGGCTGATCTGTACCTCAATTCAATTTACCCGCCGTAGCTCCAAACACTTGATAACCTTACCTCTCAACAACCTCTAACTCTATTTAAAAGAAAACTGGAAAAAAAAAAAGTTTTGTTCTCAAATGGCAATTGTATAATTAAGGAAGGACTTTTGGCTCAGCTGCTTCATCGGGCAGACCTCTATTGTGATTAAGAAAAGTCTGCTGTATTTGGGCGTAGACCGTTTTTATCTTTATTTTTAAGAAGGGGTTGACGATCTGAATAAATTGCCTTGATTTTGTATTACTCTGTCTTTACTTCTGTAACCAAAACAGTGGTTCCAATCTAACCCAAGGCTGCTCCCAACACCCGCTGCAGCTCGTCACCAGGCTTGACTCACGTTTTTTTTTTTCTCTTTCCCTCTTAATCTCCCCACTCTGCCTTTGCTGAAGTCTCTCCATTTGCTGGGCTTAGATCGGGAAATAAGCAAAGCGGGACTCAGACCTCTGTCCATAGCTGCTGTGTATTTTTATCGGGATGTGGAACAGGGTATATTGGAAGGGAATGTACCCAGCCAGGTGCACTTGAGTTTGTGCAGAACTTAGATTGGCATAGTGTCAGGTGGACTCTCGTCTGGATTTCTCAGCTTTGTGTCTTCACTCCAGGGAAACTTATTTCATTAGTCAAAATGACAAAGCAAGCGACCAACTCCCCTGCTAGTGCCATTGTGTATCTGACTGTTAATGTGGCTGCAGTTAATCCCTGTAGGTTCTCTTTCCTTGTCTCCAACCAACACCTCCCTTAGCTGTGAGAATGCACTCGAGTCTAGTATCTAGTGAGTGCACTAGTGAGCTGAGGTCCAGAGCTGGGGAAATTGCTCTTGAACAAACCCCTCGAGACACTCGCAGAATTATTGGAAGCTTCAATTGCAGAACTGGCAGTCTTAATGCTAGTAAGTCAAAACTCAGACAGTACCTTCAAGTTCCCCTGGTAAACTGTACTACTTTGTCCCATTGTCTTAACAGGAGTTAAAACAATGGGGACAGATTGTTACTGTTTACTAGGGAACATAAGTTTCTTTGTATTTCTTGCTTGAAATTTTAAAAAAAACTTTTGGAAGTATGAGAGAAAAAAGAGCTGCTACTAATTTGTAACAGAAAACGCATCAAAAGTCTGGCAAGAGGAGATTGTGGAAATTACCTCTCTGCTGTGCTCTGGAGTGATTGCACCTGCAGGATCTCGGCCGGCCATTTTTTCCTCCTTTAGAAAGGAACATAACATAAGAAATAGGAGCAGGAGTAGGCCCTATGGCCCCGCAAGCCAGCTCTGCCATTCAGTAAGATCATCGACCTCAACTCCACTTTCCTGGCCGATCTCCGTATCCCTTTATTCCCCTAGGCTCCAAAAATCTATCTATCTCAGCCTTCAATATATTCAGAGACTCAGCATCCACAACCCTCTTGGGCAGAGAATTCCAAAGTTTCACAACCCTCTGAGTGAAGAAATTCCTCCCCCTCTGTCATAAAAGGCTGACCCCTTATCTGGACACTGCCCCTCTGATTCTGGACTCTCCAACCAGGGGAAACCACCTCTCAGCATCTACCCGGCCAATCCCCTTCAAAAACTTGTATGTTTCAATGAGATCACCACTCATTCTTCTAAACTCCAGAGTATAGTCCCTTTCTACTCAATCTCTCATCATAGGACAGCCCTCTCATCCCAGGAATCAATCTTGTGAACCTCTGTTGTACCACTTGCAAGGCAAGTATATCCTTCCTTGGATAAGGAGACCAAAACTGCATAGTATTCCAGGTGTGGTCTCACCAGGGCCCTGTACAGTTGTAGCAAGACTTCCTTACTCTTATACTCCCAACCCCCTTGCAATAAAGGACATGTTATTTACCTTCCTTATTGCTTGCTGTACCTGCATGCTAGCTTTCAGTGTTTTTGTTTGAGACGACCCAAATCTCTCTGAACACCAACGTTTAAAAGTTTCTCGCCTTTTTTAAAAAAATATTCTGAGTCATCCTGCACCATTTGTGTTTGCTTCCTACCGGGTACAAATTGTGGGTGATTTGAGGACAAAGGAGAAAATCGATACCTTGTGTTTAAAAATGCATGGAATGTGCCAAATAATCTGCAATGCATTGAGCACAGCCAAGAAAGCACAGGGGCAAGGGTTGCATTTGTGCGCAAATCATTGAAATATAAAGGTATGCCTCATGACCCTTTTGGCAAGGGCAAGTCAGAGATCTGATATGGCTCTTGTATGGCCACATTGTTCGCATGCCTGACACAAGACTCCCAAAGGAAGCGCTCTACTCGGAACTCCTACATGGCAAGTGAGCCCCAGGTGGGCAGAGGAAACGTTACAAAGATACCCTCAAAGCCTCCTTGATAAAGTGCAACATCCCCACTGACACCTGGGAGTCCCTGGCCAAAGACCGCCCTAAATGGAGGAAGAGCATCCGGGAGGGCGCTGAGCACCTTGAGTCTCGACATCGAGAGTATGCAGAAAACAAGCACAGGCAGTGGAAAGGAGCGTGCGGCAAACCAGACTCCCCACCCATCCTTTCCTTCATCGACTGTCTCTCCCACCTGTGACAGAGACTGTAATTCCCGTATTGGACTGTTCACCTAAGAACTTTAAGAATGGAAGCAAGTCTTCCTCGATTTCGAGGGACTGCCTATGATGATGATTGTATATCACCCAATGGCCAGATGTAGCCCTGTTTATTTCTAGTGATGTACGTAAAAATATCTTGCATTTGTAATTGAGCTGAATTGGTAGGTCTGCTACTGCCAACAATAGATCGGATGTTATGGGGTGAAGACCATCAAAATTGTGACCTCTTTTGATTTAAGCTGAACAGATGTGTGAAAATTTGGTTGTTTTATTGGAATTGTAAAATTTCAACTACCCACTTTATTGCAATGTAAAAGTTAAATAGTTATTTTGAATCTAAAAGATATTCTCCATTGCCAGATTAAGCCACTAAAAGGTGCGATTGTACCATTTGAAAGAAAAAACTGTTGTAACTTCCCTCCTAAAATAGTTTGCTTTTAGATAAACTACTAAAAGATACTAATGCTTTCTTTTCTCAAATTCAGTTTTTATTTAGCGGAGATCTCAATGGCTTTGGGACACTTGCATCAGAAGGGTATTATCTACCGAGACTTGAAGCCCGAAAACATCATGCTCAATCATCAAGGTAAATGGAAACACAACAGTTTGATGAGCTTAAGCACAACTGTGGGCTTGAGAAATTTTATTCTTTTGATGCAGGCTGCATTTCAAGTCAAATTTTGGGCATTTGTTTATCCTTCATAATGAAATTGTGCTATATTGTATAGGAATTGCTTAAAGCTACTTTCATATAAATTTGTTAAGCAAATTACGAAGATCAAAACTTTACGAAGATCAAAACTTTACCAAGAACCGATTTATAAAGAACCGATTTATTCACTACCGTCACTGTATTGAAAGTTGATTTTAAAACACAGCTTACTTTGGTGTTCTCTCAACTGGATGCAGCAAAGAAGGATTCCAACATCCTTAACATTTTAATCCAATAGTTCTAACTCATTAGAAATTGCAGTAACACTTTAATTCCCCCAAAGTGTGTATCATTCCTGTAAAATTGTATCTTCTGGGTCAGTATATTTCTGCTCGTGTAATCAGTACTCGAAAAAAACGATGTAAATGTCGAATAATGGAAACCGGCTGGCAGTGTGGTACATTTGGAACTCTGCGTACCATGTTACACCAGTGTTGTCGCCAGCCTTGTTTGGAAGGGTCAAAATCTGTAATCCTCTTTTTGGGTGTGGTTCCATAAGGCGCTGCTCTGGTAACTCGCCCGTGTGATCTCTCCATGTATGGGCTTGGGTCGAGGTCTCTGGCCATTCAAACACTGAGTGCGTCACTTCCTAGCTCTATCCTGTCCTTGGCCATCATTTGAGTCACTGAATCGCAATCAGGAGTGGGGACCTGGCGTTGTACTTTCTCCCTTCCCATCCCAATCAAACGCAGAGACACTGAGGCTGCTGCAGCTGAGATGTACTAACTCTGGACAGGCCATTATTTAGACCTACAACCTTCTCTGTGGCTTTGCTACTCACTGTCTTCACCAGCTGTGCCATAGTGGGATCTTAAAGGGAGTGTTTTTCACCCTACAGGTGGATTTTGTAGGAAAATTGCACATTTGTTTTACTGAAATTCTAGTAGCAACGCAGCACACGAATAGATTGAGATTATGAGGGGGCTCGACAAGGTGGATGCAGAGAGGATGTTTCCACTGATGGGGGAGACTAGAACGAGGGGGCATAATCTTAGAATAAGGGGTCGCCCATTTAAAACTAAAATGAGGAGGAATTTCTTCTGAGGGTTGTAAATCTCTGAAATTCGCTGCCTCAGAGAGCGGTGGAAGTTGGGACATTGAATAAATTTAAGACAGAGATAGATAATTTCTTAACCGATAAGGGGTTATGGGGAGCGGGCAGGGAAGTGGACCTGAGTCCATGATTGGATCAGCCATGATCGTATTAAATGGCGGAGCAGGCTCGAGGGGCTGTGTGGCTTACTCCTGCTCCTATTTCTTATGTTCTTATTTGTTTGTGATTGAACGCATAGTCTCAGTTGCTCAGGACAAAGCAAAGCTCAACAAGTAGATCTTTCCCAATGGCCATTTTGGGGTCAGCAATGTCTTGAATGCAGATCACTTGGCTGTCTATTTATCTGGGTCGTGGTGCATGGCCTGTGGTGGTGTCAAGACCTTCTGTCACCACCTCATACCCATGCTAACACCAAGAATGCACAATTTGGAGATTTCTTCCAACAATGTATTAACTTTATGCAGTGCTCACCCTCCATTGAGGACCTGTTGGGATCAAATAGGTCAGTGCAATGTATAATTGCAGAAATTGACCTTGAGGTAATTGACATTTTGTATTCCTTTGGCTTGTGTTTTATTTTTGCTACAGCAAGATTTTCAGTGTGTCAGCGCCAAAAGAGGAATATAAAGCTGTCAGTAGAGGCTAGTACAAACGAGACTTCCCCCCCCAATAATTATTTTCACTTGCCTCTGACACAAAGTCTGCCCTTTTTTTTTATTAAGCTTTTACAAGAAATTTTTGAAACGGAGGTAGCCTGCTATTTGCACCTCGGTTTAAATTGCTTCAATTAAAGTGCTGACTGGACAATTAGTAGGAAAGTATGTGTGCGCAGGTATTGAGCTCTGTGATGCAAGTGAAGAGTGTTAACTGCAGCTTACCACCTGCACCTGCCGCTGAAATGGTGGCAGGTGCAGCGTGATGTGCAACATAAGTTGATTGCGTCAGCCCCGACCTCTAGCCTTACGAGCTGCATCTCTGTTGTACCCGGCTTGGCACGTGTGCTCCATGTACACGGTTGTGTGCCATGTGGGAGACTTAGTGAAGGGAGTGTCTTGTGAAGATCAATACTTGCCACTTTTGCAAAAAATTTGCATAGAGATCTGATTGTAGGACGCAGCTATGCCATGAAGTTGATACTTGGTTCTGTTTGGGCTTCACTCATCACTGCACAGTGGTGTCTGAAGAGGCCAGCTTTTGGGCATTGGTTCGAAATCAATATTTGTCCAAATAGTGGACCCTCCTGCTGTGCCACCTGAAGAGTTAGGTGTCTGTTTGTTGATTTCTGGATTCTTTTACCTCAATCTGGTTCAGCAAAATTACTGAAACGAATACCGTTTGTGCTTTAAACAAAGCAAGCTTTTATTTAAAAAACAAATCCCGATCGGGGACCTTATCAGACAGAAGGAATGCAACTCTGATAGAACGCACCCACTTCCTACGGACAAAGTGACGTTACATTGTATAAAGGGACGACGGTTATACATTTTCGGCAAAAGATAACAAGATAGGGCTAGAGTGACATCCTAGTTCAGCCTATCTCTTTTGATCCCTTTTTCCCTTTGTCCACTCATAAGCCGACCTAAGTATGGTCTGATTTTAAACAAAGACCTTCTGTTAATGTTTCAGGTTAATAACATGATTTAATAAGACCTTGAGGTTTTTCTGCAAGCTGTGGGTTTTGTTTCAATATGTGTTAGTGTTGTAACATTTCGCAGTCTCGAGTCTGAGATGTCATGGCTATTCCTCCATGAATTCTTTGTTAGCTTATACTGTCCCTATACAATTCCCACGTTCTCAACTTCAATGTCTCTATACATTTTTAAACATTCACATGTTCTGCAGCTGAGTGTAGAAGAACAGTAGTATTGAGTTTTTCTGTCTGTCCACAGACCACTACCTCTTCTCCCACAATGCACGATCACACTCCTATTGTAGATTAGATTCATCAGGGGGATTTCAGGGATGTGCAGTTATGAGAAGAGACTTGAGATAGTCGGGGTATTTCCATTGGAGCAGAAAAGGCTGTGGAGATTTAATAGAGGTTTAAAAAGATTATGAAGGATTTTGATGGTGAATTAGGAGAAGACTATTTCTTCTCATTTGAGAGTTGGTGAGAAGGGCCATCAACTTAAAAGGAGTGACAGGGCAATGGTTTCTTTTTACACAGTGGGTTGTTAGAGCATGAACTGCTTTTCCAGAAGGAGTGGTTATAGTGACCATTGCATCTTAAGGGAAAATGGTATAAATATTTGCATCAAATGAAGATACAGGCCTATGGAGAGAGATTGGGGTAGTGGAATTAGTTTTGAATTGTTCTAGCAAATAGCAGTTATAGAAACTTTGGGCTGTATAACTTATTTATTGTAAACTTCTAAGGTTTTATATAGTGTGCACTTCCTGTGGTAACAGGAAGGTTACGTCACTATTTCTGTTACATTTGTGTATCGATTTAAGTTGAAGTTAAATTTCCCATTTACCTAAATTTCACTTGCCTTTCAGTCCTCCCAGCTCCCATGATTTGCATCTCCAAGGTAGGTGACACTGTAGCGTTCTTCTCCACAGTGCTACCTTCTTTGCGTTGGGTTGTCTTCCCCTGGCACAATTGACTGCTATCTGTTACATCCTGAAACTGCCACATCACATCCACCAACTCCGGTCGCTATCCCTCCCGCCAACTGCAACAGCAAGGGCACCTCTGGGTTGTAAATTTGGCTGGATCCGTCCCATGACCGCCTCCCAAAAATGGGGCCTCTTTACCGCCGCCCCCCCCCCTGCCCTTCAGCCACCAGCTGTGGCCTGAAAAGAATGCACCATCTGCTGTTCTGTAGTCCTGCCACATCCTTTCCCCGAGCACTCTATATACCTCCCACTGAGAAAAGACACGAGGCAAGGCGGGGCAGACTATTAAGAAAGTCAGAAAGAGAAGAAAAAAAAATTAGAGAAGCAACATTGACAGAACCAGAAGAGGGAGGCAGCAACATGAAGTCGACAGAGTATTTCTCGCAACTCGCTTCGAGCAAGGCCACTGTTGGTTTATTAGTTAGTATAATAAAACATGGTAAGCGTGTGGTTTTCCTGTCATGTTATAGACATCACGCTTTTAGATGCAAATCAATCTTAACATGCTGGCTACTTCTGATTTGAAACTTGAAACGGACTAACGCATTTCCACCCCCAAAGTTCATTGACCTGAGCCTGTTAATTTGATTGTGTGACCGTAAATACATTGTGCATTTATATGGTGGTACACTTTTTATAAAGGAAGCAGTATATCATTTTGCTCACTGGAAGGAGTGCTACCAGAGATATGGTAGTGTGTTTTTTTAATTTGTGTATTCTCTTCTGTTTTGGGGGGGTCCCTATTTAACATATTCCAGTTTAAAAGTAGTGCTGCTAAAGTTTTGCAATTTTTCCACTATTTTGAATCGTTGCACAATATGTCCGGATCAACTAAATAATTTTCAAAATTTAAATTATTAAAAGCATAATTGTTAACCGCCTTGAAGAAACAGAATAAACCCTCCCTAAAAGTTAAAACCAAATGTTACACTGTCTCCTAACGTCCCCTAATGGGCAACTGCACAACTTAATGTGACACTAACCCATGATCCACTTTCTATTCAGAGTTAGCTGATCAGAGGGGAAGTGCTACGTTTGGTTACAAGACGCCTGAAAGAATCGGCCAGGGGTTCTGCTTCGGTTGGGTATCCATGACCCTCGCTGGTGCACGCATGTCAAATGAGAGCATGATTGAGCTCCGCTGTGACCCCCTCTGAGCAGTCTGATGACATTTGCCAGATAGGATTACATGAAGAATGGCCACTTGGGTGCCATCTTGGCTTCCATGGAACAGTATCCCAACAAGTCAGTACTTTCAGGAGAAACTGACCAGAAAATCTAAATAACCAATACTGGAGAGAGATTACAAAGTTGTATGGGTTCAGTTGATGCTGGTTATTGGTCTGCAGCACGAAACTGCCTAGAATTTGGCACAAGTTGGTGACCTAACTGAGCCCAACTGGATGTCTAGTGTTTGTTGAATTGTTTGAACCATCCCGGTCACATTACTGCCTTGTAATCCCTCATGGATTCCTCCTGTATGCACTCTGATCAGCTTGTGTTTATCTTTTTGTTTCAGGGCACGTTAAACTAACCGATTTTGGATTATGTAAAGAATCTATTCATGATGGTGCAGTGACCCACACATTCTGTGGCACAATCGAGTACATGTGAGTCCTTTAGACACAGTGTTGCTTGGAAATGGAGTTTCTGCAGAGAATGTTATAAATGTATTAGGAATTTGAATCCTTTATTCCTAATAACTATATCTGCCATTGGATCATAAAGAAACTGAATTAAATAGAGCTCCATTTGAGCTTATTTAGTAATGACTTTGAATTTGCCCTATTTTTCCACTCATCTTGGTTAGGATGACTGGCTGGAGACCTGGATGTGTGTGTCTCCCCAGTACCCCTCCCATGATTTACTTGGCTGCTGGCTGAGCGTCTGCAAGACAGAGAGTGGTCACTTGGTGCCTTTTCTCAGTTGCAAGGTTGAGATTGGGAGCATTTTTATGGTGAATTGCAGGCAAGATATTACATCTTAACCAGTCTGCACTGCAGCTCATTGGAAATCCAAAGAGAGGGGCTATCCTGTGTCTCTTCGTTTTTTTTTAAAGAGGTGATGTGTCTCATTGAAGGTATTAATATAATTCAGTCACTCTTGGTGACATCCTCTGGCCAAGACCCTAACCCGAAGCCCTGTCTGCCTCTTTTGCCATAATCAAAAAAAAATCCCATGGCAACATCCTGTTGGTCTGATGGACATTCTTCCCTCAACCAACACCATCAGGGCTACATTAACTGGTCATTTATCTCATTGCTGAGTGTAAAATAGCTGCTGCTCACACAAATGTGACTTCAGTTTGAAGTAATTCATTATACGTGAAGTGCTTTGGGACATTTGAGGCACATGGGTGTAAAATAAATCTAATTCTTTGATTTGAAGGACTACTTAAAACTGAGATTTAATTTTAATGCCACAGCTAACAACTATATATTATATTTCCAAATGTCTTATTTTACCGTATTTTTTTTGTAATGCCCCTCCTTTCCTCCCACATTGACACTATCCTCTGGCAAAAAGTTAGGATTGTCTGCACTGTGCATATCCATAATGGCAAGGTTAACACCAGCCTTTGATCAACTCGAATGATGCCGCAAGATCCACTGCATTAACCCCCCTCCTTGCCCTCGGGGAAACCATTCCTTTAGAAGAAATCCAAAATTGGAATCTCAAGTCAAACTGGGATTCAGCTGGAGTCGTCTGGAAAGGACTCTGGTCTTGGAGCAGTGGAGCTCCTAGGTTTCCTCAAAATAGTACAATTTACAAACTTCTGATGGGAGCACGTACAAGAGGAACAGCTTTCCCCTTTTCCCCCCTCCTCCCGTTTCAATGTAACATTGTGGTGTACAGAACAGAGTGGAAAAGAAACGAGATCTCACTGTTCCCTTCCTTTTCTCACAGGGCACCTGAAATTTTAATGAGAAGTGGACACAATCGTGCTGTGGACTGGTGGAGTTTAGGAGCGCTAATGTACGACATGCTGACTGGAGCAGTAGGTGCACAGTTTACAAACTGCATGCTTTTGACCCTTTCAGTGTCCAGTGCCCTACTCCATTTTGGAAGGCAGCAGAATTATAAATCGTCACTCGAACCCATTGGGTTGACTGCCCAAGGTGCTGTGATATGTTGAGAAATTTGGTTACTTTACCTCCCCGGGAAATATTTGTCTACGAGACTTCAGTTGGACAAAATGGCCAACACCAGTGAGATACAGGTACATGTCCAAAATCCAGAGGTCTGGACACCGGACCGATCCGTGGTGGGGTCGTTTGGAAACTGGAAAATGTTCCGAAATATCCGGACTCCCCTGCCGGCCCTCTTTTCTCTCCTCCTCTTCCTCCCCACCCCCCCCCCCCCCCGGCGATGGCCCGAATGATCTCCTCCCTATCTATCTTCCTCGGCCCAGGCAAAGACGTTGGCGTTCAGAAGGATGAGGGGTGATCTTATAGAAACATTTAAAATAATGAAAGGGATAGACAAGATAGAGACAGAGAGGTTGTTTCCACTGGTCGGGGAGACTAGAACTAGGGGGCACAGCCTCAAAATACGGGGGAGCCAATTTAAAACCGAGTTGAGAAGGAATTTCTGCTCCCAGAGGGTTGTGAATCTGGAATTCTCTGCCCAAGGAAGCAGTTGAGGCTGGCTCATTGAATGTATTCAACTCACAGATGGATAGATTTTTAACCAATAAGGGAATTAAGGGTTATGGGGAGCGGGCGGGTAAGTGGAGCTGAGTCCACGGCCAGATCAGCCATGATCTTGTTGAATGGCGGAGCAGGCTAGATGGCCTACTTATGTTCTTGTGTTCTTGTGTTCTTGTGTTCTTGTGTTCTTGTGTTCTTGTGTTCTTGTGTTCTTGTGTTCTTGTGTTCTTGTGTTCTTGTGTTCTTATGTTCTTATGTTCTTATGTTCTTATGTTCTTATGTTCTTATGTTCTTATGTTCTTATGTTCTTATGTTCTTATTCCGAAATCCGGAAATATCTGGAACGGCCTCGGTCCCGAGGTTTACGGATTTCGGACGTCATACCTGCACTGGATATCACTAATTTGCTTAGAAACATAATACAGAAGGTGGTAGGTTCCTGCAGTACAACAGTGACAACACCTCAAAAGTACTTCATTGGCTGCAAAGTGCTTTGGGACATCCTGAAGTCATGAAAGGCGCTATATAAACGCAAGTCTTTGAGTGGCACAGCGAGATAGACCATAGAGACTCAATAGTATGGCGTTTCCATCCCTGGTTCCACAAACATGCATCTTGGGCTGCTGACTTCAGAACTTGGTGTTGTGACTTAGGATTTATCTAACACTGAGGCAAGGGGACTAATAACTCTTTACAAACCTATCAGCTTATGAAATTGAAACAGGACAAACTAGTAAGTAAGCAGCATAAGCGCAAGTAGTTGTCTAGGCTTCATGGGCCACGTGTGACCCGCATAGTGTATGCTCTGCCATGCCTGAGCAATGGTTGATAACACCGGGTGCCAGAAATAGTGTTTTTTTTTCGGCGGAGCTAATGTTCCATGCTTTGACTATGATCGTTGTATTTCAAGAAAAGAATGTTACATCAGCAATCGTTAATGGACATCATGTCCTTTTAAAGGTTGTGTTTGTACCTTGAGGAATGCAGATATATTTAGGCTTTTTTCTAGGTCCCATTCTCATTCCTAATTTTCTTTTGTCTTGTGTTCAAAATGTTCTGAAATAATCTGGTCCTCATTGCTGTAGCTACATTTAAAGTATCCAGTCTTTTTTTTTCTATGCTTCTTGCTATGCATTTCTGAGAAGTGCAAGTTTAATCCTTTGGATTGGAGGAGGTGTTGATCTGTTTTGTCTGTTTTATGATTTAAAAAAAAACATCTTCACACAGCCTTGGTTATGTTGTTTCATTTGCTGTTAAAGATTACAGCCCAGACATAAACTGAAGCGTCATAGCAAAGACACAACCATCAACACACTCACCAATGCCCCCTCCTGTCAAAAAAGAATTGAATTCTCACACCGTAGGAATGCGGTTACATAATGAGGCATGGAGTGACCAGATTTGCCATCTTTAAATTGTGCTACATGTGGTAGGTCTGTTACTTAGTTGACACTGATCTATTATAGGAAAGATACTAGTCATGGAAACGGTATAGTGAAGATTCGTTAGCAGGATACCAAGAATACAAGTTTGCCATGAAGAAAGCTCCAAAAAAAAATTGGGCCTGTTTTCATGGAAAATAGAATGTTTGGTGGCGAAATGAAAAGATTTTTTTTAATTATGAAAGGTTTTTAAATAGGTAATTAGTGAGATTGAGAGTTAATGAATTGATGAGAAAGGGGCATATGACTTCAAGATTTTCACTAGTAGAGTGAAAGGAGAATGTTGGATTATAGAAGTGAGAATGAACTATCATAAATTCAGTTATGTTCACCCTATCCCGAAGTAATCCTTTTTACCCTTCAGATACCACCCATTGTTCTCAGTCACTCTCTAAGGTCTTGTCCTAATCCTGGCAGCTCTCCTTTTGGAACATTTTGATGGGACAGCAAGTTGTGTGCTACAATTGGCCCCCATGCTCCCTGGGCAAAGGAGCAAAATCCACCAGTGACCCCAGTCTTGATAAGTTTATAGTGACTCCCGGTGGAAAGTGGATGTCCACTAAGAGTGGTATCATGCTCAGCTGTGATGCCCTCCATAGATAAATAGTAGGGCAATACTCGCTGTCGAAGCTCACGTGAAGAATGGGTACAGCCGGAACCTAGAGACTTGTACCCCAACCAAGAGTCAGTGTCATCATAACATAAGAAATAGGAGTAGGCCATTAGGCCCCTCGCGCCTGCTCCGCCATTCAATAATATCATGGCTGTTCTGATCATGGCCTCAACTCCACTTCCCGACCCTCTCCCCATAACCCTTGATTCCCTTATCATTCAAAAATCTCTCTATCTCCACCTTAAATATATTCAATGACCCAGCCTCCACAGCTCTCTGGGGAAGAGAATTCCAAAGATTCACGACCCTCAGAGAAGAAATACCTCCTCATTTCCATTTTAAATGGGCGACCCCATATTCTGTAATTATGCCCCCTAGTTCTAAATTCCCCCTCGAGGGGAAACATCCTCTCTGCATCTACCCTGTCCAGTCCCCTCAGAATCTTATGTTTCAATAAGATCACCTCTCAGTCTTCTGAACTCCAATAAGTATAGGCCCAACCTGCTCAACCTTTCTTCATAAGACAACCCCTTCATCTCAGGAATCAACCTTGTGAACCTTCTCTGAACTGCCTCCAATGCAAGATGGTGTCTTCAGACAGAAAGTTGGCACATCCCCCCCCCCCCCCCCCCCCCCCAAAAATTGCCGAGAATTATGGTGAACGTCCTTTTGCGTTGTCTGTTTTGTCTCTTCTAAAAGCATTTTCTGTCCAAACACTGCATAATAATTATTGAGACCAGTTGTAGTGAGCTGAATTTCTACGCATAGAGAGATGGTTATAAATCCAGGAAAGATTCAGTAATCAACTGCTTAATTCGCTTCCTTGGACTATCAGATTTAATAATACATGGAAACCAATTTATTTTCTCCTGTCGCTCCCAATTTGCAGCCCACTGTGCTTTGTTAAAATAAAGCCACCTAAAATGGGCAGGGAAGTTGCATTTTATTTTATATTTAACTCTCAGAAGATAAGCCATAGAAAACAGATGTGTGTTGATAAACGGACATTGTGTTATCAGCTTCATTCTTGGCTGTGTGATCGTGTGCTCTCGGGGTGTTTGTAACTGAGATCCCTTAACTAGCATGATTTCTTAACCTCTGGGGAAGGTTCTTTGGTTATTCCTCCTGCTTTAGAACTAAAAAACAGCAGAATATTGATCATCCTTGCAAGTGCTTTGAGATGGTATTTTTCTCCATCGCTCCCATTCTCTTTTTTTTTTTTTGCAAGGTTCGGTTCCGCAGTACCGACAGCTCCTGGTCACTCTCCAAGTGGACATTCTTTGTGGGCAGTGAATATTGGCAGGATTATTTGGCATGAGGACAGCAGTCAAGCCTATTCTTGTCCTGATCTGACATTCACATGCACGGGTCACTGGATAATACTTGGGAGTGGCATCGATGGTATCTTCCCCTTGAATTTTTAAAATTAAGGTGGATCTTGAAGATATATGAAAAACACATTTGATTCTTGCATTTTATATAGCACACTCTAGTTTCAAAGCACTTTACACAATGAATTGCTTTCAAAGATTCGTATCGACTTGGATGCGCATAGTAATATTTTGTAATACAGGTATTCTGTGTTCTAACCATTATCACATTATAAACATCACTGAAATATACTTATAGAAAGAATCTCCCAACAGACCAGTTATGTTGGAGAAAAAACCTTACGGGTAAAATCCCTCCCATCTAATTTGAACAAAACATAAAAGAATTTTTGTTTGTACTTAAGCCACTTTCTTTGATTAAAATTATCAACATGAGAAATTTTGCACTACTTTATTTAAGAAAATCTAATGGGATTTAACTTTTGGCATTCTGTAGCTGTCTCTGGCATTGCACAAATATTTGTAAGCAAGTTCAAAAGATTTTTAAAAATTTAATTCAATTAAATAGTAAAAGCGATATGAACTTCTCGAATTGGGCTGCTGTTCCATATCTTTATACAAGAACTGCACATATCTGCAGTCTAAATAACAAGTTACATTTACACGGCTTTTAGTACAATGAAATATCTCAATGCTTCACAGGCAAAAGTCACAGAAGATGGGGAGCTTGACTGATGGCATGGTCGGAGAGGTAGATATGGAGGAGGAGCGAGAGGTAGCAACGAGCAGGAATTTAGGGCAAGATTCTGATTGTAGGGTCAAAGCGATTGATGGTCCTGCCACCAGAGCAGAAGTAGGGGATGCATAGGAACCCAGAGTTGGATGAGCACAGGGCATTTGCTGGTGTAGAGGAATGGAAGAGGTTGCAGAGGTAAGATTGGGCGAGAGAATTGCAGGGTGAATTTTGAACTTGAAAGAGAAAGAAAGACTTGCATTTCCATAACGCTGTTCATGACCGCCGGACGTCTCAAAGCACTTTACAGCCAGTGAAGTACTTTTGAAGTGTAGTCACTGTTGTAATGTGGGAAACTTGGGTGAATTATTTTTAACACTTTTGCGGATTCCAGTGTGTTACTCAAGCCTACCCCAGGCAGTTGAATGAGAGGGATGTGGTGGCAGGGTGAATCTAAGTGACTTAACTATCTGGTGCACTTGAATGTACTTAACTATCTAGCGGCCTTGGACAACGTAGACCATTTTCCATACCTCGGGAGCCTACTATCAGCAAGGGCAGACATCAGTGACAAGATCCAACACCGCCTCCAATGTGCCAGCGCAGCCTTCGGTCGCCTGAGGAAGAGAGTGGTTGAAGACCAGGACCCCCCAATCTGGTACCAATCTTAAGGTCTACAGGGCAGAAGTGATACCCGCCCTCCTTTATGGCTCTGAGACGTGGACCATATACAGTAGACACCTCAGCGTTGGAGAAATACCACCAACGATGTCTCCACAAGATCCTGCAAATCCCCTGGGAGGATAGACACACCAACGTCCGTGTTCTCATTCAGGCCAGCATCAAAGCACTGACCACACTCGATCAGCTCCGTTGGGCAGGCCACATCGTCCGCAAGCCTGACAGACTCCCAAAGCAAGCGCTCTACTTGGAACTCCTACAAGGCAAGCGAATCCCAGATGGACAGAGGAAACATTTCAAGGACATCCTCAAAGCGTCCTTGAAGTGCAACATCCCCATCGGCACCTGGGAGTCCCTGGCCCAAGACTGCCCTAAGTGGAGGAAGAGCATCCGGGAGGGTACTGAGCACCTCGAGTCTTGTTGCCAAGAGCATGCAGAAACCAAGCACAGAGAACTCACTTTTAGAGAGGAAGCAAGTCTTCCTCGATTTCGAGGGACTGCCTATGATGATGATGCACTTGAATGGCTCTTACTAACTTACTGAAAAAAAGAACCGGATGGGGTACAGGATGTGGAATGAGAGGTGATCTTATTGAAACGTATAAGATTGAGGGGGCTTGACAAGGTGGATGAAGAGAGGATGTTTCCACTGATAGAGGAGACTAGAACTAGGGGGCATAAGCTTAGAATAAGGGGCCACCCATTTAAAACTGAGATGAGGAGAAATTTCTTCTGAGGGTTGTGGATCTGTGGAATTCGCTGCCTCAGAGAGCTGTGGAAGCTGGGACATTGAATAAATTTAAGACAGAGATAGACAGTTTCTTAAACGATAAGGTGATATGGGAAGCGGACGGGGAAGTGGAGCCGAGTCCCTGATTGGATCAGCCATGATTGTATTAAATGGCGGAGCAGGCTCGAAGGGCCCTATGGCCTACTGCTCCTATTTCTTATGTTCTTAAATTGTTTCTCCATTCCTTTGAGGTGGAGAATTGCACGATGAGGGAGAGTAGGGAATAGAAATGAATAAACTAGTAGCTTTAACAACATGAGAGGGAGTTATACACTACCATATAATTTATGCCATTATAATTAAAGCTTTTATCTTAAGTTTTTTGCTTGTTGATCGGAAATTCTTGAGACTTCATCTTAACATTGCTCTTGCAGAGAGCCGGCACGGGCCGAATGGCATTCTTCCACGTTGTAACCATTCTTTGATTCTGTGACTCAAAATTTCTGAATTGTTTGTGTAATTCTGGTTTGAGTTGATTTGTGTTTCTTTTCTTCAATTTTGTTTAGCCTCCATTCACCGGAGAGAACAGGAAGAAGACTATCGACAAGATCCTGAAGTGTAAACTCAATCTGCCACCCTACCTCACGCAGGAAGCCAGAGATCTTCTTAAAAAGGTATTCTGTCTGATTTTCTTAAGGTGGCTTGTAGATGGGATAAATTTTTGGCAGGAATGGTTACTGAAGGGTATGGTCTGACCATTGCGACTGAGTGGATGGGTTAAGATGGTCTTCCCCAATATTGTGTACAGTGTAATGTTGGGTGGAGGAACGGGTCCAATCAGTGCATCTTGTAATGTGTTGGGGGTAACTATGGTCTTCTGAAGCTTGATCTTTTGACTTGTGGAGTCGGGTTGGAAACTCCGTGTTTCATGAATTTGAGCCTGGAGTACCCAATTAATGAGATGTATTGCTTAGAAGAGCAGAGCTGAATGCTCCAAATATGCTGAGTCGTTGCGTATATTCAAGGCTGAGATAGATTTAAGTTTTGGAATCGAGGGATACGGGGATCGGGCAGATAAAGTGGAGATGAGGTAGAAGATCGGCCATGATATTGAATGGCGGAGCAGGCACGAGGGGTTGTATGGCCAACTCCTCCTATTTCTTATGTTCTTATGAATCTGGAACTTCAATAATGGAACTGCTCCTCTTTAAAACTGAGATTTTTTTGGGCCCTTTTAGAAATTCAAATTGTGTAAAATCGTTGCGTTTATTTTCAAATGACGTCAAACATCGTTAAAAGTCTGCGCTTTTGTCATTTGTGTTTAGCTGCTGAAAAGGAATGCTTCATCACGGCTTGGAGCTGGAGTTGGGGATGCAACAGATGTCCAGGTACGTTTTCAACAGTGTGTGTTTTTCAGGCAAAAAATTTCCACGGGGGTTGACAGAACAAGAGACCAGGTCTCCATCAATAACATAGAACTTTTCTTTTTTATAAAATCAAATGTATTAGCCAACTCCATTTCCTTCCTCATGGGATGACATATCGTAGTTCTGCTTCTACTTGTACTGTGGACCAGAGAGGGGAAAAAATCCATGATTAATATTAACCCTGACATTACAGCAATGTACTTGTATGTAACGTTTCTCATTTTATTCTCCCATCTCTATTCTGCAGCATGTGATTAGTGATCGCTATAAATGCCCTTACTTTGTCCTCAACAAATGCAAAGCGATTAGGTGATTCGCAAGAGTCAAAAAGGCCCTTAAAATCACACTCATTGATTCTCCTGACAGCCTGAGCCGAGTTATTACAGCTTTTCTAAAGTATATTTTTGGGCCATGGCCTGCAAGTTTTCCATTATGAGCACATGCTGAGCACCCATCTTCAAAGTCGGACCTCCCGATGATCAGGTGCTGTCACCATTGGTGGTATGGCACCTTGGGGTGTAGTGCCATATCCCACGACAGTCAATTGCCACATAGAATTGGCATTGGCGCTCTTGGTGTTCTCCCTCACCGCAGCAATCAGCTCCGCCATGTCCTCCAATTGACTGGCTGCTAAAGCCGTGATGTTTTGGGACAACCCAGCAAGAGCCTGGAGGAGCTCGAGTCAAGTCGATGCTCATCCTGGACAGTCCCACCATGTCCAGGCTCGCATCTGCCTGTCGCACAGCATTCCCACTTTGGCGGATCAGCCGCTGCTGATCCAAGTAGAAAGGACCCTTCAAGTCCCGCCACCCATCCCTTCTCCACTACCCCTCCCCCCCCTTCCTCCTCCACCACCGTGACAAAGACCATCTCTTCCACCGCCCTCTCTTCATTCCTCACTCTTCCCAGAGACACTGCCCTCCAATGACTCCTCTCTGCCAGAGAATATCAGAAAAAGTTAGAAAAAACATGCTGGTAAATTGCCTAGGGATGAACAAATTAAAGCTTTCACAGAATGTGAATCAAAGGTCCAGACAGAACTAGAAGATACAAAATCAGAATTGGAAAAACAAAATTCGGCCAAAAATTGAAACAAACGACACGCAGGGACTGCAATGCAAAAATTAGGAAATCTAAACGAACATCTGAGAGAATAGCCGTCTCGCCAATCAATTCGAGAACTCTCAGGGAGCCATAAGGGAGGCTTTTCCCTTTGCAGGAAGAATGTTCCCAATGTTGGGGAAGTCCAGAACCAGGGGTCACAGCCTAAGGATAAGGACCGAGATGAGGAGAAACTTCTTCACCCAGAGAGTGGTGAACCTGTGGAATTCTCTACCACAGAAAGTTGTTGAGGCCAAGTCACTAAATATATTCAAAAAGAAGTTAGATGTAGTCCTTGCTACTAGGGGGATCAAGGGGTATGGCGAGAAAGCAGGAATGGGGTACTGAAGTTGCATGTTCAGCCATGAACTCATTGAATGGCGGTGCAGGCTCGAAGGGCCGAATGGCCTACTCCTGCACCTATTTTCTATGTTTCTATTAATGGGAGTCAGCAGCTGAAATTTCTGGTTCAGTTATCAGATTCTGTGTATCCCTTACCTCGCCAAATATCGCTTGACCTGTGGCAAGAACTGACTTAAAGGAACTTAAAACTGAGACGAGGAGGAATCTCTTCTCTGAGGGTTGTAAATCTGTGGAATTCGCTGCCTCAGAAAGCTGTGGAGGCTGGGTCATTGAATAAATTTAAGACAGAGATGGACAGTTTCTTAACCGATAAGTGGTTCTGGGGAGTGGGCGGGGAAGTGGACCTGAGTCCATGATCGGATCAACCATGATCTTATTAAATGGCAGAGCAGGCTCGAGGGGCCGAATGAGCTACTTCTGCTCCTATTTCTTATGTAACTGGTAAGCTTCACCAATCGGAGGCAGATGAATTAATAGCAGCTATGCCATCCTGAACTATGGATGTTTGTGATCTATGCCACCACTTTATACTCATTAACTTTTGAACTTGGTCTGAAAATCGCCTTTACCCTCTCAGTTCAGTTTACCTCCTACTGTTTCGTAGGACGAGAAAAGCTTATAATGGGATGTCCAATTTGGCTCTCCATTCGATGGCCTGCTGAGATGTCGTGCCTCCCGCAAATGCTAAATGAGGCGATGACAACCTACACGTGGTCTCCCTGTCCGTGCTAGTTCACAGAGAACTTAGAAACATAGACATAGAAAAATAGGTGCAGGAGTAGGCCATTCGGCCCTTCGAGCCTGCACCGCCATTCAATAAGATCATGGCTGATCATTCCTTCAGTACCCCTTTCCTGCTTTCTCTCCATACCCCTTGATCCCCTTAACCATAAGAGCCATATCTCACTCCCCCTTGAATATATCCCGTGAACTGGCATCAACAACTTTCTGCGGCAGGGAATTCCACAGGTTAACAACTTGATTTATTCGTTCATAGGATGTGGCCGTCGCTGGCATTTATTGGCCATATCTAATTGCCCTTGAGAAGATGATGATGATGAGCCACCGCCTTGAACCGCTGCAGTCTGTGTGGTGAAGGTACTCCCATAGTGCTGACTTTGTTGTAACGTTTTGGTACAACTGAGTGTCTCTCTAGGCCATTTCAGAGAGCAGTTAAGAGTCAACCACATTGCTGTAGGTCTGGAGTCACACATAGCCCAGACCGGATAAGGGCGACAGATTTCCTTCCCTAAAGGACATCAGTGAACCAATTGCGGTAGTTTCATGGTCACCATTACTGATGCTAGCTTTTTATTCCAGATTTATTTAATTAACTGAATTTACGTTCCCCAGCTGCCATGGTGGAATTTGAAATCACATCTCCAGGGATATTAGCCGAGGCCCCTCGATTACAAGTCCAGTAACATAACCACTATCCTATCATACCCCCAGCTAAAGTCATCAACATAGAAAATAGGTAAATAGGTGCAGGAGCAGGCCATTCGGCCCTTTGAGCCTGCGCCGCCATTTAATATGATCATGGCTGATGCAACTTCAGTACCCCATTCCTGCCTTCTCCCAATACCCCTTGATCCCTTTAGCTGTAAGGGCCACATCCAACTCCCTCTTGAATATATCCAACGAACTGGACTCGGAACAACTTTCTGTGGTAGAGAATTCCACAGGTTCACCACTCTCTGGGTGAAAAAATTTCTCCTCATCTCGGTCCTAAATGGCTTACCCCTTATCCTCAGACTGTGACCTCTGGTTCTGGACTTCTCCAACACCGGGAACATTCTTTCTACATCTAACCTGTCCAGTCCCGTCATAATTTTGTCAAGAAGGTGACTGAATGCCTGAAAGCGGCCTCCCGGTCTGAAAAGCATGAAAGCATCCCTCCGACTTGGAATCGTAGCAAAATTACACATAGAAGGAGGCCATTCGGCCCATCGTATTCATACCAGTCAAAAAAGAGGTACCCAGCCTAATCCCACCTTCCAGCACTAGCTCCGTAGCCCTGTAGGTTACGGCTCTTTAAGTGCACATCCAAATACTTTTAAAATGTGATGAAGGTTTCTGCCTTTACCACCTTTTCATGCAGCGAGTTCCAGACCCCCACCACCCTCTGGGTAAAAAAGTGTTTCCTCAGCTCCCCTCTAATCCTTCTACCAACTACTTTAGGCCCCTCTGTTAAGGGAAATAGGTCCATTCTTATCCAGGCACCACCTAATTTTATACACCTCCATTAAATCTTCCCTCAGCTGCCTCTGTTCCAAGGAAAACAAACCCAGCCTATCCAATCCAATGTGGCATAGAGCCCTTTCCAGCTAATTCCTTTAAGGAAGATTCATTGTTTAAACAAATATTTCAGCAATGTAACACAAAATGGTGGGGAGGAAAAAAGAGTGGATTATTTGTTTTTTTTAATTTTCATTTTAATCTTGAAAAGAGGTGATTTGGAAGCTCTCCCACATTACTTAGCATAATTAAGCCATTGGATCAAAATGACCCAGTTTCAATCCCTTGTCTGTGCTAGGTGAGCAGTAATTGAGGTGGTAGAGGAGTTGTCAGCTAGGCAGGACGAAAATCAAACCTGCTTCCTACTTGTGATAGCTGTCCAGTCACGTGTGGTGGAAAGTGGAGATGTTGGGGAGGGGAGGACAGGCGCAGGACAGGGTCATGCTAGCTGTGATCCACCTGTGGGCAATCAGCTTGCAACATTTAGAACGTTTCTATAGATATGTAAAGAGAAAAAGGTTAGTAAAGACAAACGTAGGTCCCCTGCAGTCAGAATCAGGGGAAGTCATAATGGGGAACAAAGAAATGGCAGACCAATTGAACAAGTACTTTGGTTCGGTATTCACTGAGGAGGACACAAACAATCTTCCGGATATAAAAGGGGTCAGAGGGTCTAGTAAGATGGAGGAACTGAGGGAAATTCTTATTAGTCGGGAAATTGTGTTGGGGAAATTGATGGGATTGAAGGCTGATAAATCCCCAGGGCCTGATGGACTGCATCCCAGAGTACTTAAGGAGGTGGCCTTGGAAATAGCGGATGCATTGACAGTCATTTTCCAACATTCCATAGACTCTGGATCAGTTCCTATGGAGTGGAGGGTAGCCAATGTAACCCCACTTTTTAAAAAAGGAGGGAGAGAGAAAACACGGAATTATAGATCGGTCAGCCTGACATCAGTAGTGGGTAAAATGATGGAATCAATTATTAAGGATGTCATAGCAGCGCATTTGGAAAGAGGTGACAGGTCCAAGTCAGCATGGATTTGTGAAAGGGAAATCATGCTTGACAAATCTTCTGGAATTTTTTGAGGATGTTTCCAGTAGAGTGGACAAGGGAGAACCAGTTGATGTGGTATATTTGGACTTTCAGAAGGCTTTCGACAAGGTCCCACACAAGAGATTAATGTGCAAAGTTAAAGCACATGAGATTGGGGGTAGTGTGCTGACATGGATTGAGAACTGGTTGTCAGACAGGAAGCAAAGAGTAGGAGTAAATGGGTACTTTTCAGAATGGCAGGCAGTGACTAGTGGGGTACCGCAAGGTTCTGTGCTGGGGCCCCAGCTGTTTGCATTGTACATTAATGATTTAGACGAGGGGATTAAATGTAGTATCTCCAAATTTGTGGATGACACTAAGTTGGGTGGCAGTGTGAGCTGCGAGGAGGATGCTATGAGGCTGCAGAGTGACTTGGATAAGTTAGGTGAGTGGGCAAATGCATGGCAGATGAAGTATAATGTGGATAAATGTGAGGTAATCCACTTTGGTGGTAAAAACAGAGAGACAGACTATTATGTGAATGGTGACAGATTAGGAAAAGGGGGGAGGTGCAACGAGACCTGGGTGTCATGGTACATCAGTCATTGAAGGTTGGCATGCAGGTACAGCAGGCGGTTAAAAAAGCAAATGGCATGTTGGCCTTCATAGCGAGGGGATTTGAGTACAGGGGCAGGGAGGTGTTGCTACAGTTGTACAGGGCCTTGGTGAGGCCACACCTGGAGTATTATGTACAGTTTTGGTCTCCCAACTTGAGGAAGGACATTCTTGCTATTGAGGGAGTGCAGTGAAGGTTCACCAGACTGATTCCTGGGATGGTGGGACTGACCTATCAAGAAAGACTGGATCAACTGGGCTTGTACTCACTGGAGTTCAGAAGAATGAGAGGGGATCTTATAGAAACGTTTAAAATTCTGACGGGTTTAGACAGGTTAGATGCAGGAAGAATGTTCCCAATGTTGGGGAAGTCCAGAGCCAGGGGTCACAGTCTAAGGATAATGGGTAAGCCATTTAGGACCGAGATGAGGAGAAACTTCTTCACCCAGAGAGTGGTGAACCTGTGGAATTCTCTACCACAGAAAGTTGTTGAGGCCAATTCACTAAATATATTCAAAAAGGAGTTAGATGTAGTCCTTACTACTAGGGGAATCAAGGGATATGGCGAGAAAGCAGGAATGGAGTACTGAGGTTGCATGTTCAGCCATGAACTCATTGAATGGCGGTGCAGGCTCGAAGGGCCGAATGGCCTACTCCTGCACCTATTTTCTATGTTTCTATGTTTCTATTTACTAGTTTATAATCTGAATAATGGCCCCTTGAGCAAGGTGGTCTTTACACCAGTGTGTGTGTGACGATCTGATAGAAGTGTTCAAAATTGATAGGTTTTAATTAAAATAAATCAAGAAAAGCTACTTTTACTGGTGATTGAGTTGGTAACTGGAGGGCGTGAATGGAAGATCATTACAAAAAGAACAGAGTGGTTTGGAGAATATTCCTTTGACATGAGCTTAAAACCTGGAATGCCCCACCACAAGCAGTGGTGGTAGCAGAATCCCTAATTGCTTTTAAAAGGGAGGTGGATACATATTTGTAAAATTAATGTTTTAATGGTATGGGGGGGGGGGGGGAAACCAGGGAAATGGGGCCAATGGGTAGTTGTTTTCGGGAGGCACGATGGACCACATGGGAAAGCACTTTACAATATACATCAATGATTTTGATGAAGGAATTGAGTGTAATATCTACCAAGTTTGCAGATGAGACTAAATTGGGTGGTGATGTGAGCTGTGAGGAGGACGCTAAGAGGCTCCAGGGTGACTTGGACAGGTTAGGTGAGTGGGCAAATGCATGGTAGATGCAGTATAATGTGGATAAATGTGAGGTTATCCACTTTGGGGGCAAAAACTCAAAGGCAGAATATTATCTGAATGGCGGCAGATTAGGAAAAGGGAAGGTGCAAGGAGACCTGGGTGTCATGGTACATCAGTCATTGAAAGTTGGCATGCAGGTACAGCAGGCGGTTAAGAAAGCAAATGGCATGTTGGCCTTCATAGCTAGGGGATTTGAGTACAGGGGCAGGGAGGTGTTACTACAGTTGTACAGGGCCTTGGTGAGGCCACACCTGGAGTATTGTGTACAGTTTTGGTCTCCCAACTTGAGGAAGGACATTCTTGCTATTGAGGGAGTGCAGCGGAGGTTCACCAGACTGATTCCCGGGATGGCGGGACTGACATATCAAGAAAGTCTGGATCAACTGGGCTTGTATTCACTGGAGTTCAGAAGAATGAGAGGGGATCTCATAGAAACGTTTAAAATTCTGACGGGTTTAGACAGGTTAGATGCAGGAAGAATGTTCCCAATGTTGGGGAAGTCCAGAGCCAGGGGTCACAGTCTAAGGATAAGGGGTAAGCCATTTCGGACCGAGATGAGGAGAAACCTCTTCACCCAGAGAGTGGTGAACCTGTGGAATTCTCTACCACAGAAAGTTGTTGAGGCCAATTCACTAAATATATTCAAAAAGGAGTTGGATGTAGTCCTTACTACTAGGGGGATCAAGGGATATGGCGAGAAAGCAGGAATGGAGTACTGAAGTTGCATGTTCAGCCATGAATTCATTGATTGGCGGTGCAGGCTAGAAGGGCCGAATGGCCTACTCCTGCACCTATTTTCTATGTCGCACCTGGTATTTCACATTTGTCAGTGTCGGCTGTGGCTCAGTGGGTGGCGCTCTCGCCTCTGAGTCAGAAGGTTATGGGTTCAGGGACTTGAGCACAAAAGAAAATCTAGGCTGACACTCCAGTTGCCATCTTTCGGATGAGATGTTAAACACCGTCTGTTTTCTCAAGTGGATGTAAAAGAGCCCATGGCACTATTTCGAAGAAGAGCAGGGGAGTTATCTCGGTGTCCTGGCCAATATATATCCCATAAGCAACATCATAAAAAAAAAAACAGATGATCTAATCATTATCACATTGCTGTTTGTGGGTGCTTGCTGTGCACAAACTGGCTGCCATATTTCCTACATTACAACAGTGACTATATTGGCTGTAAAGTGCTTTAAGGCGCTATATAAATCCAAGTCTTTCTTTACTGTCTTTCGCCCTCTTTCAGGCTAACCCATGAAATATAACCCCAGTCAAGAGGCTAGACAGGTGAATGCTCCCAGACTCCTGTCAGTGGTGCTTTTGTAATTAGCTGGTGATGAGTTGCAGCAATGCTCCAGTCTTAAAATCCGTAAAATGTATTAGCTATTTGTTTTCTTATGGGAACTACCAGAACTCTGCTGCACGCTTCCCCGCGGGGAGCAACAAACTGGAACTTCACTGAGCCACCATGCGGCTTCTAAACACTTGTCACACCCACCCAAGTATATATTTGTACGCAGACTATCTTGAGTATAAATAGAAAGGACCATATAATATAAGCACCGTATCACATTCTCAGGATGTCCCAAGGTAATTCACAGCCAACGAATTACTTTTAAAGTGTTTTACACTTATGTAGACAAATAAGCAGCCGATTTGTGCACAGCAGGTTCCCGCAGACAGCAAATGAGATTAGCAACCAGTTAAATATATTTTCTGTAAATCGATTCTATCTTTGAGTGCGGACTCTGTTACATATACTAACGTGATGAGTTTTTAAAAAATTTTGGAACTCTGGTCCTATTAATGACTCGATTGATGTTTTTAATACAGGCACATCCTTTCTTCAGGCACACAAACTGGGAGGATCTTCTAGCTCGGAAAGTGGAACCACCGTTCAAACCGTTTCTGGTAAGTGTCATCTTTTTCCCCCTCCCCTTTATTCCTTATTTTCTTTCCCTTCCCCAGTATTGACTTCTGGGGTGCAGTTTCACAGGTGCGCAGCACCTTCTGGTTCTGGCCTCATCATTTTTCTTGTGTGAGCTGAGCTAGGGAATGTCGGCTGGCTATTTGACATTGGGGGGCATCACAGTTGAGCTTGACCCTGTTCCCACAGGCATACTTTCAGCAAGGGTTTACGGCATGGTAATCAGAACAGAAAAATCTCCCATTTTCCTCTCCCTGACGCAGGGTACTGAGGCTAATTGTAGTGCCTGTCTTGCCACTCTGGCTGAGATCAGCCATCTCGACATATGAACAATGACGGACAGATAAAGACCCTCAGGTCCAGCCAGCCTGTCCCACACAATGGCGACACCCCTTGTGTGTATCAATATTTACACTCCACCCCACCCGGAACCATGTGATCTCAACTATTTACAATCTATATTAATGACTTGGATGAAGGGACCAAGTGTGATGTAGCCAAGTTTGCTGCTGATACAAAGATGGGTGGGAAAGCGAATTGTGAGGAGAACCTGATGGCTTGCATTTTAGGGTCTTAAGAGAAGTAGCGGCAGGGATTGTGGATGTATTGGTTGTAATTTACCAAAATTCCCTGGATTCTGGGGAGGTCTCAGCAGATTGGAAAACTGCAAATATAACGTCCCTATTTAAAAAAGGAGGCAGACAAAAAGTGGGAAACTTATAGACCAGTTAGCCTAACATCTGTGGTTGGGAAAATGTTGGAGTCATTATTAAAGAAGTAGTAGCAGGACATTTGGAAAGCAAAATTCAATCAGGCAGAGTCAGCATGGATTTATGAAGAAGTCATGTTTGACAAATTTGCTGCAATTCTTTGAGGATGTAATGAACAGGGTGGATAAAAGGGACCCAGTGGATGTGGTGTATTTGGACTTCCAGAAGGCATTTGACAAGGTGCCACATAAAAGGTTACTGCACAAGACAAAAGTTCATGGGGTTGGGGGTAATATATTAACATGGATAGAGGATTGGCTAACTAACAGAGAACAGAGAGTTGGGATAAATGGTTCATTCTCTGGTTGACAACTAGTAACTCGTGGGGTGTCGCAGGGATCAGTGCTGGGACCCCAACTATTTACAATCTATATTGACTTGGAAGAAGGGACTGAGTGTAACGTAGCCAAGTTTGCTGATGATACAAAGATGGGAGGAAAAGCAATGAGTGAGGTGGACACACAAAATCTGCAAAAGGATATAGGCTAAAGTGAGTGGGCAAAAATTTGGCAGATGGAGTATAATGTTGGAAAGTGTGAGGTCATGCACTTTGGCCGAAAAAAATCAAAGAGCAAGTTATTATTTAAATGGAGAAAGATTGCAAAGTACAGCGGTACCTGGGAGTACTTGTGCATGAAACACAAAAGGTTAGTATGCAGGTACAGCAAGTGATCAGGAAGACCAATGGAATCTTGGCCTTTATTGCAAAGGGGATGGAGTATAAAAGCAGGGAAGTCTTATTACAGCTATATAAGGAGTACTGCGTACAGTTTTGGCCTCCGTATTTAAGGAAGGATATACTTGCATTGGAGGCTGTTCAGAGAAGGGTTCACTTGGTTGATTCTGGAGATGAGGGGGTTTGACTTATGAAGATAGGATGAGTAAGTTGGGCCTATACACATTGGAGTTCAGAAGAATGAGGTGTGATCTTATCGAAACATATAAGATAATAAGGGGGATTGACAAGGTGGATGCAGAGAGGATGTTTCCACTGATAGGGGAAACTAAAACTAGGGGACGTAGTCTCAGAATAAGGGGCCACCCATTTAAAACAGATGAGGAGGAATTTCTTCGGAGGGGTGTAAATCTATGGAATTCTCTGCTCCAAAGAGCTATGGAGGCTGGGTCTTAAGGTGGAGCTAGATTTTTGAGCGGGCAGGGAAGTGGAACTGAGTCCATGATCAGATCAGCCATGATCTTATTAAATGGTGGAGCAGGCTCGAGGGGCAGGTGGCCTACTCCTATTATGATCTGGAAGAGACAAAAAAAAACACAATAAAACCCAGGCCAATTTGGGGGAAAGAATCTGGAAAATACCCCTCCGACCTATCGAGACGATCGAAACTAGTCCAGAAGATCACTTCAGAACTTATCTTCTGTAAGAGGTGATCTCCGCCCCAGCTGCTTAAAGGAATTTAGCGTATCAGCATCCACCACATGAGGCGGCAGCCTGTTCCAGAGGTCTCTGGGAAATGAACCATCTCCTGACATCCAACTTAGATTTGGCCTTGTGCAACTTCAGTTTGTGACCCCTTCCTCCCTCACCTATTGAATTGAAACAAACTCAACTGGAGCACAATCAATTCCTTCATTATCTTGTAAACCTCAGTCAAATCACCTCCAAGTGCTTCTCTAAAGTGTAGAGTCCAAACTCTTTTAGCCTATCTTGATAAACTAAGACATGGCATCCTACCTGGGATCATCCTGGTCTGTGTGGGTCAGCTACTTGCCGGTTAAACTCAGAGTACTTGGGGAGTTTGGTAAGTGTAATCTATTCTCTAACCAAGGGAGGAGTAAGTTAATAAAATAAATTGTGCTCCTTGGGGCAATATTAAAGAAATTGCAATTATGTGGTGCATTTCACGACACAAGGCACTTCACAGCCAATGAAATACTTTTGACATGGTAGTCACTGTTAGCGTCAGAAAAAGTTGCGAACAGATCTATAAACAACAATGAAGTAAATGAGCAGACAATCTGTTTTTACCGATGTTGGTTAAATGATAAATATTGGCCATGACATTGGGAGAACTGCCCCTCTCCTCTATGAAGACTGCAGTGAGAAGTGTTCTGACCAGGACATCAGTATAAAGTTTCATCTGAAAGATGGAACTGTGTCGTCATCATCATCATAGGCAGTCCCTCGAAATGAGGATGACTTGCTTCCATGCCAAAAAAAAAGGGCGAGTTCACAGGTGTTTTAATGAAGGACCTGAACTACATCCTGAAGGGTGGAAGATGCCTGTGCGTGGATTTTTTTAATGTGGGGTGGCCATTGCACACCAGCCACCACACGGGTTTGACAGAGCTAGGTCTTGGTCCAGTGGCAAGGATTACCCAAGACAACTGGAGACCAGCTCTGCTGCATGGACCTAGTGCAACACACACATCGCACTGTGGGCTGGTCCATTCTGCCCCTGGGCCCCAATCATGCCCCTCCACAGTCTCTTGCCGCTCCTTTGCCCCGACCTTGCTACTCCTGCTGTATCTGCCCGCGCTCCAATCACCGACCTGGATCTTGATGACGATCACTCTTCACAACCCTCCTGCACCAGCTCGCACTGCACCTTGTAGTGGCATGTCTGCACGCTGCTTATGACGGACGCTTGCCGCTCCTTTTATGGCCCCGACCTGCTGCTGATGTTCCCTCGCAGGTCGGGGCCTCCACTGTGTAGCACTCCCTCAAAGACAAACAGACTTGCATTTATACAGGGCATTTCACGACCTCGAAGTCCCAAAGCGCTTTACAGCTAATTAAGTACTTTTGAAGTGTAGGAGCTGTTGTAATGTAGGGAACATGGCAGCCAATTTGCGCACAGCAAGATCCCACAAGCAGCAATGAGATAATGATCAAATAATCTGCTTTAATGAAGTTGGTTGAGGGCGAAATGTTGGCCACGACATCGGGGAGAACTCCCTTGCCCTCCTTCGAAATAGTGCCATGGGATCTGTTATGCCTTCTGTTAGGCAAGACGGGGCCTCGGGTTTAACGTCTGATTCGAAAGACAGCACCGCAGTGTCATGTCAGCCCAGATTATGCATTCGTGCTTTTGCAATAGGACTTAACACACAATCGTCTGACCCGGGTGATAGTGACACCTCAACATATCTGAATAATTTGAGGGGTTGCTTTTACAGTTTTTCCGGGCCCATATTATTCAGTGGAAGAGTCTGATGTTGGAGATCGTAAGATTGCATCTCAAATTGTTCCTCTGCTAGAACCTTTTTTTTTCCACCCACAATAAAACGATCAAAGACCTGTTTTAATAATGAACCTGTTTACGCAGTATTCGCGTTCATTTTAAACATTTGGGTAGTGTAATGGTTATTGGAACTGGCCTAGCAACCAGATGCTTGGAGTTCAAATTCCACAATGGCAGGTTATGAAATGGAATTCAATAAATCTGGTCATTTGACACCTGAACATGAAAGTTTGCCAGACTGTTGTAAAAAGCTAACCGGTTCACTGGTGCCCTGCCTGATGTGACTGACAGTTTACACTGCAGAGTTAGCTCTTGGTGTCATCTGAAGTGGTTTAGCACGTAGCAATCTCTCGGAATTAGGGATAGACAATAAATGGAGCCTCGTCAGTATTGCCTGGGAACAAATAAAATAAAACTCCCACAGAATGTTAGTTTTATGAGACCAGACACTTTAGAACACATATTACACATTGGAAACTATAGAAATGGTCCCTAAAATTCCAATCTTATAATTGGAATCGGGAGAATTTGAACCTGTGCAGGGAAACCTCAACAGATAACTAACCCGTCGTCACCTTAACCACTCAGCCACGACTGTCTGGCACCTCAATGTGAGCTGTGTATTCACTTTTTTAAACACTAAATAACACGCAGAGCAGCAGATAGAGGTAAGTGTGATGTACCTGGGTTTGAGTGACTTTGTAAACAATGTTCGCTGTTATTTTTTTGGGCCCCCGCGGCCCCTTTCACTGGCTGCGTCCGTCATTCAAAATTCTGCGCGTGCGCAGTTTTTCTACTTAAAAGCCAGCTTCAGAGTGCTGCGCGTCTGCGCAGCTTCAAGGGAACATTGCTTGTAAACTGTACTTAGATCCATGTAGCTATCCTGCTATTGGCCTGGCTGAATGCAACTTAACCCGGGTACAGACTGAGGATTGAAACTGCGACCATCCTGGCCAATATGATGTGACTAATCGGTGGAGCCCCTCCCTTGTATATTTTGGGGTCTTGGTTTCACTCCCCTTCCATTAGCTTTGCTGTGTGTCCTGTTATCTCTACTAACTACCAGCGTTCTGGCCTGGTTTTCTCATGGGGCCTTGTAATATATGACGGGGGTGGCGTAAAATAAAACATCAAAATGCTACGCTGGGTTTGGAGTGTTGTCGGCTGATGGGAAGAAATAGAGAAGTGTTGCAGAAATAGTGGGGGGTGGGAGGCGGGTGGAATTGCGGTCGGAGGCTTACTGCGGGCGAACGCCTTCGGCTGAAATGTTTTTAACGAAAATATCTGGATGTCCCGGAGGAACCTAGGATTGCGCTCCGAAGCCTAGTTTCGCAGTCCAACATACGGGAACATGTCTTCCAGGATTGTATGCATTTCCTGGGATCATGTGGACCTGGACTACCAACACAATGTAGTATTCTCTGATAGTAACCGGAGCTCGAAGCTCCCATTACTATCGATGAGAATAACCCTAAAATTAAATGAAACAAGCATAAAATTTTTTTAAATACTTTTTTCTAAATTGATAGAAATGGCATTCAATTAAATGTTTTAGAGAAAAATGTGTTTTTTTACTAGTGTTAAACATAAACTTACCTTCATAGACAGGGTTTTTAAATGTAAAAATAGGTAGTAACATTTAATTTTTCTGCTTTAAAACTCTTACGCTGCTAAAAGTAGGCTAATCACGCCTGCTTTTACCAGGTGTAAGAGTTTGAAGGAAATTCGTTGGGCAAATAACCCAAATCTCTGCCCGCGAATGTCCTTCTCTCCCGGATGCGCGATCGCAAAAGCCAGTTCTCTCGTGCCGAGAACCGGCATTTGCGAGGCCTCGTCGTGTGCATACGCACCCGGAGAGGCCACAATTTTCGGGCCAGTGTTTGAGAGTTTTTTGCTCCCTTGTTGCATGAGTGCAGGATATGCATGTTAAATTTTGTTTGTGTTCGGCTCTTAAGGGAGCATCTGTAGATGTGAAAAGCTCCGGTAAATGGAACTTGCACATGAAAGGGAGTTGCTTTATTTTTTTTTGCAGGTCCCCATCTAACGTTTCAAAATTGCATGAATCTTTCGCAGCAAGGTAATTGTTTTGCCTCGTGCTTACCCAGGCTCTCTGTAAACAAAAGATTTATTTATTTTTTTGTTCAGAGTTGTGCTGAGTGTCCAGAAAAGATGAATGGGAGACAAAAGATGAGAGGATCCTGAGGATTAGTCATCCAATTCTAGATGAATCATGCCTTTTTTTTTCTCCAGCAATCAGATGATGATGTCAGTCAGTTTGATTCAAAGTTCACCCGACAGACACCTGTTGACAGCCCTGATGACTCAACCCTCAGCGAAAGTGCCAATCAAGTCTTCCTGGTAAGTCCGTCAGATGTACCATGTGCCTCTGCTGTTTGAAGTAATTAATGTGTTTTCTTTTTAAAGTTGTGCTCGTCAAGTCGAGAGATGTTGGCACCGGAGCACGGACCGCTATATGGACCACGGGGAGTAGTTGCAGAGAATAGCGTAGATGCATTTAAGGAGAATCTAGATACGAGCACGAGGGAGAAATGATTGGAAGGGTATCCTGATGGGGGTTAGATGGAGAGGGATGGGAAGAGACTCACGTGGAGCATAAACACCAGTGGGGCCAAATGGACCATTTCTGCGCTGTGGGCTCGATATAACGTGCGTCAGCATCAGGAGTAGGTACAGCAGGAGCACTCTCTACTCTGTCCCTGTAATGTGCTTCATCGTAGACCTCGAACGTCTACCCCTGTGACAATGTGGCACTTTTACTGTTCTTGCCAGATGGGGGGGGGGGGGAGTTTTGTTCTGTAGGTCTTACCTTATACCTACTTGGAGCTTGTTTGAGAACTGTCCAAACTTGTGTCTCACAGGATCATTACTACCAGCATGCAGAGGAGACTTTTGCCTTGTCAGTCTGGCTAAACTTGAATCCAGATCAGAGTTCAAAAGCTAGCGGCTTTAATGCACTGTGCTACCCAGAAATCGATGTTTGGTTGCACTATCACGTGTGTTGAGATGTGGGCTGGAACTTAGTTTGATGGTTTTTTGCAGCGGTAATGTCGGGTGGTGGATAAATTTAGCGCCAGGAAATGGTTTACATTGGCGGCCAAGAAATTCAGCAGCCGCGCCCTGACGGAGTGGAGCACGAAGGGAGGCATTCCACACTTCCCTTAGAGCGCTGAATATCCCGTGTTAAAGAGCCGGATTCATAGCGCCCCGAGAGAGGCCTCCCTGCTACAACAAAAAAATTGGAACAAAAAACCTGAAAAACATTCCCAATATTTTACTCCCCCGCCCGCCCACAAAAATCACTCGCGCTTAGCTCATTCCTTCCCTCCACCGTCGCCGGGATAGCTCTGCGCCAGCTTTCTTTGGCAGGGTTACTAGGGGGCGCTATGGGTTCACCACGAAACAAATTTTGACAGCGGGTCAATACTCGGGACGTTGTACTCCACACTGAAATTGCCGAGCGGTGCGAATGCCGGTGTTTGGACCCTCATATCCCAGCGGATTCCCAGTGCAGTGTGTGTGTGTAATATATATATATATATATTTCATTTTTATCGTTGCTTGGGTGGTGAACATTTTTCTATTGTCTGCTTTAGGGTTTTTTTCAAGAATTTTAATTTGTGCCCCTGATCCTTGCATACACCAGAATCTCCAGCACACACTAACTTCTTTTGGGCTTTTTTTAATCAGACATACTGAAGGATTTTTTGGGCATTCTCAATGGTTTTAGGATGTTCTTACAGCTTCACTGAAAATATTCAGTCGTACATTTGTTTTGCGGCAAAAATGTAAATGATGTACTACTTTTGGGATGTCAGCCTTTGCTTAGAGGTCTCTGAGTCAGAAGGTTGGGGGTTTAAGCGCTGTAACCTAGGCCGACACTCCAGAGCAGTACTGAGGGAGCTGCACCATCCAAAGTGCCATCTTGCAGACGAGACATTAAATCGAAGCTCCGTCTTAGTTGGACGTACAAGCTCCCCACGGCACTTCTTGTGGAAGAGCATGGGAATTCTGTCCGATGTCCTGGCTGATCTTTATCCCTCAGCCAACATCACCAAAAGATTTGTAGGGCTGAGGATGAGGTTGCAGAGAATGACTTCCGAGATGAGTGATACAGTATTGTTTTGGGATATTTTCCATGCGCACTCCCGACTGATGATAAATTGTGCTGTGGGGAGTCAGACACATTAAGGGGCGGAAGTTTAGCTAGGATTCTTAATGACTCTACGGAAAGTGCAGGCGTGTAGTTGTCGGACAAAGACAAGATCGAGTGCGGTTGTGATTGCTGCCGAGCAGAACACCACACCCTGTCTGTGCTCACGTGCAGAATGACTGCTTGGGAGAGGTGCCAGAGGGCTGTGGCTACTTGTGGAACTGCAGCCCAGCAAACGTTGGCATCTTCATGGAAGGACGAAAATATATGACCATTTCTTCTCTCCATTTTCAGGGATTCACGTATGTGGCTCCATCAGTACTGGAAAGCGTTAAGGAAAAATTCTCATTTGAGCCAAAAATCCGTTCACCTCGCAGATTTATTGGCAGCCCACGGACTCCTGTCAGGTAATTAAATATTCCTCTATGTACAGGATCATCTATGGACACACACACCCTGCACTTGTAACATAATCCTCGAGAATTAGTAATGAGCTCCACTCCCTGGTGAATCGGATATCTTTTGAGCCTTGTAACTGAGATAATACACACACAAACCGGAGATCAGGAATAAAAGTGTAAAGTGCTGGAAATGCATAGCCGGGCAATCAAAAAAAAATACACAAGTTTGGGTGAATCCCTCCCGAGAATTACATTCAAATTACAACAAGGAAATAGACCCTTTGGCCCAGCCAGTCTGTTGAAAATTATCTTCCACCTATGTCCTGCTGAAGCATCATTCTACTCCAGCTACTGACTCACTTGCTGTGCATTTCTAGCCTTTCCTGTTTTTGAATTTATTTGATGATTGTGTTTCATTTTCTCTGCTACGTTGAACCTAGTGGATCCTCCTACTGGTGACGAGATGCAAGATCTTTTTTCCATTCTCGAAGGGGGCCGGGGGGGGAGGGGGCTTCGCTGGCAAGACCTGCGTTTATTGTCTTATCAGTTGCCCAGATTTGAGACAGCTGAGTAACTTGCTAGGCCACTTCAGAGGGTGGTTAAGAGCCAACCACACTGGTGTGGGACTGGAGTCAATTATAGGCCAGACTGGAACATAGCCCTTCGAGCCTGTTCCCTGTTCTGCCATTCACTGCATGCAGGCGCAGCAGGCAGTAAAGAAGGCAAATGGCATGCTGGCCTTCATAGCGAGGGGATTTGAGTATAGGAGCAGGGAGGTCTTACTGCAGTTGTACAGGGCATTGGTGAGACCACACCTTGAGTATTGTGTGCAGTTTTGGTCTCCTAATCTGAGGAAGGACATCCTTACTATTGAGGGAGTGCAGCGAAGATTCACTAGACTGATTCCTGGGATGGCAGGGCTGACATATGAAGAAAGATTGGATCGACTAGGCTTATATTCACTGGAATTTAGAAGAATGAGAGGGGATTTCCTAGAAGCATATAAAATTCTGACGGGATTGGACAGGTTAGATGCAGGAAGAATGTTCCCGATGTTGGGGAAGTCCAGAACCAGGGGTCACAGTCTAAGGATAAGGGACAAGCCATTTAGGACCGAGATGAGGAGAAACTTCTTCACTGAGAGTTGTGAACCTGTGGAATTCTCTAGCACAGAAAGTTGTTGAGGCCAGTTCATTGGATGTATTCAAAAGGGAGTTAGCTGTGGCCCTTACGGCTAAAGGAATCAAGGGGTATGGAGAGAAAGCAGGAATGGGGTACTGAAGTTGCATAATCAGCCATGATCATATTGAATGGTGGTGCAGGCTCGAAGGGCCGAATGGCCTACTCCTGCAACTGCTTTCTATGTTTCTGTTTCACTTCGATGACGGCTGATCTGTATCTTAACTCCATCTACCCACCTTGGTTCTGTAACCCTTAATACCTTCGCCCAACAAAAATCATCAATTCACCCTCCTCTTTTCCCCCCACCAGCATCAACAGCTTTTTGGGGGAGAGAGTTCCAGATTCCCACTACTTTTTGGGTGAAGAGGGCTTCTTGACATCACCCTTGAATGGCCTGACTAAAATGTTACAGTTATGCTCCCTTGTTCTGGACTCCCACTGCCCCCACCCCACCAGAGGGAATAGGTTCTCTCTATCTACTGTATTAAATCCTTTAATACTCTTAAGCAGCTCGATTAGATCGCCCCCTTAATCTTCTATACACAAGGGAATACAAGCCTGGTCGATGTGACCTGTCTTCATAAAATAATCCTTTCAGCCCTGGTACAATTCTGGTAAATCTGCACTGGGTATGGATGGCAGGTTTCCTTCCTTAAAGGATGTTCGATGTTAGAAGTAGAAACGAGGATAGATTCGAAGTGGCAAGTGGGCCTCAAATTTGGAAAGAATTTTGGAAATGATCTGCTCAGGAAGCAGTGATCAAAGTGCTGATTGGCTTAAACTTTCCCCTGAGCGGCCAATCAGAACAGTGTGCTTTTTGCGCGCCTGAAATGTAACACTTACATGACTTATTACATGTAGCATTTCAAAAACTTTTTGGTCAATTATGTAGATAGGATTCACTTAGCCCCTGGTATAGATTCTTATTGAATGGGAGCACATAGAATCATAGAATCATAGAATAGTACAGCACAGGAGGAGACCCATCGTAATTGTGCTGGCTCCTTCGAAGAGTCATCCAGTTAGTCCCACTCCCCTGCTCTTTCCCTATATCCCTACAGTTTTTTCCCTATATCCCTACAGTTTTTTCTCTCAAGTATTTATCCAATTCCCTTTTGAAAGCTGCTATCGAATCTGTTTGCACCACCCTATCGGGCAGTATGTTCCAAATCCTAATCTCGCTTCACCATTACAAAATTCTCGTGTCACCTCTGAATCTTTTGCCAATCACTTTAAAATGATTGTAAAACAGCCATTGGGTGCGTCAGCCCTCTCTCTGACCCAGGGCCCTTTCCGCAAAGGGAGTGGAGCCATGCCGAAATTACCCTGATGTGTCTGTGTGAGTGATCAAACCCTTTACAAGCAAGGCGGACCTTAACAATAATTGATTGCTTCCTGAGTGGAGTTATTTCCTATTACACAGCTGGCAGGGACCCATTCTATTTCTTAACAGACTGGCAACAGGACAGAATTAATTTGAATGATTCATTTTGTAGCATAGGAAAATCAATTCAAAGTGTTTTGTGGTGTAATTCCTGTGGAAATACGATTTTTATCTCCCCTAGGCTTTCATCATCGAAGTGTTATAAATAAAGGATGCAGGGCAGTAAACTAAGAACATAAGAAATAGGAGCAGGAGTGGGCCATTTGGCCCCTCGAGCCTGCTCCGGCATTCAATAAGATCATGGCTGATCTTTGACCTCAACTCCACTTTCCTGCACTATCCCCATATCCCTTGACATCCTGTTGAGTATTCATCGTGCAATGGCTGGTCTGAACTGAATAAATCATGAGCAACTTTGTCACTTGTGTGTTCGTTCTAATGTTGGGTGAAACGGTCCAGCAAATTCTTAGCGCAGTCATTTTGTTCTGTGGGCGTAAATATTAAAATAATGTTATTGCCTAGAACAGAAAATTAGTATAAAAATTAGATGGTTATCGCAGATTGAGAGAGTCCAGCAGGTAGGGACATAAAAACTTCAGTGGCACTGAGCCATGGGAGACTGGGAATATGCCAGGTTTGATCACCAGCTCGCCGATCTCATTCGAGGCAGCAATGGGTGGGCTGCAATTGTCCGCAGCTACGTGGTGTCAATGAACACTCAGCCAATGAGTTGGTGTGGGGTGGGGGGGGGGGGTAGAGACTTATGGCAGGACTCCATCAAATAGTGTAAATGGGAATAATGGAGTCGCTGTATACAGCCATGAACTACAGCAAACCGAACTCGTGACCGAAACTGCAGCAACGACTCCCCCCTTTAAAGCAGTGTTGCTTCAAATATGGGTTCTCGTGTATACAAATCTGTACAGAATGTTGGAAGATCCCGGTTTAGTTCCCCACTGTGTGTTTTTTTGTACATTATTAGATTTGTTTTGGGCTAGGGGTTGAAGCAGGTTAGTCTCTGTGAACAACTCGCTTACTGCCACTGTATTTTACAGCCCTGTAAAGTTCTCAACTGCTGACTGCTGGGGACGGGGCGCCAGCATGGACCCTCCCAGAGGACACGGATCGTCAGACTACCCAATGGACATAGGGATGGAACAGATGGACGTGACGGTTAGTGGAGAGGCATCTGCTCCACTGCCAATCCGACACCCCATGGGCGTGAGCTCTGTGCCTTTCAAAAAGCAAACGTATCCCGTACCCCCAAACAGACCAGCACACCTGCGTATGAACCTATGACGACGGGTGAACGTGTGGAAGGAATGAAAAATAAGAACATCAATGCAAGACTGCGCACGAGCGAGCGCTCAGAGTGCAAATGTGAGAGTATTGTTGGGGAAGGTACCAAGCCTCTCCATCTTTCTCTCCCCTCTTTTTCCCCCATCCTCCCCCCCCCCCCCCCCCCCCCCCCCTTTCCAAAATATCCGTGGAAGTCTTGGTTCAGGACAATTACACAATGAAAACATACGCATCACTGACGGGAGGGGAAAAAAAGGGAAATTAAAATAATTGGCGGGGTGATGAACATCTTTGTGAGATGCACGCACTGCAATAGTGCGAGGGCATTAACGTCCCACGCAGCATTTCGCCTCCTGAGGTTCTGCACTAGACGTTAAGAGAAGTCCCCGCGGCTCATCATCGCAAAATTGTTGATGACGTTGAAGAAATCTTCCTGCTTAGGTGCCTGATGAACACAGTATTACCAAAGGCAGAGTTGTTGCACGGCTTTGCCTGAATCTCACAATCAAACTGCAACTTGTGTTGGGTGGGTCGAGGGGGGGTGGGGGAGAGTGGGGAGACGCAGAGAATGCTGGGGGCGTCTGCACCCGGGATAGGAAAGATTGCACATTGTCGTAACGTTATCAGAGCCCAAAGTCTCAGAAGCTCATTCCTGTATTGTAATACATTGGAGCCCACATAAATACAGTTTATGGAGAGAGATCATGGATTAAAACGAAATCTATATAACCACGCTGTAATGCGTACAATGGTGATACAATTGTATTAACTCTTTGGTACAGACAAGTCTTAAAAGCCTCAGTTTGCTTTCTGTAGACTTAATGTTTGAAGAGGTTTAAAGTTTACCACATTATCTGCCTTTTTGCCTACTGCAACTATACTCTTAGAGCTGTCTGTAATCACAGTACTGGAATAGATCTGTGTTGATTTTTTTTTAAAAGAAAGAAAAGTTCTCCAGCTCCCAAGAGTGCGTCGCCATATATTGGTGATGATGTGCTACCAGCACTTTAAAATCTGACCCGCGTACATTTCTGGCTCATTATATGGGCGAGAAGTTCCAGTTTAAATCTTTTCATTTTACACCCGTTAAGTTTAACTATTCTGCTTCTCTTCGGAAGTATGTTGACACGTTCGTGTCCACGTCATATACCCCTATAGGATATTAGGCCCTAAAGCCGGTGTTCCTCTAATCTGCTGGATGTGGTAAGTATAAGGAGGGGGACATGGAGAAATGAAGGCTAACTGTTTAGACCCAAACCAAATCTTCCCTTCCTGTGCTCAAACACCTCTGAAGAGTCTGAAATTGTCTGTTGGTACTGTCCATGGACAAACCATGGTGCTGAGCAGGATACTGCATCAAACCCTCTAAAAGGCACATTTTTCCACAGCGATAGTACTTGACTAATTTGTTCTGAATCTGTTGTGCTGTGTTCTAGGCTTCCAGATCTGATTGTGTGAAGTGTAGTGTGTGCTGAAATGTGTTTTTTTTTTTACAAGCTGCTTTTTCTCTCTATCTGTCTGCTATTGAAATCAGTTGAGCCATAGGATACAAGCCATAAATGTCTTTATGCACGGAAAGGCAGTCTGGCATGCAAAATAGGCCTTTTTGAGTATGAACCAATACGAGAGCTTAAATCCAATATTAAAAGTGGCTGTTATATATGCAGACCTTAGAGAAACAGGAAAAGGCAGTTCCGAAGCCATTCATTTCAGTGATTTTTACTTGTTAAATTTCAAAATATTTCTTTACCATTTCTTGTTCTTTGGGTCAGAGCGCTGTCTTCTCACTTAATTTCAGCCGCTTTAGTTTTTATAATTTTTTTTTGTTTGCTCAAGTAATCCTGGATTTGATCACTATTTAAAAGTCCCCTTCTCACCCTGCCCCAACCCATTGTGTTGATTACTGTGGTAACGAGACTTGCTTTAAAGTGGACTATGGGTGTCTCGCGGGTGCTTTCCCCCCACATTTCATCAGTAGATAATCACGGCAAATCAAATGGCCTGGCTAAGTGAGCAGTGTGCACCAGCCTGAGGTATAAGAAATGGTAGCAAGAGATCAATAATTGGAGCGAAAGAATGGTTTCGTCAGTGTGTTCAGCCCTAAAGTTCACATTTATTTAGGATATTCGTTGCTAGTTTCATCTTTTATTTCCTCCCCCTACACACGATGGTGATGAAGATTGCAGTACAAGAAAATAATTCCATTGTGTTTTAAAGACACATGTTTCAGACAATATCAAATCACTTTAGCCTGTTCTATTTCAGCCAAACCTTAGCTGGTATTCTACTCTTGGTTGACGTGTGGGTCTTGTGTGGTACAACAGGAGAGCACCATTTTCAACTCTCTCTTGTGGAAATGGAGAGATTTATATTTTGGCACTGGACTTGTGCTGATCAGTCTCTAGTCGTTGGGGTAATTGTCATAATTTACTACAAAAAGCACAAGCTTTCAGTACCAGGTATTCGAACTCACAGACTTATAACATGCTCAATTCTGTGAGGCTTCCCAATCGATCGTGTATCCGGGAACTGTCCATACGGCTCGGTAGATGGTACGTGCCAAGGCTGGCAGTGTGTCCAATCAAAAGCAAAGCCTTGGAGTTGAGCTTATTTGTCAATCAGACATCAGAAATGCTAAGTATGGTCTTTATATTTTCTGCTGGCTTATCATGTTGCTGGAAATCCCAGGTCTCTCCAGAACTGCCTCCCTCCTCCTCGGATGTTTGAGAATGGCTGGGCTCCTAATCTTTTCTGCTGACTGTACGTCAATTTGCCATAAAAGTAATTTGGAAGTTCATTATTTCGGATATAATTCAGTCCAACCGCTCTAAAACTTGCTGTGGTCACATTTGGTTCATTTTCCACTGGGCTGCTTTGACATTTCAGGGTCTTGGAATGTCTCAACTTGCCCTCTGGCAGTGCTGCTGTACAAGGTACGTACTGAAGTGCGATTGGCATTCTTCCCTCTGGCCTCTGATTCAATTCTTCCTTCTGGCCTCTGATTCAATTCTTCCCTCTGGCCTCTGATTCAATTCTTCCCTCTGGCCTCTGATTCAATTCTTCCCTCTGGCCTCTGATTCAATTCTTCCCTCTGGCCTCTGATTCAATTCTTCCCTCTGGCCTCTGATTCAATTCTTCCCTCTGGCCTCTGATTCAATTCTTCCCTCTGGCCTCTGATTCAATTCTTCCCTCTGGCCTCTGATTCAATTCTTCCCTCTGGCCTCTGATTCAATTCTTCCCTCTGGCCTCTGATTCAATTCTTCCCTCTGGCCTCTGATTCAATTCTTCCCTCTGGCCTCTGATTCAATTCTTCCCTCTGGCCTCTGATTCAATTCTTCCCTCTGGCCTCTGATTCAATTCTTCCCTCTGGCCTCTGATTCTATTCTTCCCTCTGGCCTCTGATTCTATTCTTCCCTCTGGCCTCTGATTCTATTCTTCCCTCTGGCCTCTGATTCTATTCTTCCCTCTGGCCTCTGATTCTATTCTTCCCTCTGGCCTCTGATTCTATTCTTCCCTCTGGCCTCTGATTCTATTCTTCCCTCTGATTCTATTCTTCCCTCTGGCCTCTGATTTTCAAACATCAGCTCCTCGTGGTGGCGTGACTTGAGATTGGAATTTTTTTTCTAAAAGGAGTTGCGTGATGTGAACCTGTGTCCCAACACTGCTGCAGTACAAGAACACTGGCCCAAGCTGAGATTGAACCCCTTGATGGCTCAGCCAGTGTGTAATGTATTGTCACGCAAGAGTTGATTGGAGCAATTTTAACAAGCCTCCTGTGTGAGATGCCATTTTTTTTTAAACTGTAAACTCCAGGAGCTAACCATATTTGCCAGGAATCATCCTCCAGGAAGCGGGCAGCTCTGCTCTTAAATCGAAAGCTCAGTTGAAGTCATGATTTTTACATTTTTTTTTAAGTGAAAGGAAATATTGCATTCATGTATATTTTAAGTTTACAAGGGCATAACTACCTCCCACCTTAGTTATACAACCTTTTTCAATGACTTCAAAAAAAACTGCCTTTTTTGTATTTTAAGTGCTGAAATCTGTTGATGCTTTTTTTTAATGGGGTAAAATAGAAATTAACAGGCTAAAACCCAGTGCACATACCTCATTCCTTCGAATACACCGTTGCTGTTATTATTCATGAAAGAGCTGTTCTCTATATAATCAGGTCCATCGGCTTCTGAGTAAGGCCAATTCCATGTTATGATTTCTGGGATTTTTACAAATGCTTTACGGATCGCATTCCATGATTCTATTAGTTTTTTCATCACGATCAGAAAGCCAGGGTTCTTGAATGAGTGCAGTCCATACATTTGAATTTTTCCATCGCATCGCCCAAATAACCCTTGTGTTTTATTTCCATATTTCAGAACCAGGATCTCATCAGTGACCTGTATTGTGCTCAAGAAATAATGTCCACTTAGCCTATAAAAGCATCCAAAAATATGACCGTTTTATAAGTGTCCAGCTCTAAAGTAATTCTGAAACTGGTTTCTTTTGAGAACTGGAAATAGGGCCTCTTCGCATAGAGTAACACATGGAAAGGCCATTGAAGGAGTGTTATGCCTTAGTTGGCTTTGCTGAATCATTAATATCATATCCAAAGTCCAATCTCATTTATGTATTTAAAAAAAAAACGTTTATAAAAAAAAAAAAAAGTTTTCATTGGAAATGGATCATGCACTTGGAAATAGGCTGTGGGCGCCCTTGGCTGTGCTACATTCTGCAGTCCAGGGCTGCCATGCTGAATTTAGGAAGACTTGAAAGAACAGTGGCTGCATGTTCCCTATCACTTGTGTCTAGTTGTGTTTCACAGGCAGTGCATGATAGAGTGGAGGTATAACCGGCCTACAACTATGTTCTACCAGGTTAGCAAAGATGCATTTACCGACCGGGCCATTTGGGGAGGTGTCGGGGATAAAGATATGCCCTGCGGTAACACACGCTCCCGTTTTGTAGTGCTTCACTACTGCTTCACAGCCACTGTAGACTGACTACAGAAAATAGCAATTAAGCAATGAATTACTTTTAGTTCTGTAGTCAGTCTCTTTCCTTCTATGAATTTTTTTTTTAATGTAGCAATTTGCAATCATGTAAAGGCCATTATGTTTTCCAAGATTGTAATTACAGAGCACTAAAACGCGTGTTGGAATGAGTTTTGGTGTCTTTTATTAATAAAATCCAACACTTACAAAGAATTGTGCTGAACTTTATCTTTTTGTATAACAAGCTTTTCATAACATCTGGGGGAACTGTCTTAAAAGCGATTGAACTCCAAAGTATAAAGGAGGCTTAATTAATGTCTGCTTTGGCTGTTAATTCAGCTCTTTCACATTATTGATCCTAACTCTTCCAGTGCTGATCTTTTTTCCCCCCTCTCTCCCCTCTGGGGGGGGGGGGGGGGGAAAAAATCTCAGCATACACAATTTAAACTCACATTTTTGGGGAAAAATAGCTAGGGGGGGGCGAGTGGAGGGGAAAAGATGTTGCACACCTTGATTCATTGTAATGGTTGGATTTCTGAAGGGCTATGAATAATGACACTTTTTAAAAACACAAATGAATTTTGCTTGATTTCTTGCGCTGTTTTCCCTTATTTTCTGAGTAACTTAAACCGATGTCTGATCCCCCGATGGGATGACGTAGCATCAGTAGAGAACTTCCTTGAAAATGAACTTCCTAAAAGACCCATTTGGATGAGCCATCAGAACACTCGGTTGATCGTAAGTCTTCTACCATTGAAAGTTTAGAACTTACATTGGCGTAAATATTCACTGGTCAGTGTGTACGCTTCAGCTACATAGTGGCCACCAGTACTCTGCGGCGTATGGCTTCTTGTAAGAGGGGTGCAGATCCAATTTTGCAAGGAGCGTACAGTTTCACAGAAAAGCAAGGAGTTTCTGTCATATTGCCCCCTTCCACCAGTAATGGCCTCTCCTCTGACTTTGGGGAGGGGCGGGTGAGGTAGCACCTGATAATTCACTGGGAAAGGGAAGAGTTTCAATAGAAGCGATGCTGATGAAAGCACTTCAGTGCAGACATTTGTCGTCATGGTGGGCCCTTTTGGTTGCTGTCAAGCTCAAACTATGCAAATTGCTTTTTCCCCCTCCCATTCTACAGGTACAACGTCACAAATCCGGCAACCTTGGGACCGAAACCTTGCCGGTTTTTGGATTTTTCTCGAACGCATGAAGTAGAATAATGGTGGCGTGGGTCGCGAGTCATTCGGCAAGGCACGGACCAATCACACACCATTTAAGACATGGGGGGCAAAGCCAATAACTAGTCTGGCCTGCCAGTTTTTGGACATTAATTCTGGATTTGATTTTACTGAATATCAAATGGGGTTTTCTCAAAAATGTTGAGTTTTCGGACAATTCCGATTTTCAGACAGACGGATTTGAGACGTACCTGTACCTTTTTGTAAATAAAAGACAATAGCTCAAACATAATATAGATTTGCCTAGTCGCTCAATACTAACCTCAGTAAATTAGGTTTTGTATTTCAACAGATCTATGAAAGTTTTTTGTCAACCTTTATTTTTGTACGATATATATTTGAACCTTCGTTGCAGCGCGAATGGCTGGTTAATTTGACAGGTTAGAAGAAACATTTTGTAAAGTGCTTCCTTCCGCCCTCCTTTCCCCAATGTGTTTATTTTGTAGATTTTTTGGTTACTTTGGAATTCTTTAGCTCGTATGTATTTGCGGGGGAAGGAGGGGTGGGTGAAATATTATCAATTTGTTTTTTTAAAGCAAAGCTTTTAAACTTTTATGAATGTATAGCCTTTATGGGCTATTAAATTTATTTTTGACTGTAAATGGAGCTATGGACACTGCCATTAACTTTCATTTGAGTTTCATCAGTTGAAGAGGTAGAAATTCATGTAGACAAGTTCCATAGTTCTCGGGCAACTTGCGATATGCTGCCATGGGGCTAGTGCAGCGCTCAAGTGTACCAGCCAGCGTTTAGTGCAGCTTGGATCACCGCGGAGGCTGCTGGTATTGTTTTAACACCATCCCTTGCAGGGAGGTCCAGCCCACTAGGACTGGTAGGAATAGTCTCCGGCTGCATTAACACTCCAGCTGTATCGTCGTTTTGGTTTGCTCTGGTAACGAAAGGTAGGAGGGTAAATCTGGAGTCCAGGGTCTTGAGGAGGGAGTCTCGCTCTGAAGTTGGGCAAGAGCTTGTCTAGGGATTTACATTGCAACCTCAAAACTTCCTTGCCCCAATGTTGTAGTGTAATGTTGGAGCCTAGACGAATTGGTTCGGGTCTTGAGATTTGGACAGTTTAGGAAACACACATCTTTTAAAACATTTTTTTTAAAACTTACGGATCCACAAACAAGGTTTATGATGTAAATGTTCAGTGTACACAGCGATGTGTGCATGTTTGTTTTTGCCCCGATGATATTTTTGCCATGTATTAGAGTGCATAAATGATCATTGTAGTTAAGCTCCAAATATCCTCGCACTTTCTTGTGTATTATTGCTCACTTCCTTTGGGAATGTTGTAAAACAAGTGATGAAACTTGTCTTGACCTATGGTAGTACAGGTACTTTGCTGTTTCAATGAGGGTGAGTCAGTGATCAGTTCGTGTGGAGCTCATCATTGCACACCTTTAACTGTGGTCTCATCTCTATTGGAAACCAAAGCTGAGTAAGTGATCCACCCTTTTCATTAACTAATAGGCTCCCAGAACACTGGATCAATTCAAGTTTCAGGGCTTTGTTGGTTAATGTGCAAGTACCTCTTGGAGCATAAAGTTATAGAATCATCGACATTTACTGCACAAAAGGAGGCCATTCCGCCCATCGTGTCTGTGCCGGCCGAAAAAGAGCCATCCAGCTTAAACCCACTTTCCAGCTCTTGGTCTGTAGCCCTGTAGGTTACGGTACTTCAAGTGCACATCCAAGTACTTTTTAAATGTGGTTTGGGTTTCTGCCTCTACCACCCTTTTAGGGAGTGAGTTCCAGACCCCTGGATGAAAAAAGTTCTCCTCAACTTCCCTCTAATCCTTCTACCAATTACTTTAACCAAATGCTTCCTGGTTTCTGACCTCTCTGCTAAGGGAAATAGGTGCTTCCTATCCACTACATCTAGGCCCCCTCATAATTTTATGCACCCCACTCTCCTCGGCCTCCTCTGGTTGTACCTGCTTTATGGATGAGCTCAAGGATTCCCCACACGGTGAATTCACTCTCGGCCCTGGCGTTGGGTAAAGGGCTGAAAAAAATGGCCACCGCTTCCTCATAGGAGCAGAAAATCAAAGGATGCAGCACAGCATTGTACGGAACACCATTGGCAGATCCCTGGAAGCAAAAGGCAGAAAAGGGCAGTTTCAAAGCATTAAAACCATGAATTCCTGATTGTACGATGTCGAATGGTGATGGAGGCTCTTACCTTTTTGTGCCCCTCAACCTTTCCCATTAGCCCTCCGTTAACTCCACCAACCGGGCAGTCTTGAAGTGAGCCAGGCAAAGTGAGCATTGGCCTGCTACTTAACTGTGATGGGCATCATAGTTGAACCCTATGCTGTCCAACGACCCCACGCATAATTACAGTGACTGGTTCACAGGCCCACAACTCCTCGCTCCTCCGCCCTTTGAAGACAATGAGGTCAATTGTAACTCAATCGATAGAAATGACCCAGTACCACACTCTGCACTGTACTCATCCACTGAACCACTGAAAACATGTTCATGTTAACTATCCTCATTTTTTTGAATGGTAATTTAGAAATCATCAAATTGCACAAATCTTTTCACATTTGAAGCATGCAGCAGTGTCCTTGTAGATTTATTTGGAACATCACTTCCATAATTTTTTTAATTTAAATTCACTGATTTGATGTCTCTAATATTTGCTGGCCAAGTAACACATTAGTTAATTCTGTGTTTAACACCCATTTCAAGGGAAGGTACAGTGGATTAGTCCTCCTAATGTGCTGTGCCACAGCTGGGAGCGTAGGTTCATGCTCTCACTTGCTAAGTTCTGCGCCACAAAGAGGCAAGTCCCCCCATGGAGGCCTGGAGCTCCACAACAGAAGGAAGATCGGGGGCATCGGTTGCCCCAAGTGTGTTGTCACAGATCTGAGGGCAGATTGCTTGCTGATCTGAAAAAGAGAGGAATTGTACCCCTTTAATTAGAAAACTCTTTTATCATCTCAGCAATGTGATGAGTTTAAAACATTGTAGCATACTCTTCCCCTTACCACAACCTATTTTTCTGAATGAATTTCTAGTGTAGCGAATAATTTGATGTGTGACGTGTGATTGCTGCCCTTTTCTGAGCAGCATTAATATATTTTACTCCATAATCTGCTTTTAAACATCTATAAATTTTGATGCATAAACTTCGTAATATATACTTTGATAGTTGAGACTTGAGCACAAAAATTTGGACCGGCACTCCAGTGCAGTGCTGAGGGAGCGCTGCACTGTCGGTGCTGCCGTCTTTTGGATGGGACGTTAAACCGAGGCCCCGTCTGCGCTCTCGGGTGGACGTGAAACATCCAATGGAACTATTTCAAAGAAGAGCAGGGGAGTTATCCCCGGTGTCCTGGCCAATATTTATCCCTCAATCAACATCACTAAAACAGATTTACTGGTCATTATCACATTGTTGTCTGTGGGAGCTTGCTGTGAGTAAATTGGCTGCCGTGTTTTCTACCTTACAACAGTGACTACACTTCAAAAGTGCTTCATTGGCAATAAAGCGCTTTGGTGGTCGTGAAAGGTGCTATATAAATGCAAGTCCTTTTTTTCCCCCTTTGTAATCCTATTGAAGAACTATGAAAAAAAACTGCAAATGTTGAAAACCTGAAATAAACACTGCAAGGGAAAGCATAGCAGATGGACGCCCTCATTAAGGGGCGGACGTTTTGGATCTGATCAAGGATCCCATCCGAAATGTTAATCCTTCATTTTCATGAAACCATTTTGTTCCATGTGATTGCAAAGATCTTAAAAGGGAAGATTCCTGATTTCTGTGCTGATTTTTTTTGCGGTCCTCATTTGAAGCTGCTTCTCCTCTTCCCAACTGTTTGCACTAGATGATTACTGGTTTATAAGGGACGGGATGGCCGTTGACATTGGTGGTTTTTGGGTTGAATGTGGATGTTGCAGTGCTGTGTGCACAAATGTCGGGGGTTCCCAACGTTACCGTTGAGCTGCTCCATATTTCTCTTGTGCTATGTTCACACTATAGTCAACCTACATACAGGTTATAGTTGCAATGATCATCCACTGGGGGGATGGCTTATCTTTTTAATATTTAAAAAAAAATAATGATTTGTAGAATAAATGAAAGACACCATTATTAACCTGTCAGAATCAAGTCACGATTACTTAAATGGAGAAAGCAGAATTTAGGATGCCTTATTGTACAACCACACTGGACATTTTGACTTGGTACCACCATTAAGGTTACCAGCATGTAAAGAAGTTTAAAACCAGTACAAGTTCTGACAATAGAACCTTTGTAACCCAGATTGTCAGCCAAGTGTGGCTCAATTGTAACTGATGCAGGTATTAAATAGGTTTACTGTGTTTGTAAAGTGACTGTTTTTGGGTACATTGAATCAATTGGAGTTGGGGGTTGGGATTAAGTCTTGTCTTTGCAGGTGGAAGACTTAGAGCTTCACGGCAATACTGGTAGAAGCCAGTGTGCCCACTTGCTATTCTTGGTTACGCCAATAATTTGGGCTCTGTGTGTGGCATGCTGGAAATTGACAAGCGACAAGCCACAAAATCTTTCCAACAGTATGTACGGTAGTTGATGTAAACAGTCGGAAAGGTAGGTTAAATGTGGTGCTAACTTCTGAACGTATTGTGATGGCCAGTTCTCATTTTATGGAAGCCACTTGTCACTGGGTCGTTAGCTTTATCTGGCTTTCTACCATCCCTGCACCCACCTCCCCAAGAAAAGCAGTAGATCTCTTGTGTTGTGACTACCCGTGTGTCGGATTGTCTAGCAGGAGGTTGCACATGTTGAATATTGATAATGCCAATGATATAAGTAGAAATTATTAAAGCAAAGCAGAAAAAAATGTATTCCCTGACAATGTGATAGAATTATTGATGCACCTAAATCTTTGTCTAGCAGGGCTTCAGAACTGTTGAGCAACTTTTCTGAATTAAGTTCAATGCATCTCAAGTAGCAGAGAGCTGCATTCTATATTAACATATTATCTGTGGCCACTCATCAATCTGGGGAGTCCATTCAGTTGCTATGTCTCAATTAGATTAAAGAAATTCAACTGGAGAAAGTTGGCACAGTCATGACTACTGCTAGATGCCTTTAGCGGGCTTTTAGTATAACTTGGAACTTGCGGAATATACTAGTGGCAGGAATATCACTGCTGCCCCAACATTTATTATACTGTGCTTGACGGGATGTTTTATATAATGTTCAGTTGGAATTTCGAGCATCCATTAGACATTTGGGTAGATCCAACTTTAGTTGCATGGACAATCCTGATAGTTACAATTGGCCAGGTAGAACAAGGAGTTAGTAAATTCAATTCTGCACAATATTTAACATAGCACTCAAGTGGTTAAGCAACTGTTGTCCCAACCCTTGATTCCAACTCCAATAAAACAGCACAAGTATCTCGCCTCAACACTTGAAGTGTATGTAGAACATTGTATTTGATCTTGGAAGACTTTACCCCTGCTCTGAGACCAGTATTTTGGCGCGGTGCTTTGATTGCTAGAGAATTAGACTTGCCTCATTATGTCGATAGGACTACACTGTTTAGTTGCCTGAGTAAAAATGGTGTGAAGCTACTTTTTTTTTCCCTCCTCGCTAATCATCTTGTACTTACTCAGCTGTATTACCGAAAATCAAATTTGGTCAATGAATGAACAGCTGTAAAAACCCATTAAAAGGCAAAGTTGAATGAACACAGTCTTGTTTTTGTCTGTTTGAAATTCAGGTGGTGAGTTGCAAGTGAATTAATGATGGTCGTGACTGGATGTGGTCGTTGAGACCGCACTACAACATGACGATCATCATACACAGTTTTAAAATGAACTTGAATTAATTAAATTTATATTTATGCCATTATTGATTTAATATTGTAATTATAGTCTGGCTGCATTTCCATTTCGTAAAGTTAAACCACTGTGATGCATACCTAAGGAGTAATGTACACTTAAAAGTGCTGCTTAGTGCAACTGGGGCAAACTGACTGGTTTGAAGGATGACCTGCGCTCAGATCCCGGCTAAAGTGCATGTGCAGTGTTCTGATTATTTCGTTAAAACATTGCATGGTTTTTATGCTTTTAATTTGTTTTGTTTTGCTTAAAGCTGGGGCGAGAGTGAGATGTAGAGCGCCTGTCTTATAAATGCTAAGCAGAAGGAATTGAATTTGTGCGCATTTACGATTGAAAGACTTGCATTTATATAGCGCCTTTCACGACCACCAGGCGTCTCAAAGTGCTTTAAAGCCAATTAAGTACTTCTAATTGTAGTAGTCCCTGTTGTAATGTGGGAAACGCAGCAGCCAATTTGCGCACGGCAAGCTCCCACATACAGCAATGAGATAATGATCAGATCATTTTTTTTTTTAAATGTTGCTTGAGGGATAACTTTCTTTTTTCCCCCCCCCCCCCCCCCCCCCCGGCTCTTCTTTGAAATAGTACCATTACGTCCACCTGAGAGCGCAGACAGGGCTTTGGATTAACGTCTCACCTGAAAGACGGCACCTCAGACAGTGCAGCACTCCCATATCACTGGAGTGTCAGCCTAGATTTTTGTGCTCAAGTGGGACTTGAACCCACAGCCTTCTAACTCGGAGACAAGAGTGCTACCCACTGAGCCACAGCTGACACTGAATTGAACAAGAGACGATGACGCTCCCGTGTTGCCGATCTCATCTGTGTTACTGAGGGAAGGTACCGGACAAAAGTGGCGTGTTAATGCTGTAATTCAACAGTACGACCTGATGGTGGCGCCATGGAGAGATTGGGTATTATCCCTGATTTGGGGGAGGGAAGAGATGGGAGCATGGATCTAACAACATACCAGTCAGAAGCCAGTTGTAGAATTGTATTGGCAGAGGCCAGGGAAGAGTTTGCCTGCATGACGTTCCAGTGAAGAAACGATGCACAGAGTTTCCAGGAAACAACATGGAGGGAAAAGCGAACACTGCGGATGGTAATGTGAAAATAAGAGGTCCTCGATGTAAATTGTATATCACAGAACACAGAATTATAGCAATTAATGTTGCATGGTTCTTGAACTGTAATCAGTCAATAACTGGATGATTAAACTGAACACCTCATGGTGGTAAGAATACCCAAGTAGTGAGTGGGCTGGAGATGAAAGAGCAACATGTTAAGTAATTGTAACTAAGTAGTCTAGATGCAATAAATAATGGTGCCAACTTGGGGTACGATGGCACTTTTGTATTGATTATTGGGCACTACAAATGTCTTAACACATGATGATTCTATGTTGTATGCAAAGTCTTGATTGAAATCAGAATTTTCTGGATGGTCAGTAACCTGGTAGTAATAAATTGAAAGCCTTATCACTAGCTTAAATCGTTTTGGCTTCAAACTTGAACCCTGGCAGAACGGACGCATTGCTACAGGTAGTCAGTGTGTTGCACAGCAGTCATTTGATCAGTAGCTGACATTGTCAGTGATAAAAAAAAAGTCCTCATAGTATACAGCTTAGTGTGTTGTCCAGGGAAAGGCCTTATCATCTAAAGTTGACATCAGTTATAGCACCTTGGAAAAGATCTTTGATATGATGATGCCAAAGGATTATGGTAGTCATGTAATGGATTTTAGTTCTCAAAAAATTGCCTTATTCTAATTTTGTTGAATCCTAATGATCTGATAGTTACTGGAATCCATCATGGGGGACAGAGTGACTTGAGCAAATGAAATTCAACTTGGTGTATAGATTTTTTTTGGAAACCCAAGAGGCTTCCATAGCAGGGATGAGATAAACGAGAGCTGCACAAGGGACAATCAGTTGGAACCCCAATGAATGATTCTATGTACAGTGTCCCCAACTCTCAACTGTGCCACCAGATGAGACTACGGAGAAAGAGCGTCCCATCTCTAATTCTCCATCCAGAAAAACTTGCATTTCCCCTCTTACAGCAGCGTGGAGGGCTTGCATCATTAACACTGTTATGGACTCTAGTATAACCATTAGAAACTGTGGCTTAGTTCGTAGTGCCCTCGCCTCTGAGTCAGAAGATTCAAATCCCACTTGAGTACAAGAATCTAGGCTGATGCTCCAGTGCAATACTGAGGGAGCGCTTCACTGTCTGAGATGCCGTCTTTCGGATGAAATGTTAAACCGAGGCCCTGTTTACTGTCTCCAGTAGATGTAAGGCACTATTTCGAAGAGGAGCTGGGGAGTTATTTCTGGTGTCCTGACCAATATTTATCCCTCAATCAACATCTCTGGTCATTATCGCATTGCTGTTTGTGGGAGTTCACTGAGCGCAAATTGGCTGCCGCGTTTTCCACTTTACAGCCAAGGAAGTACTTTTTGTAGTGTAGTCACTGTTGTAAAGTGCTTTGGGGCATCCGGTGGTCGTGAAAGGCGCTGTATAAATGCAAGTCTTTCGAATTTTGGAATTAAGTATTTGTGTGAATTATTATGGTACAAACACGCTCCTCTAATTCTGCCCTCTTGAGCACCCCTGATTATAATCGCTCGACCATTGGTGACTGCCTTCTGTTAACTGGGCCCCAAGTCTGGAACTCCCTGCCTAAACCTCTCTGCCTCTCATTTCTCCTTTAGGTACTCCTTAAAACTTAACTCTTTGACCAAGCGTTTGGTCATCTGCCCTAATTTCTCCCTGTATGGTTCGGTGTCAAATCTTTTTTTAATACTCCTGTGAAGAACCTTGGGATGTTTTACTACGTTAAAGGCGCTATATAAATATAAGTTGTCTTCTAAATTATTAATGTTAAGGCTACGCTTATGGATGGTTATTTATAACTAAAACAGTTGTTCCTGGTTTGGAACTGCTCAACATACAATGGTTGCTTCCTCTTGCACATGTGCAAAATGCAGGAACTCGGTAGATTTGTGGGAAAATGGGGAAGCAGCTGAGAGAAAGCTCTGGCTTATACTGATCATGCTAGGGGAGGGGGGGAGGGGGGGGGAGATATCGCTATGGTGGGCACACCTCTGAAGCCCCGGATTAAGCAATGGGTGATGAGTCAGTCGGATGAGTGGTGTTGGAGTTGGATATTTGGAACACAAGGGAACTGGCATGATGCAAGCTGTCCTTTCACCATGCTGAAAATAGGTGTCCACTGTATAGCAGACAAAGAAGCACTTGGACTTGGGCGGACAGCTACTGGAAGGTATAACCTGGAAACGAGATACAAGAACATCAGAAGTAGGACATACGGACCCTCGAGCCTGCAAAGCCATTCAGTAAGATCATGGCTGAATCTTGACTTCATCTCCACTTTCCTGCCCAATCTCCACATCCCTTAATTCCCCATGAGTCCAAAAATCTTATCTCAGCCTTGAATATACTCAATGACTCAGCATCCACAGTCCTTTTTGGAGTAAAGAATTCCAACGATTCACAACCTTCTGAGTGAACAATGTCTTCCTTATCTCAGTCTTAAATAGTCGACCCCTTATCCTGAATCGATGGCCCTTAGTTCTAGACTCCAGCTAGGGGCAACTGCCTCTCACCATCCACCCTGTCAATCCCCCTTAGAATCTTGTGTGTCAATGGCTATTTATCTAATAGTCCATACCTACCATTATTGCGTTCGAGAGAGGCCAGCAACTGGTGTAACTATTTCAATGTGTTCAGGCTGTGCTCCAAAGGCCCCATGTAAAGAATAATGATAATTACAGGGAGTTTTGTTCCATTAAATTCATAAGTACTGCTAATTTACAGGTGGGAGACTGGTCTAATAATTCAATGCTCAGAACATTGAAACACAGAATAAGATACAAGCAGAAATATAAATTTTGACTAAAACTTCATGGGCTGTATACCCAGGGAATGTGGGCCACAGTTTGATACACTAGTGCTAAACCGTAGAAACCAGTGTTTAATATATATATAATTTTAATCTAACTTGACATTTGCACTAAAAGATCTTTGGAAGTAGGTTTAAAGGTTATGAAAAAGGGGTGGGTTGTACAGATTGGATTTGCAATATACCAATCTAACCCGAGTTCTGTAAGAGAACATCTAATTTTCAGGATGTGGTGAAAAGGGCTAGATTAAATTCTGCTGAATGGTTTGGGGATTTCTCAAAGCTACAGTAAACCTGTGAAAAATTGAGATCGGTTCAACAGACAGCCTCTGAAAAGCCGACTACCCTGTAGCTTATTGGTGTCCTTCCTGATAAATGCATTGAGTTTATTTTAAATAGGTTAAGAATAATCGCAGCTCAAAGCTGTATATTAGTTTCCCATCTGTTTAGTAAATTTGCCGCGAGACAAGATTGGACAGTCAGTTGGAGGGAGTTCCCTTGGCCTGTGCTAGCCTCCTCTCTCGGGCCTGGTACCAAGAGGACATTCATTTGCGGTATTTCCCCCTAACCGTCCCCTGGGTTCTGCTAAACAAATGGCTTTGTGCTTTCAATTGGTCAATAAAGGGTTAACAGCTCCATGAACAAGTGCTTTTTTGTATATTTAGGTAGTTCTTACTGGCCGAGTAAATAAAGGATACTGGCTGAAGTAAACAGCAAGTCGGAGTTGGATAAGTCACTTTATTTATCATTCTTAAAATCTAAAGACTTGGGACGAGAAAGAGAATATTCATTTCATATTTCCCCTCACACCGTGTATTCTACCAAGCAAGATAAACCAAATTTTAAAAACCACAACATTAAAAGAAATTACTTAATGCACAGCAAACTTGAAAGAAAAATTATGGAAAGTCAATTAAAACACATTTTTTGGGCTGGTGATCGGATTTCATTTCATTTTATTTAAATCCCAACTGCACCCCCCCCCCCCCCCATGAGCGGATCTAAAAATCCAGATTGGATTCCTGTTTTTGTACCATACTGTGTTAGGGCTGCACTTATACAGTGCTGGCGAGACTTGGCAGCTACAGAGTGCGTTCACAGCCAGCGGCCCCCTGCTTTACTCTGTCTGGCTGGAATGATAGCTCCTGGAACCAGGAGCGAGCCCTGTGCCTGTTTGCTTGCACACACACACAAAGGATCCACCTCAAATAGAACAGCGAGTGTTTTGAGCATGCAGGTGAGAGTGAATACTTTCTTGAAACATTTTTTTAAAATAAATCTCTACTCCAGATTGTAAAGGAGATCCACCTGTGGTAGTTAGTGTCCCTGGGGGGGGGAATTGGGATCTTGTCTCACTACAGTGAGACAGAAGTGGCATATACAGCATCATAAGATTTTATTAATGATTCCACATATTCTTTATCCAATTGCTTTTTAAAAAAAATCTAGGCATGTGGGGATACTGCGCTGTGTTACTGCATTAGTGAAAGACAGGTTGCATTCTGCCTCTTCCCCTCCCACCCCTACCCCTCCATCTCACTGCGTCCGTGATCTGAGGAGTGATGCTGTGTGATGGGAATCAGAGGGTGAATTGTCACTGCACGACACTCATTCTCTCTGTGGCCAACTAAGAGCAAGGCGGCCTTGGAGAATGGTCATACCCCCAAGGATTATGATGCAAGGGAAGGGAGTGTTTTTTTTTAATAAAAGCATAATTTTGAGCACTTAACTCTTGTAGAATTGATAAATTATTGATAAAATTGAAAATGTGACTCTTGTAAATGCCTACCCCTCTAATAAGGCAGTGTGTTTCAGAAATGTTTGCTCCCACCTTTTCCCCAACACTGAAGAAATGTGATTCCCTGAGGCACAGGATTTGAAGAATGAGGCAGGAACAAAATAATCATCTGGTGCGTCTAGCCCCCCGCATTACTCGTGCGCTGCAGTGATGCTGGTTTCAGACAGGTTGTGACACTGCGAGTTGACCACCTGAGCACTTCTTCCTATGCAGTCCGACGGCCCACAGGAGCTGCATGTGGTCTCGAACTGCTGGGTGATGGAGGCAGAAAGGGACCTAAATCCAGAGTTATACTGTTCCTTTTGTGCATTGTCATGAGGGGGAATTTTTTCACCCAGAGGGTGGTGGGGATCTGGAACTCACTGCCTGAAAGGCTGGTAGAGGTAGAGGCAGAAACCCTCAGCACATTTAAAAAGTACTCGGATATGCTCCTGAAATGCTGTAACCTGCAGGGCTACGGCCCAAGAAAATGGGATTAGGCTGGATAGCTGTCGGCCACGATGGGCCGAAATGGCCTCCTTCCGTGCTGTAAATTTCCATGAAAACCGAAACCTCTAGCGCCACAAGTGGCAGCAAAATTGCCCTCGAGTTCAGGAGGAGCTACCCAGTCAGAATAGGGAGGGGAGGGCCCAGCCTCTAAGTAGCAAGTATTATTGGAGAAATGTGCTATCTTCACCCAAATCCATGGGTGCACTTGGGAGATGACTGGATAGTGATTAACTGCAGAAACCTTAGTTACCTCTCTAGTATTGGATAAATTAACTATTGGTACTGTTAATTTGTTTTAAACACACTCTTTAAAAATAACTTTTCAGGTTCTCAATTAATACAAACTAAAACAGTTCCTTCCAACAATGTATCATCATAATTTGACTGCATTAAAAAGATTCTGTGAATAGATTTGAAGGCAAGTCGTGGGGTTTCATTGTTAACTTTCACAACTCAACTCATTTGATTTAGACGCTATCAATCATTTTCCTTCTATGCCATCGGCCCATACCCTCCCCTCCCAACTGAATTGGTTGATGTTACCTAGAGGTAGAAGTGTGTATTTTTTTGGTGGGAAAAGGGGGTTAAGTCTTGGGTTTATCCAGTTATTGATGTCCAGCATTGTAACTCTGTAACCTGAGTTTAATATAAACCTGGCACAGCTGTGATGCGCTGAATGACCTACTCCTGTGCTGTCATTTCTATGATTTTATGAAACCCATTCATCCTCCAAATGTATTCGTTTCTGCACACAACTGACAATTCCATTACTTGGGTTTACGTGCAAGAGTTTGAATTCCAAGCAAATGTCTCCTTTCATTCAATGTTCTTTTCACCCTGTTGCAATTAGTCCCTTTCTTTTAATCACAAATTGTCTTGTAGCACTTTATAACTTGGGCCACTGAACTCTGACCCACCCAACATAATTTTTTATTATATAATTGCACCATCACACTGTTTGCACAACAGTAGTTCAAGAGGATTTGTTTTCTTAACCACATTATATTCGTGTCCAATAGTCCTGGATGACAGGCCATTGGAATGAAAGTTTCATCTCTAAAATATAACTCTTTGTTGCTAAGAAAATAAACATCTCCCATGTCTTTGTGACTTGGTAAAGGGTATGCTATCTGTGGTGTTGCATCAGCTGATTTTTTTTTTACCACCAATTGCATTGTGCTGCCAATCTGGTGGCCTGGAATTTCCAACAAGACTTAATGAATTAGGAGCTCTTCAGGAGAAAATGCAGCAGAAATATTTGGGTCACTGAACTCTTGACCCGTCCAACACAATTTCTTCTATAATTGCACCATCACACTGCACAAAAGTAATTCAAGGGTGTGTTTTCTTAACCACCTTATATGACATTTATATCACATGAACATGTTTAGTAATTACCTGGGATCGATGGTTCTCAACAATATCCCACTAATTTCAATAATACTTTAAAAAAAAATCAAAACCCACAGCCTAATTCTTTGGAATCTACAGACCAATTGATATTTTTGAGATTTAAACACTTTGCAATGTGGGATTGGAAGAGAGGTGGGGGGAGAAACGTAACATGAACTGTAATAAATGAGTACATTGAATATACAAGTTTCAGCAACCATAAATGAAAATATTCTGATTTAAGTCAAGTGATGTCCATTAACAAAATAAAGCATTTATCTTTAAATGGTTTTTATTACTAAAAGTATTCTTTTTTAAAAAAAGCTCTCCTTCCTCTGTACTAAATTGTTAGCAAATCTTGGTTGCACATGCTGTCCTGTTCCAATGCTGCTGGCCATCAGAGGTGCCGCGGGAAGCTGGTTAATACACCTGTAAGTGGGTGGAGGTTGCTCCGTCTCGCCAGGCCTGAATGTAGTCCAAGATGACAGTCCGACACAGGGGGCAGGTCTTCTCTCGATTGAACCAGAGCGCGATGCATTCTTCGCAGAATATATGCTGCGGGACAGGAAGGAAAATAAAGGAATTCAGAAGAGCTCAAGGTATCACGCAGCTCTCAATTTTATTTTATTTTTCTCTCGTTAAGACATTTTACCTGACAGATGAGGAGTATAGGCTCTCTGAATTCTGTCTGGCAGATGGGGCAAATATCTCCTGCATCACTGCACTGGTGCTTGCTGGCTGCGATCCCATAGTGCTTCAACAGAACAGAGTGCTTTTGGTTAATGGTTTTGTTAGTATTTCTATGTTGTAAAAAAAATCTATTTCTATATACATAAAAAATCAATGTTTCCCTAATTTGTTTTTCCCATGCACGATCCCGTTACATTTGCTGCGTGGCATCTTTTCCAGCGGCAATAGTTGGTCAGCAGCATGGGACCTCCCGATCAATGTGCCTGTGCACATTAGCGGGGGAGCGTTTTATATTTAAAAATAGTCTGCATGCATGCCCACTCTTCTGGTCGTCAATATTTATATCAAATACTAGCATTGAAATCCCGTATGTAAACAGTTGCCTGTAATGATGCGGTTGAGTGTTCTAATCAGTAGGTGGCACAGTAGAGCACATTTTCTTTTTTTTTTAAACTCCAACTGACCACAAGTCATGCCACAGGCAATTTTCTAGTTCTATTTTTTTTGAAAGACTGGGCTGAGTAACTGATATTTGGGAAATTAAAGATTAAGAAACATTATAGAACTATATCAGACTTCCCTTGAATGAAGATCAGCAAAAGATGTGCTATGGGTTAACGTAGATACATCAATCTTAATGATTCACTTTTAGTAAACAAAATATTACAAGCAGTCCAACTGAGAGACAGGCTAAATATCCAATCAGGTTTATTTACAGTTAAATTATACAAAGCAGTCAAACTTAAACTGCAAAAAGTAATCAAACTACAGAATGCAGCTGTCATTTCTACCCATTTTGCGCAGTCATTGGATATTTAGTATCCCAGCGAACTTCTCAAAAACAGGTCTGTTGGCTTGGAATCACAAAGTGCTGACAGCCCACAGATAGGACCAAGACTGTACAGACATGCTTTTTAAAAAAAATTCGTGCCCCTGCGTCAGATTTTTAAAAAATCATAGAATCCTACAGCCCAGAAGGCGGCCTGTGCTGGCTTAGTCCCACTCCCCAGCATTTTCCCCATAAACCAGCAAATGTCCTCTTCAAGTACATGTCCAATTGTCCAAGGAAAATTACATAGAGTGGATAGAGAGAGAATGTTTCCACTTGTGGGGAAGAGCAAAACTAGAGGCCATCAATATAAGATCGTCACCAAGAAATCCAATAGGGAATTCAGAAGAAACTTCTTTACCCAGAAAGTGGTGAGAATGTGGAACTCGCTGCCACAGGGAGTGGTTGAAGCGAATACTTGCGATGCATTTAAGGGGAGGCTAGACAAGCATATGAGGGAGAAGGGAATAGAGGGCTATGCTGATAGATTTAGATGAGGAAAGATGGAAGGAGGCTCGAGTGGAGCATAAACACCGCCATGGACTGGTGGGGCCTGTTTCTGTGCCGTATATCGCATGTAATCTTTTGTGAATGGTTTCCAGAATACTATGTATGGTTTTGTAAAGTGGGGAGTAGAATCAGGTGCGGTGAGTAACCTAAGCCGATATCCTGATGAGTTACCCTGTTATCTTTAGAGGTCGGAGAAATTTGAAGATTTTTTTTTTTTAATTCCCCTGGGAGTTGTTTTGTGGTTTGCCAGTCAAAGCAGGGGTGTGTAGAATGATGTGAATTGTTAGAGGAGACAAATATGGAGGCCGGTGGGGGGGTGGGAGGGAGATGGGAGGAGAGAAAGAGTCTCCATTCTGCTTTGATTTCTGTATTTTCAAATAATGGCTGAACACTAGCTGCAATATCCTAAAGTGGCCAAGAGATGGCAGCGGGTCAACATTTTATTTGCATCTGCAGTCTCTATCGGAAAAATGACCGTTTGGAGGGGATGCGAGGGAGGGACTATTAGTTTTACTGGAGTGGAACAGTATTGTACATCCCCACCTGTTTGTGGAACAAATTCTGCAGCGCCCTCCTGAAACTGCTCCACCGACCATAAACACCAAGGAGCTGAGGATCAAAAACAAGAAGGGTTCAGAAACAATTACTGTGAAGTGCTATTTCGCCCCCACCATCCCAATTCACATTAAAAGGCTTGGATTTATATAGCACCTTTCATGACCTCCGGACATCTCAAACCGTTTTACAGCCGGTGAAGTACTTTGAGTGAAGCCACTGTTGTAATGTGGGAAACGCGGCAGACAACTTGCGCACAGCAAGCTCCCACAAACAACAATGTGATAATGACCAGATAATCTTTTTTTTCCGTTATGTTTGAGGGATAAATATTGGATGTGCTTATTTGTACTGCAAAAATGGCCACCATGCTCCACCCTTTGTCTATGATTGGTCACCTTGGAGGATAAGCCACACCCAGAAGCTTCACAGGAATGTGTAACCGGAACCGCCCATCCCAAGGTCTCACTGACTTTGCAAATTGTAGCTCGATCCACTGACTTCCTTTGAAGCAAGAGCTCAGAGCTCCCCAAAAGACAGCAAGGGCCAGCCGGAGTGCCTTACCCCAGCCGGAGTGCCTTACCCCAGCCCGTGTGCCTTACCCCAGCCGGAGTGCCTTACCCCAGCCCGTGTGCCTTACCCCCCCCGCCCCCCAATAGATGGGGCATTGTGTATGGATTAACAGGCTTATTGGGTATGAAGTGAATAGTGAGTGTCGTGACTTCTGGATATCATCCACTCCAACGATGTCCCTTGTAGGGAGTTGGAAGAACGTCATCCATCTTCCCTCTCTCCCCTTCGATTTCCCCCTACCCCCCCCAGTCTCTCTCTCTTTCTCTCTCTCTCCCTCCCAACCCCCCCACCTCTCTCTCTTCCACCCCCCTCCTGTTGCCGCCACTCTCGCACGTCCCCCCCAAGAGGGGGTGGAGGAGAGTCCGGTGGGGGGGAGGAGAGTCTGGGGGGGGGGGGGGGGGAAGGGGGAGAGGGAGGAGAGTCGTAGAGGGAGAGAAGTCGTTGGGGGGGGGGGGGGGGAAGAGTGAAGTCGTGGGGGGGGGGAAAGAAGTCATGGGGGGGGGGGAGAGAGAGAAGTCGTGGGGGGGAGGAGAGTCTGGGGGGGGGAGGAGAGTCTGGGGGGGGGGGAAGGGGGAGAGGGAGGAGAGTCGTAGAGGGAGAGAAGTCGTGGGGGGGGGGGGGAAAGAGTGAAGTCGTGGGGGGGGGGGGAAGAGAGAGAGAAGTCGTGGGGGGGGGGGGAAGAGAGAGAGAAGTCGTGGGGGGGGGGGGGAGAGAGAGAGAAGTCGTGGGGGGTGGGGAGAGAAGGGGTGGGGGGGAGAGAAGTCGTGGGGGGGGGGGGGGAGAGAGAGAGAAGTCGTGGGGGGGGGGGGAAAAGAGTGAAGTCGTGGGGGGGGGGGGGGAGAGAGAGAAGTCGTGGGGGGTGGGGAGAGAAGGGGTGGGGGGGAGAGAAGTCGTGGGGGGGGGGGGGGGAGAGAGAGGAGTCGTGGGGGGGGGGGGAGAGAGAGAGAAGTCGTGGGGGGGGGGGGAAAAGAGTGAAGTCGTGGGGGGGGGGGGAAGAGAGAGAAGTCGTGGGGGGTGGGGAGAGAAGGGGTGGGGGGTGGGGGGGAGAGAAGTCGTGGGGGGTGGGGGGGGGAGAGAAGTCGTGGGGGGTGGGGGGGGGAGAGAAGTCGTGGGGCGTGGGGGGGGGAGAGAAGTCGTGGGGGGAGGGGGGGAGAGAAGTCGTGGGGGGAGGGGGGGAGAGAAGGGGTGGGGGGGGGGGAGAAGTTGTGGGGGGAGGGGGGAGAGAAGTCGTGGGGGGAGGGGGGAGAGAAGTCGTGGGGGGAGGGGGGGAGAGAAGTCGTGGGGGGAGGGGGGGAGAGAAGTCGTGGGGGGTGGGGGAGAGAAGTCGTGGGGGGGGAGAGAAGTCGTGGGGGGAGGGGGGGAGAGAAGTCGAGGGGCGAGGGGGGGAGAGAAGTCGTGGGGGGGAGGGGGAGAGAAGTCGTGGGGGGGGGGGGAGAGAAGTCGTGGGGGGGGGGGGGAGAGAAGTCGTGGGGGGGGAGAGAAGTCGTGGGGGGAGGGGGGAGAGAAGTCGTGGGGGGAGGGGGGGAGAGAAGTCGAGGGGCGAGGGGGGGAGAGAAGTCGTGGGGGGGAGGGGGGGAGAGAAGTCGTGAGGGGGAGGGGGGGAGAGAAGTCGAGGGGGGGGAGAGAAGTCGTGGGGGGGGGGGAGAGAAGTCGTGGGGGGGAGAGAAGTCGTGGGGGGGAGAGAAGTCGGGGGGGGGGGGGGGGGAGAGAAGTCGTGAGGGGGAGGGGGGGAGAGAAGTCGAGGGGGGGGAGAGAAGTCGTGGGGGGGGGGGAGAGAAGTCGTGGGGGGGAGAGAAGTCGTGGGGGGGAGAGAAGTCGGGGGGGGGGGGGGGGGGAGAGAAGTCGTGGGGGGGGGGGAGAAGTCGAGGGGGGGAGAGAAGTCGTGAGGGGGGGGAGAAGTCGTGGGGGGGGGGGGAGAAGTCGTGGGGGGGAGGGGGGGGAGAGAAGTCGTGGGGCGAGGGGGGGAGAGAAGTCGTGGGGCGAGGGGGGGGAGAGAAGTCGTGGGGCGAGGGGGGGAGAGAAGTCGTGGGGCGAGGGGGGGAGAGAAGTCGTGGGGGGAGGGGGGGAGAGAAGTCGAGGGGGGAGAGAAGTCGTGGGGGGGAGGGGGGGAGAGAAGTCGAGGGGGGGAGAGAAGTCGTGGGGGGGAGGGGGGGAGAGAAGTCGTGGGGGGAGGGGGGGAGAGAAGTCGTGGGGGGGAGGGGGGGAGAGAAGTCGTGGGGGGAGGGGGGGAGAGAAGTCGTGGGGGGAGGGGGGGAGAGAAGTCGTGGGGGGGAGGGGGGGAGAGAAGTCGTGGGGGGAGGGGGGGAGAGAAGTCGTGGGGGGGAGGGGGGGAGAGAAGTCGTGGGGGGGAGGGGGGGAGAGAAGTCGAGGGGCGAGGGGGGGAGAGAAGTCGTGGGGGGAGGGGGGGAGAGAAGTCGAGGGGGGGAGAGAAGTCGTGGGGCGAGGGGGGGAGGGGGGGAGAGAAGTCGTGGGGGGAGGGGGGGAGAGAAGTCGAGGGGGGGAGAGAAGTCGAGGGGGGGAGGGGGGGAGGGGGGGAGAGAAGTCGAGGGGGGGAGAGAAGTCGTGGGGGGAGGGGGGGAGAGAAGTCGTGGGGGGTGAGGGGGAGGGGGGGAGAGAAGTCGTGGGGGGAGGGGGGGGGGGAGAGAAGGGGCGCAAGAGAGTCGGTCCCTCGGGTGCTGCTTCTCGACACCACGTGGGGGGAATGATTCAGGGTGGGCTTGACCGACACATGTCTGACAAAAAAAGTGCAGTACAAACAGTTACACTGAAATATTGGCCAGGACTCCACGCTTTTCAAAATAGTGCCATGGGATCTTTTACATCCACCTGAGAGAGCAGGTTTAACGTTTCATCTGAAAGACGGCATCTCTGACAGCACTGGAGTGTCAGCCTGGATTTTTTTGTGCTCAAATCTCTGGAGTGGGACTTGAACCCCCTCAACCTTTTGACTCAGAGGCGGGTATACTCCCCAACTGAGCCATATTTTAATAGGTTCTCTTGCAATAAGGTGGGGGCGGGGGGGGGGGGAGGGGACAGGGAGGGGCATCCATCAGTCACTGCCTTCTGATGTCAGCCCAGCTTAATGTTTAACAACTAGACAGGTGGCACAGTGACGGGAGACACATTTGTCAAGTTTTCCTACCTTCCAGTTAACTACTGTGAACTCGGCAAATACACTGCATTTCTGTCAGCAGAACTATCAGTGCACCATCTTAATTGCTGCACTGATGAATCACCGAATCTACACAATAGCTTCACAAGAACAAAGTGCCTTTAGCCCTTTTCTGTCAGCACTGACTGAAACATTATAATACTGACGTTCATTATTCCTTTTTCCTCACTTCTCTTCCCCACCTCCACCGGCCCTGAAAGCAACAGAGGGAATTGAGGAGCATGCCAATATAGAAACTGACAGCACAGGAGGATGCCATTCGACCCATCGTGTCTGCGTCTCATGACCCCTCATCTCCAAGGCTCCCAACCAAAGCAAATAGTTTTTTTAAGCTATTTAATTCATCTAAATTTTTTGTAATTAAAAAAAAAACCTCCAGCAAATCTCCTTAATCTGATCTACTCCAGTGGAAGTCATTCCAGTATCTGGTAAGAATTTGATTCAATGTTGTCAAGTGTACAACCGCAATGAGGTTGTGTGTTCAAATCGCACTCCAGGGACTTGAGCACATAAATCTAGGCTGATACCCCAGTGCAGTGCTGAGGGAGTGCTGCACTGTCGGAGGTACCGTCTTTCGGATGAGACGTTAAACCGAGGCCCCGTCTGCTTTCTCAAGCGGACGTAAAAGATCCCATGGCACTATTTCGAAGAACAGGGGAGTTATCCCCAGTGTCCTGGCCAATATTTATCCCGCAATCAACATAAGCAGATTATCGGGTCATTATCACATTATTGTTTGTGGGAGCTTGCTGTGCGCAAATTGGCTGCCACATTCCCACATTACAACAGCGACTACACTCCAAAAGTACTTCGTTAACTGTAAACATAGAAACATAGAAAATAGGTGCAGGAGTAGGCCATTCGGCCCTTCGAGCCTACACCACTATTCAATAAGATCATGGCTGATCATTCCCTCAGTACCCCTTTCCTGCTTTCTCTCCATACCCCTTGATCACTTAAGCCATAAGGGCCATATCTAACTCCCTCTTGAATATATCCAATGAACTGGCATCAACAACTCTCTGCAGTAGGGAATTACACAGGTTAACAACTCTCTTGAGTGAAGACGTTTCTCCTCATCAGTCCTAAATGGCTTACCCCTTATCCTTAGACTGTGTCCCCTGGTTCTGGACTTCCCCAACATCGGGAACATTCTTCCTGCATCTAACCTGTCCAGTACTGTCAGAATTTTATATGTTTCTATGAGATCCCCTCTCATCCTTCTAAAGTCCAGTGAATACAGGCCCAGTCGATCCAGTCTCTCCTCATATGTCAGTCCTGCTATCCAGGGAATCAGTCTGGTGAACCTTCACTGCACTCTCTCAATAGCAAGAAGGTCCTTCCTCAGATTAGGAGACCAAAACTGAACACAATATTCCAGGTGAGGCCTCACTAAAGCCCTATACAACTGCAGTAAGACCTCCCTGCTCCGATACTCCAATCCCCTAGCTATGAAGGCCAACATACCATTTGCCTTCTTCACTGCCTGCATGCCAACTTTCAATGACTGATGTATCATGACATCCAGGTCTCGTTGCACCTCCCCTTTTCCTAATCTGTCGCCATTCAGATAATATTCTGCCTTTGTGTTTTTACCACCAAAGTGGATAACCTCACATTTATCCACATTATACTGCATCTGCCATGCATTTGCCCACTCACCTAACCTGTCCCTGCAGCCTCTTAGCATCACAGCTCACACCACCACCCAGCTTAGTGTCATCTGCAAACTTGGAGATAGTACACTCAATTCCTTCATCTAAATCATTAATGTATATTGTAAATAGCTGGGGTCCCAGCACTGAGCCCTGCGGCACCCCTCTCGTCACTGCCTGCCATTCTGAAAAGGACCCGTTTATCCCGACTCTCTGCTTCCTGTCTGCCAACCAGTTCTCTGTCCATGTCAGTACATTACCCCCAATACCATGTGCTTTAATTTTGCATACCAATCTCTTGTGTGGGACCTTGTCAAAAGTCTTTTGAAAGTCCCAATACACCACATCCACTGGTTCTCCCTTGTCCACTACCAGTTACATCCTCAAAAAATTCTAGAAGATTTGTCAAGCATGATTTCCCTTTCTTAAATCCATGCTGACTTGGACCGATCCTGTCACTGCTTTCCAAATGTGCTGCTATTTCATCTTTAATAATTGATTCCAACATTTTCCCCACTACTGATGTCAGGCTAACCGGTCTATAATTTCCCGTTTTCTCTCTCCCTCCTTTCTTAAAAAATGGTGTTACATTAGCAACCCTCCAGTCCATAGGAACTGATCCAGAGTCGATAGACTGTTGGAAAATGATCACCAATGCATCCACTATTTTTAGGGCCACTTCCTCAAGTACTCTGAGTACTCAAGCGTTTTGAGACGTCCGGTGGTCGTGAAAGGCGTTATATAAATGCAAGTCTTTTTCTTTCTTTAATTCCCCCGGCATCACCCCTATGGTCCGCACTGCTGCACGTGACTGGGATTGACTTTACGCACAGAATGTGTCTGTAACTATCTTCCACTCTATGCATTTTGCTGGAGAAATAACCCTGCTTTTATCGAGAGACGTTGCTGTAGTTTCGGTCACGAGTTCTGTTTGCTGCAGTTCGTAGAGAGGTTGTGCAAACAGACTTTGCTATAAAATAGACTGCTGCGGGGCCTGTCCTGTTGTTGGCTAACACAGCGGTCTCAATAGACAGACTGCACAAATACAGGCCTCACGATGCATGACCAGTAATACTAGCTGATGCTAATGTTGCATTAAAACGCAAGGATTGGTTTGAATAAGTTTATTTTTACAAGCCGTGGTTAACTTATTTTTAAATAACTGATAATCTAACATTTGGGTGAATTAAGCCACCACCTTTTGAAGAAAGGTCAGAGAGTGGCAGCCTTGGTTTTATCAAGGTTGGCCAGTGAGTGAAGATGGTTTTAAAAATCTGGTCTGTGAAATCACTAAGAATGTGTTCAATTACTCAATCGTCAATGATTCCAAGGCTTCTGAGAATGTGGCATCGGTTTCAGCAGTAGGTTTACAAAAACAGGAAGCTCGGTTTGTTCTTTGAAATAACATGGATTTGGAAACTTACGGGCGGCGGGGGGGGGGGGGGGGGGGGCAGCGGGGGGTGGAGGTGGAGGTGGCATGGCAGGTCAATGTGCGAGGAACCCGGCAGGGCTATGTGATTTTTCATGGAACTTTGATTGTGCCTCAGTAGTCAGTCAGACACTCACTTGGAAGTTTGCCACCTGTGGGGTAATAGGAGAGATCACCACCCAGTGCTGGTCTCTCTCACTTATTCATAGCACCGACAGAGGACTGGGAGCAAGCTATGTCCACACTCAGGGGATGGAATTGGCCGAGGGCGACTGACACATACTATTAAAAAAATGGGGAGGTGCGGTGTTGGGTAAAATCTCAATTGTAACATTCTTTTTAGATATTGAGGGAATCAAGGGATATGGGGACAGTGCAGGCAAGTGGAGTTGAGGTGGAAGATCGGCCATGATGTTATTGAATGGCGGAGCAGGCTCGAGGGGCCGAATGGCTGACTCCTGCTCCTATTTCTTATGTTTATGTTCTTGACACACCTATAGCGTCAGGGGTGGCTGGTTAGCGATCGGGAGCAGTAACCTGACTAATTTATTCCTGCCTAACTCGGGAACGGAGGCCATTGCGATATCCCCACCATTACCCCAGCTCAGATCATTCAGCACAATTCGTGGATCAAACCCCGGGCTGCCTGGGTTCTACGATCAGTTATTTTTCTTTTAACCAACTGGACCCCTGGGGCAGGGGAGATCTAGGTTAGGCAGGATCAGGGGCTCACAAATTTAAGTTGAATAGGTCTAGATCTAGGTTAGACGTCAGGAAGTGGTTCGTTTCCCAGAGAATAGCATGGAACAAGCTGCCGTTTCATGTGGCGGATGTACTTGCGCTGAATTCCTTCAAGCGCGAACTGGATTTGTTTCTGGCTACAGCGGAGATCACCTCTTGTACAAGGTAGGTACTGCAGGGAATTCAAAGCCAGAGTGATCTCCTGGACTAGTTTTGATTGCCTAGCTGTGTCGGAGAGGAATTTCCCAGATTTTATTTTCCCAAATTGACCTGTTTTTTTTTAAATCGGGTTTTTAAATGTTTTTTTTTGCCTCTCCCAGGAGATCACATGGTTTCGGATGGGTGCAGTGTGTATGGCGTGATACACAAGGTATCGCAATTGTGTGGGACAGGCTCGATGGACCAGATGGTCTTTAGCTGTCCGTCATTGTTCGTATGTTCATCTTTCGAGAATCAGCTTGGCCTCGTTGGCAGAAGTCTCCCCTCCAAATTAGAAGGTAGTGGTTTCAAGCCCCATTCCAAGACTTTAGCACACAACCTCAGCACATACTGTGGTGCAGTACTGTCTGAATTGCTGTCTTTCGGATGAGACATTAAAACGAGGCACTGTCTTCCCTCTCAGGTGGGCCTACAAGATCCCATGGCACTATTCGAAGAGGAGCAGCGGAGTTCTCTTCGGTATCCTGGCCAATATTTATCCCTCAGCCAGCATCACAAACAGATTATCTGATCATTATCTCATTGCTGTTTGTGGGAGCTTGCTGCGTGTATTTTGGCTGCCATGTTTCCTACATTACAACAGTGACTGCACTCCAAAAGTACTTCATTAGCTGTAAAGTGCTTTGAGACATCCTGAGGGCAGTAAATTAGTATACAAGTGCATGTTCTTCCTTTTTTCATTGACATGGGTGCCGTAATTCAAACGAGATGTTAAATCAAATCACCATTGGCCTATGTTGGTACAAGTGAATGTTTAAAAACCCTAAAATATGATCTGAATAGAGGGGCCCCGGTCAACATTTCCCCCCCCCCCCCCCCACAACCAACAACAAAAAAAAACAGATGAACTTGGTATTCACCTTACTGCTGTTTGTGGAATCTTCTCACTTGGAAGTTTGGAGACATAAGGCAATATAAAGACTTGCTATATATAAATGGATGACTTTCTTTTAATATAACAGCATAAGCTAATATTTTAATATTTTTCCCTTACCTTGAGTATGAGGTAGAACAAACTGAGCAGAATACCAAGAGTCCAGATCACAACACCATCTGATTCTTTATCACCAATCAGGTACCGAGACCAAACTGGCAAGGGCATAAACGATCGGTGAAACTGGCTCACTTCTTCAATAACCATATACCACTGACCCTTTGAAGAAAAAAACAATTAGTAAAAGCCAATATTCAAATTTTTTACAAAACCCCCCTTTTTATTTTTTTCTGTTTCCCACGGCAGCTGGTAATTATTCTGCCATTCACACCTTATCGAGACTCATCTTTTGTTTCCTAACTTGTGCCATTACCGTCTCACTTTGGCCCATCGTCCTTTTTGTCTCTCAAATCTCTCCTCCCTTCCACCCTATCACAGACCTTCCCCTCCCCTCCCCCCTTTCAGTGCCCCTTGCACTTACATCAGAACATAAATAGGAGCAGGAGTAGGCCATATGGCCCCTCGAGCCTGTTCCACCATTCAATAAGATCATGGCTGATCCGATCATGGACTCAGCTCCACTTCCCTCCCCACTCTCCATAACCCCTTATTCCCTTATCGGTTAAGAAACTGTCTATTTCTGTCTTAAATTTATTCAATGTCCCGGCTTCCACAGCTCTCTAAGGCAGCGAATTCCACAGATTTACAACCCTGAAGAAATTCCTCTTCATCTGTTTTAAATGGGTGGTCCCTTATTCTAAGATTATGCCCTCTAGTTCTAGTCTCCCCCATCAGTGGAAACATCCTCTCTGCATCCACCTTGTCGAGCCCCCTCATAATCTTATACGTTTCGATAAGATCACCTCTCATTCTTCTGAATTCCAATGAGTAGAGGCCCAACCTGCTCAACCTTTCCTCATAAGTCAACCCCCTCATCTCCGGAATCAACCTAGTGAACCTTCTCTGAACTGCCTCCAAAACAAGTATATCCTTTCGTAAATATGGAAACCAGAACTGTACGCAGTATTCTAGGTGTGGCCTGTATAACTGTAGCAATTCTTAAGAATCTGTAACATTTCACACTTTTACCAGTTATGACGAAGTGTCATCGACCCGAAACATTAACTCTGTTTCTCTCTCCACAGATACTGCCTGACCCGCTGAGATTTCCAGCATTTTCTGTTTTTATTTCGGATCTGCAATATTTTGTTTTTGTATTAGAATTTCAAGACTATGCCAAGCCCTGCTGTATCCCTACACTCTCCCGCCATAACCTTTATATAGTCATCGTTCCCTTTTGTTTGATTATGCCTCCGGTGAACCGTCTGGAGGCGTTTTCTTTTTTAAAACCTTAAATATTAAATCAAATGTAATTACCCAGTACTGGGATCAGCTCTTCTAAAATAATGAAATCAATAAGGTAAAGGGTCTAAAACGTATTGCTTCCTAAAGCAGATCAAGGAAGAGCTGGCAAGACTACAACTATTTGCACTCTTATGCCAACATATTTATACACATACTCGCAGATCACGAAACCGGGTGATGGGCAGCTTTATAATGGAGCAGCACTGTCCCACACAATGCCCATTGTGTAATTCTGCCAAGATAGATCTGTAGTTAAGCTGGGCTATTCCTTCAAAAGGACAGAAATAATTAAGAGCTATAAGCAAACCAAGGTTTGAGGGAGTGCAGCGAAGGTTCACCAGACTGATTCCCGGGATGGCAGGACTGACATATGAAGAAAGACTGGATCGACTAGGCTTATATTCACTGGAATTTAGAAGAATGAGAGGGGATCTCATAGAAACATATAAAATTATGATGGGATTGGACAGGTTAGATGCAGGAAGAATGTTCCTGTTGTTGGGGAAGTCCAGAACTAGGGGTCACAGTGTAAGGATAAGGGGTAAGCCATTTAGGACCGAGATGAGGAGAAACTTTTTCACTCAGAGAATTGTGAACCTGTGGAATTCTCTACCACAGAAAGTTGTTGAGGCCAGTTCGTTAGATATATTCAAAAGGGAGTTAGATGTGGCCCTTACGGCTAAAGGGATCAAAGGGTATGGAGAGAAAGCAGGAATGGGGTACTGAGGTTGCATGATCAGCCATGATCTTATTGAATGGTGGTGCAGCCTCGAAGGGCCGAATGGCCTACTCCTGCACCTATTTTCTATGTTTGAAGTCACTCAAGTTTGACTCGTGTTTGGGTCAGGAAACTTTGCAGATTGGGAGTCTGTCCGGCAGGTTAGGCTGTTGCTCACAAGCACCCAGCATTTTAAAATGATTTTGCGTCTGTAATAAAGTGGGGCATCGACGTGCACTAATGCTTTTTGATAGATTTCTTTGTGGAGGTCTTGTAGTGTTGCTCAGAGAGAGAATGATGATGTACTGTTCTATAAGGGCAGGAGTTTTAAGTAAACACAAGGTTGAGTTTATTGGTCTGGGAATTTCAAAAACTAATGCGTGGCAGTTTCAGTTTCAGATAAAGAGCCTTCCAGCATTAAGTAACTATCTTTTTTCCCTCCTAAGTTCATTTTAAATATATAACAAAGTGCATCATCTGCACATACCACTCTTAATTCTTTAGTACTCGACCTCCTGTGGCATTGCACACGAAGATCAAGTGGAGTATTTTTATACAATTCTTCTTTTATAATCTTTATGGTTAAATTGGTTAACTCACAGCAATTTGGGAAGCAGAGTTGGTTGGTGCCTAGGAGTTTCTCTGCTGCACAGACTGAGAAGTGGAACAATGTAATACTGAGACACGACAGCACCGCTGGTGTAATTACCGCAGAAACTATCACCACTGTCCTAGCTGCCTTACACTGGATCCTAGTCTCCCAACGCCTCCAATTTAACATTCTCATCCTGGTGGATTCACCCTTTCCCCACCCATGTACCCGCCACAAACTCTCCGTTCCTCTAGCTTTTTGCACATCCCCCTGCTTCACTGCACCATTGGTGGCTGTGTCTTCAGCTGTCTCGGTCTCTGGAAATCCCTCCATCTTCCCACCTCCCTTACTCCTCCACCTATATCCGCTCAGCTTTTGGTCACCTCACCTAATTATGTCCTTTGGGCCAGCCTCCTCTTTGGTTTATTGCGACTGTCAAACGCTGTGGGATGTGCTGTGCAAATGCAGCAACAACTTGTATTTATATAGCGCCAACATAGTGAAACGTCCCAAGGTGCTTCACAGGAGTATTGAGAGATGAAATAATGTAAGTTGTTGTGGTCCCACAAACATCAACGGGATAAATGACCCATGGAACGATTTTATGGTGGAAGGATAAATGTTTACCAGGACACCAGGAGAACTCGCCTGCTCTTCGAAAAATAGACATTTTTATAAATCGCTTTGATCATCAATTATGCACTATTATATCACAGTTGAAATATTAAATGTGTTAACATGATTTCTGACCATGTTTATGGGCTACCACATTTATAGGAAAACCAGCATATGCTGGTGAAACTCTGTTGCAGTCTATTCACCAGTAAAAGACTTGCCTTTATATAGCGCCTTTCACTACCTCGGGATGTTCCAACGCACTTTATATCTAATAAAGTACTTTGGCGTGTAGTCACTGTTGTAATGTAGGAAATGCGGCAGCCAATTTGCGCACAGCAAGCTCCCACAAACCAGGGAGAACGCCCCTGCTCCTCTTTGAAATAGTGCCATGGGATCTTTTAAGTCCACCTGAGGGGACCGACAGGGCCTCGGTTTAACGTCTCATCTGAAAGATGGCATCTCCCACAGTGCAGCACTCCTTCAGCACTGCCTTCCGACAGTGCAGCACTCCTTCAGTACTGCCCTCCGACAGTGCAGCACTCTCTCAGCACTGGATTATGCACTCAAGTCTCTGGAGTGGGACTTGAACCCACAACCTTGTGACTCAGAGGCAAGAGTGCTGCCCACTGAGCCACGGCTGACAAGAAATCGAGTTGTCGGATAGTTAAGAGATCTAGAACATTCCATTATCAATCCCCTGCCACTGAGAGGCAATCACAAAAGAGCGTGCGGCAAACCAGTCCCACCCACCCCTTCCCTCAACGACTATCTGTCCCACCTGTGACAGAGTATCAGACTGTTCAGCCACCAAAGAACTCACTTCAGGAGTGGAAGCAAGTCTTCCTCGATTCCGAGGGACTGCCGATGATGATGAGTCCATGTCCCAGAACCGTCAATGGGTTTGTGTGTCAAGTCATGTTGGGTCTTTTAAAACTCCACAGGAGATTTTAAATATTTCTAAGCATATCGTTAACATTTAGTAAATGTCAGATGGGCAAGCGATTTATAAATGCTTTTTGTTTTTAAAACACACATGCTGCAGTCAGATAATACAGAGAAACAGATACAAACACACATATACATTTATTTTTGCCCCTTTACAATTACGGAGGTACCTTTCCACAGGTGCTGGCTGCCCTCCAAAACTCACGAGGCCCTGGACAATGAGTGTTGGCAAGTTATTCGACCGTGGAGTCACCTGGGATTGGTGGATAATGATCAAAAACAGGAATGTTGGCTGATTTCCCAGAACACAAATCAACTGTTAAAAAAAACCCCCGAGTTCAGCTAACTCGGGACTGAGCAGTCTGAACCTGGACCTCTCTGCTCTGCGTGGCTCAGTAGCACACTATAGGTTGTGCACTCAGCCGTATTATGGGCGCATCAAGATGTGTGGAAAGTAGCAGAGCACAATTTGGATCAACTGCTGGAAAAAAAAAAGGTCTCCTACGCTCTCATAACCGAGAACCTCCATGGAACAGGCAACCGATCCCTTTGCAAACAATAAGCGTATTAGATAATTGCAGCGCACATTCTACACACAATTCTTAGCGACACACAAAATAATCAAAGCTTTTTGCACGTCATCCCACAAAATATCGAATGCTGAAAGTAATTAACAGCTCTGTTGCAGCACATTCACCCGTGATCCGTAACCCTGTCTCAGAGGCCAAGAGCATTCTGAAAGCTACCAGTTTCAGAATGTGAAGCGTATCCCTGACAACAGTCTCCAAGCGCATTGTTTTCATTCCAATAACACAGCAGACAGGAATAATTACAGTGAGGTAAAGTAATTGTTATGTAAAATATACAAACTTATCAGCTACTTCTGATAACCAAGTTACGTTGACTTAACTAGCTTCTCCCCCTCCCATTCCTCCAATAAAATGGGTATAATTTAGAAAAATCTCTTTCAACTTTCCACATTGAATAATTGGTGTCGGCCCATCCGGACATCCCATCTTTAGGGACCCCGACTGTTTTTTTGCCCCCAATGCCCAGCTCATAGACAGCAAGGTCAAAGACTGCTGACGCATCCCGAACACAGATCACCCAACATCAAGAGCTCAGGACTGAACCGGAGAAGGGGATCTTTCCAGTACTAAAAACATCAAGGCGACCGTGTGAGGGGGTGGCCCTTGGGGTTTCTCAGTTACGCATGTGCTGTGAGTTTAAAGATAAAAGGTACAGAGGGAAATACCAGAGGTTTTTATTTTTATTTTTTAAATGGGTCCTTTTTTGAAAGTTAAATTACCTGTATATAGTTGGAGATATTTAACAACCAACTGTTCTGTAAATGACCACAGGTGGGAGGCTGCCAAGCGAGTTTGTCACTTTTGAAGGTTACGGCTACACAGTGGAACATGAGTACTAGGCTCAGCTGCAGCATGAACAATGTCAGAAATAAACTGAGAAAGTCTTTGGGAAGCATCGTCGTACTGCCAGTGTACACATTTCAGGCTCAGCATGTGTTTCAGTTCTACACCCTCAGCCATGCCATCACAATCCCAGATAGCTCCGGGTCCAACAGCTTGTATTGTGAAGTCACCGAGTTCTCTGGAGCAATACCAGAGAGCCACGGATGAAATGGCAACGTACATTCTCTTCCCACACATGGCCAGCCAGCCGAAACCTCGCCCATCCTCGGGCAGCGAACTGCAGTTTTCTTTTGATAGATCCCCCCAAATGGCCGTTATTCATGTGCGAGCCCAGACAATGCGTGCAGACAGGCTGTTCAACTGCAGGAGGCACCACAAGGAAGCACAACCCTGTCCTCACCTGATGTATACAGACACTGCATCGTCATTTTCAAGCAGCAGAGCTGGTCTCCAGTTGTCTTGGTTAACCCTTGCCACTGGATCAAGACCTAGCTCTGTCAAGCCCGTGTGGTGGCTGGTGTGCAACGGCCATCCCACGTTAAAAAAAATCCACGCACAGGCATCTTCCACCCTTCAATATGTAGTTCGGGATCTGGAATATTAGGCCCTTCATTGAAACATCTGTGAATTCATCCTTTGGTGTGGAAGCAAGTCATCCTCGTTTCAAGGGACCGCCTAGGATGATGACGACTTTCAAGCAGGTGTCTCTCTGATCAAGTGCTGGGTTAGCCAAGTGCTGAAACGCATCACCCAGAGACTTCAAGCCACCGAGAGAGCTACACCTGTAAAAATTCTGTTTGCCCTACAGGGAGTGCACACTCTCTCCCCAGGGGGACGAACCATACTTAGCTAAGTCCAGAGAGCTTAGGCACAGGTTCACAGAGCCAAGGTTTAGAACTCCCAAGTGTGTGCAAGCGTACCACCAGCTAAAGCCATACAGCCAACGAGTATTGGTCACCGTTAACTCATTGCTCTTCGTCTGTCTCGGACCAGCCTTCCGAGTGCTGTCAAACTATACATGAGCAGCATTACCTCACGGGCTCAGCAATGTCACCTGCATAGAAACATGTACAAGATCGTCTTGGCTACAAGTATTGAGGGAGTGCTGCACTGTCGGAGGTGCCATCTTTTGGATGGAGCATTAAACTGAGGCCCCGTCTGCCCAAGATGCCAAGGCACTATTTCTAAGAAGAGCGGGGGAGTTCCCCCGGTGTCCTGGCCAATATTTATCCCTCAACCAACATAACTAAAGCAGATGATCTAGTCATTATCTCGTTGCTGTTTACAGGATCTTGCTGCGCGCAGATTGGCTGCTACGTTTTCTACATTACAACAGTGACTACACCTCAAAAGCGCGTAATTGTCTGTTCAGCGCTTAAGGACATCCTGAGGTTGTGAAAAGTGCAAGTCTTTCTTTCTAGTTAATTCAAAGACATTGATGTTGATGTTTTACCCCACCGAGACTATTCGGGTTTGATACAGGATGAGTCAGTCAGTATGCTGAGCGACTTGTGTAGTTGGTTGAAGACCTGCTTTGATTGCTGAGCTTAATTAAAAGGTGGGGGTGCCTTTACAATTCTGCCTGTGGGGAAGGAGTGCGGACAGGAAGGAGACGAGAGCCAAACGTTCTCCCACCAAAAAAGGGAAGAGGCAAGGGAAAGACAATTCTACGCTAAGGTTTTTCTGTAAGCAAACATGTTCACGCATGTTGAAGATCTGTGTGCTAAGCTCGGTGTGTTCACCCAATGAGCCATGGACTGGGAAGGTTCCAGGTTCAATTCCCTGCCAATGCCAAATTAGCTGGCCTCGCACAAGGCAGCGTCAGGGTGTTACAACTGGCTTTGCCACCCCTGGATTTGAGATGGTGTAAGGGATATAGAATTGTAGCAGGCAAAGAGCAGACAGATAGGTGGTCACAACACAATGCTGAAGGTAATGAACTGAGGAAGGCAGACATTGATGCGGAGATTCAACATCGCCTCCAGTGTGCCAATGCAGCCTTTGGCCGCCTGAGGAAAAGAGTGTTCGAAGACCAAGCCCTCAAACCTTCCACCAAGCTTATAGTCTACAGGGCTGTAGTAATTCCCGCCCTCCTGTATGGATCAGAGACATGGACGACTTACAGAAGACACATCAAGTCGCTGGAGATATATCACCAATGATGTCTCCGCAAGATCCTGCAAATCCCCTGGGAGGACAGACGCACCAACATCAGTGTCCTCGTCCAGGCTAACATCCCCAGTATTGAAGCGCTGACCACACTCGATCAGCTCCGCTGGGCAGGCCACTTGGTTCGCATGCCAGACACGAGACTCCGTAAACAACTGCTATATGCGGAGCTCCTTCACGGCAAACGAGCCAAAGGTGGGCAGCGGAAACATTACAAGGACACCCTTCAAAGCCTCCCTGGTGAAGTGCGACATCACCACTGACGCCTGGGAGACCCTGGCCGAAGACCGCTCTAGGTGGAGAAAGTGCATCCGGGAGGGCGTTGAGCTCTTCGAATCTCAATGTTGCGAGCGTGAAGAGGTCAGGCACAGGCAGCGGAAGGAGCATGTGGTAAAATCAGTCACACCACCCCCGCCTCCCGACGAATGTCTGTCCCACCTTTGACAGGGTCTGTGGCTCTCATGTTGGACTGTTCAGCCACCAAAGAACTCACTTTAGGAGTGGAAGCAAGTCTTCCTCGATTCCGAGGGACTGCCTATGATGATGATTAGGAGGGTCAGAGGAATAATTGCCTATTGTATGTAACTCTTGCTTATGTAGGTATAGCACACTTATAACGCATTAAAACTGTATGGTTAACCTTACTAACACTTAACAAAACAGCCGAAGTCAGCAGTTACAATTTTGATTAGAAGTCTCTGAGGAAGAGATAAGAAAGCCAGTATTTGGGAACATTCACTTCAGGCGTTATATAGACTATGGCAGAGTGCAAATCACAGAACAAACACAATTGCATATACCACTCAGAGCTAGTCTGATTAAAAGTCGACAAATCAATGTAACTCCGCTGATAGCAATAGACCTATCGGTGATTTTGTAGGAGGGCAGCTCCTCTCCAAAACCTGTATAAATTATATTTAAAACCTCTTGTATTTTGAAGGTTCCACAATTGAACCTTCCCTTGCATTTGCTCGAAATAAAGCCGGTTGAACCCAAGGTTTCGTTTGTTTAATTCCGTGGTCGTTTTACGGAGGGCGACGGGCAAGGTGTGGGGGATGCCCCGAGGGAGAGAAGTCTTCCTTTTACCCCAACAGACGGGATTAAAAGTTGCCACTCCTGATCACTATCCAATAATCCCTGCATGCACTGGATGGTGGATAGTGGCAGGATTATCGAGTTCAGCTGTGCTGCTTCTGCAGTCAAATAGCCTGCCATCATTCACCATCAAGACTTCGACATGAATGAGGGCTACTTGGGCCAGGTGTGGGGGATGCCCAGCCCCCACGAAAACTCCATCCACTCCCCATTTCCCAGCGCTCCAGTTCTATTTATAGCCCTGACCTGCGGTGGTGGTCTCACACAGGTCGGGGCAATTACCACTATTACCTTCCGCTCAGTAGATAAGAACATAAGAATTAGGAACAGGAGTAGGCCATCTAGCCCCTCGAGCCTGCTCCGCCATTCAATAAGATCATGGCTCAGCTCCACTTACCCGCCCTCTCCCCGTAACCCTTAATTCCCTTATTGGTTAAAAATCTATCTATTTGTGACTTGAATACATTCAATGAGCTAGCCTCAACTGCTTCCTTGGGCAGAGAATTCCACAGATTCACAACCCTCTGGGAGAAGAAATTCCTTCTCAACTCGGTTTTAAATTGACTCCCCCGTATTTTGAGGTTGTGCCCCCTAGTTCTAGTCTCCCCGACCAGTGGAAACAACCTCTCTGCCTCTATCTTGTCTATCCCTTTCATTATTTTAAATGTGTCTATAAGATCCCCCCTTCTGAACCCCAACGAGTAAAGACCCAGTCTACTCAATCTATCATCATAAGGTAACCCCCTCATCTCCGGAATCAGCCTAGTGAATCGTCTCTGTACCCACTCCAAAGCTAGTATATCCTTCCTTAAGTAAGGTGACCAAAACTGCACGCAGTACTCCAGGTGCGGCCTCACCAATACCCTATACAGTTGCAGAAGGACCTCCCTGCTTTTGTACTCCATCCCGCTCGCCATGATTTTGCCTTCCTGATTACCTGCTGCACCTGCAAACTAACTTTTTGGGATTCATGCACAAGGACCCCCAGGTCCCTCTGCACTGCAGCATGTTGTAATTTCTCCCCATTCAAAAAATATTCCCTTTTACTGTTTCCCCCCCCAAGGTGGATGACCTCACACTTTCCGACATTGTATTCCATCTGCCAAACCTTAGCCCATTCGCTTAACCTATCTAAATCTCTTTGCAGCCTTTCTGTGTCCTCTACACAACCCGCTTTCCCACTGATCTTTGTGTCATCTGCAAATTTTGTTACACTACACTCTGTCCCCTCTTCCAGATCATCTATGTATATTGTAAACAGTTGTGGTCCCAGCACCGATCCCTGTGGCACACCACTAACCACCGATTTCCAACCCGAAAAGGACCCATTTATCCCGACTCTCTGCTTTCTGTTCACCAGCCAATTCTCTATCCATGCTAATACATTTCCTCTGACTCCCCGTACCCTTATCTTCTGCAGTAACCTTTTGTGTGGCACCTTATCGAATGCCTTTTGAAAATCTAAATACACCACATCCATCGGTACACCTCTATCCACCATGCTCGTTATATCCTCAAAGAATTCCAGTAAATTAGTTAAACATGATTTCCCCTTCATGATGTTTGAAAGTATTAAAAGTTCATTAGCAACAGAAAGTCAGTACTTCAATAGAGAAGTTGGTGACTTTAAAATGTGGATTTTTTTCAGACATGTTTGCTGATTCAGGGTCTAAACGATCACAAACTCAGATTGTTGACCTAATAAAGGTCTTTAAAATTATGAAATGTTTTGATAGAGTAGACAGGGGGAGAATGTTTCCACTTGTGGGGAAGAGCAAACTGGAGGCCATCAATATAAGATAGTCACCAAGAAATCCAATCGGGAATTGAGAAGAAAATTCTTTACGCAGAGAGTGGTGAGAATGTGGAACTCGCTCCCACAGGAAGTGGTTGAGGCGAATAGTATCGATGTATTTAAGGGGAAGCTAGATAAGCATATGAGGGAGTTATGCTGATATTAGGTGAGGAAAGACGGGAGGAGACTCGAGTGGAGCATAAACGGCGGCAAGGACTGGTTGGGCCGAATGGCCTGTTTCTGTGCCATATAATCCCATGTAATCCTTACCCTTGACTTGAATGACATCAGTGGTGAAGGCACCAACAGGACAAGGCACTTGAACCCCATACAGAGGAACTTCAATATGAAGTCTGCAGTTCCCACGATCCACAGCACATCCCAGAATCCAACAGGATCGACACGAGGATGCAGAAAGATTAAGCTGCAAAGGGAAAAACAGTAAACTTAACATTTCTCAAATGCTATTTGCACTGAATTTTAAAAAAGTCATAGTTCAGTTTGGTCCTGTTACAGAATTAATCAATTTAATTCTAACTGGTTCATGCTTACACAGAAAAGCTAATCATCGGATCTGAACCAATTTCACCTCTGTAATGTAAATGCCATTTAACGTGTCAGTGTAAAGTGAAGTCTTGTGACTCATTCACAGGATCTTTCATTTGCTTTTCATAGAGTTCCATTTTTTTTTTACTGAGAATTAAATATTACATTTGGCTCTCTCCAAGCATGAAGAAGCCGTTAAGAGGAAGCTTGACCAACATCCCTCAAACAGCTCACCCCATCCATTGTTGTCTGATGACACCTCTGGTGCCCTGGGACATTTTTCTACGTTATATAAATGCAAGCTGATGTAAAAGCAGATGATGAATCATTCATTGCACTGCTGGTGCAGACTGGTTGCCACATTAGCCTACACAAAAATCTATGCATAAAAGGAGATATGTCAATGTTAGCAGGCACAGGCACGACATTAACACCAGCATTATTCTATTGAAATGAAGCCAGCCGTCACATTTTGTCTGTGCGTTCAGTTCGATTGTAAACCCAGATTACATTTTTCTGCCCCCATTTCCATTAACCTCCCCCCCCGCCCCCACCAATAGCTCATTACTAATCGCCTGCCTGCAGGGGTGGAGCAGTGTGAGCCATGAAAATCCACAAATCAATGTCTCGCTTATGGTTAACCAGTACCTGTAAAAGCTGCAATTTAAGTGGCACGAGTCCACCTAAACCTCACGACGGTTCACAGCTGAGGGAGAAGCTAGGAATTGAAATCCAGGCTGCTGTCAATATTGTCCTCGCGTCAGCAACTCAGGCAGACAAGGGGTGCAAATGAAACCTGGACCGACTTAACCTCATAGTTCCCCATTCCACCCCCTCTCTATCCTGTGGGGTTAGTGCAGGAACTCCCTTTGGGCACACCACCCCCCGCCCCTCCTCCCCAACAGCATGACCAAGATCAGGAACTCAGCCCATCAAGCTCATTCCTTCACACAATTTCCTCTGTTTCTACCCAAATTTATTTAAACTCTTGAAAGGAAAATGCTGCAATGCTTCATCTTGTCCCCTCCCTTCGCCCTGACCCAAAACCCCAATTTATCTATTTAACCTTACAACCTATTCGACTTCTCTTTGCTCTCACGAGTATGACATTTCCACAATGCCTGTAGCTCGGGATCTATTGTTACCCCAGTCACAAATCATCTCTAGCCACATTTATCCTTATAACCTTCACATTCATCCCAACTAAATATTCACCTAGCTGTTTCTTAAAACAGAATTTACCAACAAAACACCAAGTGCTTTATTTTGGGAGTCGGTTACCTGTATGTGTAAAAAAATAATCTCTAGCCTCATCTGAGGCTCATTTTTTTTCTCTCTGGTAGCTTGTGTTACATATGAATTTACCTGTAGAAGAGTGACTGGGACTGGAAAGTGTCATAGAGGAGAAGGGTGGAGGCTGTTAGAAACCCAAGCAACCAGCCACACTGTAATATAGAGCGCCGCTCCTAAAACAAAAACACAAGCACAAGAGTCATTTTCAATTTGAATTTGCACAGTTCAAGGAGATTATCATGCATCGTTCTCATCATGGTAAAACTCAATCCGAAGAACAATACAACATTTCTTATACATCAGATTCCATGCTGCCCTTAACCAGCAATGTGTATTTACCACCTGGAATCCACGATGCGGGCCATTTTTGTCTGAACTACTGACTTGTCCGATTTTGTCTGGCTCAGTGTAATTACCAACTGAGTCACTAGGGCAGCCTTGGGATAAACTTGTATCGACCCTCAGTTAGACCACAGAGTATTGTATACAATTCTGGTTGTCATATTATAAAAAGGATATAGAAACACTGGAGATGGTGCAAAAATGATTTACAAGAATGATATCAGGAATGTGAGGGTATACCCATCAGGAAAGGATGAACAGGCTGGGTCTCTTTTCTCTTGAAAAGAGAAGGCTGAGGGATGACCGAATAAAATTATGAAAGATTTTGATAGAGTAGACACAGAATGTTTCCCCTTGTGGGGAAGAGCATAACTAGAGGCCACCAATATAAAATAGTCACCAAGAAATCCAATAGGGAATTCAGAAGGAACTTCTTTACCTAAATAGCGGTGAGAATGTGGAACTCGCTACCACAGGGAGTGCTTGAAGCGAATGGCATCGATGCATTTAAAGGGAGGCTCGTCAAGCATGAGGGAGAAGGGAAGAGAGGGTTATGCTGATAAGTGAGGTGAGGAAGGACAGGAGGAGACTCGAGTGGAGCATAAATGGCGGTTGAGCCGATTGGCCTGTTTCTGTGCTGTATATCCTATGCAAACTTGCGTGTGAATAATGACCACGTGTGCAAGCAGACGTTGGAAATTCATCCCAGGAAGAAAGCAATGGCTTCAGGTGCAGAGGATGGAAAACTGGCAAAATATTTTCAAATAAAAGAAACCTACCTGTAGGAAGACCTGATTTATAATTATCTTGTTTGCATAAAGGAAAGTTACGCACAGTCCAACACCGACTGCAATACCTAACAGAACAAAAAACAGTTGTGATTGATTGGAGTGGAATCTGTTCATAAAAAAACAACTCTTTACTTAAACCGGGGGGTGGTGGAGGATATTCATCTGAACTGTGATATAACCTAAACACGCTAAAAGGGAGATGTCAAGATACTTGCGCATCTCAGTTGTTCCTAATTACCGTGTTTTATCGGTTATAACGGATGAGAGGTTAAACCGAGGCCCTGTCTGTCCTCTTGGGTGGATGTAAACGATACTATTTTGAGGGTCAATTCTCCCCGGTGTCCTGGCCAATATTTATCCCTCAATCAACGTCAATAAAAAAAATGTATCTGGTTATTAGCACATTGCTGTTTATGGGAGCTTGCTGTGTGCAAATTGGCTGCTGCATTTCGTACATTACCTCTCCATTATTACAGACGCATGGACACCATCTTTTCTGGATTTTGTCTTAATCAAAGGTTGAGGTCCTGTATCAAGCACAATAGTGTTTCCCAATAAAATTGGTACATAATCCTAAATTTTGAGTATCTACTTGGCGTCTTCCATCCCTTGTGTTCAATAGACTACACTTCAAAAAGTACTTCATTGGCTGTAAAACGCCTTGGCCGTCCTGAGGTTGTGAAAGGTGCTATAGAAATGCAAGTCTTTCTTGAACTGTAGGCTAAAAGGTAGCCTTTGTGCAAAAACGTCTGCTTCCAGGCTGCCAATAACCAACAGTTTACATACGGACATAAGAAATAGGAGAAGGAGTAGGCCATTCGGCCCCTCGAGCCTGCTCCGCCATTCAATAAGATCATGGCTGATCTGATCTTGGGCTCAGCTCCACTTCCCTGCCCGCTCTCCATAACCCTTCACTCCCTTATCGTTCTAAAATCTGTCTATCTCCACCTTAAATATACTCAATGACCCAGCCTCCACAGCTCTCTGGGGCAGAGAATTCCAAAGATTCATGACCACGAGAAGAAATTCCTCCTTATCTCTGTTCTAAATGGGTGACCCATCGTTTGAAACTATTGAACACAAGGGATGGAAGACACCAAACAGATACTCAAAATTTAGGATTAAGTACCAATTGTATTAGGAAACACTATTGTGCTTGATACAGGACCTCAACCTTTGATTAAGGCAAAATCCAGAAAAGATGGTGTCCGCGCGTCTATAATAATGGAGAGGTCAGATTATAATTGTCCAGATACAGCAGGAAGTCCTGGCCAAGCGAGTGTGTTTTTTATCCTACAAAGATTTCAATTTCAAGTAGAGCTGTCCAAATCTCAAACTCTTCATCGCAGCAGGGTCACGGTGGGGAAGGTTAGGGGAAAGGAAAATCAAGTAGGGCTTCTGCTTCTAATGGACCTCCCTGCAAGCTTGAATAGTTCCCTGCACAATTGAATAGCCAACACACGCCATCAAGGCTTGTACATGAAGATTAGCCTCTTGGGTGAGGTGCAGCATAACAGCCGGTACCCTGAGAAACCTTAGTCCAGCAAAGGAGACTGCGTTTCGGGAGGAGAGAATTGACGAGCTGCCGGGCAGGGTGGGGGGGGGGGGGGCGGTGGAGGGGTTTAAAAAAAAAAAGACCCCAGAAGAGGCGAGGGTCCAGGGGCAGCACGGGCCAGCCCACACTGCGATGTGTGCGCGCACTAGGTCCGTGCAGCAGAGCTGGTCTCCAGTCAACCTGGTTAACCCTTGCCACTGGACCAAGACCATGACCTCGCTCTGTCGAGCCCGTGTGGTGGCTGGTGTGCAACGGCCACCACACATTAAAAAAATCCACGCACAGGCATCTTCCACCCTTCAACATGTAGTTCGGGACCTGGAATATTAGGTCCTTCATTAATCATTGAAACCCTGTGAACTCATCCCTTTTTAGCGTGGAAGCAAGTCATCCTCGAGGGACCGTCTCAGAAGATTCCTGAAGGGCACTTGCACACTTCCATGAATTCACCTGGCCCAAATGTGGATATTTAACTATAGATTGAATGACCATCCATTATTAAATCAAGTCTGCTGCTTCGATAAGGCAACCAATCATTTCAATTTCCTGTCACTTAAATTGTAACTCATTACGGCCAGTTGGCACAATCCCAACGCTGTAAAATGAGGGAACTCCTCGTGTCCAAGTCAGCATTAACAAATTCTTGGTGAACACAATCCGTCCGTCACCTCTCCCTGCATCGCAACATTTCCTGTCTCCGCTGCTAAAGCTTTTCTCTTTTCTTCCCGAGTTCTGAAGACACTGCCCTGCACACTTTTCCTCCTCCCTGCATCTGCGCCGAGTTGAAAGCTTGATTTCTCTCATCGTAATCTCTTTGTTGACCTGTACTGCGGGCTTTGGCCTTGGTTTCTAAGCTTTTGAAAAGGTTGCTTAATGAGTGACCAGAAGTGCAGGTTACATCTGGCTAGCTTTTATTTTAACTGGCTGCAGATCACAGAATAAAATGTAACTTTTTTTTAGGTGCTTTTGTGTTTACATAGCCAGGTCCAGAAGTGGAATAGGTTCACGAGAGACTGATGCATGCTATAAGCAGTTGTGTTGTTGGGTTTATCTTTTAAATTAGATTTACCCCCAAATATTCTTTTGCCTCCTCCCTACACCAGACTGTTTTCTGCTCCATATCATCCCACTGGGGCAGAAAGATTCTGGAATTCTGCAAACTGTTTCCTGAAGCTGGTTTATATTTTGGAATCTGGACATAACAGTCTGTTAATAAAATGATGTGCGTAATTGTAAACGGAAATCTGTGGCTGGGTACGTTTCAGAAATTCTGCTCTATCAAAATGTTTTAAGTTTACAGAAAATCTTTTGCTGACATTCCAACAAACAGATTCATCTGGGTTGAAGAACCACTCATTTCAGCAATCAGCTGAATTCACTGCCATTCCAAACAATTAAAATCAGCCTCTTTGAAAGAGCTCTTATGATGGTGCAGGGGATAGAAATGTTGAACAGCCATGCAGATCACAAGGTCAATCTGTAGGGGGGAAATCAGCCTGGGGTTCTGCCTCTCATCTCTGTCCAATGACCTCTGCTTGAAAGAGAGAGGATCTTGCCTCTCTTCTGTCTAATGATTCCTGCTGGAAAGAGACAGGGGTTCTGCAGCTATTGACTCCTTGCTAGAAAGTGAACGACTGTGGATGTTGGCGTGGGACAGAATCACACTGCCTAGACTTGTACATAAAGCACAGCCACTTGCCAAGTTACCAGAAAGTGCCCGGCACCTGTGGAACCATACCCTAGCAACAAAGAGGAAAATGGGTAAAAAGGAGCAAACAACATTGTCATTCAGAATATATCTCTTCGAGAGTGAATCTTAATGGATCCAGTGACACCTGTTGCTACTCCACACGCAGACAGTATTCACACTTTAGTGGATTGGTAGCTTTCTACTTAATACTGTAACACAAATGTTTAAGCACCTGTGGTCCTGCTTCAAACGGGGCAGGGCACTGAGAGCTGGTGGCTTTTGAAGGTAGAAGTAGCACCATTTAAATTCAGGGGAAAAAAAACATACAGCGTGCAGCAATTTTAAAAGTAGCCCATTCCAAAAGGAATTGCAAGCTCAGGGACTGGTTGGACATCTCCGAAGCATATGCGGCAAAGTTTTACATCGTTTTGGGACTGCCCTCTACCCCTCTCAGTTTTCTCTCCTATTCTCCGGAGGGCACCAGCTCCCGCTGACCTGCAGTTCCGCAGGTGCTGACTACACTCTTGTATCGCGCCCAAGTCTGTATTCTTCAGGTATGAGGCAAGACAGCGAGTGTTGGGGGGGGGGGGGGGGGAACTATTTAACCATGGGTCATCACAGCCAAACAGAACCTTGTACTTTCTAGAAAAAATTAGTTTGTCAGCCAGTGGCTCAGTGGGTAACACACTCGCCTCCGAGTCAGAAGGTTGTGGGTTCAAGTGCCACTCCAACGACTTGAGCACAAAAAATCCAGGATGACACTCCAGTGCAGTGCTGAGGGAGTGCTGCACTGTCGGAGATGCCGTCTTTCAGATGAGACTAAGGTTAAACTGAAAGATCCCATGGCACTATTTTGAAGAAGAGCAGGAGAGTTATCCCCAATATCTTGACCAATATTTATCCCTCAATCTACATGTAAAATAGATTATCTGGTCATTATCTAGTTACTGTCTGTGTGATCATGCTGTGCGCAAATTGACTGCCGCGTTTTCTACATTACACTTCAACAAAAAAAGTACTTAATTGGCTGTAAAGCGTTTTGGGACGTCCAGTGGTCATGAAGGGTGCTATATAAATGCAAGTCTTTCTTTTCTGTGAGCAAGTATCACTTCTAGTGATCGGGATGGGAACAAGGGGCAACTTATCCCTTTCCTAGACAGGGGCGTGGAAACAAATTGGAGCACCCCTACCGGTTCCCCAGGTGAATAGCTCACTCAGCACAGCATGGGACTGGAACCTGGGAAACTTTGTGGTATGTGCGGCTCAGTGCCACACCGAGAAGTGCCTTTACCAACCCAAGTATCATCTGAGGACAGTGCGAAAGAAGTGTGTTACAAACTGCTTTCACCTCATTTTTAAAGCTTTAAAAAAAAAGATACCGGCCGCGAAATCCCTCCGGGGATCCGGTCGCCTGGTCTTCCACCACAGGAGACCAGGGAACGACATCGGAAACTCAGGATTGCTGAATAAAAGGTTTCAATACGCTCTTCAATTCTTAAAAAAAAACAACCCACAAGTTAAACCGTGCTTCTGAAACGTTTCTCATACCTAGCACGTGCTGGAAAACCAGTTTGGCACAAATGATAACAATGTACGGAAGACTCTTCTGAAGCCACAGAAAGATGTACCGAAGTTCCGAGATTGAGCTGCTGGGTTCCCGGTCATCTAGTTCAGACCTTTCTCCAGCAGGGCCTTCCGCCCTGGCGTGAGAATGCGAGTGCGAGTGCGAGTGCGAGTGCGAATGTGAAGAGTTCGTGTGCTGGGCACCCGCCCCAAGTCTGCTGCTCTGATCGTCAGATGCGTCCATCTGGATTTGAACGTCCCCTGCTTTGGTAGGACACGGCGCGCTCTCTGGAGTCCCCACAAATAAAGCAGGATGTGAAGCCGCACTTTCCCCCATAGTTCCATTGAGTGGCTGCATGTGGAGCTGGCCAACACCTGTATGCATGGTGACAAATTCCTTCTGCATTTCAGATCCTCCTCCTGCCAGGTTGTTCAGGGTCCCTTGTCTATGCAGTGCTCCAGAGCTTTGGCTTGAATGTCTCCTATAAAAATTTTAAAAACCAAACAGTGCATTAATTCCAGCACTGGAACTCACTTTACAATTTATCACAGAAGATCGACTTTGGATAAGCTGTCCCCTTTCATCTCCTTAGATTGCTGCCAAGAGGACAGGTGCATAGCCTCTTCCAAGGCTGCTAACTGGCTCTAGGAGGCACCAGAGACACCCGAGGCACAGCTTGTCCTGATTATGGTCACAAACAGAAGAACAGGAATCCAATTTGCATCTGTCCACACTACTTGATACTGGTCATTATATGTTGCACACGAACTTTGTAAAAATTATACAAACTTAACTTTATCGTGCCTTGCTGGGAGTCTGTGTCCCAATGACAATTAGCTCCCACAAAAGAATCTGGGCTCTAGTTGCGAGGTGCAAGATCATAAATCCATTTGTGGAATCCTCTTTTTATAAAACCATGATCACATTCTTTTGGAACACATCATCTTGATATTGTCAACCTTGGCTCAGTGGGCAGCACTCTCATCTGACTCAGAATGGGTTTAAGACCCTCTCCAGATCACAAAAGCTAGGCTGACACTTCAGTGCGGCGGTGCTGTCATTTGGAGGAGACATTAACCCAAAACTCTTATTTTCCTGTCTAGCTGGGCAGCACAATATCCCGAGTTCTGCCAAATGTTCTTTGCTCAACCAATAACAGGATTATCTGGTCATCTATCTCATTTGCTGTTTGTGGGAGCTTGCTGTGCGTGAATTGGCTGCCACGTTGCAACAGCGAAAATACACTTCACAAAAAAAAAAGTACTTCATTGGCTGTAACGCGCTTTGGGACGTCCCGAGGACTTGATATAAATGCGAGTTCTTTCTCTGCGTGTAACTTAGGGGAGGAGGGAGGATATCACAGCTTGCAATAGTATAAAATGTTCTCCAAAGGAAAGGCCCGAGTTAACCCAATGTAAACAAACAAGATAAGACAAGGCCAGACATGACCTGCAACCCAAAGTGAACAACAACTAATGCAAAGTCCGGGGACAAGTCCCCGCCCCCGATTTCCCCGGGGGATTATATATTTTATCAGGGTTTCTCGGCCGGTTACCTGTCATTGTGAGGCCGGTGTTTCATGCTGGAAAGGCTCCAGCTCCTCGCTCACCGCCTCCCTCCCGCCGCCATTTCCCCGGCCCCTGTCACAAACCGGGTCACAGGTCACGGGCCACACTCACTCTCTTCAAACTGTACACAAAAAAAAATAAACTACACGGAATAAAAAAAAATGCGTCTTTATTTTGTGAGAACAAGATTGCCTCCCCCCCCCCTCCCTTTCCCTCTGTTTTAAAAATTATTTTAACCCACAAAAAAAACGAGATGACGCAATGACGTTCGACGTCGCTTGGTTGCTATGGCAGCGGGGTTAACAAGGAGTTGTGGACAGGTAAAAGGTTGGCCTTTCATCACCAGGATTTTACTACTAAATGGGCACACATTGTTAATGTGACTTCTGTAGTTTGCCTGCCTAGTTTTTAATTCATTTTTTGGCTGTTCTGTTCCAGTGTCAGCTTGGCTCAGACTGGAGGTTCAAGGCTCACTTTATACTCTAGGCCGAGGGACTTAAAACCTGCCTCTTTGACCAAGATTTTGGTCGTCTGCCCTCATATCTCCTTATGTGGCTCAGTGTCAAATTTTGTTTGATTACACTGCTGTGAAGCGCCTTAGGATGTTTTCCTATGTTAAAGGCGCTATATAAAGGCAAGTTGTTGTGGGTTCCAGTCCCACTCAAGAGACGAGAGCCCCCTCCCCCAAAAAAAAAATCCAGGCTGACACTTCTAAAGCGGTGTTGAGGGAGCGCCGCACTGTCAGAGGTGCCGTCTTTCGGACGAGACGTTAAACCGAGACCCCGCCTGCCCTCTCGGGTGGATGTAAAAGATCCCTTGGCACTATTTCAGAGAAGAGCAGGGGAGTTCTCCCCGGTGTCCCGGCCAATATTTATTCCTCAATCAGCACCAGTAAAACAGATGAACTGGTCATTATCACGTTACTATTTGTGGGAGCTTGCTGTGCGCAAATTGGCTGCCGCGTTTCCCATATTGCAACAGTGACTTCAAAATGTACTTCATTGGCTGTAAAGCGCTTTGAGACGTCCGGTGGTTGTGAAAGGTGCTATCTAAATGCAAGATTTTCTTGTTGCATTTCCAGTATTTTCTCCTTAGCAGTATAAACTTTTTCTTAAGTTCTTTCGGTATAAGAAAGCAACGTTTTGCTACATTGCTGTACTGCCTAAAAAAACACATCTTTTCTTAAAATGTATTTTTATTTTTTTTCTATTTTCTCTTCTTCTCCCCCCCATAGGCGTTGACTTCTTGTTGGGCTTTGATTCCATGGGCACTGCCCAAACACCGTTTTTGTATAAAACCTATCTCTTTGACCAAGCTTTTGGTCACCTACCCTAATTTCTCCTTATGTGGCTCGGTGTCAATTTTCTTTTGTCTTATAACACTCCTGTGAAGCACCTTGGGACGTTTTACTATGTTAAAGGCGCTATATAAATGCAAGTTGTTATTGTAAGCCGACACAGTGCATGTCAATGATATATCCAGCTACGTGGGGGAGGGAGGAAATCGGGGTCAATCCAGTCCCCCCCCCCCCCACCCCCCGCCCCATGGTGTGTCTGTACCTGCGTTCCAGCAGAAGTTGCTGGATAGCAACAGCATTGTTTTTTCCATTCCTAAAGCAAGACTGCAAAAGCCAATTGTAGTATCAATGTACTGCCATCTCAGCATAATTCAATTAACTCAGCTCAGACCAGAGATTAAACCTGAGACTTTCCTGGTTTTTAATGACTCAGCAACGCTCTGGATAGAGAAAATTTAAACTGACACAGTAGTCATTGCAAAGGCTTCCATTTAAGATGTTTTTGTTTCTATTAGATGCAGGAAGAATGTTCAAACCAGGGGTCACAGTCTAAGGATAAGGGGTAAGCCATTTAGGACTGAGATGAGGAAAAACTTCTTCGCCCAGAGAGTTGTGAACCTGTGGAATTCTCTACCACAGAAAGTTGTTGAAGCCAATTCACTAAATATATTCAAAAAGGAGTTAGATATAGTCTTTACTACTAGGGGGATCTAGGGGTATGGCGAGAAAGCAGGAATGGGGTACTGAAGTTGCATGTTCAGCCATGAACTCATTGAATGGCGGTGCAGGCTCGAAGGGCCGAATGGCCTACTCCTGCACCTATTTTCTATGTTTCTATGCCAACAGTCAAATTATGTTAAATTTAGAACATATTTAACAAGTGACCAGATTAGCTCACTCTGAGGATGAAGCCCATGATCTGATTGGTCTGTATTTTAAAATTCTCATCCTTGTTTTCGAATCCCTCCATGGCCTCACCCCTCCCTATCTCTGTAACCTCCTCCAGCCCTATAACCCTTCAAGATATCTGTGCTCCTCCACTTCTGGCCACTTGCGCATCCCTGATGTTCATCGCTCCACCATTGGCAGCCGTGCCTTCCGCTGCCGAGGTCCCATTCTCTGGAATTCCTTCCCTAAACCTCTACCTCACTCTCCTCCTTTAAGACACTCCTTAAAATCTACCTCTCACCTGTTCTACTATCTCCTTATGTAGCTCGGTGTTAAATTTTGTTTGATGACGCTCCTGTGAAGCGCCTTGGGACGTTTTACTGCATTAAAGGCCCGATATAAATGCAAGTTGTTGTACGATTGAGCCACTCACTCGATTAACCGATTGCGTTAATGAAGGAGTTCGTTACTGTGCAAAATGCTCGTGTGAGTATCGGGCAAGGGCAAATTCAGGGTTGGCTGTGATATTTCTGCAGCCAAAAAGCCTGTTGACACTTACTGTCAAGCCTCACACATGCATAATGGCCATTTAATTGAGGTGCTATACAACTATGTACCCAAGCCAAGGATTTAAAAATAAATTGTTTTGCAGAAATAAAATTGTTTTAAGTCACTTTTCATCATTTCTGTATTATTTATACAGACAATCTTTGTTTCCAAGGTGGCAGTTATTCTGAGAGTCTACTATATAACATTTCATTAAACTAAACTAACTTGACAGTGGGTTACTGTTGATATTGCAGCTGACAGTAGGACCTCAAACATTATTGATGGCAGATGCATACCTCAAGAAGCCCTGAATATCATCAGAGGGCTAGCTACCATGAATTACCATCCCTTCAAGTTGGATTGGCTGGACTCCAGTCTCCAGGAGACATTATTCCCCGGGAAACCATGGCACAAGGTGAGCACATGACTGGATTTGATAGTTCTAGTATTGACTATTCCAACACACTCATGGCTGGCCTCCCACGTTCTACCCTACGTAAACTTGAGGCCATCCAAAACTCTGCTTCCCGTGTCCTAACCCACACCGAGTCCCGCTCACCCATCACCCCTGTGCTCGCTGACCTACGTTGGCTCCCGGTTAAGTAACACCTCGATTTTAAAATTCTCATCCTTGTTTTCAAATCCCTCCATGGCCTCGCCCCTCCCTATCTCTGTAATCTCCTCCAGTCCCACAACCCCACGAGATGTCTGCGCTCCTCTAATTCTGCCCTATTGAGCATCCCTGATTATAATCGCTCAATCATTGATCATGTGTCAACCGTCTGGGCCCCAAGCTCTGGAACTCCCTCCCTAAAACTCTCCGCCTCTCTACTTCTCTTTCCTCTTTTAAGATGCTCCTTAAAACCTACCACTTTTCTGCCCTTATTTCTCTTTACGAGGCTCAGTGTCAAATTCTTTTTTTTTTTGTCTTGTAACAGTCCCGTGAAGTGCCTTGAGACGTTTTACTACTTTAAAGGTGCTATATAAATACAAGTTGTTGTTGGATTTAGTCTTTCAGAAATCTGTAAAGTGGGACAGGAACACTCAATCATCGGGAGAAATTTCTTGGGTCTATGCCTGGCTGCACTGGGTCCCCGGGCACAGCAAATACCGGAAAGCCCTGCCAATTGGAACCCCTGCACATAAAGGAATCTAATTTAAATAGAGGGAAATTGTGTGGGCTCCTTTACAGCTGTGCTCTCTGACCAACTTTCTGATAATTTGCCAGGTCCAGGAATATCTCCCCTCATGTATTGATTGTCTATTTAAAAGTTTTGAAAGCATCCATCACAAACTCCAAAATGTCAACCAATAAAGAGAATGAAAAACAGTCATTTCTGGCTGTTTCTTTCTGACCTGCAGCCAGAAGTTTACAGCATTTTCCAGTCCGAAAACTTTTCTCAACAGACAGCCCTCAGGCTGTATTTACTTTCATGGATTAGACTCTGCGGCCTTAAAGAGACATAAGAACATAAGAATTAGGAACAGGAGTAGGCCATCTAGCCCCTCAAGCCTGCTCCGCCATTCAAAAAGATCATGGCTGATCTGGCCGTGGACTCAGCTCCACTTACCCACCCGCTCCCCATACCCCTTAATTCACTTATTGGTTAAAAATTTATCTATCTGTGATTTGAATACATTCAATGAGCTAGCCTCAACTGCTTCCCTGGGCAGAGAATTCCACAGATTCATAACCCTCTGGGAGAAGAAAGTCCTTCTCAAATCGGTTTTAAATTGGCTCCCCCGTATTTTGAGGCTGTGCCCACTAGTTCTAGTCTCCCCGACCAGTGGAAACAACCTCTCTGCCTCTATCTTGTCTATCCCTTTCATTATTTTAAATGTTTCTATAAGATCACCCCTCATCCTTCTGAACTCCAACGAGTATAAAGACCCAGTCTACTCAATCTATCATAATAAGGTAACCCCCTCATCTCCGAAATCAGCCGAGTGAATCGTCTCTGTACCCCCTCCAAGCTAGTATATCCTTCCTTAAGTAAGGTGACCAAAACTGCACGCAGTACTCCAGGTGCAGCCTCACCAATTCCCTGTACAGTTGCAGCAGGATCTCCAGGTCATGTTTAAGCATAGCTCCACCTCAGCAGCAGAGTAATATTAGAAAGAAAGAACAACTTGCATTTATATAGCACCTTTCACGACCACCGGACATCTCAAAGCACTTTACAGCCAATAGAAGTACTTTTGAAGTGTAGTCACTGTTAGAATGTGGGAAACATGGCAGCTAATTTGCACATAGCAAGCTCCCACAAACAGCAATGTGATAATGATCAGATAATCTGTTTTTTGTTATATTGATTGAGGGATAAATATTGGCCTAGACACCAGGGATAACTCACCTGCTCTTCTTCGATAAAGTGCCATGGGATCTTTTATGTCGACCTGAGAGAGCAGACGGGGCCTCGGTTTCATGTCTCATCCGAAAGTCGGCACCTCTGACAGTGCAGCGCTCCCTCAGTACTGTGCTGGAGTGTCAGCCTAGATTTTTGTGCTCAAGTCCCTTGAGTGAGACTTGAACCCACAACCTTCTGACTCAGAGGCAAGTGTGCTACCCACTGTGTCATGTATCTCACATTACTGTATATAACTGTATCTTACCATGCTATACATGGCTGTAACTGGATATGACCTGTAACAATAAGCATACCTTACCACCAGGGGTGCACTTGCAGGAGACACTCCATACCTGTCCCACTGTGGTATATAAAGGGAGGTCTCAGGCAAGTGTACCACTGGAGAGCTGGAATTAAAGGTGCAGGTCCTGAGTGACCTTGACTTCAGCATGTGTCTCGTGTAAGTCAGTACATTAGAGTCAGGACTTAACACAATGAGCCACAGTTGACACTAATTAATTAAATACATTATGTACTGCAGGGTATAGCACTCCTATAAAACAGTATGTCATCCGACTTCCCATGAGCAAAGTCACAGGAGAACTGCCAGTGCATACTATTTCTAATCTTGAGTTTGAAGCTTTACCCAAAAAACATTATTCTTTGTAAGTGTTTGTGTAAATACCCGCTTGGAAATTCTGTGGCGGTTCGCCCAATCTCCTGCTGTAACTTTGGTGGCAGTTTGACAGAAACGTTGGCGAAACCATGCAACCATCTGTTTGCACCATTTCTTCAGGGTTTCTGTCGATGTTATGGTGGGAGAGCAGGGGCTCTCCGTGTAGCTAATAGAGGTGTTCAAAATTACGCGGGGTCTTGATAAAGTAAATAAGGAGAAATAGTTTCCACTGGCGTGATGGTCGGTATCTAGAGGACACAGATTTATGATCTTTGGCAAAAGAACCAGAGGGGGGGATGAGGAGAAATTCTTTTGCGCAGTGTGTTATGATCTGGAATACACTGCCTGAAAGGGTGATGGAAGTAGATTCAGTAACAACTTTCAAAAGGGAATTGGATATATGCTTGAAAAGGAAACATTTTCAGGGCTATGGGGAAAGAGCAGGGAAGTGGGACTAATTGAATAGCTCTTTCATAGAGCCAGCACAGGCATGATGGGCCTTCTCCTGTGCTGTATGATACTGTACAGAAATCCAGCTTGTGTCACTACCTTTTTCCGTCACTAGAGGTACCATTGGTTCTTCTCCAATGTAATTTGAGCACTGTCATCAGTGACTATCTGTCACTGTCGTTCGGAAGGTAAGTACGATTGAGGGAGGCCATTCAGTACACCCTAACTTATCCGTCTCGGGAGGAAAAATCATTTTGTTCCTCCTTCACATCACACAATTGGATCTTGAATAAGTCGAGGATTTTTGTCTCCACTATCATATCCATGTGTCCACTTTTTGAATGAGGAAGTTCTTCCTGACATCAGTCCTGAATGGGCATTTCACCAGTTTTAGCTCACGCCCCTTGTTCTGTTGTCAACAAGGTGGATGTAAAAGATCCTGTGGCACGTTTTCAAATAAGTGCAGAGAATTCTTCCAGTCTTCTGGCCAATATTCATTCCTCAAGGAACCCTTGATTAACTGGTGATTCACTCCATTGCTATTTTTGGAGATCTTACTGTGAGCAAATTAGCTGCCATGATTGTCTATGTAACGACAGTGACTACACTTCAAAAAAATAATAATTGGCTGTGAAGCACTTGGGACATCCTGAGGGTGTGAAAGGTACGATGTAAATGAAAGTCTTTCTTCTAACAATTTGGACTTTAAAGTAGCAAAACACCCCAGGGGGAGAACAGACACTGAGGGGAGGCTACCAAAGGTGTGCTCAAAGAGATCGATCGTCAGGAGGCTTTTGAAGGTGGGATAAGATATGGATGCGTTTATTTGTACTGTAAAAATGGTCGCCCCTTGTCTCTGATTGGTCCCCTTTGAGGATAAGCCACACCCTGGTTTCTCCGGAATGTGTAACTGGAACCGCCTAGCCCAAGTTCTCACTGACTTCGTAAATTGTAACTCGATCCACTTTGACTTCCAGAAGCCACAGAGGATAGGTCTCCCCAGAAGCCACCAAGTGCCAGCCAAAGTCCCTTACCCTAGCACAAGTGCATCCCTCCCCCCAGACAAAGTCCCTTGCCTCCCCCATCCTAAGTCCCTTACCTCAGTGCAAGTGCATGAGCTTACCGACCCCCCCCCAGCCACCCCGCCCCGCCATAGATGGGGCTTTGTGTGCGGATTGTTAACAGGTTTATTGGGTATGAAGTGTCAATGTTGTGACTCCTGGATTTCATCCACTTCAGCGATGTCGGGTGTGGGTGTAAAGGGGGTTGGAAGAACATGATTTGTCTTCCCTGAGTTCCCTCACTTCCCCCCACCCCATCTCTCTCTCTCTCTCTCTCTCTCTCTCTCTCTCTCCCCCCCCCCAAACAGGCTCTCACCCCCCCCCCACCAAAACAGGCTCTCTCTCTCCCCCTCAAACAGGATCTTCCCCCCCCTCCCCCAAACAGGCTCTCTCCCCCCACCCTCCCCCAAATTGACTCTCTCTCTCCCCCTCAGCCAGGCTCTCTCTCTCTCTTCCCCCGCCAAACAGGCTCTCTCTTTCCCCCCTCCCCCCAAACAGGCTCTCTTTCCCTCCTCCGTCCCCCCCCTCGCACCGGTCTCCCCCCAGCTCAAGGCTTAGCGGGGAGCTCGGGGCTCGGGGTCCTGCGGCCGGCCCGGCAGGGAGCTCAGCTGCCTCTCTGCCTGCCTGCCCGACCGCCTGAAGATCAGCAGGCTCGGTCCGTCGGCAGGCTCTCGGAAGATCAGCAGCACACGTGGTCGGACTGATTCCGGTTCGGGGCTGCACTTCCAGTTCCGGCACTTCCGGTTCGGGCGGGAATATCGGGGGTGGGGACTCTGTTATATATGCATGCCTACAATGTTATGATATACTGTAACACTGAATGTACCTTCACCCTGTACACACCTTACCTGTACACTAGAGGGTGCTGCTGCTGGAGACCTAAGGGTCATCTGCACACTGCAGGTAACCCAGTATAAAAGGGAGCTCACCTCTTGGTGTCCTCACTCTAGGAGCTGCAGTAAAGGACTACAGTCTTCACAGTTTAAGTACCATACTCCCGCCTCGTGGAGTCATTAACAGAGTGCCTACATACACAATAGACTCGACCGGATGGGAGGATCAGGGGTGGGGACTGGACCGGGCGGAAGGACCGGGGGCGGGGACTGGACCGGGCGGGAGGATCGGGGGCGGGGACTGGACCGGGCTGGAGGATCGGGGGCGGGGACTGGACCGGGCGGGAGGATCGGGGGCGGGGACTGGACCGGGCGGGAGGATCGGGGGCGGGGACTGGACCGGGCGGGAGGATCGGGGGAGGGGACTGGACCGGGCGGGAGGATCGGGGGCGGGGACTGGACCGGGCGGGAGGATCGGGGGCGGGGACTGGACCGGGCGGGAGGATCGGGGGCGGGGACTGGACCGGGCGGGAGGATCGGGGGAGGGGACTGGACCGGGCGGGAGGATCGGGGGCGGGGACTGGACCGGGCGGGAGGATCGGGGGCGGGGACTGGACCGGGCGGGAGGATCGGGGGCGGGGACTGGACCGGGCGGGAGGATCGGGGGCGGGGACTGGACCGGGCGGGAGGATCGGGGGAGGGGACTGGACCGGGCGGGAGGATCGTGGGCGGGGACTGGACCGGGCGGGAGGATCGGGGGCGGGGACTGGACCGGGCGGGAGGATCGGGGGCGGGGACTGGACCGGGCGGGAGGATCGGGGGCGGGGACTGGACCGGGCGGGAGGATCGTGGGCGGGGACTGGACCGGGCGGGAGGATCGGGGGCGGGGACTGGACCGGGCGGGAGGATCGGGGGCGGGGACTCGACAGAAAAAGCACAGTACAAATAGTCACTTCAAAAAGATATAGCAAGATGGAAAGCTTTAGGACTGATGCAAGTTTTGGAATGTTTATTACATTAAAGGCGCCCTATAAGTTTCACATTAACGAGCAGTCCAGTCTTTCATTATAATTCAGTTATCTAACACAGTTTGTCTTCCAACTTATGGCTCCTGGAATCGCTTAAATATCAAGATAATTGTAGAATAAATGGATACTTAGCAGTGATTACAAGGCAAGTTTATAATTGTCATCTGGGCAGAGATTAGATTACCTTTAAATCCACTTTCTGCGGGTCTATTATAACGTGCAAGGTTTTCATTTTATCTGAGTGTTTCATTCAGTTTTGGTTCCGATTCCTCTGTAACAGTAATTAGCCTTCTAAAAAAAAAACAAATGAGACGGTCTGGAAATAATTTGGAGAAGACAAAACCTAAGAGCCTGAAAAAAATAGGGAAAAAAACTTTAATTTTTGACAAATAATCTTTTTCTTTCTTACCTTTCTGCTTATTTTCTATCCTCTCCTCCTCTCCTCCTTTCCTCTCCTCCTGTATAGTTGATTTCCGGCTGGTTATGGTGATGAGCGCTCACCATCATCATCATCATAGGCGGTTCCTCGAACGAGGATGACTTGCTTCCACAGTTCACAGGTGTTTCAATGAAGGACCCGATGTCCCAGTCCTGAACTCCAGTTGAAGGGGTGGAAGATGCCTGTGCGTGGATTTTTTTAACGTGTGGTGACCGTTGCACATCAGCCACCACACAGGCTTGACAAAGCTTGGCCTTTATCCAGTGGCAAGGGTTAACCAGGATGACTGGAGACCGGCTCTGCTGCACGGACTTAGAGCCCACACATATCGCAGTGTGGGCTGGCCTGTGCTGCCCCTGGGCCCTCGGCTCTTCTGGGCCCCGTACCCTCATTCGCCGCACCACCGCCACGATCTCTCGCCGCTTCTCCGCCACAATCTCTCGCCGCTCCTCCGCCACGATCTGTCGCCGCTCCTCCGCAACGATCTCTCGCCACTCCTCCGCCACAAAACACTCACCGCACCTTCGCCACGATCTCCTCACGCTCACCAACACCGTACCTGATTGGCCATTCATCAAGTGTGAGCTCAGATCGTGAGTGTTGGTTGGAGGGTGGACATTGCATCCAAGCCCAGCCTTGCACTGAATGTACTGAATTGATGTCCACACATGCCCATATCCAGCAAGGGCCACTTGATTAGAAGCAGGAAACATGACCAGTTTTCAGTAGCAGCCCTACCATTGCCCGGTTGAGGTACGCTAACTCAGGTTCAATCCCTGGTCTCTGCTGAGTTAGCTGATATCAGCTTTGAGTTTCTCTGTCGGGAGCACGCAGAAGCCAAGTACAAACAGCGGAAGGAGAGTACGACAAACCAAGCACTCCACCCACCCCGTCCCTCCAACCACCGTCTGCCCCACCTGTGACAGAGTCTGTAGATTCCGCATTGGAACCATAGAACTCATATTATTGTGGAAGCAAGTCATCCTCGACTCTGGGGGACTGTCTGAGAAGAAGAAAGTATAAGCTGGGGTGGGGCTATGGGTGGTACAATTAGCCTCAAAGATGCTGGGTTAGAGAGGGGAAATTAGCCAAGGTTCCAGCTCCTCATTACTCTCCAGCAAACCATGCTAAAAATGAGCATGCGGGATGAGGACAGGATGAGGCTCAACTGATCCCTCACCACAGTCAAATAGTCCATCAACACTCACTGTCACGTCTCATACATAAAGAAAACCACTTGGATGAGGTACCCAATGGCAACCGTGTTTGTGCAACCATACCCCAGCAAAGAGTCAGTGCCACACCAGGTAGTGTATTTACCTACCAAGCCATTGAATATATATAAGGACTTAAGAACATAAGAAATAGGAGCAGGAGTAGGCCATTTGGCCCCTCGAGCCTGTTCCGCCATTCAATACAATCATGGCTGATCTGATCTTGGCCTCAACTCCACTTCCCTGCCGGCTTTCCCTAACCCTTGACTACCTTATCGTTCAAAAATCTGTCTATCGCCACCTTAAATATATTCAATGACCCAGCCTCCACAGCTCTCTGGGGCAGAGAATTCCAAAGATTCACAACCCTCTGGGGAAAGAAATTCCTCATCATTTCTGTTTTAAATGGGCGACCCCTTATTCTGAAACTATGCCCCCTAGTTCAAGATTTCCCCACGAGGGGAAACATCCTCTCAGCATCTACTCTGTCCAGCCCCCTCAGAATCTTATGTGTTTCAATAAGATCATCTCTCATTCTTCTAAACTCCAATGAGTATCGGCCCAACCTGCTCAACCTTTTTTCATAAGACAACCCCTTCATCTCAGGAATCAGGGATGTTGGTACCACGTGTCTTAATCATTATTGCCATCAGAATTGTTCTGTCCTGACTGTTGGAGTGCTTCTGTTAAGGTGATGCAGAATGATTTAGAAGTGTCAAACACTGACCGGGCCCTTGCTCCCCTAACTTCAGTGCCATGCCTGGCACTCAGTTAAATTGTAGCATCATTTTAATCGTGGATCTCCCATAGCATTGCTCATGCTAATGGTGTGTCATTGGATAATGACAGGAGTGGTATAGCATGTAATGTATTGCTCTGTTGCTAAGGAATTTAATTGTTTCTAAGTAAACACAGGGGTCAACCAGAATTTGATTGTTTGGTGAGTGAATTGGGCAGATTGGGAAATGCTTGCAAATTTCATGTTGCAGGTCAGAAGAAACCAACATCAAGTGACTGGTTTTCTTCCTCTCTTTTTAAAGATTGTTTTGCATCTTTAACAAAACGTGATGTCTGGCGTATGACATCTTGTGCGATGAACAAAATGCACATATAATAATATAGATTCTGCTCTGTCACACATCAAAGCCGTTAGATTTCTCATCGCATGATATTCGCTCAGCTTCCTCACCTTGCAAAAGACAGCATTTCCTACAAATCGGTGTTTAAAGAAAAATATTGGTAAACATCAAAAGAACTGGAGGGGGAAAAATAGTAATTGATTTTAAAGCTGGTGCTGCTGAGTAAAGGTGGTTTCATGGTTCATATCGTTGTGCTTTGTGTTTTACAACTCAGGTATATGAGAAATTATCGTCTGCTCTTGCTCATGAGGTTGAGGGTGAGTTGAAGAATCCCGAACAAAGACAGATCATTTTCCAACTTCTGGGGGTTCCTTTTGTACAAAAGCACTTCAGCAACTATCCGGATGAGCCCAGCTTACTGGTGAGTACGGGATAGAAATAAATACTTACCGGTAATCGCCCAAGGAATGTTTCATTTTTATATTTCTACATCATCATCATAGGCAGTCCCTCGAAATCGAGTAAGACTTGCTTCCACTCTAAAAGTGAGTTCTTAAGTGACTGAACAGTCCAATAAAGGAATTACAGTCTCTATCACAGGTGGGACAGACAGTCGTTGAAGAAAAGGGTGGGTGGGACTGATTTGCCACACGCTCCTTCCGCTGCCTGCGCTTATTTTCTGCATGCTCTCGGCGACGAGACTAGAGATGCTCAGCGCCCTCCCGGATGTTCTTCCTCCACTTAGGGCGGTCTTTGGCCAGGGACTCCCAGGTGTCAGTGGGGATGTTGCATTTTATCAAGGAGGCTTTGAGGGCGAAACGTTTCCTCTGCCCACCTTTGGCTCGCTTGCCGTGTAGGAGTTCCGAGTAGAGCGCTTGCTTTGGGAGTCTTGTGTCAGGCACGTGAACAATGTGGCCCGCCCAACGGAGCTGGTCGAGTGTGGTCAGTGCTTCGATGCTGGGGATGTTGGCCTGATCGAGCACGCTAACGTTGGTGCGTCTGTCCTCCCAGGGGATTTGCAGGATCTTGCGGAGACATCGTTGGTGTACATGTAGTGATACCCGCCCTCTTGTATGGCTCAGAGACGTGGACCATATGGAGTAGACACCTCAAATCGCTGGAGAAATACCACCAATGATGTCTCCGCAAGAACCTGCAAGAAAGTTCTACAACTTGAACTCCAGTGGGTTGTTCACAGGATGTTTAAAAGTATGTTGTTTGATAAGGACCAGAATTTTATAGTGTTTAGTGAATCTCCCATGGCGTTGCTCCCAGTTTTTGTTTTTATTTATTCGTTCACGGGATGTGGGCGTCGCTGGCAAGGCCAGCATTTATTGCCCATCCCTAACTGCCCCTTGAGAAGGTGGTGGTGAATGTCTTCTTGAACCGCTGCAGTCCGTGTGGTGAAGGTGCTCCCACGGTGCTGACTTTGTCGTGGCAGTTTGATGCAACAGAGTGTCTCGCTGGGCCATTTCAGAGGGCAGTTAAGAGTCAACCACATTGCTGTGGGTCTGGAGTCACATATGGACCAGACCGGGTAAGGGCGGCAGGTTTCCTTCCCTGAAGGACATTAGTGAACCAGATGAGTTTTGACGACAAACCGGTAGTTACTTATACTAGATTTTTAATTCCAGATTTATTTAATTAACTGAATTTAAAGTGGGATTTGAAGTCATGTCTCCCACTTATTAGTCCAGACCTTTGGATTACTAGTCCAGTAACATAACCACTATGCTACCGTACCCTAATCAAAGGAACAGCATCAGATGCTAAGACTGTTAAAAAAGCATACGGGATCCTATGCTTTATAAATAGAGGTATAGAGTACTAAAGTACTGAAGTTATGCTTCATTGTAAGTCATTGGTTAGGCTTCAGCTGGAGTATTGCGTCCAATTCGGGACACCATACTTTAGAAAGGAGATTTACGAGAATGATACTAGGGTTGAGGGACCTGAGATATGTGGAGAGGTTGGAGAAGCTGGGATACTGCTCCTTAGAGCAGAGGAAATTAAGGGGAGATTTAATAGAGGTGTTCAAAATTATGAAGGGTTTTGATAGAGTAAATAGGGAGAAACTTTCCCCTGGCAGAAGGGTCGGTAACCAGAGGGCACAGATTTAAGATAATTGGCAAAAGAACCAGAAGGGAGATGAGAATTTTTTTACGCAGCGAGTTATTATGATCTATAATGCACTGCCTGAAAGGGAATTGGATCCTACTTGAATAGAAAAAAAGGGTTGATTCATGATCAGAGGAGTTGCGAATGGAGTGAACATTGGTATTGTTGTATATAGCCGAACTCCACGAGGCTGAGTACTGTGAGCTAAACTTAGTGTGATTTTAGTCTTCTTTATTACAACTCCAGAGTGCCTAAACAACATGACAGCCAACCTTTTATACTGGCCCTGCACTTGTGTGCAAGTGACCATTGGGACTCCAACAGTCGCGCCCTCTGGTGGCAAGTATTACACAGTTACATGCATAACAGGTATCATAAACAAACACCGCAATCTTGACTTTATTACAGAGGGGAGGTCAGTAATGAAGTGGGTGAAGATGGTTAGGCCAAGGACACTTCCCGGAGAACTCCTGCAATGATGTCCTGGGACTGCGATGGCTGGCCTCTGGCTACTGCAACCATCTTCCTTTGTTGCGCTGAAAATGCTTGCAATTCATTGTCTCTTGCCCTCACGTGCTGAGCTCCACCATGGTTGAGGAGCTTCCTCCTCCTGTTCGTTGCCCGGTTGTCCACCGCCATTCTTGATTGAAGTGGTGGGGCTGCAGAGCTTTGCTGTGATCCATTGGTTGTGAGATCACTTAGCTCTTTTTGGTGGTTTCAGAAAGATAGAACTTGAATTTCACAGCACCTTTCCTGTCATTAAGGCTTCACAGCTAATGAGGTACTTTTGAAATGTAGTCATTTGTAATATAACCAAATGCAGCAGCCAATTTGCACACAGCAAACAGCAATGATAAATGACCAGGTAGTTTGTTTTAGTGATGATGGTTGAGGGATATCTGATGCTCAGGATACTAGAACTCCCCTGTTGTTCAAATAGTACCATGAGAGGGCAGATTATGGGTCAGCCTAGATCATGGAGTGCAACTTGAACACATGACCTCCTTGAGCCAGAGGCAAGAGTGCTACCACTGACCCAAGGCAGACACTTATTAGCTCGTAGGTAGCCCTGTGTAGTAACTTCACTAGGTTGATACATTATTCTAAGGCATGCCTCGTGCTGCTCCTGGCACACTCTTCTACACTCCCCACCGAATCAGGATTGGTCTCCTGGCTTGATGGTGATAGAAGACTCAACAAAGTGCTGGGCCATGAGGCTACAGATTGTGGTGGTATATAATTCTGCTGTTGTTGATGGCCTACAGCACCTCATGGATGTCTAGTTTTGGGCCGCTACACCTGTCTTTAGTCTGTCCCACTTAGCACAGTGGTAGTGCCACATTACACGATAGAGGGTGTTGTCACTGTGGAGAAGAGATTTTGTCTTCACAAGGGCTGTGCAGTGGGCGTGAACATCAGTACTATTAAGCACAGACGTGTCTGTGACAAGTATACTGTTGAGGGCGGAGGTCAAATAGATTACTTCCTTGTGTTGGTTCCTTCACTAGCTGATGTCATCATCATAGGCAGTCCCTCGAAATCGAGGAAGACTTGATTCCACTCTAAAAGTGAGTTCTTAGGTGACTGAACAGTCCAATACGGGAATTAAAGTCTCCGTCACAGATGGGACAGACAGTGGTTGGAGGAAAGGGTGGGTGGGGAGTCTGGTTTGCCACACGCTCCTTCCGCTGCCTGCGCTTGTTTTTTGCATGCTCTCAGCGACGAGACTTGAAGTGCTCAGCGCCCTCCCGGATGCTCTTCCTCCACTTAGGTCTTTGGCCAGGGATTCCCAGGTGTCGGTGGGGACGTTGCAATTTATCAAGGAAGCTTTGAGGGTGTCCTTGAAACGTTTCCTCTGCCCACCTGGGGCTCGCTTGCCATGTAGGAGTTCCGGGTAAAGCGCTTGCTTTGGGAGTCTTGTGTCAGGCATGTGAACAATGTGGATCACCCAACAGAGCTGGTTGAGTGTGATCAGTGCTTCGATGCTGGGGATGTTGGCCTGATCCAGAACACTAACGTTGATGTAGACCCAGTTTGATAGCTATATCCTTCAGGATTTGGCCAGTATGGTAATCTGTGCTGAGTTATCTGATAGTGGTTAGGATGCTATAATTGGTTTTGGCATCCCTTAACCTGAGGGAGAAAGTCAGCCAGGCTTTCTGCTTGGCTCCTGCTGGCAAACATGTGCATCTGGATATTAGGTAGGACAGGACCAAACCTGGCTGTGATTTCCTCCATGGTAAGATCGCTTATCAGCACTCACCATCCAAACTCAGGCTGGAAGAAGCCACTTGGGCAAGGTATCAGAGGGGATGCCAGTGTCACAGCAAGATGCATTGCCTAAAGGAGAGTTTCACTCCCTGTAAAGTACCAGCCCCTGGTGTGCATTGTATTGATGCAACACTGGAGTGTAGTAAAACTGTAAATTTGTTTATACTTTAATTATATTTTTTATCAGTTTCCAGAACACACTTAATAATAGACTGTGGATTGGCTTTTTTGGTGATGTCATGAAGTGCCCTGAAATTGCCAGAAAAGAACATAATTTTTATTTTACAGTTAACATACAGTATTAACATTTTTTAAATGAATGAATACGTATGTGAGGACCCAATAACATTTCAAAAAGGAAAAAAAGAAGTTGAAGTGGTTGGCTTGGTAGAAGAATAATCCAATATTTCATTACGAGTGGTATAAAGAGCAATTAACAAAGGATACTTCAGTGATCACCTCATCATAATTGCTGCTGTTATCATACTGTAAAACTCACATGCCTTAAAATTATGTTTTTTGAAAATTAACGCACAAATGCTTTATGAAATTATTTTGTTAGTTTAATGGAGCGCTAATATAAATGGGTTCATGACTCTGTTAAAATAGCAAAGAAATTTCATACATATGCATTAAGTGTTCAAAAACTAATATTCAAAAGGACCTCATTTTTAATTTCATGTGTCTTCTTGAAGCCAGCTCCCTTCCTCTAGTGTCAGTCGCATTGATTGTTTTAACTAAAAGCTCAAAAAATATATATAAGATGTTAACATTCAGAATTCTTTATAACTTATGGACTGCAAACAGTAATGTTTCTACTCTCTGTCTCTGTGTGTTGCTCTCAAACAGCACCCACCCAACATGACAGCTAGCCGGCATGAGCGTCTGCTGCATAATACACAAGTGTGGCTACAAGGTGTGGTGATGAAGGCTGCTGAACAGTGTGGCTGTCAAAGAAGACCAGGTGAGATTGTGGATTCAAACCTCCCACAATAAAGAAAGAAAGAAAGACTTGCATTTCTCTAGTGCCTTTCAAGACCACCGGATGTTTCAAAGCACTTTACAGCCAATGAAGTACTTTTGGAGTGTAGTCACTGTTGTAATGTAGGAAACGTGGCAGCCAACTTGCGCACAGGCAAGCTCTCACGAACAGCAATGTGATAATGACCAGATAATCTGTTTTTTGTTATGTTGATTGAGGGATAAATATTGGCCAGGACACCATGGATAACTCCCCTGCTCTTCTTCGAAATGGTGTCATGGGATCTTTTACATCCACCCGAGAGAGCAGACGTGGCCTCGGTTTAATGTCTCATCCGAAAGACGGTACCTCTTGAGCCCACAACCTTCTGATTCAGAGGTGAGTGTGCTATTCACGGAGCCAAAGCTGACACCATACTGGTATTACTGTAGTTAATTCTGTCATTAGAATTACCACAGTCTTTGCCAACCCTGCTGCAGCCATAGACATAAGGTTCTGCATCACTGTGCACGAAGCGGTAGGATGTAGGGTTCTCTAACTAAAAGCTCATAAGCTCTCCGTTATTGTAGAGACGCTAAAGCGTTTGCTCTCTCAGGTGGGCATAAAAGAAACTATGGCACTATTCGAAGAAGAGCAAGGGGAGTTCTCCCCATTGTCCTGGCCAATATTTATCTCTCAACCAACATCACTAAAACAGATTATCTGGTCATTATCTCATTGCTGTTTGTGGGACCTTGCTCTGCGCAAATTGGATGCCGCGTTTCCTACATTACAACAGTAACTACACTTCATAAGAACATAAGAAATAGGAGCAGGAGAAGGCCTTTCGAGCCTGCTCCACAATTCAATAAGTTCATGGCTGATCTTCTACCTCAACTTCACCTTCTGCCACTATCCCCATATTCCTTGATTCCCTTATCCAAAAATCTATCGATCACTGTCTTGAACATACTCAACGACCAAGCATCCGCAAAATTCAAAAGTACTCAATGGGCTGTAAAGCGCTTTGGGATGCCCCGAGGCCGTGAAAGGCACAATATAAATAAATATGTCTTTATTTCGTTCAATGTCTCAACGGATGTGTTTGCTATCTCAGATGTGCAGCCCTATGGAGGCATTGAGTGGAAACCACGCATTTTCCCACAGGAAATTCTAAGCAACTACCCTGGATCTTTCTCATGGTTCTCCTAGCAGCCGCTTGTAGAGTCTCATTGACAGAGCAACTGTTTTTCTTTTCATTCTCTACATGTGCAATCTCATAGTCTTGTACTTATTGCAGCCTTGGGACTCTCGCCTTCAAATCAAAAAGGCAGGAAGTTGAAGCCCCACTCCAAGACCTGAGCACATAATCTTGGCTGATATTCCAGCTCGATACTGAAGGAGTGCTGCACTCCCCTAGACCTCTAGACTTGACTATTCCAACGCACTCCTGGCTGGCCTCCCACATTCTACCCTACGTAAACTAGAGATGATCCAAAGCTCGGCTGCTCCGTGTCCTAACTCGCACCAAGTTCCGCTCACCCATCACCCCTGTGCTCGTTGACCTACATTGGCTTCTGGTTAAGCATCGCCTCGATTTCAAAATTCTCCTCCTTATTTTCAATTCCCTTCATGGCCTCGCCCCTCCCGATCTCTGTAATCTCCTCCATAGAATCATAAAATCATAGAAATTTACAGCACGGAAAGAGGCCATTTCGGCCCATCGTGTCAGTGCCGGCCAACCAAGAGCGGTCCAGCCTAATCCCACTTTCCAGCTCTTGGTCCGTAGCCATGTAGATTACGGCACTTTAAGTGCACATCCAAGTATTTTTAAAATGTGGTGATGGTTTCTGCCTCTACCACCCTTTCAGGCAGTGAATTCCAGATCCCCTCTGGTTGAAGAAATTTCCCCTCATATTTCCTCTAAACCTCCCCCCAATTACTTTAAATCTATGCCCCCTGGTTGTTGCCCCCTCTGTCAAGGGAAACGGGTCCTTCCTATCCACTCGATCCAGGACCCTCATAATTTTATACAGCTCAATCAGGTCACCCCTCAGCCTCCTCTGTTCCAAAGAAAACAGACCCAGAATCTCCAATCTTTCCTCATAGCCAAAATTCGCTAGTTCAGGCAACATTTTTGTAAATCTCCTCTGTACCCTTTCCAGTGCAATCACATCTTTCCTGTAATGTGGTGACCAGAACTGCGCACAGTACTCCAGCTGTGGCTTAGTTTTATACAGTTCAAGCATAAACCCCCTGCTCTTGTATTCCATGCCTCGACTAATAAAAGGCAAGTATTTCGTATGCCTTCTTAACCACCTTGTCTACCTGGCCTGCTACCTTCAGGGATCTGTGGACCTGCACTCCAAGGTCCCTTTGTTCCTCTACACTTTTCAGTGTCGTACCATTTAATGTGTATTCCCTTTCCTTGTTAGATCTCCCCAAATGTATTACCTCACATTTATCTGGATTGAATTCCATTTGCCACTGTTCTGCTCATATTGATATCTTCCTGCAGTCCACAATTTTCTTCTTCATTATCAATCACACAGCCTCTTCTAATGTCATTTGCAAACTTCTCAATCATACCCTCAACATTCAAGTCCAAGTCATTGATACATACCACAAGAAGTAAGGGACCCAGCACTGAGCCCTGGGGAACTCCACTGGATACATCCTTCCAGTCACAAAAATACCCATCAACCTTTACCCTTTGCTTCCTGCGTCTGAGCCAATTTTGGATCCAACTTGCAACTCCAGCCCCACAACCCCTGAGATGTCTGCGCTCCTCTAATTTTGCCCTCCTGAGCATCCCTGATTGTAATCGCTCAACCATTGGTGGCGGTGCCTTCTGTTGCCTGGGCCCCAAGCTCTGGAACTCCCTGTCTAAACTTCTCCGACTCTCTACCTCTCTTTCCCCCTTCAAGACGTTCCATAAAACCTACCTCTTTGACCAAGCTTTTGGTCACCTGCACTAATTTCTACATATGCGGCTCGGTGTCAAATTTTTATCGCATAATACTCCTGTGAAGCGCCTTGGGACGTTTCACTATGTTAAAGGCGCTATATAAATACACGTTGTTGTTGCACTGTCGAAGGTGCCATCTTTTGGATGAGCCATTAAACCTAGGTCCTAACTGCTCTCTCAGGTGTTTGTAATAGATCCCATGGCATTATTCTAAGACGTTATCCCCAGCGTCCTGGCCAATATTTATACCTCAACCAACATCACTAAAACAATTTAATAGGTCATTTATCTCATTGCTGTTTGTGGGACCTTGCTGTGCAAAGGCAAATAAAAAGAAACAGTTTGTTATAGGAAAGCATGACTGCTTGCCTCAAGTCTTATATAATGATTAATAATTATATAATTATTCCATCAAATTTTAAAACTATTATTCATATTGTTGCTAACCCTTTGACGTCATCAAAAAAAAGACAGTCTCTTCAGTGAACTGCTGTCGCAATTTGATGATGTACATGTAAAATAAAGATTCGAAAATCAGCTGTATTTCATTTTATTGTGGCTGTAATTAACATTTCAGTGCTGGATACGAGAGAAAACGTTGATTAAGACACTGGGCTGGGATGTTGAGATTGTGTTAAAATTCATTTTTCAATTGTTGCCATTATCAATACTGGTTTTATGAATGCTGACTTTTATTACCCATTAATGCAAGTTCCTTCAGCCAGGTGGATCACATAATTTCACTAATCGATGTACTAATTTGTAACAAACATGCAGCATAAATTTAGATCCAGAACTGAAACTTTAGATCAAAGCTATAATTGCCAAACACATTTGGATATTCTGTCTTTTGTTGTAGCGACTTGCGTTTAGCTAAATCTTTTTTCAACCTCTCTCTTCGATCATAAAAGAATCCTGGTGCAAGTTAACACATCTTTCCAAAAGGAAAGTTGATTTTATTTCAGTTGTGGGGATTGAACCACATTGTTTCAAGTCAGATACCAGGGGACAAGTTGATTGGCACCTCATCCTCCACCTTAAACATTCACTCCCTCCAGCACCAGCGATCCGTGGCTGCAGTGTGTACCATCTATAAGCAACTCGCCAAGACTTCTTCAACAGCACCTCCCAAACCTGTACCGCCTAGAATTACAAGTGCAGCAGGCACCTGGGAACACCATCACCAAGTTCCCCTCCAAGTCATGCACCATCCTGACTTGGAAATATATCGCCGTTCCTTCATTGTCGCTGTGTCAAATTTCCTGGAACTCCCTCCCTAGCAGCACTGTGGGAGAACCTTCACCACACGGACTGCAGCGGTTCAAGAAGGCAGCTCACCGCCACCTTCTCGAGGGCAGTTAGTGATAGGCAATAAATGCCAGCCTCGCCAGCGACGCTCACATCCCATGAACGACTTTTTTAAAAAGTTAAAATTAGGAAGGCAAGGACAAGAAAGTCAAGTAAAAGTTTTTTCCCCCCTGACATATATGGTAGTAGAATTCTGGAATAAATGACCAGGAAAGGCAATTGAATTGGACAGCATAAATGGTTTCGGGGCAGTTGGATATATATTTGGAAAGGGAAGGGATATGGTAGGCAGGTGCATTCAGATCTCGGTTTATATGGCCTGATAGCTTTGCGCTGCTCCTAAAAATTCTTCAGAATATGGCTGCTTAGAATTTTCACTGTGATAATTAGGAACATGTGTATAATGTGCAGACTTAAAATCTGAGGTTATAAACCTTCAATTTTTATTGACCAAATTAGCATAGGTGCTAATTAAAGAAGTTTTTCCAGTTTCTTTGAAGCTTTGCATTGCTGTGAGCAATTTGTACTGTAGTCCTGATTTTGTGAGTCACAGTCCACCATTTGCACTCACTGTTCTGTTTATTTTTAGGCTTTTTTAGTATCAATAGATAGATTTTGAAATTATATCAGTTCATTATTTTGTCCATAATCCACAGGTGGTGATTATTCTGGCCTGTCGTCTGAGATGATCGACTTCATTGACGACACCAACAATCTGGTTTCCATGGAGATGGAACGGCTGCTGGCAAGACATGAGGCAAAGCAAAAAGTAAAGTGAATTTCACTTAACAACTTAGCAACACTTTCAATATATAGGCATGATGTAAAGTGCAAATCTACACCTGCCCTGGTGCATTGGTATACTAGCACACTGTGTGGAGGTGTGGAAGCCTGTGATTCTTAATGCAATGAAATTGCAAAATACGTTCTTCTTGAATGCATTTATGATGTACTTTCTATATAGTGTCCAGAGCAATTCTTGCACCACAGTGAGTTTTCAATCGGGCATGGGTGTCAAGTGGAGGGAGGAACTATCTGATGACAGTGATCATTAGTAGTGACTACTGACACAGTGGTCCTGACAGGACCTGGGAATAGATCACCTCCTTACCATCTTATACAGGATGGGAAAGGAGCACAATATAATTGGAGAAATTTAAGAGGAGAGAAAAATAACAAAGTGATAACATGAGATTAAAATGGAAAAGAAGTTTTAATGCAGAGGAATTTATATTTTGTTAAGCTTAAGAAAACATTTGCTGTAATTTGTTTTGCTTGTTACAGAATAGCTATATTAGCCCAAGAAGGAGTTGTCTTATACGGCACGCGATAATCAGTTCTACTGAAGTCAATGGAACTGAAATATCAGGCACAGCATATAACCAGTGATAATGCAATACTACCTGTTTCTGCATCCCCTCCCGCGCCCAATTTTACCCCCACTATGCCTGGTCTCACAGATGGACAGAAGGTTGGTGACCTCATGGATCCTGTGGGATCTGCAGACCACAGTTTGAAAACCTAAAGCTTGGAATAGCTGCCTCTGTAGCCTCTACGTTCCAAAACCACCAGCAACAATCACGCCACTGTATCAAAACATAGAATGTTTTTCTTTTAATAAAGTACCTGAAAGAGGTGTACTATTACAGCCACCTTGTGTGAGTAGTATGGCCCCGATATCCCCTTGTGTGTATTGTTGAATGAGATATACAGCCATCCCATTTTGTGGAGAATGAACCTATTCTTCCCAGAACTCAGCTGTGTTGAGCAATTAGTTTCTGCAACATGTTTTTTTAATCAAAAAGGTAATTTGAATGACTTGGATGGCAGACCTCCCCGCCCCGGCTTCATTAAAGTATAACATTCATAAGAATATAAGAAATAGGAGCAGGAGCAACTATGTACAATCTATATTAATGACTTGGATGAAGGGACCGAGTATAATGTAACCAAGTTTGCTGATGACACAAAGATGGGTGGGAAAGCGAATTGTGAGGAGGACACAAAAAATCTGCAAAGGGATATAGACAGGCTAAGTGAGTGGGCAAACATTTGGCAGATGGAGTATAATGTAGGAAAATGTGAGGTTATCCACTTTGGTAGGAAAAATAACAAAAAGTTAGTATGCAGGTACAGTAAGTAATCAGGAAGGCAAATGGAATGTTGGCCTTTATTGCAAGGGGGATGGAGTATAAAAGCAGAGAAGTCCTGCTCCTATTTATTGTGTTCTTTTGTTCTTGAGTAGGCCATTTTGGCCCCTTGAGCCTGCTCTGCCATTCAATAAGATCATGGCTGATCTGATCCTGGCCTCAACTCCATCATCATAGGCAGTCCCTTGAAATCGAGGAAGACGTGCTTCTACTCTAAAAGTGAGTTATTTGATGACTGAACAGTCCAATACAGGAATTACAGTCTTTGTCACAGTTGGGACAGTCGTTGAAAGCAAGGGTGGGTGTGACTGGTTTGCCGCACGCTCCTTCCGCTGCCTGCGCGTGTTTTCTGCATGCTCTCGGCGACGAGACTCGAGGTGCTCAGTGCCCTCCCAGATGCTCTTCCTCCACTTAGGGCAGTCATTGGCCACAGACTCACAGGTGTCGGTGGGGATGTTGCATTTTATCAAGGGTGTCCTTGAAACGTTTCCTCGGCCCACCTCGGGCTCGCTTGCCTCAACTCCACTTCCCTGTCTGCTCCCCATAACCCTTGACACCTTTATCGTTCAAAAATCTGTCTATCTCCACTGAAAATATATTTAATGACCCAGCCTCCACAGCTCTCTGGGGTAGAGAATTCCAAAGATTCACGACCCTCTGAGAGAAAAAATTCCTCTTCTTCTCTGTAAAGTCCTGTCCCTGCAGTACAAACTCACACGAGGCACATGCTGAAGTCAAGGTCACTCAGGACCTGCAGCTTTATTACACAACTCTCAAATGCCACACTTGCCTGAGACCTGTCCTTATATACCTGTCTGGATCAGGTAGCCACTGTCTCCTGCAAGTGCACCCCTGGTGGTAAGGTAAGCTTGTGGTTACAGGTCATCTCTATTTACAGTCATGTATAGCATGGTAAGATACAGTTATGTAAGTAGTGTGAGATACATGACATCACCCTCCCCCAAGGTCTTATTGTCTTTATAGGTTCAGTCTCTCAGCTGGTCTACGCTCTCGCGTGCAGTGTCTTAGTTGTGGTTCAGTTGTTTGCCTTGGTGCCTGTTTTTCTTTCGGTGTGATTGCTGGTATCTCGCCTGGGCTGTCTGTTTCGTTCAGTATGATTGTTGGTGTCTCGCCTGGGCTATCTGTTGGGATTGCCCTTTCCTCAGGTTGTTCCCTCTGTCTATCCACCAGGTGTGGTGTGAGTTCCACATTGTAGTCTGCTTCTGGTTCAGCAGTGTTGTTGGTAAATCTACTTTTGACTTGGTCCACATGCCTCCGGCAGGTTTGGCCATTGCCCATTTGTACCACCAGTAGCCTGTTTCCTTCCTTGCCTGTTTCTGTCCCTGCAAGCCATTTGGGACCCCTGCCATAGTTTAGCACGAACACTTTGTCCCCTATCTCATTCCACCTCCCCCTCGAATTTCGGTCATGGTACTCAGTTAGCTTACGGCGCTTTGCCTCAACGATTTCATGCATGTCTGGGAGGATTAATGAGAGCCTTGTTTTTAAGGTCCGTTTCATCAATAGTTGCGCGGGGGGATCTCCAGTCGATGAATGCGGACGAGATCTGTATGCCAGCAGCAGTCGCGACAGGCGGCCCTGCAGCGTGGGACCTTGGATTTTGAGCATGCCTTGTTTAATGATCTGCACTGCTCGCTCCGCCTAGCTGTTGGAGGCCGGCTTGAACGGTGCCGTCCTAACGTGATTTATGCCGTGGTCACTCATAAAATCTTGGAATTCTGTGCTGGTAAAGCACGGACCATTATCACTGACCAATATGTCAGGAATGCCGTGCGTTGCGAACATCGTTCCAAGGCTCTCCACGGTGGTGGAGGTGGTGCTCGAGTTTAAAATGGTGCATTCGATCCACTTTGAAAATGCATCTACAACTACGAGGAACATTTTGCCCATGAATGGGCCCGCATAGTCTACGTGCACCCGCGACCACGGTTTGGTGGGCCAGGGCCAGGGACTCAGGGGGGCCTCCCTGGGGACATTACTGAGTTGGGCACAAATGGTGCACCGTCGGACGCAGCGCCCCAAGTCCGCGTCAATGCCAGGCCACTAGACGTGGGATCTGGCTATGGCCTTCATGAGAACGATCCCCGGGTGCTCGCGGTGGAGCTCAAGGACAAATGCCTCTCTGCCTCGCAGAGGCATAACTACTCGGCTGCCCCACATCAGGCAGTCTGCTTATAGTGACAGCTCATGCATGCGCCAATGGAAAGGTTTGATCTCCTCGGGGCAGGCATCGCGAGCCTCTGCCCAGTCACCAGTTAAGACACATCTTTTTACTCGGGATAACGTGGGGTCGGTCGCTGGTCGTCCAGGCTCTGATTTGGCGAGCCGTCATGGGCGAACCTGTGGACTCAAAGGCATTGATTGCCATGACTATCTCACAGCCCTGTTCGTCAGACCCTTCCGTGGTCGCCAGGGGTAGCCTACTAAGCGCGTCGGCACAGTTGTCTGTGCCGTATGGTGTAATCGTAAGAGGCCAGCATGAGTGCCCACCGTTGAATGCGCGCCGAGGCATTGGCGTTTATTGCCTTGCTCTCGGATAGTAGGGGCGTGAGGAGCTTGTGGTCGGTTTCTAACGCAAACTTGGCCCCGAAAAGGTATTGGTGCATCTTTTTGACACTGTACACGCACGTGAGCGCCTCCTTCTTCACCATTCCGTACCCACACTCCGCCCACGAAAGTGACCTGGAGGCATAAGCTATGGGTTGTAATTTACCCGCACTATTGACATGTTGTAAAACGCACCGACCCCGTACGCTGACGCATCACATGTAAGAACTAGCTTTTTACCTGGATCAAAGAAAGCCAAAACACTGTTGGAACACGGAAGGTTGCGTGCCTTATTGAAGGCGCGTTCCTGGGCGTCCCCCCAAAACTATTCGCACCCCTTTCTGAGTAGCACGAGGAGAGGCTCCAGCAGCGTGCTTCAGTTCTGCATAAAGTTCCCAAAGTAGTTGAGTAGCCCGAGAAAGGCGCGTAGTTCTGAGACATTCTGAGGCCTGGGTGCCAGGCGAATTGCTTCGGTTTTGGACTCTGTTGGGCAGATTCCATCAGCGGCAATCTTTCTGCCCAAAAATTCAACCTCGGGCGCGAGAAGCAGGCACTTGGATTTCTTAACTCTTAGACCGACCTGATCCAACCGCTTTAATACTTCCTCCAAATTGTGGAGATGGGAGTCGGTGTCCCTGCCCGTGATAAGTATGTCGTCTTGAAATACAACCGTCCCATGGATGGACTTGAGCAGACTCTCCATGTTGCGCTGGAATATAGCAGCTGCCGACCTGATGCCGAATGGGCATCGATTGTACATGAAAAGGCCTCGATGTGTGTTGATGGTGGTGAGTAGCTTAGACTCGGCGGTCAATTCTTGCGTCATATACGCAGATGTGAGATCTAGTTTTGAGAAAAGTTTTCCTCCAGCCAATGTGGCAAATAAGTCCTCCGCTCTGGGCAGCAGGTATTGGTCCTGTAGGGAGACTCTGCTTATGGTAGATTTGTAGGCCCCACAGATTCGTACAGATTCATCAGGCTTCATGACTGAGATGATGGGACTTGCCCAGTCGCTAAATTCCACGGGTGAGATCATGCTTTCCTGCAGAAGCCTGTTCAGTTCATGTTCAATCTTTTCCCTCATCACATAGGGCACAGCTCTAGCCTTGTGATGGACCGCTCTAGCATCCTGTGTGATGTAGATTTTGACTTTAGCCCCTTTGAAGGTGCCCACACCTGGCTGAAAGAGATGTTCAAATCGACTTAGAACTGTTGAGCAGGAGGTCCGTTCCTCTGACGACATGGCGTGAACATCATCCCATTTCCAGTTTAGTTTTGCCATCCAGCTTCTCCCCAGTAGTGCTGGGAGATCTCCAGGGACAATCCACAGGGGAAGTCGGTTCACTGTCCCTTTGTGTGTGACTGAGAGCATGGCGCTGCCAAGGACTGGGACGATTTCTTTGGTATAGGTCCTTAGTTTGGTGTCGACCCTTGTGAGTTTTGGTCTGTCTCTTTTGTGCGGCCACAGCTGTTCAAATTGTTGAGCGCTCATGAGAGATTGACTCGCTCCCGTATCCAGCTCCATGTTGACGGATATTCCGTTGAGTAGGACCCTCATCATTATTGGAGGCGTCTTGTTGTAAGAGCAGTGGCTATTGATCATGTTGACCCGCTGTACCTCGGTGTCCCGGGTACTGTCCCCACCGTCTTCTGGTCCGCTTTCCGACCCTTCCGATTCGTATACCAGCCGAGCTGCCGTTTTTCTGCACATGCGGGCCAGATGCCCTGTATAGTCTCAGTTTCTGCAAACAGCATGCTGAAATCGACATCCCCTTGATGAGTGCCTTCCCCCACATCTCCAGCACAGACAGCTTCCATTGTTTCCAAAGGATGAGCTGCGTCTGGCTGATCTCTCTTGAGCTTCTCTCAGTTTGTAGTTGATTGCTCGCATTGTGGGTTGATGAGGTGTGAATGGCCATTCATGTGGCCCTTGATGGCTTCTGGCGCCACTGCCTGCTGTTGAGGGCCTGCTCTCCTGCCTTTGTCTGTGTGTGGGGATAGCGGCTTGTTTCACACTGTGAACCCCTTGTTATGATGTTTCGTCAGTTGTCGTACCCGCAGTATAGATCAACCTCGTTTCTTCTTCTCCTGCCAAGAATGTCTGTGCAACCAGTGCTGCTGCCTCTAGGGTCAAGTTCTTGGTCTCTATGAGCTTTCGGAATATGCCTGCGTGGCCTATTCCCTCATTTAAAAAGTCTCTCAGTACTTCTCTCCTTAGTTCATCGGCGAACTCACATAAGCTAGCCAACCTCTGAAGGTCCGCCACGAAGTCGGGTATGCTCTGGCCCACACAGCATCTGCAGTTGTAGAACCTGTGTCTGGCCATGTGTAGGCTGCTCGCTGGCTTCAGGTAGTCTCTTACCAGTGTGCTCAACTCTTCAAACGACTTGCTTGCTGGTTTCTCGGGTGCCAGCAGGTCCTTCATTAAGGCGTATGTTTTCGAGCCACAGCTGGTCAAGAGATGGGCTCTTCTCTTGTCTGCCTTATCGTCGTCTAACCAATCTTTGGTTCCGAAGCTTTGCTGGAGCCTTTCTATAAAGTCCTCCCAATTATCTCCAGCATTTTCATCTGAGCCGTTGGTCGCCATTCTGTGGATTCTGTAATCCCGTAACTCGTCGCTACTGTAAAGTCCTGTCCCTGCAGTACAAACTCACACGCGGCACATGCTGAAGTCAAGGTCACTCAGAACCTGCACCTTTATTGCACAGCTCTCGAATGCCACACTTGCCTGAGACCTGTCCTTCTATACCTGTCTGGGACAGGTATCTAGTGTCTCCTGCAAGTGCACCCCTGGTGGTAAGGTAAGCTTGTGGTTACAGGTCATCTCTAGTTACAGTCATGTATAGCATGGTAAGATACAGTTATGTACAGTAGTGTGAGATACATGACAGTCTCCGTTTTAAATGGTCGGCCCCTTATTCTGAAACTATGCCCCCTAGTTCTAGATTCCCCCCACGAGGGGAAACATCCTCTCTGCATCTACCCTGTCAAGCCCCCTCAGAATCTTATACGTTTCAATAAGATCACCTCTCATTCTTCTAAGCTCTAATGAGTATTGGCTCAATCTGCTCAACCTTTCTTCATAAGATAACCCCTTCATCTCAGGGATCAATCTAGTGAACCTTCTCTGAACTGCCTCCAATGCAAATATATCACTCCTTAATTAAGGAGACCAAAACTGTACGCATTACTCGAGGTGTGGTCTCACCAATGCCCTGTACAGTTGTAGCAGGAGTTTCCTACTTTTATACTCCATCCCCCTTGCAATAAAGGCCAACATTCCCATTTGCCTTCCTGATTATCTCCTGTAACTGCATACTAACTTTTCCTCCAGCACACACAGAATTTACTGCTGAAAATCAATTCTATTGAGTCTAATTCATTTTGGTTTAAAAATCAAACCTATTCTGACATATCTCAACCAGAAAAATAAGCCTAACTCCGTATATTAAATGAAATTGTATTCTTTCTCATAAATCTCAGTCTAACACTTCCATGTGTTTGAGTACTCTGAGCACGCATTTTACCTTGCCCATACATTTTAAGATGTATTGGCTGATATTCGAACTTACCATTCCAAAACAAGAAATGTATTTGTTTGAACAGCATTTGTTTAGTCATTAGTAATAAATTTGACTTGAGAGGGGTAGAGTGAACATAATGGGGGGTGGACGGAGGTTAAAGTCACACTGCGCTTACTTCCTGACCTGTATTGTGTTGCACAGGGAGATGCTGAAGAGAGACTGTAGTGCCTCCCAGCAAGGGGAGGGTGGAAACATTGGAGGGGAGAATCATGCTGGGCAGTTCCTGATGCTACCTTGGGGCCAACTATCATCTCCGCCTGCCCAAGTGCCGCCGATGGCTGCCGAGGTGACGGTACTTTGGGCGGGATATTCATGGCCGAGGTCTCGCAAAGGTCGGCGGACGGCAAATGGACGACGTACGCCGCCAATCTGGGCGGCAGTGGGTGGGAGGGCTCATTCTCGGTGGCAGAGGCACTTGCCGCCCAAGTGCCGCCGAGGATGGGGTCAGGCCCACGGAGGGTCGAAGAGCTGGAAAATAAAATCACCAATAAAAAATGTAAAAACTATCAGAAGAACTCCGGGAGACCCCATCCAAGTAAGTCGCTGTTGACATTTTTTGTTTAAATGTTCACTTGCCTTTTTTTTCTGGTTCTTCCTACTTACCGTCGGGGACAGGCCAGCCTCCACGCAGCGGTCCACCCCCGCTCTGCCGCCGACTCCCGCCTGCGGGAATCTGGGAGCTCGGTGGGCAGGAGCTCAGTTGCGTCACTCGGCCGTCCGCTGACCTCAGCGGGCGGTTCCCGGCGGCTCTCCCCTCCCGCCCGCTCCGAAAGTGGCACTGGGCGGATCAAGCAGATCAATGTGGGCGACAGCGGGTGGTGAGTGATGAATCTTGGCCCCAAGTGTCCAGCCATATGGGCTTTAGCATTAACGGTAGTCTGGGTGTCATGCCAGGATGATGAAGAGAGAGAATAACTTTACAGTAAAAGGGGGAAAACTTATCCTCCAAAATAACCCCATTTTAAAAAAAGTAAAAAACACAAATCAGTCGTTTGAAGTTGACATGGAAATCTGGCAAATATATATGTATATATTTTACTAAAGCAAATTACTGCAGATGCTGACAATCAGAAATAAAAATAGAAAATGCTGAAAATATTCAGCAGATCAGGCAGCATCTGTGGAGAGAAAAACAGAGTTAACGGTTCAGGTCAATGACCTTCTGTATATATATATACGTAATTTATATAGGCTTCAATAGAAAAGAACAACAAACCAGTTCAAAATTCTGCAGCGAGGTGAGAAGATTCTGCATTGCATTGTATTATCCCTTTTAGCATGAGGGTACTTCTCTCTTCTTCTTAGGCAGTCCCTCGGAGTCGAGGATGACTTGCTTCCACACTAACATGAGTTATAAGGTGGCTGATGAGTGCATATGGGATCTACAGACTCTATCACAGGTGGGTCAGGTGGTGGTTGAAGGGATAGGTGGGTGGGGTGCTTGGTTTGTCGTGCGCTCCTTCCGCTGTTTATACTTGACATGAGGGCACAATGGTTTACAGTAGTCACAGTTTTTACAGCTCCTATTTATTTATTTATTCTCGCAGGATTCTGGCTCCGATTTGGCACAAAGCTCAATGCCGTGGCAGTCCTCATGGGCAGAGATGGCCAGGAGACGCCCAAAGTCAGTAGAGAGCAAAGACCTGCACCTGACGATGCGGCGAGGATCGACATTCCAGCTAAAATCCAACGGTATTAAACAAACTGTAGCCTATAGCCGTAACTCTTGGTTTGATGGGTGCCTGAAGATGTTATTCCCCCAACCCATATGGAATGGAAGGTACTTGCTCTCCGGCCTCTTTTGGTGCTCCCATGGGATTGGTCTTGTAGGAGGTGCAAGAGAGTGGAACCAATTAAAACTCTCCAGTGTCTACTTTTGTCCCATCCACATGGGTAAGAACTTCTGGTTCCAATTGTTCTGACCCCCATTCAGTGAGTCTGGGACACAAGCTCACAACACACGGTGTACTGGTACATGAGGCTTGCCTAGATGCCTATCCTTGGCCCCGTCTTAATAGGGTACCGTAACCTAGAGGCTATGGCCATGTCATCATCATAGGCAGTCCCTCGAAACGAGGATGCCTTGCCTCTACGCCAAAAAAGGATGAGTTCACAGGCGTTTCAATGAAAGGCCTAATATTCCAGGTGCTGAACTACATCCTGAAGGGTGGAAGATGCCTGTGCGTGGATTTTTTTAACGTGGGGTGGCCGTTGCACACCAGCCACCATACGGGCTTGACAGAGCTAGGTCTTGGTCCAGTGGCAAGGGTTATCCAAGACGACTGGAGACCTGCTTTGCTGCACGGACCTAGTGCGCACACATATCGCAGTGTGGGCTGGCCCGTGCTGCCCCTGGGCACCTGGCCCCGAACTCACGCCTCTCCTGGGCCCCGATCACGTCGCTCTACATTCTCTCGCCGCTCCTTTGCCCTGACCTCGCCGCTCCTGCCCACGCTCCAATCACCAACCTGGACCTTGATGACGTCACTCTTCGCCGCTGTCGCCCTCCTGCACCAGCTCGCGCTGCTCCCTGAAATAGTACGCCTCCAGGTACTAGCAACCCAAAGGTCATGGGCCGGATTTCCCGGTCCTTTGCGCCCTGGGTTTCGCCCCGGAGCGGCGTGAAAGGCGGCGGTGAGGTCCCCAGCGCCTACCGCGATTCTCCGGTCGGGTTTTGCGACGGCGCTGAGCAGGACCGCCGGCAAGAGCAGCGCGGGTGCGCCAGACCCCTGGTTGTGACACCAACGCAAGTTTGAGCATCTGCCCGACCTGTTCGCCCACATGACTGCCCGGGAAAAATCAGAGCGGTCCAGCCATGCCGGCAGTGGTGAGGAAGGTAAAATACTCCAAAGGTAAGTGCAAGTGTTTGTTCTTTTGCGATTTGTGTTGAGGTGGCGTGTTTTGGGAATGTTTTTGTGGGTTTTTTAAAGCTCCCCCCCGCCCCCATCCCCCGGCCTCTCTCAGAGCGCTCACAGCCCGGCATTTTAGTTCGCGAGTATCCCATCCTTGCGCCAAGAGAGGTGTACAACACCTCCCTTAGCCCTGCTCCCCCGAGGCGGAGCCCAGACGCCCAAACTTAAGTACCAAGAGGCAAACTATTGCCGGCCAGTAACTTTCCTGCCCCACCTCCGTTTTCACCCCGAAAACAGAAAACTTAAAATCCAGCCCCAAGGACCCGAAATTCACCACCTTGAGGATCGAGTTAGCTCCATTTTGTGGAGCTAAAAGTTTTTTTTTGGAGCTAAGTAAATTTAGGGTCATTTTGTAGTTTCCCCAGTGGTGTAACGCTGTCCTGAAAAAAATAAGGGGCCGATTTTTTTTTTTAGAACAGTTTTTGTGACGTCACTCGGGGTCAAACCCAACAATAATGCCATTTTATGCAAGTTTCCCCAATAAGGATATTTTTAAGGACAGTGCTAAATACCACTTTTAAAAATCTTGCCTTACCTGGTGGAGTTGGATGGAAATCAGCGATAACGGGGCCATCTTGAGAAACGGAGCTAAAAGTTAAAGCTTTGGGAGGGAATAAAACCTATATTTTTTATATAGGAATGATAAATACTCTCTATACTGTGTCTTCAGCTGGTTCATCGGCCGTTAATCAGAAATAGCGCCAAAAAACAGAGCTATTTTTCAATGTGGAATTTCTAGCCTATAGATTTATATAGCGCCTTTCACGACCACAGGTCATCTCAAAACGTTTTACAGCCGTTGAAGTACTTTTGGAGTGTAGTCACTGTTGTAATGTAGGAAACACGGCAGCCAATTTGCGCACAGAAAGCTCCCACAAGCAGCAATGTGATAATGACCAGATAATTTGCTTTTTTGTTATGTTGATTGAGGGATAACTATTGGCCAGGATACCAGGGATAACTCCCTTGCCCTTCTTCGAAATAGTGCCGTGGGATCTTTTACGTCCACCTGAGAGAGCAGGCCTCAGATTAACGCCTCATCTGAAAGAAGGCACGTCTGACAGTGCAGCACTCCCTCAGCACTGCACTGGCGTGTCAGCCGAGATTTTTTTGTGCTCACGTCCCTGGAGTGGGACTTGAACCCACAACCTTCTGACTCAGAGGCGAGAGAGAGCGTGCTGCCCACTGAGCCACAGCTGACACATGTGTATGATCATTAATATTTAAACGACAGTATGTTTTCCGAACTGATTTTGTTTCTCACTTGCTGAAATATATACCTTACTTTAAGCGTTTAATTTTACATTGTGGTGACACTATACTCTGTGAGGAATTGTTTTTCTTGGGTATAATGACTTGAATAGTTTTACAGATGGGGACAACCCGGAGCCCAAGCTGAATCCCCCGCCGCTGAGCGGCAGGCAGAGCGAGGTACTCGGTGACTCCGTCTGTGCCATCCTCAAATCAGATCGTGAGCAGATGCATGTCGTTTGTGAACGGCTGAGCGGAAAGTTGCTCCCAACGACACTGAGGAGCTTCACCTGGTTGGATAAGTTGCTGCAAATGGACAAACAGAACCAGACCACTGCCTCAGTAGAGTAAGAAGCATTTACTTGTCACCTCAGCTTAACATTTTAACTTGATGATTCAATATTTAGGTTATATGGCCCAGGGATTACTGTGTGTGATATTAACTTTAGCTTAACGTGTTCATGAAGACATTAATTTGTCAGCAAAGTCTAGATCGGTGACTGGAGCGTGGGCAGATACAGCAGGAGCGGCGAGGTCGGGGCAAAGGAGCGGCGAGAGACTGTAGAGGGATGTGATCGGGGTCCAGGGGAGGCGTGAGTTCGGGTCCAGGAGCCCAGGGGCAGCACGGGCCAACCCACACTGCGATATGTGTGCGCACTAGGTCCGTGCAGCAGAGCTGGTTTCCAGTCATCTTGTGTAATCCTTGCCACTGGACCAAGACCTAGCTCTGTCAAGCCCTTGTAGTGGGCTGGTGTGCAACGTTAAAAAAATCCACACACAGGCATCTTCTGCCCTTCAGGATATAGTTCGGGTCCTTCATTCGAAACACCTGTGAACTCGTGCTTTTTTGGCGTGGAAGCAAGTCATCCTCGTTTCGAGGGACCACTTATGATGTATGAATTTGTCAGCTATTTTAAGAGGTGTCGACACTTTTATTTCAAACAGATTAGCGCCTCTATTAAAATAACAAAGCAATGTAATACCAATGCAATAAGCACTCATCCACTAACTTCTGGGCTTATTTCTCCTATGTTGGTATTTTGATACTTTTGAGTCACTGGTTAGAAAACTCTGCAAAGTATTAGTTCTTTATCACTACATATTTGAAAACCCCTTTGGAGCTTTTACTTATAGGAGAAAAGTCCACAGTCAGATTATTTAACTTGAATGGGGATCTGGGATTAGAGAACACATACAAATCAAGCAACGATAGAGGCTAGAAAAAATTCACTCCAATACTCAGGTATACACACACGCAATAATATATGTGCAATATATAAGAACATAAGAAATAGGAGCAGGAGTAGGCCACCTGGCCCCTCGAGCCTGCTCCGCCATTTAATAAGATCATGGTTGATCTGATCATGGGCTCAACTCCACTTCCCTGCCCGCTCCCCATAACCTTTTATTTCCTTATCGCTCAAAAATCTGTCTATCTCCGCCTTAAATATATTCAATCACTCAGTCTTACCAAAGGTAGATAATGTTATATTAACCATCTGGTTATGTTTGAGATTGATGGTCACAGTGATAAGTATCGGTACAGATGATCAAATATTCTATGGGAAATATTATAGCTCTACTTCTTGCACCAGGAAGTATCACCTCTGGACTGTAACCGAGGAGGTTATCCAATGTTAGATTGAAATCCCAGAGTATTCACTTGATTATCCTTGAGGTTTTCGAGAGGAATTTCAGAATATTCCCATTTTTGAGGTTTTATCTGTGGTTACTCATTGCCTGTGCACAGATTAAACAAATTAGGGAGGCTACATTACAGTGAAAAATGTATATTAACTTTTAGAAGATAACAGGCTAATAATACAATGTAAAGGGTATTTTACAAAATAGTGTTCCTAGAGCACAGCAGAGCCCCAGGTGCACACATTGGGATTTTGGCCACACGATCCCTACGATTTTCATTGATGGCTAATTGTGGGTATTGCATGCCCAGGTCCCCAGTATACATTCCCAGCAGGTGAAGCCTCACAGCAGGCACACAATTTTGTAAAACTACCCTCATAGTTTTCCATCTTAGCTAATCAAACAAGGCTGGAGAATTTGAAGAGACTCACTCCCAACACACTCTAGTACACGATATACGTTTATCAACAGCAGCGTTGACAGAGGCTCAGGAGTCAATTGAACATCCGGATGCTCGGCTCAGAAATTACAGAACGAGTTGGACAAAATGTGTAACTAGGTAGGACAATGGCAGGTACAATGCTGCACTTAGGAAAGGAATAAAATGACTGCTGCTGAAATGGCTATGGATGAAATGAAAGAGATTGAGTAGTCCCAATGGAGCCGATGCTAAACATGTCTAACAAATGCTGAGCAGCAATCAACCAAGTCAAGAGAGCGCTGAACCAAATGGCCAAAACCATAGAACATAGCCGAGGAGACAGCAAACAAGCTTTAAAGTGCTCTATCAGACCGCATCTTGAATATTGTGTCATTATAGGCAGTCCCTCGAAGCGAGGATGACTTGCTCCCTCGCCAAAAAGGGATGAGTTCACAGATGTTTCAATGAAGGACCTAATATTCCAGATCCCGAACTACATCGTGAAGGGTGGAAGATGCCTGTGCTTGGATTTTTTAAAATGTGTGGTGGCCGTTGCACACCAGCCACCCACACGGGCTTGACAGAGCTAGATCTTGGTCCAGTGGCAAGGATTATCCAAGACTAACTGGAGCCCAGCTCTGCTGCACACACCGAGCGCGCACACATATCGCAGTGTGGGCGCCCGTGCTGGCCCTGGGCCTTCGCCTCTTCTGGGCCCCAGATTCATGCCTCTCTTGGGTCCCGGTCACTTCCTTCCACAGGCTCTTGCCGTTCCTTCGCCCCTCCTGCTGTGCCTGCCCGCACTGCAACCTGGCTCCGTAGCCCTCGTCCTCCTGCAGTAGCACGCACTGCTCCCTGCAGTGGTATGCTGCCGCACTCTGCTTCCTCCAATGGCCCCGGCCTGCTGATGGTCCTTGCAGGCCGGGAAATAAATGCCACACATGAAATACATTGTTGTAATCTATTACAGGTTGAGCGTCCGAAATCCGGAAACCTCGGGACCAGGGCGTTCCGGATAGTTCCGGATTTTGGAACGTCTTTGCCTGGACCGAGTGTAGTTCTGGTGGCCACGAAACATGGATGACACTCTAGCGCTGGAGGCAGTGCAGAGAAGAGCCATGAGGCTGTTACTTCATGTGAGGAGTCTTGAGTCATGAGCAGGGACTGGAGAAACTTGGGCTTTTCATACGTAAGGAGACATTTAAGAGGTGATCGTATAGAGGTGTACAATTGTAATGGGAATGGAAGAAGTAAACTCAGAATATCACTTTAAAATAAATTGGGGATGCAGGACAAGGGGACACATGTTCAAACTAGTAAATGGTAATTATAGGACCGCTATCAAGAAGTACCTCTTCATACAAAGATTGATCAACATATAAACTAATGGAGCAAAAACCCTCGAATCATTTAAGAAACAATTAGATCCTGCAAGAGGAGAAACTTTAGATTCATGGATGAATTAATATGGGCCAAATGGCCACCTAATCTGTAATTATATCTTGTGACTATATCTAGTCGAGGGGGGGCTGAAAAAAAGAATAAGGGGCAGAGGATCAGTGGGCTGAATAGCTTTTTACATTCTGTAGTTTCTCACGTTTTTATGTTCTTTTCATTTTGCTGATTGATGGCTGTTCTTTTAAACATTTCTTCTTCTCTCCAAAGAGTGGAGAAAACCATCAGGGAGCGGTTTGGGCGGGTGCTTGAACGCAGAGTGGCCCAACTGGAGCTGAGAAGTGCAACACGGTCACCTGTTTCAGGACTGGTAGAAAATGCTGTCGTTGAGGTGAGATTTGTATATTTTCTTTTTAATTCTTAATTTGTTTTGATTTCCTTTGCCAGACTGGGATGGAAGTCTCCTTGCTATAGCAGATAGAAGGGTCCTAAATGGAAAGAGTTGGATCAGTCTCAAACCAGCTCCTAGTGAGCATTGCACCATGCCACAAAAGTGCTCACTGTTAGGAAGAAAGAAAGACTTGCATTTATATGGCGCCTTTCACGACCACCGTATGTCCCAAAGCGCTTTACACCCATTGAAATACTTTTGAAGTGTAGTTGTAAAGTCCTTACTCCACAGTATGAAACCACACAAGGCACATTCTGGGGACAAGGTCACTCTGTGACCTTAACTCTTTATTTACAGGACTCCAAAGACGATGACCCTGCGTGGGGCCTCCCTTTTTATACCTGTGTGATCAGGTAAGGAGTGTCTCCCACAAGTTCACCCCTTGTGGTCAAGGTGTGCATCTAGGTTGAGTGTATACAGTAATACAGTGGTGTTACATGGTGGTTACATACATGACATCACCTCCCCCCCCCCCCTCCCCCCCCCCAAAGTCTTATTGGGATTATAGGTTTAGTCTTTCAGGTGGCCTACGCTCCCTTGTGGAGCGCCGCAGTTGGGGCTCTGGTTGTTGGACACTGACGTGAGTGTCTATCACCTGTGGTCTGTCCGGGCTGACCGCAGGGACTGTGCATTCTTCTGATTGCTCTTGTTGCTCGTTCACTGGCGGTGTTGTGAGCTCCATCTCATGGTCTTCTTCAGGTTCCTCCGTGTCGATGCTGAACCTTTTTTTTACTTGGTCCAGATGCTTACGGCATATCTGACCATTGTTGAGTTTTACCACGATGACCCTATTCCCCTCTTTGTCAATTACAGTGCCCTCAAGCCATTTGGGCCCCACGGCGTGATTGAGGACGAATACAGGAACATTTATTTCTATACATCGCCCCTCGATTTACGGTCATGGTACTCGTTTTGTGACAGTGTTCAAAGTCTGAATCAATTCCAGGCCACCAAACGTGTGACCGGGCAATGGCCTTCATCAGCACAATGTCTGGATGCTCGCTGTGGAGTTCCCTGATGAATGCCTCCCTGCCCTTCTGGGGCATAACTACCCATAGTAGGCAGTCGGCTTGGATGGAGAGCTCATCCATCCGTCTGTGAAACGGTCTGACCTCCTCAGGGCATGCTTCGTGTGCGGGCGCCCAATCCCCAGTCAGGACACATTTCTTAATCAAGGATAGAAGGGGATCTCTATTTGTCCAGATTTTGATCTGGCGGACTGTGAGGGGGGAGCCTGCGCTGTCAAAGGCATCGACAGTCATGACCATCTCGCCGCTTTGCTCCGCTGCCCCCTCAGTGGTGGCCAGTGGAAGCCTGCTGAGCACGTCAGTGCAATTTTCAGTGCCGGGCCAGTGCCGGATGAGTAGTCATAAGCAGCCAGCGTGAGAGCCTATCGCTGTATGTGAGCAGATGCGTTGGCATTGATAGCCTTGCTGTCTGACAACAGGGATGTTAATGGCTTGTGGTCCGTCTCTAATTCAAACTTTCTACCAAAGAAGTACTGATGCATTTTTTTTACACCGTAGACACATGCAAGCACTTCCTTCTTGACCATCCCATATCCCCGTTCTGCTTGAGAGAGTGACCTGGAGGCATAAGCCACAGGTTGTAGCTGACCCTTAGCATTACCCTGCTGCAACACGCACCCAACCCCATAGGACGATGCATCACATGTCAGAACCAGTTTTTTACAGGGGTTGTACAGGGTCAACAACTTGTTTGAACAAAGTAGGTTTCGCGCCCGATCAAAAGCCCGTTCCTGACAGTCCCCCCAAAACCAATCGCAACCCTTACGCAGGAGCACGTGTAGCGGCTCCAACAACGTGCTCAAGTTCGGCAGAAAGTTCCCGAAATAGTTCAACAGTCCCAGGAATGAACGCAACTCCGATGTGTTGCAGGGCCTGGGTGCTCGTCGAATCGCCTGTTTTGGATTCAGTGGGCCGAATCCCATCTGCAGCAACCCTCCTGCCCAGAAACTCAACCTCAGGAGCTAAGAACACACATTTAGACTTCTTGAGTCGCAGGCCTACCCGGTCCAGTCGGCGTAGCACCTCCTCCAGGTTGTGGAGGTGTTCCTCGGTGTCTCGACCCGTGATGAGGATGTTGTCCTGGAATACGATCATTCCAGGAATGGATTTAAGCAGGCTTTCCATGTTTCTTTGAAAAATCGCGGCCGCTGATCGAATGCCAAACGGGCACCTGTTATAAACGAACAGTCCCTTGTGCGTGGTGATGGTGGTCAGTAGTTTAGATTCGTCGGCCAGTTCCTGGGTCATATAGGCTGAAGTGAGGTCCAACTTGGTGAACAGCTTGCCGCCTGCCAGCGTGGCGAAGAGGTCCTCCGCTCTCGGGAGCGGATATTGATCTTGTAGGGACACCTGATTGATGGTGACCTTGTAGTCGCCACAGATCCTGACAGAGCCATCCGCTTTTAGGACGGGAACGATGGGGCTCACCCAGTCGCTGAATTCAACAGGCGAGATGATGCCCTCTCTCAACAGCCGGTCCAATTCGCTCTCGATCTTTTCCCGCATCACATACGGCACCGCTCTGGCTTTGTGGTGCACTGGCCTGGCGTCCGGGGTGATGTGTATCACGACTTTGGTGCCTTTGAAAGTCCCGACGCCAGGTTGAAATAGTGAATCGAATTGTTGTAGGACTTGTGAGCACGAACTTCACTCCACAGATGACATTGCGTGAACATCCCCCCATTTCCAGTTCATCTCGGCTAACCAGTTCTTCCCCAACAGTGCGGGACCATTGCCTGGGACAATCCAGAGCGGCAGCCGATTCACTACCCCATTGTGTGTGACAGCCAACATTGCACTGCCTAGCACCGGAATGATTTATTTAGTGCAAGTCCGTAATTGTGTCTCAATACGTGCTAATTTGGGTCTACTGGCTTTAAGTGGCCATAGCTTCTCAAATTGCTGAACGCCCATGAGTGACTGGCTGGCCCAAGTGTCCAGCTCCATGCGTACTGGGATACCATTTAATAAAACCCTCATCATCATTGGTGGCGTTTTGGTGTATGAACTGTGAATATTCGCCACATGGACCCGCTGAACCTCGGCGTCCATCGATTTGCTCCAAAAGTCATCCTGCCTCAAAGAACCCTCTTCTGGTCCATCCGCCTCATATATTAGTCTGGTTGCAGGCTTCCTGCACATTTGAGCTAAGTGGCCACTGAAATTGCAGTTCCTGCAGACAAACTGTTGAAATCTGCACGATCTGGCTGAGTGTTTTCACCCACACCTCCAGCATGAGTTAAAGTTTCCATTGTTGGGAACAAATGGACGATGGCCAGGCATTCCGCGCTGACTGTCTCTTTGACTGCTCTTAAGTACCATATTAGTGGGTGTCAATGGCCCCAATTCCGGACCGTATTGTCCACCGTGATGGCGTGAATGTCCGTTCAGCCTGCCATTGTCTCTGTTGAAGTCTTACTCTGGGGTCTATAGCTGCCTGGGGAGTGTCGGACTGCCCCTGCTTGCCTGCGGGGCTCTGAGTCGCATTGATGATGTTGACTCCCTGATCCATCGCCGCGTTAGAGGCAGAATTGCGCACGTATATTATTTTCGTCTCTTCCTCCCCCGCCATGAAAGTTTGAGCTATCAACGCCGACGCTTCCAAGGTCAAATCCTTGCTCTCAATTAATTTGCGGAAAATTCCCGCATGACCGATGCCCTCGATAAAGAAATCCCTTAGCATCTCCCCCCTGCAGGCATCTGTGAACTTACAGAGGCTGGCCAAACGCCGGAGGTCCACTACGAAGTCCGGTATGCTCTGTCCTTCACGATGTCGGTGGGTGTAGAATCTGTGTCGGGCCATATGTATGCTACTCGCCGATTTGAGGTGCTCCCCGATCAATTTGCTAAGTTCTTCAAAGGTTTTGTCTGCCGGCTTTTCGGGTGCTAGCAAGTGCTTCATGAGCACGTAAGTCTTTGGTCCGCAGCTGGTCAAAAGATGAGCCCTTCGCTTGACGGCCGCTGCATCCCCCAGCCATTCTTTCGTAATGAAGCTTTGCTGAAGCCTCTCGACAAAATCGTCCCAGTCTTCCCCAACACAGTACCATTCCTCTGTGCTACCGGTGGCCATTCTCGTGGATTCCTGTTTCTCGTTGCCAATGTAAAGTCCTTACTCTACAGTATGAAACCACACGAGGCACATTCTGGGGACAAGGTCACTCTGTGACCTTAACTCTTTATTCACAGGACTCCAAAGACAATGACCCTGCGTGGGACTTCCCTTTTTGTACCTGTGTGATCAGGTAAGGAGTGTCTCCCACAAGTTCACCCCTTGTGGTCAAGGTATGCATCTAGGTTGAGTGTATACAGTAATACAGTGGTGTTACATGGTGGTTACATACATGACAGTAGTCACTGTTGTAATGTAGGAAACGCGTCATCTAATGTGCGCACAGCAAACTCCCACAAGCAGCAATGTGATCATGACCAGATAATCTGATGTAGTGATGTTGGTTGAGGGATAAATATTGGCCGGGATACCGGGGATAACTCCTCTGCTCTTTTTAGAAATAGTGCCCGTGCGATCTTTTATGTCCACCTGAGTGAACAGGGGCCTTGGTTTAATGTCGCGTCCGAAAGACGGCACCTCTGACAGTGTAGCACTCCCTCAGTGGGTGTTGGGCACTGATCAGCAGCCTCACTCTGTGTTTTGCACACATTACTGATACCTGTTGAACTCATGGACCTTAAAATGCCTGACATCAATTAGGATTTGGTCATACATAATAACAAATAGAAACTCTCTTGTACACAAGCCTCTGAAAAGCGATCTTAACTGTGAGCTTATCCTCAGTGGATCATGTCGACCTTTTCTATCCAAACAGAAATTTGAGAAGACACCCTGCATGCAGCCATTTGCCACAAATGAGCAGATGATTTTGGAGGCCAGCAAAACGCTTAACGTGCTATATGTTTATGATGGAACATATGAACCATATCTAATCTACTGGCTCTTTCCTCTCCAGATTGCATTCAAACAGGCATCGGCTAAGGGTGAGTAACCGAAAAGTTGTAAGACACTGGGAAGACATTTAAAATTAGATTAGATTAGCAAAGCTCCTCAATGGTTCAGTTGATAAGTACAATGTGCAACTTAGTCAAACAGAACAGATGGCCCCAGATTTGACTCCTGTTTTGTGCTGTTCTCAGCTCGTGTGGCAGTAAGCGCACTGTAATTGGATTCTGCATCCTTGGGCTAGGGAGAGGGAAAATCAGCCAACGTTACTGCTACCGGTTGACATCCAGTGACTCCTGCTGGAAAGTGCCCATTTGCAGACTTTAAGTGATGTCTGAATCGGGCTCAGTTGCGATGCCTCCCATTAGAACATAAGAGTTAGGACCAGGAGTCGGCCATTTGGCCCTTCGAGCCTGCTCCGTCATTCAACAAGATCATGGCTGATCTTCTACCTCAACTCCACCTTCCCGCACTATCCCCACCTAATTCCCTTAGGTCCCAAAAATGTATCGACCTCTGTCTTGAATGTATTCAATGACTGAGCATCTCTGGGGTAGGGAATGCCAAAGATCCACAATCCTTTGAGTGAAGAAATTTCTCCTTATCTCAGTCCTAAATGTCTTAAATAGATTGCCAACATTCGTTCTCTAGGCAAACTCATGAAAGATGGTAACTTGGCCGAGGTATTGGCGGTCAACAGGTGCCCATGGAAGGTGTCAGAGGCTTCAGGAGGAGGAGGTGGAAAAACAGATGAAAATATTGACAAAAAAGTAACCTGTAAAATATTTTAAATCTTTATCCACGGAATGAATAAGTTAGAGCAGCACATTGTACAGAGCCTTGATTTCAACACAGGAGGAGGAAGAACATGTAGGAAGGAGTTTTTGCAGCTTAGAAGGAATGAGGAAAGTATTGATTATACCCAGTATGAATAAGATAGAGAAACATAAGAAAAGGTGCAAAAGAGGGAGCGAGATGAGAAGCTAGAAGCGAGAAAGATTAATTGGCAGCAGATGTTGTGTTTTTTTTTCTATCTCTTGACCAGGAGTGTGAGCGAGGTACTTCAAAAGCCTCTTCAGATATTGAAACAATATTCAAGATTTGGGTTTTGTCAAAAAATTAAGAGTTCTTGAGGAGAAATGAAGTGTTTGGCTTGAAAGAGCAAACTACTTTTTGGAGGCAGCTTTAGTAATGGAGGAAATTTGGGAATTTCATTTGAGGTCAGAGAAGATAGTGAGGCCACGAATGTTGATTCATTTATTAGGTAAAGGTATCAAGGGAGTATAGACAGTCACATGGAGTTGAGGTAACGATTACCAATGATCTAATTGAATGCCAGAACAAGGTTGAGGGCTGAATGACCTACTCCTGTTCTTTTATTTATGGTGGAGCTATCTAGATATTGGGAAGAAACTGTCTTTCGAGAATTGAAATAAACAAGATTTTCATTGTCCCATTGATGGGCGTGGAGGAAGGAGATCACGATATAGTTATTGCACTGAGAGACAGTGTTATGTATTTAACCCTTGGCAACCTGTATCGTACCACCACCAGAGGGCCTATCTGTCGGAGTCCCAAGGGATCCCTTGGGAGCACGGTATATAAGCAGGCCTCCCACGCAGTACCTGCACTCTGGAGTCTAATTAAAGGAGCTAAGGTCACACTTACTCATTGCTTACAGTACTCAGTTTCATCCTTTATTATGAGCGTAATAGACGGGATGTTGTAAGCACTGTAAGTGTACGGTTGAAGAAAGTTGATAAATGTGGAGTGAAATCATCAGCAGAAGAATAGATGGGTTTGAATTGTGACTGTGGGAGCTCGTCGATATGAAATAGCAACAGAAAGAGGAAGAAGAGAGGATCATCTTCATAGGCGGTCCCTCATATCGAGGTTGACCTGCTTCCACGCCAAAAAGGGATGAATTTACAGACGTTTCAATGAATGACCTAATATTCCAGGTCCCAAACTACTTCCTGAAGGGTGGAAGATGCCTGTGCGTGGATTTTTTTAATGTGTGGTGGCCGTTGCACACCAGCCACCACACGGGCTTGACAGAGCTAGGTCTTGGTCCAGTGGCAAGGATTAACCAAGACGACTGGAGACCAGCTCTGCTGCACGGACCTAGTGCACACACATATCGCAGTGTGGGCTGGCCTCTCCTGGGCCCCAAACTCACGCCTCTCCCGGGTCCCGATCGCGTCGCTCCACGATCACTCACCGCTCCTGCCTCCCAACCTCGCCACTCTTGCTGTACCTGCCCACACTCCAATCACCGACCTGGACCTTGATGACGTCCAATCCAGTCGCCCTCTTCGTTGCCGTCGCCCTCCTGCACAAGCTCGCGTTGTACCTTGCCGTGGAATGCCACCACGCTGCTCCAGGGGCTGCTTGCCGCTCCTTTTATAGCCCCGACCTGCCGCTGATGGCCTCTTGCAGGTCCGGGCCACCACCAGAGAGGATAGAGCCACAGTGAAGTCCTGAATGAATGGAAACAGTCAGATGACGAAATATCAACTACAGCACAGATAAAAGTGATGTGAAAGGCAACTAGCTAGCCATGGTGGGAGGCCATATGATAGTAACTTGTTTAGATGTGCGCAGTGCTTGAACTGCCAAAGGTTTTAAAGATAACCAAGGCATTGATCCATGATTCACCAAGGTGTTCAAGAGCAGAGTGTGATGGATAGTTCTGTCATAAGTAATTCCATATATTTTTCTAGTTTACTTATGAGGATTGGCTGGCCACTTTAAACTTAATTAATGCATGCTAAGTAAGAATCCCCGTGCTGTCTGTGGCTTTTGCTGACTTGTTCTGTGCAGGCTGAGACAATACTGTCTGATTGGCAAAATGTCACTTCAAAGGCATTATTCCATTGCCAACACATGTCATTGCAAAGCAAATGGAAACCACTAAACACAGACTGCTTGTTTTATCTTGTAATCAATCAATTTAAGATGAAGGGGCAGTGTCCATGGTGCAAGAAAGCACCAAGGTTGAAAAAAGTAGGAAATAACTTGTCGTGTATGAAGACCATGTATACTAACTGTATAGTCACATAAGGTGTTCCACCAGAGGGCACTGCGGTGGGAGACCTGAGGGTCACCTGCACAGGTGTGCAGAGCCCAGTATAAAAGGTTGCCCACCATGCTTGTGCCTCACTCTGGAGTTACAATAAATGGGACTAAGGTCACAACAGCTCAAGTACAACACTAGACCACGTGGAGTCATTCATAAGAGTATTAAATACATAACATAACTAGTGATTAGTTGATAGCAAGCATTGATTTTAAAAGCGTACAGAATGTTGGAGATTAATAGTTTCATGTTTTCGTGTTGAAGTCCTGAGCAGAGGTCAATAACCAGGGGGCATTGATTTAAATTCATTGGTAGAAGGATTAGAGGGGAGGTGAGGATAACCTGTTTCACCCAGAGATGGTGGGAGTCTGGAACTCACTGCCTGAAAGGGTGGTAGAGGCAGAAACCCTCATCACATTTAAAAAGTACTTGGATGTGCACTTGAAGTGCCGTAACTGTGATGTATGTAGCACTCAAATCACTGACTCCACACAGTCTGGTGTTGTAGAAACTGCTGTGACCTTGGTCCTTTATTGTGTAACTCCAGAGTGCCCTTCAGGTGTGGTGGTCAGCCTTTTATACTCTGTCTCGCAGGTACTTTCGGGTCTCCCACCACAGTGCCCCTTGTGGCGCACCATTGTAACTATACATTTAATGTACATGGACAATACATAACATCTAACTCCCCCCCCCCCCACCCCTCCAGTTCCAAGAGCAAATTGCCGGTAACCTCGGCCTGGTTCGTCCTGGTTGATTTGTGAGTGTGAGTCCATGACCATCCACTTCCCTCTTCCCCCCCCCCATGTCGAGATTATGCTTGCGATTCAGTGCAAGCCTGTGGTATTTGTAGTCCTTACATGGGTGATACAAGTACACAAGCATAATCTCCAGTAGAAAGCAGGTACACATGGACAGTACATTTGTATGTGTTGAAGAGTTATATCAAAAGGTTGCAGGTACACTGAACAGTTATTAAATCCCAGCTCCACTGGGTGAGGTGTGGTGGCGGCATACTGCCCCTTTTTGCCTGAGGTAATGGGCTGCGCTGAGACAGGGTATGGCAACTAGTGCGTTTCCTCTGTTCTTAGAAAATAGTTGCCTTTTGCGGCTTGTCTGCAGCCGCTGAACAATTGCATAAATCACATAAGATCAGAAATTGCATTAATCCATTAGTCATAGTCACAGATCCATTAACCCTTTTAACTGTGCATTGTGATGTTAACTCTTTTCACCAATCATTTTAATCATAGTAATCATTTTAGCATCAAAATATTAACGCTTGCTATAAATCACGGCATCATACAAATCACAGTAATCATTTTGACTCACTCTTGCTCTTACAAAAGTTTCTTTGTGGAAACCGCCAACAGTGTAAGGCCCCTTTAAGACTCCTGGGTACATTTCCCTTTTAAGACGCCATTTTGATTTTTTCACGAGGTTTCTACTGGGCGCCGTCATTTTAGGTGCTCTGCTGGTGCCTGCCTGCCTCTCTCTGCAGAACTCTGCTGCCACGAGGCTCGCCTCCATCTTGAACTCGCTGTGCTGCTGCCTGCTCTCCCTCTCTCTCTCTTCCTGCAAACAGCTGCCGACCAAAGTGGCCCGGGAGAGCGCACCGGCCACGGGGCGGAGTGAAGAAGGCTCATCGCTACAGACCCGGCATCGTGGCTCTGAGGGAGATCCGCCGCTGCCAGAAACCCACCGAGCTGCTGCCTGCTCTCCCTCTCTCTTCTCCAGCTCGGCCGGCGCTGCTGCTGGTTCCAGCGCCTCTTTCTCACTCTCAGACTTTTCAGGGGAGAGTCGACGGCCGCCGCTGCTCTGCCCAACCCCACACACGCTTCCTTCGCTGCCATCCGATCTGAAGGTGGAGGCCTGCTCTGCCTGTGAACACGGGGGACAGCGGTCTGTGGAGGAATGAGGTCTTCCCAGCTCCCAAGGACCCTTCCCATCCATCTCCTGCTGAGTAGCGTCGGCCCATCGCCTGCAATGATCCACAAAGGTAAACCGTGCGTCTCGCCCCCGTGAGATACCTCCGCTCTGCCAAGGACAGGTATCAGTTCCTTGGTGTAGGTACGCAGCTTCGCCGTGACTGGGACCAGCTTAGGTCGTGCAGCTGGGTTGATCCACAGTTTATCAAAAGTTTCCTGGCTCATCAGCGACTGACCCGACCCCGTGTCCACTTTCATACTCACTGGGATTCCATTAATCTTGACTTCCATAATCACTGAGGCCGAATCGTTGGTACACGTATACAGTCCAAACGCATCATCTTCTTCTACCTGGGGCTGGGATGCCCGGCGAGCCAAACCGCAATGCTCCTCGCTGGATAGCAGATCATCTACCATCTCCTCAGCCACGCGGTGAGTCGTGTCTCTTTTGCACATACGCTGAAGGTGGCCTTTTGTGTGGCAGGTATTGCACGTATACTCCGCAAACCTGCACCGGTGAGCCCCATGGCTTCCTCCGCAGCGCCAGCATGGTGCTACTCGATTAGCCCCCCTCAACGGACTCTGAGTTCCAGGACCCTGAGGTCCGTGCTCTCTGCCCTGGGCAGAGCCACGTTCTGCAGTTTTGTCCGTGACGGACGCTATCCTGTGAATAGTACCTGCCGGGTTCGAGATCGTGTGGATCATCTGCTTGGTGCTGCAAGTCGAGGTCATAAATGCCCGGCTGATGTTGATGGCTTGCTGCAGGCTGACTGTACGAACAGTAGATAGCAGCTTGTGAAGGAGACCCTCACGGCCAATCCCCTTAACAAAGATGTCTCGCAACGCCTCGTCACGGTGTGTGCCAAAATCGCACGGCGCCGCAAGTCTCCTGATGTCCGCAGCATATTTTGTGACATCCTGGCCCTCAGGTCTGCAGTGATGGTAGAATTTGTGCCTGGCCGTGAGGATGCTCTTCTTCAGTTTCAGTTGGTTACGAATGAGTTCAATCAGCTCCTCATATGACTTGTCCTTGGCGCTCGCGGGTGCCAGCAAATCCCTGACGAGACGGTAAACTTCCTCGCCACAACTGGACAGCAATGTCGCCTTACGCTTCTCTATCAGTGCATTCGTGTCCCCTGTCAGGTCGTTTGCTATAAAATAGTACGCGAGCCTTTCCGTAAAGGCAGCCCTGTCATTACCCTCTGTGAAATCCTTTAGCGTGCCCAAAGTAGCCATGGTTGCGTGAAGAGCTCGTCCGTGTCCTCGTTGCCAATTTGTGGTGTATGTAGCACTCAAATCACTGACTCCACACAGTCTGGTGTTGTAGTAACTGCTGTGACCTTGGTCCTTTATTGTGTAACTCCAGAGTGCCCTTCAGGTGTGGTGGTCAGCCTTTTATACTCTGTCTCGCAGGTACTTTCAGGTCTCCCACCACAGTGCCCCTTGTGGCGCACCATTGTAACTATACATTTAATGTACATGGACAATACATAACAGTAACCTACAGGGCTATGGACCAAGAGCTGGAAAGTGGGATTAGACTGGATAGCTCTTTTTCGGCCGTCACAGACACAATGGGCCGAATGGCCTCCTTCTAATCCATAAATTTCTATGAAGACTGTGATTTTCAGCACAATGAGGATACAGGGTGAATAGAGAGCATGTAGCGTAAGAGGAACGAAAGAAGAACGATCAGAGAAGCAATGAGCCATTAGAATCAAAACAGACTAAAAAAGGGTTGTTATGGAGAAAGAGGTTGGAGGTTGGGGTGAGGTTGATTCCTTTGAAATCTATCCAATGATACAGTCTCTTTTTATATTGTATATATTTCTCTTTCCTTTGCAACAGCTGAACATCCATACGAGCTAGCAATGTATCTGCATCTGCTCATTCACAATCTATTTCCAACCTGGCCAGAAGTTTTTGGAATGGCAGAACAAGTCATGAAACGCCTAGAAAAAGAAGACCCCAAATTCTTCACCCACCTTCATTCTTGTTTCACTAACAACGTCGTGATTGACCCCAAGGTGAGAGGTCCTTGAAAGACTTTGGCGACAAATGCTTCTCCGCCAAAAAATAGAATTGAAAAACATTCACTTTTCTACCATATAAAAGCAATGCTTCCGGTTTGTAGTCTCGCTGGGTGGAATCCAACACAGAGGTATGTCCTGCTGAAGAAACTCCTGATTAATTGTCAGAAAATATGAATTAACACTAATCAGGCATGTTGACTTCCAATCCATACTATTGCTAAAGTTGCTATTTAATTTCTATTAATCTAACAGATCTGTAACATCAAAATATGTATTACATTTCAAAGTATTTTATGTTATTGTTGACCTTAAATGAGAAAAAGGCATCACATAGACTTGTAGGGGGTGAAATTGCCCCTTTTTATAGTCCCGTTAGCACCTCCAGGGGCAAGATTGTTTTGGTCCGGGGGAGGGGGGTCGCTACCGACTCCCGGGAAAATGCCCGGGAGCTCGCGAAGGTGCTGCCGTGGCAATGCTGCTTTCCTTGCCCCAGTAGTGTCCCGCGATCTGCCCCCAAAAGGAAATGGAGTGCAGGAGATTGCGCTCCGCTTCCTTTCAGGGGCAGGAAGGGCAATTCCACGTCGGGGGGGCGGGACCGCCACGCCGGGCGCTAAAAGTTCTGGCCCCGGAAGGTCACCGCCCCCAATCGGGGCACGGGGCAATTTCACCCCCATAAGATTTTGTGAGGCTCTGCTCCCAAGGAATGAAGCCTCGCTGGAAGGGAGTGTAGATTAGAGAATTGGAAGTCAGCACATCCGATTTGTGATACCTCAGATTGTCTGACAATTAATCGGGAGTGTCTTCAGCAGGACATGTGTTTGGTACCATCCAGTGAGACTCCATACCAGGAGCATAGCCTCGCAAAATTTATCCTCTGCTGTTAAAAAAAAATTATACACTTAACTGTTGTTACCTCTTATGTTGTCAACATTTTTACTGTCTAATGTTCTCCCCTCTGTTTCTAAAGATACTGCTATGTGATGGGCTATGGTTATAGGGGCATCTGGTACCTCTCCTAAATAGCAGTTCTTCGTGTGCAAATCTCAACAGTAATGTTGGCAAACTATTTAATTGGCCTTGGAGGGGGTGCAATGCAGATTCACCAGAATGATACCGGGCCTAAAAGGGTTAAATTGTACGGACAGGTTGCATTACGAGCATTGCTTGTGTTCCCCTGAGTATAGAACATTAAGGGGTGATGTAATCGAGGTGTTTAAGATGGTTAAAGTAGTTGACGGGGTAGATAGAGAGAAACCATTTCCTCTGGTAGGGGAGTCCAGAACAAGGGGGCATAAGCTTAAAATTAGAGCCAGGCAGTTCAGGGGTGATGTCAGGAAGCACTTCTTTACACAAAGGGCCGTGGGAATCTGGAACTCTCTCCCCCAAAAGCTGTTGAGGCTGGGGGTCAATTGAAAATTTCGAAACTGAGATTGATAGATTTTTGTTAGGCAAGGGTATTACATAAGAACATAAGAAATAGGAGCAGGAGTAGGCCATATGGCCCCTCGAGTCTGCTCCGCCATTCAATAAGATCATGGCTGATCCGATCATGGACTCAGCTCCACTTCCCTGCCCGCTCCCCATAACCTCTTATCCCCTTATTGGTTAAGAAACTATCTATCTCTGTCTTAAATTTATTCAATGTCCCGGCTTCCACAGCTCTCTGAGGCAGCGAATTCCACAGATTTACAACCCTCTGAGAGAAGAAATTTCTCCTCATTTCAGTTTTAAATGGACGGCCCCTTATTCTAAGATTATGCCCCCTAGTTCTAGTCTCCCCCATCAGTGGAATCATCCTCTCTGCATCCACCTTGTCAACCCCCTCATAATCTTATACGTTTTGGTAAGATCACCTCTCATTCTTCTGAATTCCAATGAGTAGAGGCCCATCCTACCCAACCTTTCCTCATAAGTCAACCCCCTCATCTCCGGAATTAACCTAGTGAACCTTCTCTGAACTGCCTCCAAAGCAAGTATATCCTTTTGCAAATATGGAAACTAAAACTGCATGCAGTATTCCAGGTGTGGCCTCACCAATACCCTGTATAACTGTAGCAAGACTTCCCTGCTTTTATACTCCATCCCCTTTGCAATAAAGGCCAAGATTCCATTGGCCTTCCTGATCACTTGCTGTACCTGCACACTAACCTTTTGTGTTTGATGCACAAGTACCCCCAGGTCCCGCTGTACTGCAGCACTTTGCAATCTTTCTCCATTTAAATAATAACTTGCTCTTTGATTTTTTTTCTGCCACAGTCCATGACTTCACACTTTCCAACATTATACTCCATCTGCCAATTTTTGCCCACTCACTTAGCCTGTCTATGTCCTTTTGCAGATTTTTCGTGTCCTCCTCACACATTGCTTTTCCTCCCATCTTTGTATCGTCAGCAAACGTAGCTATGTTTGGTATACTTGGCTTGGTATTAACGGGTATGGAACCAAGGCGGGTAGATGGAGTTAAGATACAGATCAGCCATTATCTGATTGAATGATGGAACAGGTTTGAGGGGCTGAATGGCCATAGTTCTATGTTACTTTGTTCCTATGAAGAGCATCGCAGCTGAGACTAATCCTGTCCTCACCCAATGTCCATACATGCCCTTTCCAGCAAGGGTTACTAGCTAGCGATCAGGGAAAACGAACCTTGGCTGATTTATTTCCTCCCTCTCTCAGAGCATCGAGGCCAGTTATAGTGTCCTACCGCCATGCTGACTGAGATCAGCTAACTCCACACAAACCGCAAATTAGCCACGGCTCATTATGTTTTGGTTTCACGCTGGCTTCACCAACTGAACCTTCAGGAGAGATGGATAGCAGTTCATTTGTTAATTCATCGGCCAAGTGTTCAGGTCAAAGCAGCCTATTGCAGTAATGCTTTCTGTCTTCTGATAAAGTTTGTTCAGTAACTTAATGCAAAAGAGCAAGTGCTGCTCTTGCAATATGAGGGGCTTTTACAGTGTGAATGTTGGAACTTTCCATACAGAGATTCACACAGCCACAGATACGGTCACTGGATGACATTTATTGATGACAAGTTGTTTGTATTGAATTTGCTGGTTTTTTTTAAGTCTGCCAAATACCTGAGTAGTGGGATTATTTTTCCTTTTGTTGCTTGCTTATGACGAAAAGTAAATCACATCCAAGGTCGATTTTATTGACTGAGCTACTGTGAAAATCAACCATTAAAATATGTGGTTCAGTTGATAGAATTATCGCCTCCAAGTTAGAAGTCTGTGAATTCAAGACTTGCTCCAGGACTTAAGCACATAATCCAGGCTGATAATTCAGTGTAGTCGTGTCGCTCAGTGATCACATCAGATCTAAAAATGTTAGCTTATATTTACTGTTTCATATTCTAGAATGTAATTGTTTTTAATAACATAATTCTTCTGTCCGATTGCCCTGCATCATACTCTGGGTCAGGAGGTGGGTGTGCAACTTGCTCTCAAGTGCTTGGCAGTACTATGCTGCGACAGCCAGGGGGCGCTGTGCAAGAGTAGCCAACATTAGGAAGCAGCTAGCCTCGCTTACAACACGAAGTTACCTTTTAGAGAACAATGTGCATACCTGAGTCCTCCCATTCCGTGCTATCCCAGCTCGAGTTGATGATTTTTTTTTTTCTTTCTCATTTTTGTAATCAGGAATTCCTGCTGGAACAGATTGCCCGGGAGAAGGCACAGGCTCAGGAATTGCACAGTGACAGGCCTAACTCTGAAGATTTGCGTCACATCAGCAAAGAATTGTTGAGAAATCCGATTATTGTCCTCAGGAAATGGATGGGAGAGGTAAGGGCAGTGGAGGGCATTGCACAATATTTGGGACGTCCTGAGGTCGTGAAAGGCACGACATAAATGCAAACATTTCATTCTTTTTCTTTCTTTTCGGCCCTCCTCCCCATATGGTTTAATGAGTACTGGTCACTCTTCCAATATCTCACCCAAGTGGCTGCTTTTTTAACTTGTAAGCCCAAACACTGAGGTCAATGAGCTATTCAACTGCAGGAGCATAATTACCAGTCTGCTCTCCCAACATCCACACCTATTCCAGCTCTCAGAATAGCAATCAGGAATGCAAATCCTGACTTCTTATAATTTCCTCTTCTGAGCCCAGGAGCATCGAGTAGTGCTGACATAAACAAACTCCTCACTGACCGAGGATTGAATCTGCCTGATCTGTACCTCACAGTATTACACTGGATAGTTAGTTTACCCACTATGCCGCTGGATGAGCTCAGCTTGATTGGCACCCCATCCACAACCTTAAATATTCACTCCCTCCATCACCGACGTACCATGGCTGCAGTGTGTACCATCTACAAGATATACTGCAGCAACTCGCCAAGGCTTCTTCGGCAGCACTTCCCAAACCCGCGACCTCTATTGAGTAGCCGGACAAGGGTAGCAGGTGCATGGGAACACCACCACCTCCACGTTCCCCTCCAAGTCACACACATCATCTTGACTTAGAAGTGTGTCAGTCGTTCCTTCATCGTCACTGAGTCAAAATTCTGGCACTCCCTCCCTAACAGCACTGTGGGAGCATCTTCACCACACGGACTGCAGCGGTTTAAGAAGGCGGCTCACCACCACCTTCTCAAGGGGCAATTAGGGACGGGCAATAAATGCCGGCCTTGCCATCGACGCCCACATCCCGTGAACGAATGTTTTAAAAACTGTAACTTATTTTGTGTGTCACTAAACTGTTCGATGTGTCACAGGGTTTTGTAGGCATTTTAGACCTGCCAGCGGTGTTGTTGATCTGGGACCAGCTCTTTATGCAAGACTGGAAGCCGCAGGTGATGGAGGATTTCTGCCTGGCCATCCTCCTGTTACTGAAGGAACCTTTGATGGCAGCTGACGATCATCACAGTTTGCAACAGGTAAGACGAGAAATAGATTTTTGTCCCAAAAAAACCCCCTTTCATGCCCTCCTCCAACTCACAATGATTCCAGGAGTGTATCTCTGAGACCCGGAGTTTACACACGGAGCTCACTGTGAAAATTTAATGAAAAGCTACTAAATCAACGTCGTTGTTTAATTGGTTCATAATTAGGACTGCTGCGTTATTCTAATTTTTATCATTTAGATAAATCCGCAGTAAGAATTTAACTTCACATTCCACTTAAAAGTTCATATATCTTAGCAATAAATTATTACTGCAAGTTTTTTAAAAGATCACTAAGTTAACCTAGTTCTTTGCATCAGGCACAATTGCTGTGCACTCTGTGGGGTCAAGTTTCAGCCTGACTTGCTCCTATTTTTTTGGAGCAACTAGTTTAGAATGGAGTATCTTAGAAATTGCAATTCTCGGCCTTTAGCTTGCTCCAGTTCTAGTGAGTTAGAACAGTTTCATTTTAGAACAGATTTTTTTTTCAAAAGAGGGCGTGTCCGGCCACTTACGCCTGTTTTGCAAGTTTAGGCAGCGAAAACTTACTCCAAACTAACTTAGAATGGAGTAAGTGTAGATTTTTGTACGCTCAGAAAAACCCTGCCTACACTTAGAAATCTGGCGTAGGTTACAAATCAGGCGTAGGGAACGAGGGGGGGGGTTAACAAACACTAAACACGTCACTTTTACAAATAAAGAGCCATCATCAATAATAAACCAATAAATCAATCCAAATAAATTAAAAAATAAAAATTTAAAAAAAAATTAAAAACCACTCAATAAATAAAAAAATTATTTCTACTCACTGCAGCACCAGGGAGAAGAAGGGAAGAGAAGATGATGGGGGGGGGAGAGAAGAAGATGGGGGGGGGGAGAGAAGATGATGGGGGGGAGAGAAGATGATGGGGGTGGGGGAGAGAAGAAGATGGGGCTGGGGGAGAGAAGAAGATGGGGGGGAGAGAAGATGAAGGGGGGGAGACAAGATGATGGGGGGGAGAGAAGATGATGGGAGGGAGAGAAGAAGATGGGGGGGAAAGAAGATGAAGGGGGGGGAGAGAAGAAGATGGGGGTGGGGGAGAGAAGATGATGGGGGGGGGAGAGAAGACGATGGGGGGAGAGAAGACGATGGGGGGGAGAGAAGAAGATGGGGGGGGAGAGAAGAAGATGGGGGTGGGGGAGAGAAGATGATGGGGGGAGGGAGAGAAGAAGATGGGGGGGAGAGAAGATGAAGGGGGGGGAGACAAGATGATGGGGGGGGAGAGAAGATGATGGGGGGGGAGAAGATGATGGGGGGGAGAGAAGAAGATAGGGGAGGGAGAGAAGATGAAGGGGGGGGAGAGAAGATGATGGGGAGGAGAGAAGATGATGGGGGGGGAGAGAAGATGATGGGGGGGGAGAGAAGATGATGGGGGGGGAGAGAAGAAGATGATGGGGGGAGAGAAGAAGATTGGGGGGGGAGAGAAGATGAAGGGGGGGAGAGAAGATGATGGGGGGGGAGAGAAGATGATTGGGGGGGGGAGAGAAGATGATGGGGGGGAGAGAAGATGATGGGGGGGTAGAGAAGATGATGGGGGGGAGAGAAGAAGAAGATGGGGGGGGAGAGAAGAAGATGGTGGGGGGAGAGAAGAAGATGTGGGGGAGAGAAGATGAAGGGGGGGAGAGAAGATGATGGGGGGGGAGAGAAGATGATGGGGGGGTAGAGAAGAAGATGGTGGGGGGAGAGAAGAAGATGGTGGGGGGAGAGAAGAAGATGTGGGGGAGAGAAGATGAAGGGGGGGGAGAGAAGATGATGGGGGGGAGAGAAGATGAAGGGGGGGGGAGAGAAGATGATGGGGGGGGAGAGAAGATGATGGGGGGCGGGGGCAAGATGCAGGGCAGGTGGGCCCCGCCGCTGAGATAAGATGTGCAGGCCACTCGGCTAGGGATAGGGGCGCCGTCCCTTTGGCCTGGGCTAGGGTCGTCGCCCCGGAGACAGGACGCGCGCAGTTGCCAGCGCTGTTTTCGGCGCAGGGCTGTAGCTCCGCCCCCAGCAGCTGCTGCTGCGCAATGCCGAGGTGGAGTTGGGCCTACAGCTATCTGAGAATCGCGGGGTAAGTATTCACCGCAATTTTTGTTCTATCAATTAGGCGGGCCTCTCCAGTGTGCACCGTTCTAGTGGGCGGCCAAAACTTCACCCCTATAATTGGATGGCCAATAAATCATGGTGCAGGGGAGCAGCAGGAGTGGGACTTCAAAATGGGATGGGAGAATTAAAAAATATATTTGTGAATGTATTATTCAAGTGTACTAAAAAATGCATTTGTTATAATATATTTGGGTTTCTGGGGTCTTAAACAGCCCCTGATACTCGCTGGACCTGGTTACACCTGAGAGTACTGCCAATTGAGACACTGGTAATCTGTTGGGATAGGCTGGAGAACAGGTGCACCAACATCAGTGTCCTCGTCCAGTCTAACATCCCCAGCATTGAAGCACTGACCACACTCGATCAGCTTCGCTGGGTAGGCCACATAGTTCGCATGCCAGACACGAGACTCCCATCGCAAATGCTTTATGCAGAGCTCCTTCATGGTAAACGAGCCAAAGGTGGGCAGTGGAAGCGTTACAAGGACACCCTCATAGCCTCTCTGGTGAAGTGCGACATCACCACTGACACCTGGGAGACCCTGGCCGCAGACCGCCCCGAGGTGGAGAAAGTGCATCCAGGAGGGTGTTGAGTTCTTCAAGTCTCAATGCAAAGAGCGTGAAGAGGTCAAGCGCAGACAACGGAAGGAGCGCGCGGCAAGCCAGCCCATCGACCCCAAGGAAGAGCATCCGGGAGGGCGCTGAGCACCTCGAGTCTCGTCGCCGAGAGCATGCAGAAAACAAGCGCAGGCAGCGGAAGGAGCGTGCGGCAAACCAGACTCCCCACCCACCCTTTCCTCCAACCACTGTCTGTCCCACCTGTGACAGAGACTGTAATTCCCGCATTAAACTGTTCAGCCACCTGAGAACTCACTTTTAGAGTGGAAGCAAGTCTTCCTCGATTCCGAGGGACTGCCTATGATGATGATGAGATTTGGCAAAAGGTGGGCATCCTGCAGCCATATTATCAACCAATGGTCATTGCAGACAAGTTACAAAAAATATGCAATATGAAAGAGGCCTTAGTGCCACAATTGTTACTAAACATGTTTTGTTCCTAAGGTATTCCTTGTACATGCCAGCCACCTATATACATTAGATATTCAAAGGTCCTGGATCCACTTGCAACAAGGTGGCCTACCAGCTGATATTCCTGGATTGAACCAACTTAAATTGAGGTAAGATATTTGTTTGGATAACACCCAGCCAGCAGTGTTTTATTTCAGGGATTGGTTGGCTCCAGATCAGCACCAAGGCTAAGTCCCAAATTCACTGGCTCACATTAAAGTTGATGCAAATGCACTGCCTCATAACCTTTGTCATAACAGAGGAGCTGCGGTGCAAAATGTCAGCCTCCACATGGCTAAAAACAATGTATAATGCTGATATTTATCAAAACTTTCTATATGTGTTGAGGTAGAAGATCAGCCATGATCTTATTGAATGGCGGAGCAGGCTCAAGGGGCCAAATGGCCGACTCCGGCTCCTATTTCTTATCTTCTTACGTCATTGTGTAAAATAGGGAGTTGACTACTTTGCAAAGAAACTACCCTATTGCCCCAGCAGAACAAAATAGGCCTCCCCTGCCCTGGGCTTCCCCGCCCCCACCTGCTCATATGAGACCCTCCAAAAAAAACCTCCCCACAAATTACCTAAGTGCCAGTGAGCCTTCTATCACCCACCATCATCATCATCATAGGCAGTCCATCGGATTCAAGGAAGACTTGCTTCCACTATAAAAGTGAGTTCTCAGTTGGCTGTACAGTCCAATGTGGGAATTACAGTCTCTGTCACAGGTGGGACACACAGTGGTTGAAGGAAAGGGTGAGTAGGACTGGTTTTCCGCACGCTCCTTCCGCTGTCTGCGCTTGATTTCTGCATGCTCTCGGTGGCGAGACTCGAGGTGCTCAGCGCCCTCTCGGATGCACTTCCTCCACTTTGGGCGGTTTTGGGCCAGGAGTTCCGCAAATCTACTGGGAGGATAGACACACCAACGTCAGTGTTCTAGCTCAGGCCAACATCCCCAGCATCGAAGCACTGACCACACTCGGCCAGCTCCGTTGGGCGGGCCACATTGTCCGCATGCCCGACACTAGACTCCCAAAGCCAGCACTCTATTCGGAACTCCAACACAACAAGCGAGCCCCAGGTGGGCAGAGGAAACGTTTCAAGGACACCCTCAAAGCCTCCTTGATAAAGTGCAACATCCCCACTGACACCTGGGAGTCCCTGGACAAAGATCGCCCTAAGTGAAGGAAGAGCATCCAGGAGGGCGCTGAGTACCTCGAGTCTCGTCGCCGAGAGTAGGCAGAAATCAAGCGCAGGCAGCGGAAGGAGCATGTGGCAAACCAGACTCCCCACCCACCCTTTCCTTCAACCACTGTCTGTCCCACCTGTGACAGAGACTGTAATTCCCGTATTGGACTGTACAGTCACCTGAGAACTCACTTTTAGAGTGGAAGCAAGTCTTCCTCGATTTCAAGGAACTGCCTATGATCATCCCTTTTGTCATACATTCTCTCCTGCCTTCCACCCAATCACAGACCTTCCCTTTTGTTCTTTCCTCCCATTCATTCCCCCCTTTTTCTGCCTCTGTATTTGCTGTACAATCTCTTACATCGGTAACATTTTCCAGTTCTGACGACAGGTCATCCGACCTGAAACGTTAACTCTGTTTCTCTCTCCTGACCTGCTGAGTATTTCCAGCATTTTCTGTTTCTATTTCAGATTTCCAGTATCCGCAGTATTTTGCTTTTGTATATACTGGGTAGTTAATGTCCACTTTCCAAATCCCGTTTCAGGTGAGGTTTGGCAAACATTGTTGCTTTAATTTATTTACAGGTCTGCTTAGTATTTCCCTTAGTTGAATAATTTCCTCATGTTTAATTTGTCTTTGAACACGCTGGGATCTCTGAGCATCAACAGGGCTAAGTGCTCAGTGATCTGTGAAATTCCTATGACTTTTAACTTAGAGTGAAATACCCACTTTGATGCTAAATTTTATTGAAACATTTAATCCACAGGAATCTGTATGGACCATTCCCAAAGAACAAAGAGGCTTTGACAGGTACAGTCACTAGTTTTCACAATAATAATGAGTACTACTCCAGGGCAATGGACAACCCAAAACAGGTGTGATTTAGAGAACGATTTTAATGTATACTTGCATTTCTCGTTCTGTAATTTGTTTTATAAAATGCTGACATTGCCCTTGTACCACACCCCATTTACAGACAAGGTGGATGGAACTGTCCTGGCCTCTGCCAGCACCTCTCTGAGCCAGTTACTCAGAGGTGTATTAGCGCACGCTGGCTATGAATCACTTGCTGTTTGCTCCACTCCCTCTTTCTTTTGGAGAAGTGCCTAGTCTCTGCTTGGCTCTTGCAAACATACAAAATTAGCAGGAAACGACCATCTGGTCCATCAAACATGCTCCTCACCATGATGCCCAGAGCATCATGACGAAACACTTCCCCACACAAACACCACTCCCCACCCCCTGCACAGATGTAAACTATAAACTATAAGGGTACAGTGGCATAGTGGTTATGTTACTGGACTAGTAATCCAGAGGTCTGGACTAATAATCCAGAGATGCGAGTTCAAATCCCACCATGGCAGCTGGGGAATTTACTTTCAGTTAATTAAATAAATCTGGAATTAAAAAGCTAGTATCAATAATGATGATGGGATTGGACAGGTTAGTTGCAGGAAGAATGTTCCCAATGTTGGGGATGTCCAGAACCAGGGGTCACAGTCTAAGGATAAGGACCATTTCGGACCAAGATGAGGAGAAACTTCTTCACTCAGAAAATTGTGAACCCGTGGAATTCTCTACCACAGAAAGTTGTTGAGGCCAGTTCGTTAGATATATTCAAAAGGGAGTTAGATGTGGCCCTTACGGCTAAAGGGATCAAGGGGTATGGAGAGAAAGCAGGAATGGGGTACTGAAATTGCATGATCAACCATGATTATATTGAATGGTGGTGCAGGCTCGAAGGGCCAAATGGCCTACTCCTGCATCTATTTTCTATGTTTCAATGACCATGAAACTACCGGATTGTTGGAAAAAATCCAACTGGTTCAACTAATGTGCTTTAGGGAAGGAAATCTGCCGTCCTTACCCTATATGTGACTCCAGACCCATGGCAAAGTGGTTGACTCTTGCCCTTTGAAATGACCGAGCAAGCCGCTCAGTTGTACCAAACCGCTACGACAAAGTCAGCACTGTGGGAGTACCTTCACCACATGGACTGCAGCGGATCAAGAAGGTGGTGGTGGGCAATAAATGCCAGCCTTGCCAGTGACGCCCACATTTCATGAACGAATAAATGAACTAAAACTCTTGGGAAAGCCATAAAACAGAGGAAAAAACCCAGGGCCAAGAAGGGAAAAAATGCACTGGGAAATGCCTCTCCAACCCCCTGAGCCAATCGAAACCAGTCCAGGAGATCATACGGACACAGTTTTTATCTATAAAAACACTTGCCTACTACATGATGTGATCTCTACCCCAGTCCAGAACTGGTCCAGATCCATCTTGAGGGCATACAGACAGTCTGCACCCACCACACCAGCTGGCAATGTATTGCAGAGGCTCACTACTCTCTGGGAAAAGAAGAACTGTCCAGCATCCAGTCTATTCCTACTCAGGATTAGGGGTCGGCCATTTAAGACTGAGATTGGGAGATATTTCTTCCCTCAGAGGGTCGTGAATCTTTGGAATTCTCTGTCCCAGAGGAATATGGATGCTGAGTCGTTGAGTATATTCAAGACTGAGATCGAAGGATTCTTGGACGCTGTGAATTAAGAGATATGGGGATCGGGCGGGAAAGTGGAGTTGAGCTGGAAGATCAGATATGCTCGTTTTGAATGGTGGAGCAGGCTCGAGGGGCCATATGGTCTACTCCTGCTCCTATTTTTTATGTTCTTACGTTCTTACATAGTTTAAACTCACCTCCCCTGCTCCTCCCCAATCTGTTAAACATCCTTACACTAACACGACTGAGATCAGCAACTCAATGGATTGGTAAAATCATGGGCACAAGCGTCATTCTGAGAGGGCCTTAATTCTTGAACATGTTGTACCATCATTAATATTCTAAATCTGTGTGCCATAATGTTCTTCTATGTTGACTATCTCTTCATATTACAGGTGGCCTACACTTTAGTGGTTTTAACCACTGCTTTTATTGAAACCGACCCTTATTTCAGGAGAGTTTAATACCTCAGTTACTGTTTGTTTTGCTTGTATTTAGGTAGCAGCAGTGTCACAGATCTTAAAGACACATTGGGTGAGGTCCTACCTATTGGACTAAAGAATATTTCAGTGAAACTAATTTTGCTGCCATCCACATCAGAGGTAAATATCTTCATTTGGATATGAGCTTATTATAGATTCTAGTGATGGGCAGAGGAGGCAAGAGGACTGAAGTGGTTCATCACAACGTCACATGGTTGTTGTGGCGGCCCCGACCTGCGAGAGACCATCAGCGGCAGGTCGGGGCCATAAAAGGAGTGGCGAGCGGCAACCATGGGCAGCGTGGTGGCGTACCACTGCAAGGTACTGCGCGAGCTGGTGCAGGAAGGCAACGGCAGCGAAGAGGGATGTCATCAAGGTCCAGGTCGGTGATTGGAGCGTGGGCCGATACAGCAGGAGCGGCGAGGTCGGGGCGAAGGAGCGGCGAGAGAATATAGAAGGATGTGATCGGGGCCCGGGAGAGGCGTGAGTTCGGGGCCAGAAGAGGCGAGGGCCCAGGGGTAGCACGGGCCCAGCCCACACTGCGATATGTGTGCGCACTAGGCCCGTGCAGCAGAGCTGGTCTCCAGTCGTCTTGGGTAATCCTTGCCTCTGGACCAAGACCGAGCTCTTTGTCAGGTCCACGTGATGGCTGGCGTGCAATGGCCACCACACGTTAAGAAAATCCACGCACAGGCATCTTCCACCCTTCAGGATATAGTTCGGGATCTGGAATAATAGGTCCTTCATTGAAACACCTGTGAACTCATCCCTTTTTGGCGTGGAAGCAAGTCATCCTCAATATGAGGGACTGCCTATGATGATGATGATGATATGGTTGTTGTATTACCTGGAGGAGTGAGTCAGTGATAGTGAATTTGCTCCATTTGAACAGGAGGGACTGGGCAATAATCAGAAGGATTCATTTACCCAGTTGTTCATCTCTGCAACCATCCACAGCAACATGTTCCTCTTTTCTAACTTGAAAATTAAATTTGTTTCTGTATTTATACTCATACTAGATTGAAGTTAATGTGAAAACCATAATAATGTGAAATAGTAACTGAGTAACATACTGGTGAATTCTTCAATCATCTAATTCCATACATCGTTAATACTGATTTCCTGAGATTGTGTTAGCAGTGCAGAATCTCGTCCACTGGCCGTGCATGTTGGGAACTCGGGCATGTCAGCTACAGTATTCCGTCCATTCATTTTAAAAGGCAGAAAACCGCAGCTGTCAAACAAGGCTGCACTCAGAAAATTACTTCCTGTATCTTCTGTTTTTGTTATGTTCAGAATAACTCTATAAGACTGTATACTGTAAGCTCAAACTGTTGTGACCTTGGTCTCTTTAATGTAACTCCAGAGTGAGGAAGCAGCATGGTAGTCTGCCTTTTATACCTGCTTGCCCGGGGTGTGCAGGTGACCCTTGAGTCTCCCACAGGTGCGCCCCCTGGTGGCAAGTCTTGCACACTAGTAAGGTTTACATACATAACAGTTTTGACCTAGTTCCTCTCCACAAGTTTTTAAGGCTCTTTCAAATTATGCAATGATGTTTAATTTTTTTGACTCTCTGCATTGCTTCATCTTCGAGAGTAGGGGAATACAGTAGACCCTGACGCAATGTTTGTGTTTTTTCTCAGGAGTGGTTGAAGGAGTTTGATCCGCTTGCTGTTAAGTTAACTGTTTCTATGTTCTACGGCAACTTGAAGTTGTGCTCAAAGTCATCTCTTTCTAAGCCAATCCTTTTGAATATGAGTAGGAGAACAACAGCTAAGGAGGCAGCAGTGACTGAAGTTACCCTTAGGTTTGATGGTAAGAGTTAGATGTAAATTCTTCTATGGTGACAAAAACATTATTTGTTGATGGCCTGTCTAATAACTTCTTTTTTTGAATCATTCTTCGGGATGTTGCTGGCAAGGCTGGCAATTATTGCCCATCCTTAGTTGCCCTTGAGAAAGGTGATGGTGGGTCTTCTTGAACCGCTGCAGTCCATGTGGTGAAGGTGCTCCCACTGCGCTGTTTGAGGGAGTTCCAGGATTTTGAGCCACGACAATAATGGACTAGCGATATATATCCACTTGGCCTCTACTGAGTCCCTTTCTATGGCGGTGCAGTTCATTTAGAGGTTCAGCAGAATGGAAAATGCTTCAACATCCTACCTTTCCACCTAACTGATGCCCGGTAACATTATATGTTATTAACATCTCTGTGAAATGAGCTCATTCACATGCAGGCACTTGGAGTGTCTGATCAGCACTGGCTTTGCAGCACAGCGCACTGACCACGTTACTGGCTCCTGTGTGTGAAGCGCTTTGGAACATTTCTGAGAGGAACATAGGATGGAATAGGAACAGTAGTCGGCGATTCATCCACTCGAGCCTGTTTCGCTATTCAATTAAATTATGGCTGATATGCAGCTTAACTCCATCCACCTGCTTGGTTCCTTACTACCATTGCCTAACAAATTTCTATTGTTGTGTATGTATAACATAAGTATACTCCCTGTACACTCAATGTACAGTTGCATAAGACGACTGGACATACCTTCACACTGTATGCACTATGCTTGTACCACCAGAGGGTGCAACTGGTGGAGACCTGGAGGTCACCTGTACACCGACAGGTAACCAGGTATAAAAGGGAACTCGCCAGGCTGTACCTTCACTCAGGCGTTGTAATAAATGGATAAAGGTCACCACAGTTCAAGTACAATACCTTGCCTCGTGGAGTCATTACTAGAGAGCTTATAGATGCAATATCTATCAAACACAGTTTTGACATTTTCAGTTGACCCCCAGTATTCACAGCTTTTGGGAGGCAGGGTTCCAGATTTCCACGACCCTTTGTGTGAAGAAATGCTTCCTGGCTCTCATCTTAAGGTTCTGCCCCCTTGTTCTGGACTCCCCAGCAGAGGAAATAATTTCTCTCCATCTACCCTATCAACTCCTTTACCTTACCAAGATAGACATGGTAAAACCGCTATATAAATGCAAGTTAATTCTTTAAACAGTCAAAGAATATTTCAAATAGTGAATTTTAAAGCTGATTAATGTCACAATGATTTCTTTTCCCATTTCACTGCTAACTAAGATAAAAAAAGAATTACTTTTTTGTTGTGTTTTCTCTTTCAGACAGTTTTGAGTTTGAGTCAGTTGATCCATCCGAATTCAAACTCCTGAATCCAACAGAGGACCGACCACATGTCATTATCAGACTACTATATTGTCCCACTGTGAAAGGTACGCGTGTTAAGAGGATCTGATTAAGAAAAGAAATACAATGTGGTGATTCTTCTAAAATAGAAGTTTAGAGAAAATACATCACATTTTAGATGTTGCATTTTGAAATGTGTCGGAAACTATACATAAAAAAAGAAAGTCAGCCATTTCACGTTTTTTTCTGACCTGGTACCAGAAACTTACAAGCTTCTTCCAATTTGCAAACTTCCCTCACCTCACCAAACAGCAATTAAACTCTGACTGACCTTGCTGTGTTTACTTACAGCATTGGACCTTTAAATGGGACAGGCTAATTTAAACACAGCTCAATCCTAGCAGTAGAATAATACATTGTACGCTCCAATCATCTGACTTACCATCATCGGTGAGCTGCAAGTATATTGATATAACCATTTTTCTGTTGGGCCATTATCTAAATGTTTTTTTTATTATAAAATGAAACCGAGTTTTAAAGAAGTGTATATATATATATATATATTCTCTTGCTGTCTTTGCTTCTTCATCATGACTACTCCGATCCTCCATCCTCTGATCCGTCAACCACGTTGCCTCCACTACAGCTCCAAGGCCCAGACAGCACCAAGCCTCCGATCCATCTGGCCCCAAAAGGGCACGTGGGCGGCCGAGAGCAGTGGCAGGGAGAGAAGTGGCGGGCGTCTGAGGGCAGGGCTGGAGAAGCACTGGGCTGCCGAGAGTAGAGTGGAAGATAGAGAGACTGGGGGGGTGTGGTGGGGAGGAGAGAGAGAGACTCGGGGGGGGGGGGGGGGGGTGTGCGGGGAAGGAGAGATAGAGACTGGGGGGGCAGGGGTGGGAGAGAGACTGGGGGGTGAGAGGGAGAATGATGTAAAGCACTTCACTTACTTGGCAACATGAAGACAATCAAGTATAAGAGAAGTCCATTGAAGCCTGACTTCCAGGACTCTCCCACTATAACATACAACTGGATTTTTAATTTGTCTCTACTATTCTGCCTGCCAAATTATTCATAGATGGGGCAGGCATTGTGTACGGATTGTTCACAGGTTTATTGGGTATGAAGTGAAAAGTGACAATGTTGTGACTTCTGGATTTTATCCACTTCAACGATGTCCTTTGTAGGGGGTTGTAAGAACATGATCAGTCTTCCCCGAGTTCCCTCTTTCCCTCTCTCCCCTCCGATCCCTCCCCTCCACCCGTATCTCTCTCCCCTTCCTCCCAGTCTCTCTCTCTTCCCCCCCACAGTCTGTCTTTCTCCCCCCCCCCCCCCACCCCCACCCCAGTCTCTCTCTCTCTTCCACTTCTCTCTCGGCTGCCCGCCACTTCTCTCCCTGCCGCCGCTCTCGGCCGCCCGTGGGCCCTCTTGGGGCCAGATGGATCGGAGGCTTGGCGCTGCCTGCGCCTTGGAGCTGCAGTGGAGGCAACGTGGTCGACGGATCGGAGGGTGGATCGGCGCTGCGGATGGGCGCATGCGCAGAAAAGGGTTAGTGTAAATTGTGCTGAGGCGGGGCGGAGTCGGAGACTATTTGGTCCTAACTCTCGCTTCTGCGCATGCGCCGGGAGACTTAGTACAAATAGTTCCTCCGTTCTTTTAAGTAATATCTTTAGCATTTAGTACTTTATATATTTCCATGATGTCTCTCCTTTAACCGGGAGAGAGAAAGCCTGGTTGGGGGTGGGTGGGAGGTGGTGGGAGAGAAAGCCTGGTTGTTGGGGGGTCGGGGGGAAGAGAGAGAGCCTGCTTGTTGGGGAGGAAGAGAGAGCCTGGTTGGGGGCCGGGAGAGAGAGAGAGCCTGGTTGGGGGTGGGGGGGAGAGAGAGACATGGGGGGAGGGGAGGGGTGGCGGGAGAGAGATGGGATGGAGTGGGAGGGGAGAGAGAACTCAGGGAAGACAGATCAAGTTGATCCAACCCCCTTTACACCCACACCCGATTTCTCAGAAACCTTGGTGCGTCAGGGACATCGTTGAAGTGGATGAAATCCAGAAGTCACGACACTGTCACTCTTCACTTCATACCCAATAAACCTGTTAACAATCCGCACACAATGCCCCATCTATGGTAAGGTCATGTACTTGCGCTGGGTTAAGGCACTTCGGTTGGGGGAGGCAGCACTGGCGCTGGGATAAGGGACTTTGGCTGGAACTTGGGAGGCTTTTGCTGGGTTTTCGAGATCTGTCCTCTCTGGCTTCAGAAGTCAGAATGATCAAATTACAATGTGCAAAGTCAGTGAGAACTTGGGCAGGGCGGTTCCATTTACACATTCCAGGGAAACTTCAGGGTGTGGCTTGTCCTCCAAGGGGACCAATCGGCAATTTGCCACGAGATAACGGAGAGCCAATCAGAGACACGGCGGCCAAATAGTTAGTACAAATAGTTGTGAGCATAAGAAATAGGAGCAGGAGTCGGCCATATGGCCCCTCGAACCTGCTCCGCCATTCAATAAGATCCATGGCTGATCTGAATCGCAAAGACTAGACAGCAAATAGAATCACCTCTTTGAATCATTGTTTTCAATATTCTTTGCTTGACAAGGTTTTAATGTGAGTTTTGCACTTGTTGAGTTTTAGGGCCGGATTTTCGAGGGATTTGCGACTGGGTTAGCGCCGTGATTTGACCCTCCGCGGCAAAAACCCGGTTGCAAAGCCCGGGCGAAATCCCCGGGTACCTGTTTGCGGCGGCGTTTCCAAGTACCGCCAGGGAGAGGTGCGCCAACTTCGATTGCGTTGGCGACCGATTTTCGGCTCTCTCCCGACCCGTACCCCGCGCCCAGAGTAGCGACAGGGTCAAACCTGACAGTGCAGCCCTGCCAGCAGCGGTAAGTATGAAAACCTGCAGAAAAGGTAAGTTAAAGTATTTATTGTTTTAACTTTTTTTGCAGCGATTACATAGTTAAGGTTCTTGTAAATGTTTTTGGAATGTATTTTGGAATTTTTCCCCCCTCCCAAGGCCTCTCTCACAGCGCTCTCGGCCCTAGACTAAAGTTGCCGAAACTCGTGTTTTGCGTCGCGAATAATCGTGGAACACCTCCCTTACGTAAAGGCCGAAAGTTCATCCTAAAAACGGTAGCACAGCAAAAACGGTAATTTTCACATATCGCTACCGTTTTCGCCGAAAAACCCCGAAAGCCAAAAATCCAGCCCTATATATTTTAAATCAGGTCATTAACTTGACCTGATTTAAAAGAACAGAAATATGTGGCCAGTGTCAAAAATTGTTTGACTTTTTTTTTTCTGAATTCCATGAAGAATATCACATCCAATTGTGCTGTGTATAGACAAAATCTAGTCTGATCTTATTTTAATTTAGAATGTTTTTTCTTGTGCACCGTTCTTTTTCATATGTGAAGGTACTCACAATAAAATTATGTCCTCCAGACTTTGGACCAGTGCCCCTGGGCTGGATTAAGGTAGACCCATTTCACCAGGAAACCACGGCGACCAGGTTGGTGTGGGCAGCCCATCCACTGTCCTCGGTCTTTGTATTGTATCCTGGGAAGGTCCCCGACAATATTTCTGATGGAGCTCCAGCTTACAGCAGCACAGGTAATTCAAAAATCTAACTGAACTAAAAGTACAGTGATCAGGACCAAATGTTTGATGAACCAGAGAAACTGTGGACCCTTTTTAATAGCACTTTCTGGTTCTGATGTCTGGAACTTAAGCAAAATCTCATAAATTCCAACCGTCTCGATTTCTGTGAGATTGCACATGAATACACAATGGTGCTGAAATTGTTCGACCGTTCATGCGGACTGCTGCTGTACTGCATTGGGCGTCTGGCAGAGGAGCCGCAAACTCCACCAGGAGACCAGGAAATGGTCTCCCAGCCTTACACTGGAGTTTTCTGCGACCTTGTTTGGGGGCAGTGCCTCCATCTGCCCCAAAACAAGGCGACTGATGCGGAGGACACAGAGCCAAGGACGGTGACATCCTATGCCAGGAGTTCCCACTTCTTTGGGCACAAAGGGACCTGGTGTCTGTTTGGAGGCTGGTACATTGAATGAGATGAGGCAGAAGTGGCCTCCACCAGGGGATCAAGGCTGGAGTCGGAGCCTAGATCACAATAGTCTGAGGTGGTGGGTGTAATCTATTTGCTTCATGGGCTCTTTGCTTAAGAATTCATAGCAACACATTGCTGTTAGGAACTAGTTGGTTTATTAGCAACAGTTTAACAATCACACTACACATTACCAGTTCATCCACCAGGCTCACAAGCCTCATCGTGGATCTCCTGAACCCAACTGGCTGGGGTTTTATTGAGTCTTGTGAACGTCATGTGACTGGCCCTACAACTATTTTGTTGTGAACAATTAAATCAAGTGCCCCCTGATTAAAGATGGGTGGGGGGGCACCAAACACTTTCAAACAAGTGCCTCCTTGTTTTTTGCGGGGTTTTTTGAGGACACTAAAAGCACAAATTATACAAGTGCCGCCTGGCTAAAAGGGGGGGGGGCACTAAAACCGGCACAATAAACAAATTAAACTTTAGACAAAAAACATGAAATTAAAATTTGGTTGCCGAGGGTGATTCAACAGCTCTACAAACCTGTGAGCATACTCACAGGGCACACATTACATGGAGGAATGTTTTTTTTAATTGAAAGACGTCCCCTACCGTAAACATAAGAACATAAGAATTAGGAACAGGAGTAGGCCATCTAGCCCCTCGAGCCTGCTCCGCCATTCAACAAGATCATGGCTGATCTGGCCGTGGACTCAGCTCCACTTACCCGCCCGCTCCCCATAACCCTTAATTCCCTTATTGGTTAAAAATCTATCTATCTGTGATTTGAATACATTCAATGAGCTAGCCTCAACTGCTTCCTTGGGCAGAGAATTCCACAGATTCACAACCCTCTGGGAGAAGAAATTCCTTCTCAACTCGGTTTTAAATTGGCTCCCCCATATTTTGAGGCTGTGTCCCCTAGTTCTAGTCTCCCCGACCAGTGGAAACAACCTCTCTGCCTCTATCTTGTCTATCCCTTTCATTATTTTAAATGTTTCTATAAGATCACCCCTCATCCTTCTGAACTCCAACGAGTAAAGAACCAGTCTACTCAATCTATCATAAGGTAACCCCCTCATCTCCGGAATCAGCCTAGTGAATCGTCTCTGTATCCCCTCCAAAGCTAGTATATCCTTCCTTAAGTAAGATGACCAAAACTGCACGCAGTACTCCAGGTGCGGCCTCACCAATTCCCTGTACAGTTGCAGCAGGACCTCCCTGCTTTTGTACTCCATCCCTCTCGCAATGAAGGCCAACATTCCATTCGCCTTCCTGATTACCTGCTGCACCTGCAAACTAACTTTTTGGGATTCATGCACAAGGACCCCCAGGTCCCTCTGCACCTCAGCATGTTGTAATTTCTCCCCATTCAAATAATATTCCCTTTTACTGTTTTTTTTTCTAAGGTGGATGACCTCACATTTTCCGACATTGTATTCCATCTGCCAAACCTTAGCCCATTCGCTTAACCTATCTAAATCTCTTTGCAGCTTCTCTGTGTCCTCTACACAACCCGCTTTCCCACTAACCTTTGTGTCATCTGCAAATTTTGTTACACTACACTCTGTCCCCTCTTCCAGGTCATCTATGTATATTGTAAACAGTTGTGGTCCCAGCACCGACCCCTGTGGCACACCACTAACCACCGATTTCCAACCCGAAAAGGACCCATTTATCCCGACTCTCTGCTTTCTGTTAGCCAGCCAATTCTCGATCCATGCTAATACATTTCCACTGACTCCGCGTACCTTTATCTTCTGCAGTAACCTTTTGTGTGGCACCTTATCGAATGCCTTTTGGAAATCTAAATACACCACATCCATCGGTACACCTCTATCCACCATGCTCGTTATATCCTCAAAGAATTCCAGTAACTTAGTTAAACATGATTTCCCCTTCATGAATCCATGTTGCGTCTGTTTGATTGCACTATTCCTATCTAGATGTCCCTTAAAGGGACTGCTGGGGCTACAAGTTGCGTTTACGAAGGGGGAGGTGGGGGGGAGGTCCAGCAGTCCCCACAGGCTGGCCAGCATCTGCCTGTGTTACCAGGGCATTCAGATTTGACCCCCACACTGCCAAAGGCTTGCTTCTAGAGGCCTCTCCCCAGGACCCTGTGAAATTTGGCGGAGATCTGTGGCAGATGCAATCCCAGCGTAATCGCCTGAATCGCACTGCATTTGCTTTTTAAATCTCTCCTCTGCAATAGCATATCAGAGCACATTCCGTGTTGTACTCGAATTTGGAACTGGGCCTAATGCACAACTCACTGGGTTTCTTTGCGATGATTAAACCATCTGCAACAATCGGCGAACGGACCATTTCAACTATTCTAAATATTGCAGTCACTGTTTGTATATTGCCACGTGAATTTCAATACAGTTGTATTATTTTCCTCTGTCCACCATTCTAACTAAGATATGAGGTGATTTATTTTTCATACCATTAAAATCATCATCATCGTAGGCAGTCCCTCGTGTCGAGGATGACTTGCTTCCACGCCCAAAAGGTATGAGTTCACAGTTATTTCAATGAAGGACCGAATATTCCAAGTCCCAAACTACATGTTGAAGGGTAGGAGATGCCTGTGCATGGATTTTTTTTAATGTGTGGTGGCCGTTGCACACCAGCCACCACACGTTAGAGGAACGCCATATGTATTAATATTGCAATTAGATGGAACATAGGAACGTAGGAACAGGAGGAGGCCATTCAGCCCCTCGAGCCTGCTCTGCCATTCAATTAGATCATGGCTGATCTGTATCTCAACTCCATTTAAACGCCTTAGCTCCATATCCCTTAATATCCTTGCCTAACAAAAATCTATTGATCTCAGCCTTGAAAACTACAATTGTCCCCCAGTGCCCACAGTCTTTTAGGGGAGAGAGTTCCAGATTTCCACTACCCATTTTGTGAAAATGTGCTTCCTGAATAGTTTGGCTTAAATTTTAAGATTATGCCCCCTTGTTCTGGATTCCCTCCCCAGAGGATATAATTTTACCCGATCGAATTCCTTTATGATTTTAAAGACCTCGATTAGATAACCACTGAAACTCCTAAACTCAAGAGAATACAAACCAAGTTTATGCAACCTGCTCTCATAATTTAACCCTTTAAGCCCTGGTATCATCCTGGTGAATCTGCGCTGTAACTTCTCCAAGGCCAATATATCTTTCCTGGGTCCAGTGCCCGAAACTGAATGTAGTGTCCAGATGTGGTCTGACCAAGGCTCAAACATCATTTCCTCACTTTTGAATTCCAACCATTTTGAGATAAAGGCCAATGCTCCATAAACCTTTTTGATTACCTTTTACACATGTGACTATTTTTTTAGTGATTTGTCTACATGGACACCTAAATCTCTTTGCTCCCCCACAGCTCCTAATCTCTCACCATTATTCTGAATCGTCTTTCTCTGATCCAAAGTGGGTGACCCCATGTTGAACTCCATCTGCCATAGATTCTCCCACTCACGTAGTCTGTCCATGTCCCTTTGTAAGATCCTGCTCCCAGCTACACAACTTAGTGTCACCTGCCGACTTGGATACCTTCTCTATTCTTTCATCTAAGTCATTAATATATATGGTGAAAAGCTGAGGCCCCAGTACAGATCCCTGGGGAACACCACGTCACATCCTGCTAATCAGAGAAAGTTCCCTTTATCCCTATTCTCCGGGGCTGAAATTCAGGTACGTCAGAAAGCTGGCTGCCCTATGACTTTTTGCCTGGTTTTACCGCTGGGATCTATGAGGCGGCCTTCCGATCGATTTACAGGACTTTCAATTTTTTTTAAAGTCGGACCGGAAGTCGGTCATAGTGGGGGCGGGAGATCGACAGAAAGGCATGTTGAGAGGCTGAATTTGGGTCGGGACCGGGACTCCGCCGCTTCCCTCCGTTAAAGGGGAGAGAATCGGGGATATTTTATCTTCGGCCACTGGGCCACCAGGGAGGGTTTTGGCTGGGCCAGTGGCCTGGCACCCAAGAGGGGGTGCCAGGCTGCCTATTGGCTGTCCGTCCGAACCTGTGGGCACTATCTTGGCGGCCGATTGGGAAGTCGGCCGGCAAAAATAAATACATGCCGGCCGCGGCAGTGGGCCCTCCCCTTGAAGGGCCGCCACGCTCCGGACAAGGTGCACCGACAGAAAAAGCTGTCGGGGGCACCGCGCGGCGGGGCAATGATTTTTTGAGCCATATTTCACTCAGTGTCTTTTTCAGGTGAGGGAGAGCGGCCGTGCGCGTTCTGATGACGCGCTTGCGGCGGTCATCAGCATTGGGCCGGAATCGGATCCAGGCCAAAAAAATCCCCCACCTAAATTTGGGTCGGGTCGGCCAGTTGACCACAAAGCGGCGGCCACTGGATTCCGCCGCAAACGGGCAGTAACGGGTCTCTCTGAGACTCTGAATTTTGGCCCCTCTGTCTTCTACCTGCCAACAAATTACGAACCCGTGTTACATACTTATGGTTTTGATTTTTACAGTTTAAGTGGGAGGCGGGGTGCAGGTGGGGGAATGAAGCACACCAATAATAGAAAGAATTTGACTGAATCTAATTTTGTGTGTGTGATATTTCTGCAGAGCTTGTCCAGCAGGGGTCAGAGATCGCACTGGCTGCTTACGATCCATCGCTGGAACAGCAGGGGCAGAGAGACCAGGAAACGGAGCGGGAGAGGTAGATTGCCCAACGTTGCCTATTATTTAACTTAAATTTCACCCATATTACTTAGCTGCATCTCAGAGCAACATCAAGTTGATGAGTGGGAACAGCATCTCTGAGGCTGGAGTCAACTTTGGGTAATCATCGTTGACTTTAGATGTGGAGCAGCAGCGTAACTTATTTTTTTTCAAGCATTCCTTTTATCTATCTTTTAACCATCCTTGGGGGAGCAATTGGCCTCCTTTGTGCCTCCTGTTAGTGCCTCCAGGGGGCGATAATGCAACGCTACCGGCTTTCCGACCGAGAGTGCTGACACCCACGAACTTCCCTTGCAGGTTAGCGGTGGCGGTAAACCTTAACGCCACGATCTGCTGCGCCCCGGAGATTGTGATGTCATCTGGTGCGCAGCGCCCCGGTACTGCCCCGGGTCCTAAATTCGCTTCCGTCCCCTGCAGCATCGCCGGGCGTCAACACCGGCAGCTGCAGGAGACAATGTAAGGTCAGCTGGCCACCTGGGGAACGGTTGTTAAAGGGATTGGTGGTGAGGTAATAACATTTTTTTTAATCAGCCCTCTGTGCTCGTTTTTCAATTATTCTACTGCCACGATTTATCAGCCCTGCACTCTGTTAGAGTCCCTGGGGCTGATCGTCGCGGATCACAGGCGCCGTCGCCAAGCAGTCGATCAGCTTCCTTGCAGTGCCTTCTACAATGGCCCTTCCCTTTAAGGGAGAGAAGGAACCTGTGAGTCCAGCAGCACTGCACTGGACATAGTGCAGCGCTCTGCTGGTACCGCCCCTCTTGCCTGGCTTAGCACTCCAAGGAAAGTGGTAGCTCTTGATTGCATGCTCCACTTCCCCCCCTCGAGCGCTAAACCGGAAGTTCGTGACCACTGGAATTGGGTAGCGCCCAGCGATACGGTTGCGCTCCCACAAAAAGTTAGCGCCCCACATGGGGCACCACGCATTTTCTAGCCCCTTATTTTTTTCAGCTGGAAACTAACCTACAGCTCCTGCCAATGCTGTCATGCAATCTGCCACTGGAACACGTGCACGAGCAACCTGTAGTGCTTTCGCCTGTGATTCTTTTCCTGCTTTCTGCTGGGAAAGCACCACTGCCCCCTGCCCACAGCAGTATGCCTGAGATCAAGAATGCGCAGTGCGGTTTGTGCAAGTGATTAAGCCGTGCAAAAAAATTTTGCGAATCTTGAGGCAGTTGCGGGAGGAAATGGCAAAAAGTGCAAGTGGCTGGAGGAGATACTTGTCTCTTGGGCGTCGGTCCAAAGTAAAGTGCTGGTGAGCAAATTGGAGAGTTTGTTGAATCTGCCGATACAGTAAACAGCTAGCCTCACATGTGGCAAACACTCAGATCGGTATAGCTCCCTAGTGCTTTAATTTAGGGCCTAACTTTAAACAGTACTGGTGTACGGAGCTGAGAGCTTCCTGGTTACTGCACTAGCTAGAAACATGTTCGGCAGGCAGAGCGATACAGAGTAGTGGCTCTTTAAATTGGGCCGCTGCCTAAATGTAATGTGCCAGCGAGAAGGGAGGCCAACTAGGGAATTTGTACAGTCTGGTGAACATCATGGGATTTATTTCAGCATGTTGCCCATAACAAATCACTTCCCCTATGTAAGGGGAATCACAGGCATTTAAAGGAAATATTTCATATATATGTTAATTCAACAGGAGTGATAAAATTCCTAATCTAGACTTTAATTAGCAAGATAGTTTCCCACCTGAAGGCAGCATCTGTCATTACTTCTGCTGTTCCTGACATTTTATTGTTCCCTCGCTAGATAGTATGACAGCAAGTGTTCAGCAGTTAACCGTGCAAAATATGACTGCAGTCTACAAATTCATACCTGTTTATCAACTTGGCTGACTGCCTAACTTAAAAGATCATGTCAATTAAAGCATTCACTTGAAATTACGTTTCACATTGCCATAGCTGTCAATTAGACATCCGAGACCTGTAGCTCATTAGCACTACAGGCACAATAATTCTGAAGCACTTCCTCACTTGGGGTGATATTGGGTTGAATTGGCAGGGTTGAGCCTAGTTTTTAAATATTTCTATTAAGATTTTTTTTAACAGATTCGAACATACAGACTGACTAAATGATCCCTTTGTAAAGATGTACATGTTTCTTCTTGTGTGAAAATCTAAAAAAAATACCCACCGAATAAATTAGTGTATCACACTCATGCTTGAATGCACATATTTGTGTTATGCCTGTGGGGTGAGAGATATGTTATTTGCATAATATATACAGTTGTGGTTACTACATTTCCTGCACTACCCTCCCTTGAATTACTTTGGACAAGGTTCTGAAAAAAATCTATTCTACTAGTATGTTGCTATTATAAATATTGCAAAAATAGAAGTGTGTTTCTATAGCACTGTCCAATTAATGGATGCACTCTCTGCTTCAGTTCCCCATTTAGCCGAGGGAAGGAACTGAAATGGGAAGCCAAATGGGAAGTGTCTGTACTGGGACATAAGGGCAAATTCATTGGTTCTGTGCTCCCAACAGAGAGGTACGCTCGAAGAGAGAGCTGGAAGGAGAATCAGTGCTGTAATACTGTAGCTGTATCTCCAACACACACTCCCTTTGAATGTGGTTCCCTGCTGGGAGTGTGGGATCTGTGAATCCAGTGTAGATATTCAACCTGAGCATTGTTTTTTTTTAAATGTTGCCACCCCTCAATTTCTTCCTCCTTTCTTGAAGATGCGTACAATTCTGGTTGCCATATTATAAAAAGGATATAGAGGCATTGGAGAGGGTGCAGAGAAGATTTACAAGGATGATACCAGAAATGCGAGGGTGCACCTATCAGGAAAGGATGAACAGGCTGGGTCTCTTTTCTCTTGAAAAGAGAAGGCTGAGGGGTAACCTAATCGAGGTCTTTAAAACGATGAAAGGTTTTGATAGAGTGGATACAGAGAGAGTGTTTCCACTTGTGGGGAAGTGTAAAACTAGAGGCCATCAATATAAGATCGTCACCAAGAAATCAAATGGGGAATTCAGAAGAAACTTCTTTACCCAGAGAGTGGTGAGAATGTGGAATTCGCTGCCACAGGGAGTGGTTGAAGCGAATAGTATCGCTGCATTTAAAGGGCGGTTAGATAAGCATAAGCGGGAGAGGGAATAGAGGGTTATGCTGATAGAGTTAGATGAGGAAAGACGGGAGGAGGCTCGAGTGGAGCATAAACGCCGCCATGGGCCTAATGGCCTGTTTCTGTGCCATATATCCTATGTAATCTTTTGCTGACTCACTGTGGGATACAGATCCACAATGGAGGCAGCCCCCAATACCTTGCCCAAGTGGCAGTTCTTGGATGTATATGCCTAGGCAGTGGATGCTGGCAGGTATTCCATCATGGCAGGCATTACAGCCAAACCTGATCCTGATCCTGTCCCCACACTGTGCATTACACACACTCTAATGGCAAGGGTCAGTACATAGTGGTCAGGAGCAGCAGCTCTGCCTGAAGTGTTGCCCTTCCTTATTCTGTGGTTGCTGAGGATAGTGGAGCAGCCCTACCATCACCCTGGCTTAGATCAGTTGACTAGGCACAGAGCAAGAAAAGAAAGAAAGACTTGCATTTAGATAGTGCCTTTCACGACCACCGGACGTCTCAAAGCGTTTTACAGCCAATGAAGTACTTTTTGGAGTGTAGTCACTGTTGTAATGTGGAAAACACAACAGCCAATTTGCACACAGCATGTGGAAGGAAGTCATTCCTCACAAGGGCCCGGGAGAGGAAGGGGTGCTGGAAACCTTCTGTTTCATACTGATTTCATTGAACGTGTTGCTAGCTGACCGTGGAGTAACTGAGTATGGAGATATTTACAGCTTAGACCACGACAACAAAACATTAGGAGGCATGCTTAAATTATAGAAAGAAAGAACTTGCTTTTATATAGCGCCTTTCATGAACTTAGGACGTTCCAAAGTGCTTTACAGCCAATGAAGGTAGGAAAGGAAATTAGGTAGGAAGGGTCTCTCTTTCTCTCCCCGCTTACCCTCCTTATAGCAAAATTTTTGAAAGAACTATTTTCTTGTACTTTTTTTACTGAACCTGTCTGCTTTGATTTTGCCAGATCGTTATCATCTGCTGAACCTCTTCCTGCGTTGCCGTGGGTGGCCCGTAATCCAGCTGTGGCATTACCACATCCAACAATGGTAAATGAGCCTTTTGATCTGTACATTGATGCAATACGTTATATCCCAGACAACGCAACCATCACCAAGGTAAGACGTGGAGAAAGCACATTGAGTATTGGTGTAATGAGGGAATGGGATCTACCTGCAGCACCTCGGGGTTGATTTTCATCTTTGGCGGGCAGTGGATGGAGCGATGACAACGCGCGCCCAATATCGCTGCGAAAAGCCCGAACCATTCCGATGGTCAGGCCTCGTTGGCATTCAAGCGGCAATCTGCCAGCTTGTTAGGATTGCTGATAGTTACCTCTCTGTTTTTGGTAGGGGAACGGGAAATGTGGCAGACCACCCACAGAGTACAGGCCTGACACAAGAGATTAAAGGAAGGGAAGGGCCAGTTGAGGGCGGGGGGAACCAATTATTGAAGGGGGGAGGATTAGCAGCAAGACTCAGAGAGAGTAATTACGCTCATCTTGCTGCCTAAAACGTACCAAATAAATTATTCGTCATCATTCCCCGGAGCTGCTTTCAGTGATCCCATCACGGGACGCTAGTTCTGGCTGTTTCCCGCTGTGTAGTGGCTGGTTCCAGCACCCAGCAGGTGCCGCGCTTAACTGCACCATCATGGCTTCAGGGTCCTAACAATGTGATAGGACCCTGATTTGCATTGTGTAATGATGCTCTGCCTGTTTCCAGAGTAGTTTGCTCCCCAGTATTTGAGTTAGCTTATCTCAGTTGAGGTGGCGGTTGAGGTGCTACAATCGGCCTCAATATCCCTGAATTAAGGAGGGGGCAATCAACCGAGGATCTCACTCCTGATCACTAATATGTGCCTAATGCTGGAAGTGTGGGTGTGAAGGCATTGGGTGAAGACAGGATTAGACTCAGCTGTGATATGCCCCCACAGTTGACTAGGGTGTTACGTCTCACCCGTAGGTGAGCTGGTGGAGGGCAATCAAGTGGAGCATAAACACCAGCATGGACCGATTGGGCTGTGTAATGTATGCACCTGTGAGTATGCTCATGGGTTTGTAGAGGGGGGCACCACCCCCAGCAACCAAATTTTAATTTGATTTTATATGTTTAAAGTTTTATTTGTTTAATTGCCGGTTTTTAGTGCCCCCCCCCCGCCCTTTTAGCCAGGGGGCATTTGTATAATTTGTTTTTCGGTGCCCTCGGGAATAAAAAACAAGAGGGCACTTGTTTGAAAATGCTTGGTGTGTCCCCCCCTTTAATCAAGGGGCACGTGATTAATTGATTACAACAAAAGAGTTGTAGAGGGGGGCACTTGATTTAATGTTTTATTTTGTTCACAACAAAAGAGTTGTAGAGCTGTTGGTGGTGTCCAACGGTACACTCGCAGCCTTCCACGAGAGGTGGGCGCCGGAGGGACTGGAGTGCATCATTATCCCCGACAACTGCATTTTAATTTGATTTAAGTTTACTGTCAAAAGTTTAATTCGTTTAATGAGTCGGTTTTAGTGCCCCCCTTTAATCAGGAGACACTTGATTTATGGTTATCAACTAAATAGTTGTAGAGCTGTTGGCGGTGTCCAACGGTACGCTCGCGGCCTTCCACGAGAGGTGGGCACCAGAGGGACTGGAGTGCATCATCACCCCCGGCAACCAAATTTTAATTTGATTTAAGGTTTTGTTAAAGTTTAAATTGTTAATTTGTGGGTTCCAGTGTCCTCGCCAAAAGGGGGCATTTGGTTTACGTTTCTACAAAAATAGTGTAGAGCTGTTGCATTGTGAATGGCTTAGCCAGTCACATGATGTTCGCAAGTCTCAATAAAACCCCAGTCAGTTGGGTCTAGGTCATCCACAATGAGGTATGCAATTGTGAGCCTAGTGGATGAACTGGTAATGTGTAGTGTGATTGTTAAACCTTTGTTAATAAACCAACTAGTTCTTAATAGCAATGTGTTGCTATGAATTCTTAAGCAAAGAATCCAAGAAGCAAATACATTACAAGCCGAATGGCTGTTTCTGTACTGTATATTCTGTGTAATCAGTCCCTGCAGAACTTTAGCTCAGCAAGGAGCTAGTGCCTTTAGGAGAGGAGACAGTTGGAAAGAAAGGGTGAGTTTGGCTCAGTTGACTTGAGCCTATTGGAGTTTTGACATTTTCTTCTTTTTCCTGATACTCTTAAGGTGACTGGGCGAATAATGCGTTCAGGCCGGGATGACCTCCCTGATATCTTGGCTTTCCCAGTACTCAGCAGCCCAGCAAGATCCCCAGAGTTCCGTTACTGCATGACTGTAAATGTGAAGGGCCAAGAAACACTAGATCACAATGTGTTGATTTTGCTTAGAGTGTACACAGTCGATTCTGACACGGGCGACCTGGTTGTTATAGGTGAGTGAATTTGTAAATCAGGTAAATCTGTTAGTCAGATAAAAGAATCAAAACAAAATAGGGGGGATTTTTTTTTAAATGGAGTAAAATACAGAATGGAAAGATGTACTTAACTAATGGCTCAGTAGGTAGCACTCTCGCCTCGGAGTCAGAAGGTTGTGGATTCAAGGCCCACTCCAATAATCTAGGCTGACTCTCCAGTGGAGTACTGAGGGAATGCAGTATTGTCAGAGGTGCCGTCTTTTGGATGAGATGTTAAACCGAGGCCCCATCTGCCCTCTCAGGTAGACTTAAAAGATCCCACGAAGAGCATGAGAGTTATCCCTGGTGTCCTGGCCAATTTGTATCTCTCAATCACCATCACTAAAAATCAGATTATCTAGACATTATCACATTGCTGTTTGTGGGAGCTTGCTGTGCGCAAATTGACTGCCGTGTTTCCTACATTACTTAATTGGCTGTAAAGCACTTTGGGATGTCCTGAGGTCTTTGTTTAAAGGGTAGAAATTCCTCGATCATGTTATCACACTCGTCTCGAAGATATTTTAACAGTGGCATTAACCCATTTAGTTTAAACAGGTTAATATCTGGATTTTGGTCTGAGCACTTTTACGAATTTGTGCAATAGCTTGGGCGACAGTAATTTTTACTCCTAAATTCCCAAGCCAAATGGTTAATCCGGAACTCCAGAATGCAGTGCCTAAAATGTCCCTTGCCAAAACCATAATCGTTGACGTTTAAAAACATTCCTCAACCATAGGGCAGATTTTCCTTTTATTGTGCTAGGGTGTAAAGGATAACCTGGGGAAATGCAGTGAGAAAAATTGAGTGGGAAGGATTGCAAGTACCCAATGGAGCCTGCTAGATTTTCCAACCATTGATTTCAATGGACCGCTTCCACCTTTCCCTCGGTAGATACATCTGGTCTGATCAAGCATTCCTCTGCCGACTGTATGCCGGGTCCCACCGAGAGTCCAGAACACAGGAATTCCCAGCGTAGGGAATCCTCACCTCTGACCGCAGTGAGGCTCCGCCCCCAACAGGCTATCCTGGATACCTCAGCACAAGGCTAGGACCTGCCTTATCCCGATCTTGGCCTAGATTCGCACGTTAACTCCCATCAAAGTTATGGCCAGAACTGCCATGGATTCACGGAGCCAAGACCCTGTAAATGCTAGAATTCTGAAATAAAAACAGAAAGTGCTGCAAATACACACTAGGTCCATCTGCATTTGTGAAGTGAAAAGCAGATGGTGACAGACCTCCTGTGCATTTCTAGCACTTTCTGGTTTTATTATATACCTGGGGTCTTCATGAATTGCTCAGTCTACTTTATCATGGTTCATGTTATCATCTCCTGAACTAAATTATGTTCTGATATGTTAAGGTGTGCATGTGTGTGTACATATATATATTACATATATACGCACGCATATATATAGACGATAGTTGTGTAAAATGAAGTGTATTGTGTAGCTATAAAACTCACTATTCCTGTCAGCTGCCTTCATTATAACCTCCCCTGAAACTTAGTGCCTCTGGATGAGACACCAGCACTTTGGAGGTAGGGGGCTGTCTTTTCAAGCAAGCTTGATAACAAATATGCTTCTTGACTTCCACTGAATATTATTAATTAAGCCTGTCACAACTGTTATTTACTAAAGTCAGCTAATCCATCTCATTAATGAGTGGACAAAGAAAGTATTTTTGGATGAATTTACATGAGATGGCTGACAGGTCCATCTGTTGCTGTCATCCTGTTGTGTGGTGGTATTTTTTCAGTGCATGTCCAGGCCTTTCATATGTTCTGACATTTTCTCCTAGTAGCTATTACGGGGGGGTAGGGGGGGGGCGGCGGCATTGTGTGTCACAAAGTGGTACACCTCAGGTTCAAGTCATGATTCTTCATATAGCAAGTTCCCAAACTCACCTGTACGGTCCTGGAATTATAACATTGTGAGCAAGTGCTGTGCACAAGCCAAGTGCTTCAGCACAAGGGGGAGAGAAGGAGGAAGCAGTGGGTGAGGGGTGGGGGAGAATCACCCATTCTCTGCACCTGTCAGCGGCTCTGTACAAAGCGGTCCCAGCCCCTAGCGATGACCTGTGTGTTTTTGACCGGGGACAGTGCAAGGTGCAGGGAGACTGACGGAAGAGAGAAAAAGAAAATCTGTGCATTAAAAAAAAAATCATGTACATATAGAAGGAAGAATTTCTTTGATTGCTATTGTAGCCACATTGTAAATGCATTCCTGAAGATTTTGTATAATCTGTATTCCTAGTGAAATGTGTTCTTTTTGTAACCCATGTGCAATTTTGCTATAAATACCAAAGCGAATCTTCATGAATGTAGTTATAACTACAGTAGGGACAAGAAGGATTCTTCCCAAGTTAAATTATAAGAATATTTCAACCTTATAAAATCATAACACTAAATATAATTTCTTGTCAAGGTCATTGCTATCTCACTGTTCAGTGAAACGCTGTTAAATACCCTGTCTGTTGGTTTAGTGATAAGTATCCTGTATATGAGCTACACCCCAGTGGTCTAACACTCCAAAAAGTCACCATGGAGGGAAATGAAATCACTCGTGATACAACAGCCACTAGATGGAGTTTATTTTAAAACCGATTATAACATTTAAATCCACCCCCTGTAAGTCTCTGATAACTGGGCACTCAAGAGCTATCAGGCCCAACGTTGCTCTCTTCCCCTATTCGCGCATCTATTTATTTACTGTTTGATTTTGCAGGCAACACCATGGTTTCCTTGTTCAGTGAACGTGGAGAATTAAATGTTGGAGGATTCCAGCTCAAATTGAGAAGTGGGATGCCACCAAAAGGACAGACCCCTCTCACTGCATCATCACTGAATCATCAACCTACAGTTCCCTGCTGCAGTGTGTTAATCCGACTTTTACCACACACACAGGTAATGCAGCTCAATTATAAGTCAGGAAGTTAGTTCAGTATGTGTGCAGCTATAGTGATGATAAACACTTCACTTTTGTAAGAAGTGGTTCTTATAAAGAATGAATGGAATGTGCCATATGACATCGATCAGAAATGTCTCAAAGGGTTTCACAACAATGAACTACTTTGAAGTGCAGCTATTGTACATGTATGGATACACACAGAATGCATTTTGCAGACCACAAGATCTCACAAACTGCAGTATGATGGGCAACCAGTTAATCTGTATTAGGTGGTGTTGATTGTGGCGAGGACGTTGGTCAGTAAACCTGGGCGCTGAAAGTCTTCAGCCCTTTCTGGCAAATTCCCGCTGTAACTTTGGCAAGAGTGCATTGGGAGGGCCGGAGATCGAGGCCGGGATGTGGATATGCAGGGGCTCCGCATTGCGCAGCGGTTTCCAGGATGGCCTGTGGAGGGGCGGAGCCTCCACCCGCCCCAAACCAGGCCCTCGGGATAAGTGAGCACGATCTGGCGTATTAGAGTTAGGGTTAGGGACGGGGCATCATCGACCGGAAACATTAACCCTCTTTCTCTCTCCACACATGCTGCCTGACATGCTGAGTATTTCAAGCATTTCCTGTATTTATTTCTGGGCTATTTTGTTCCTTCTGCCCTAATATTACCTTTACCCACTGTGCTATCAAGGGAGCTTACCTTTTCTGTCACTGTCAGCTGTGGCTCAAGGGCAGCACACTCGCCTCTGAGTCAGAAGGTCGTGGGTTCAAGTCCCACTCCAGGAACTTGAGCACATAAATCAAGACAGACACTCCCAGTGCAGTGCTGAGGGAGTGCTGCACTGTCGGAGATGCCGTCTTTCGGATGAGACATTAAACTGAGGCCCTGTCTGCCCTCTCAGGTGGATGTAAAAGATCCCATGGCACTATTTCGAAGAAGTACAGGGGAGTTATCCCCGGTTCCTGGCCAATATTTATCCCTCAATCAAAAAAAAACAGATTATCTGGTCATTATCACAATGCTGTTTGTGGAAGCTTGCAGTGTGCAAGTTGGCTGCAGCGTTTCCCACATTACAACAGTAACTACACTCCAAAAGTACTTCACTGGCTGTAAAGTGCACTGAGACATCTGGTGGTCATGAAAGGTGCTATATAAATGCAAACCTTTCTTTCTATTCTGCCAGCTCAAGGTGTCTGAATGTGGGTGAGAATACTGAAGGTAGAATAGAATCTGCCACTTGCGTGGTGTAGTTAAGTTTTTTTTTGCAACTGACATCTCAGTTGTACTAGTGTCCCTTTCCATCTGATCCCTCCGGATCAGCATCAAAAAAAATACAACAGTGACACCCCTTCTACAAGATGTCCATGTTTTTTCTCTGCTCTTGCCAGGATCCCGTGCCCCCTCCAGACTATCCGAGTGGATTTTACTTCACAGAGGACGCAAAACCAAATAAATCCGAGCTGGAGATGATCTCATCCTTCCAGCAGGACAAGGAGTTCCCAGTCTCTGTGGGTAACGCAGCAGCACAGTTGATGAGCAAGGAGCAGACTCAAGGTAAGGACTCACTTTAAGGGGCATTTCCATTTGTTGCTGAACTGGATGACCGTGCTCGGCTGTGATGGAACCATACCCAAGCAAGAGTCAGGGTATTCGGGAGACAAGGGAAAAAACTGGGAGGAGAGGGGGAGAAGGATACATTTTTGCACCTTCAAATGATTTTCAAAACACATACTTGACAACAACACAACAGATACATTCCCAATTTCAGTGGGCACAATTTTTTCTTCTCACCACTTTCCCATCCTCTCCTGAAAGCATTTACTTCTTACTGGAATGCAGTTCAAAGGCACCGCCCTCTAGTACCTCATCCAAGTGACCACTGTTGACGAGTGAACCTACACCGTGAGCATCAGCAGACTCTTGGTGTGCATCATCACAGCTGTATCCCATCCTGTCCTCCACACATGCGCACTTCTAGGACGGATGGTCAGTTAATGATCAGGAGTGAGAGCTTTGACTGATTTCCCTCGACCTATCCCGGCCAAATGTGGCAGCAGCACTGCCAAACCAGGTGACATCCGCTAATTCAGCATACAATAGGGTTGCCAACTCTGGTTGAATGTATTCCTGGAGGTTTCATCACATTACCTCTCACCTACAACAGCCCAACCAGTCCGTGTTGGTGTTTATCCTCCACACAAGCAGTAACCCCATGTGTCTGCTCTGTTCCCTTATGCCTTTATTACCCTCTCCTTCAAAGAAAGATTTGGATTTATATAGCGCCTTTCAAGACCACCGGACGTCTCAAAGCGCATTACAGCCAATGAAATACTTTTGGAGTGTAGTCGCTGTTGTAATATGGGAAACGCAGCAGCCAATTTGTGCACAGCAAGCTCCCACAAACAGCAATGTGATAATGACCAAATAATCTGTTTTTTTGTTATGTTGATTGAGGGATAAATATTGGCCCCAGGACACTGGGGATAACTCCCCTGCTCTTCTTCAAAATAGAGTCATGGGACCTTTTACATCCACCTGAGAGAGCAGATGGGGCCTCGGTTTAACGTCTCATCCGAAAAACAACACCTCTGACAGTGCAATGCTTCCTCAGCACTGCACTGGACCGTCAGACTAAATTTTTTTTTGTGCTCAAGTCCCTAGAGTGGGACTTGAATCCACAACTTTCTCACTCAGAGAGTGCTGCCCACTGAGCCACAGCTGACACTGTCTTTCTTTAACCACCTGTCTATCCTATTCTTAAATGTTGAAGGAAACATAGAAACATAGAAATTAGGTGCAGGAGTAGATCATTCGGCCCTTCGAGCCTGCACCACCATTCAATAAGATCATGGCTGATCATTCACCTCAGTACCCCTTTCCTGCTTTCTCTCCATACCCCTTGATCCCTTGAGCCGTAAGGGCCATATCTAACTCCCTCTTGAATATATCCAATGAACTGGCATCAACAACTCTCTGCGGTGGAGAATACCACAGGTTAACAACTCTCTGAGTGAAGAAGTTAATCCTCATCTCAGTCTTAAATGGCTTACCCCTTATCTTTAGACTGTGTCCCCTGGTTCTGGACTTCTCCAACATTGGGAACATTCTTCCTGCATCTAACCTGTCCAGTCCCATCAGAATTTTATATGTTTCTATGAGATCCCCTCTCATCCTTCTAAACTCCAGTGAATACAGGCCCAGTCGATCCAGTCTCTCCTCATATGTCAGTCCTGCCATCCCGGGAATCAGTCTGGTGGACCTTCGTTGCACTCCCTCAATAGCAAGAACGTCCTTCCCCAGATTAGGAGACCAAAACTGAACACAATATTCTAGGTGAGACCTCACCAAGGCCCTGTACAACTGCAGTAAGACTTCCCTGCTCCTATACTCAAATCCCCTAGCTAAGAAGGTCAACATACCATTTGCCTTCTTCACCGCCTGCTGTACCTGCATGCCAACTTTCAATGACTGATGTACCATGACACCCAGGTCTTGTTGCATCTCCCCTTTTCCTAATCTGCCGCCATTCAGATAATATTCTGCCTTTGTGTTTTTGCCCCCAAAGTGGATAACCTCACATTTATCCACATTATACTGCATCTGCCATGCATTTGCCCATTCACCTAACCTGTCCAAGTCACTCTGCAGCCTCTTAGCATCCTCCTCACAGCTCACACCGCCACCCAGCTTAGTGTCATCTGCAAACTTGGAGATATTATACTCAATTCCTTCATCTAAATGTTGTAAAGAGCTGGAGTCCCAGCACTGAGCCCTGCGGCACTCCACTAGTCACTGCCTGCCATTCTGAAAAGGGCCCGTTTATCACGACTCTCTGCTTCCTGTCTGCCAACCAGTTCTCTATTCACGTCAGTACATTACCCCCAATACCATGTGCTTTAATTTTGCACACCAATCTCTTGTGTGGAACTTTGTCAAAAGTCTTTTGAAAGTCCAAATACACCACATCCACTGGTTCTCCCTTGTCCACTCTACTAGTTACATCCTCAAAAAATTCTAGAAGATTTGTCAAGCATGATTTCCCTTTCATAAATCCATGCTGACTTGGACCGATCCTGTGACTGCATTCCAAATGCACTGCTATTTCATCCTTAATAATTGATTCCAACATTTTCTCCACGACTGATGTCAGGCTAACCGGTCTATAATTACCCGTTTTCTCTCTCCCTCCTTTTTTAAAAAGTGGTGTTACATTAGCTACCTTCCAGTCCATAGGAACTGATCCAGAGTCAATAGACTGTTGGAAAATGATCACTAATGCATCCACTATTTCTAGGGCCACTTCCTTAAGTACTCTGGGATGCAGACTATCGGGCCCTGGGGATTTATCGGCCTTCAATCCCATCAATTTCCCTAACACACTTTCCCGCCTAATAAGGATTTCCTTCAGTTCCTCCTTCTCACTAGACCCTCGGTCCTCTAGTATTTCTGGAAGGTTATTTGTGTCGTCCGTCGTGAAGACAGAACCAAAGTATTTGTTCAACTGGTCTGTCATTTCTTTGTTCCCCATTATAAATTCACCTGATTCTGACTGCAAGGGACCTATGTTTGTCTTCACTAATCTTTTTCTCTTCACATATCTATAGAAACTTTTGCAGTCAGTTTTTATGTTCCCAGCAAGCTTCCTCTCATACTCTATTTTCCCCCTCCTAATTAAACCCTTTGTCCTCCTCTGCTGAATTCTAAATTTCTCCCAGTCCTCAGGTTTGCTGCTTTTTCTGGCCAATTTATATGCTTCTTCCTTGGATTTAACACTAACCTTAATTTCTCCTGTTAGGAGTATCATCTTGAAAACTATGTTTGGCAAATTTTATCTTGTTTATTCGTTGATGCATAAAACAATGACATGAACCAAAGTACATTATTATGTGGCATGTGTGTAATGTCATTGTCATAATTCAATCTAAAGAGGCCCTTGCACCCATCTCCACTGATGTATGTACAATCTGCTCTATCCTGGACTCTACCCTACCCAATCCTACTGACCTAATCTCCCGAGGAAAGGTTATGGATAGTTTCTTCCTGTGTATCCCTCTCCTTCCAACCAAGACGGATTAAGCAGATCTCCAGAATGTCTGCCGAACCTTGCACGCATCAGCGAGATGTTCACCCAGCTTTCTTTTAAAGAGGAGAATGACATACAGCTCTTCTGATTTCTCACCTTTCCCAATCAAGAAGGTTTGCCAAACTCTCCGGCTGCTTTATTGAATAAAGAGAGTCAGAAGGTCTCGGTTTTGATTTTCAGTCTGTGCTAAGTTGGTTAATTTCAGCTAGGCCAGTCGTTGTGATGCTACAATGGACCTCAGTGTCCCATAGTAGGCACTGTATGCCTGATTTTTGTCCAGTGACCCTTGCTGGAAGCGCACATCAGGTGGGAACAGCTTTGGATGCAACTGTGATGCCCTATATTAGCCCGCTGACACTCAAGGTCCAGACTCACGAATGACGAATATGTATCAGAGGGCTGCAATGTACCTATTCAGGAGAGAAGAGCGAGAACACTGGAACAAATAGACCTGCCACTTTTACAACCAATTTCAGGATGTTTTGAACTGGATGTAATTTCCCAGGCATTGTACATACAGCAGGCCATGGTGATATTGAGTTACCTGCTTGATGAATGCACTGTTTTCTTTCCTTGTAGGAAAAGGGGAGGAGGTTTCTGTCAACCGATTCACGACCTCAGCCCAACTTTCGGGAAATCTTATACTCCGGAATATGTACAAGTGCAGTAAATAATTCCCTCCCATTTACATTAGACCACTTTGTTTGGCTGGACATTTACCTGAAATGTGATTTTGTAGCTTCAGCATCAAATGGGGCTCAATATTGGAGCTGTTTGGTTGCATTCAGACAATCGATGCCGTGCACTGACCTCTAATGGACTGGCTTAATTAACTGCGCTGTATTGTTCATCGCCCACACGCTGCAGACAGCAGGCTAGAAGAGGGCAAGCCACCAGGGCAAATAATATTGCTACGGTATTGTTCTTTAATCGGATGCACTGCTCCTGTTGTGTTTGAACCTGCCATGATTGATCAGAATGGGAAAGCGGGTGATGCACTCCTATTTCCTACAGACACTGGGATCAGTTAGTTAATGGACTGGCATGCCTTTACAAAATGGTCAATCGCAGGTAATGATATAACAACAACAACAACTTGCATTTATATAGCGTTTTTAACATAATAAAACGTTCCACTGCACTTTATGGGAATGTTATCCAGCAAAATTTAGCACCGGGCCACATAAGGAGATATTAGGACAGGTGGCCATAGGCTTGCTAAAAAGAGGTAGGTTTTAAAGAGCATCTTAAAGGAGAGTGAGGGAGATGTTTAAGTAGGGAACATGTTATGGAGAAAATCTATGCTCAGACTCATCAACCACTGGTCATTTTGAGGGACATTGTCAAATTATTCTGTAATCTACAAGATTTTAAAGTCCAAGTTTGCTAGCACCTAACCATTGGTTGATATCTCTCTTATCATCTCTCCTACTCCTTTCAGCCTTGGTGGTGTCCAGTTCTTTGCCATAAGCCTGTCACTTAGGTTTCTTGGTAATAATTTAAAAATGTTCCTACATTATAACAGTGACTACACTTTAACAAAAGTACTTCATTGGCAGTAAAGTGCGTTGGGACATTCGGTGGTCGTGAAAGGTGCTATATAAATGCAAGTCATTCCTTTTGTCAAATTTCCATTCTTGGTTCGACCACGGCATTAATTGTCCCTCAACTTTGAACAATACAAGTATGGAGACTGGCTCTAAACTTTGGTCATTGTGCACAGTGGCTACAATGTTCAATGTGCATGATGGATGGTCAGTTATTGCTTTCAAAGAGGTACTTGTCCTTCAACCCCACTGCTTGAGGTTAGTACCCCTGTTCGCCTGCGTCAGAGGCTGTGGGTGCAAGACCCACTCCAGAGACTTGAGCACAAAAACCTCGACTGATACTTCAGTGCAGTCCTAAGCTCTGTGGTGCCATCTTTCGGATAAGATCTTAAACCAAGTCTGCTCTCTCAGGTGGACGTAAACGATCCCATGGCACTATTCCGGGGGAGTTCCCTCTGGTGTCCTGGCAAATATTTACTCCTCAACCGCCATCACTAAAAATAAATTATCCGGTCATTATCACATTGCTGTTTGTGGGAGCTTGCTGTGCGCAAATTGGCTGCCGCGTTTCCTACATTACAACAGTGACTACACTTCAAAATTACTTAATTGACTGTAACGCGCGATGGGACATGCTGAGGTCATGAAAGACGCTAGTCTTACTTCTCTTATCAATTCGGAAGATGAGTTAGAGATTGATATAAGAGTTAAGAAGTGTGGCTATATATTTCATGACTAAGTATATTGAAAGCATATTGCATGGGGAACTCCAGGGTGAAATCTTATGCTGATTCATTTCAGCAAAAAAACTGGCATGAGGACAAAAGGGGAAATTTCCTTTTTAATCTGGGCCCAACAAATGATATCAGAGTGAATGGAATTGACATTTTCCTGCGCTGCTGTGAAGTGTATCTTTATTTCTTTTTAAATTTTGGCCCTCATCCCAGTGTCAGAAAATTGAGTTAGGAGGAAGGTAGAAAAATTGGACTCATCAGCCCTGAGAATTTGAATGGAATGAGGCCTAAAAGAGGTGCTTACACAAAGGGCTAGGTGGAATAGAAAGGTTAATCTTGGGCACTATTTCCAGTTAACCCATGACTGCAGGATTGGGGGGACTTAAATATAAATTGGTAAAAGGCAAGTCCAGGAAAAACTTCGTCATACGAAGAGTGATCAATACCTGAAATAATCTACCAGGTAGAATAGTAGGAGCAAAAACTCTGCAGTTATTCAAGAGGCAGTTAGATGCTTTGTTTGGGGAGGAGGGTCATAAGTTTCTTTGGAAAAATGAACTTGATGGGCTGAATGGCTTCCTTCATCTGTACTTTGTGATTGAGGTGAGCAGTGTTAGTGTTAGATAATAAAACATTCACTGTCATCAACCAGCCATTTTCATAGAATCACACAGCACAGGAAGCCATTCGGCCCATCTGCCCAATTATTAACCCCACTCCCCTGCTCTTTCCCCATAGCCCTGCAAAGTTTTTTGGCCTTTTTAAATATCTATTCAAGTTACTATTGAATCCGCTTCCACCGTCCTTTCAGGCAGTGCATTCCAGATCATAACCCCTCGCTGAGTAAAAATAAATATTCTCCTCATCTTCCCCCTGGTTCTTTTGCCAATGATCTTAAATCTGTATCCTCTGGTTACTGACCCTCCTGATGGTGTCTCTCCTTAGCTGCTCAATGTTGTGGCCTTTTCGAGGATGCTAATTCTTGTCTCAGTTGGGACTCATATCCTCTAAGACTTACAATAACACTGGAGTTGAGACTGCTGAAACATTTCATCTGTTGCAACCAGCAGGTAGAGGAGGCTTTTATCCGTCAGTTTGGGTTAACTTTGAACATGCATGGATGAAAGGATAGTGTGCTAGTTCAGTCCTCAAAGGCATACTTTTTTAAAGTCATCACAGAACAGGATCCTGGGAGGTAAGTTTTAATAAGAGATTTGAACTGCGGCAGCGTTTCTAGCGTTGCTGGTACTAACTTTTGATTTGAGAGGTGTCAATGATTTAAAGAGCCTTGCAAAATAAAGAGTCACCACTGAGCTATAGGTTAACCATTTGTGCTTCAAAGATGAAGATATCAAAATATCAGTTGTGGCCATAGCGTTATCATTGTACTGATCCTGCTGGTCACAAAGCTTTACTGTAACTGTGCAATAACAACTTGCATTTATTTAGTGCCTTTGGATGTATTGAATGTTCCAAGGTGCTTCAAGTAGGAGGAACTCAGAGCAGACACCGAGCAGTAGTGAGAGTTAGGAGAGTTGGCCATAAGCGTGGTCGTAAATATAGCTTTGAGGAGTTTTTAAATGATGGGCGGGGAGGGGGGGGCGTGAAGTAGCAAATTGAAGGGATTTCCAGTGTAGAGCTAAGATGGCTGAGAGCTCAATCTGACATGGAGGAACAGAGAATGCAGGTGTATAGGAGCCCAAAATCAGAGGAACAAACGTCATGGCTGGGATGGAGGAAGTTGCCGAGATCGGGTGTGGCGAGACCATGGAGGGAAATGAAAGCAAGGTCTAGGATTTTTAATTCATTGTGGTACCTGAACACACCTGAAACATTAACTTCTCTTTCTCATTTACATGTGACTGTCTTATCTCCAACACATGTGTAGTGTCTCATGAGTCGTCCTGCTTACAGTTCCCTCCGTGGCCTCGCCACACCCTATCTGACTCTGGGCTTCTATGCATCCATGTAATCGACTGTGTTGTTGCAATCTGTTGTATATCAATATAGCAAAATGTCTCGCCAGATCTTTACCATGATGATTTTTGGAAGCTTGATCTTGTCATGTATCTCACACCACTGTATATAACTGTATCTTACCATGCTATACATGACTGTAACTAGATATGACCTGTAACCACAAGCATACCTTACCACCAAGGGTGCACTTACAGGAGACACTGCACACCTGTCCCACACAGGTATATAAAGGCAGGTCTCAGACAAGTGTGGCATTCGAGAGCTGTGAAATAAAGGTGCAGGTCCTGAGTGACCTTGACTTCAGCATGTGCCTCGTGTAAGTCTGTACTGCAGGATCAGGACTTTACAGATCTGAATGCCTTTTGTGTAAGGCCTAGACAATAAGTATGTTTGGACTGCAGTGTCTGTTCTTCTATAAAATCTTTGCTGTCTCTACAGATCCTCCCGAACAGTGGATGGCCTGGTACGAGGAAAGACTAGATGGCAGGAAACACCTCTTACCTCAACAGCCACCCGCACACCTTAGTACACTCCGCATGGTTCAATATCGCCAACGAGCTGGAATCCGTCTTCGAATTGCCCAAATCTATGGGTTGAAAGGTCTGTGCATTATTCTACACTTCAATCCTACAACACAACTGTTATATGGGTTGACAAAAAGAAAAATGGTTTCTTGCCTGTGGTTGAATTTTTAACTTGTATTTCTTCTTGCTGAAAACAGCATGTGAGGGGTTAAAACTCAAAGTCACAAAGGATATTTCTCGAAGGAAAAGCCAGCAGTTCAGAATTCAGATGGGCTGCTTGTGGTAGGCTTCACAACGTGTGAAGTGTTAGAGAAAGCACAATAGCAAGAGCAAGATGCTAATTGGATTAAATTATCGATTTCACATTGCGTGGCAAGCATCATATACCATTATCAAAGTTTAGCTGTAAATTTATAAGTGTAATGCTGCCTTTTGTTTCACTATAACAACAACCACTTGCATTTATATAGTGCCTTTAATGTAGTAAAATGTCCCAAAGTGCTTCACAGCAGCGTTGTCAGACAAGATTTGACAGCGAGCCACATAAAGAGATATTAGGACTGATGACCAAAAGCTTGGTCAATGAGGTGGGTTTTAAGGAGCGACTTAAAGGACAAGAGAGCGGTGTAGGGTGGCAGGGTGGTTTAGGGAGGGAATTCCAGAGCTTAGCACCTAGGCAGATGAAGGCACTGCCCTTAATGGTGGAGTGAAGGAAATCGGGGATGCACAAGAGACCAGAATTGGAAGTTATAACTACAAAGAGGTTTGAATTGTATTTCTGTGGAAAGCCTGTTCACCTGAGAGTCAGTTTTGAGCTATCCGGCCAGCAGAAAAGTTCTGTGTCTGCTGTGTTTCTTTTTCTTAGGTGGTCCCTTGTATTGAGGATGACTTGCTTCCACACCAAAACCGGAATGAGTTCACAGGTGTTTCAGTGAAGGACATGATATTCTAGGTCCCGAACTACATGTTGAAGGGTGGAAGATGCCTGTAAGTGGATTTTTTTAACGTGTGATGGCCGTTGCACACCAGCCACCACACAGGCTTGACAGAGCGAGGTCTTGGTCCAGTGGATTAACCAAGACGACTGGAGACCAGCTCTGCTGCACGGACCTAGTGCGCGCACATATCGCAGTGTGGGCTGGGCCGTGCTGCCCCAGGGCTCACGCCTCTCCTGGGCCCCGAACTCACGCCTCTCCTGGGCCCCGAACTCACGCCTCTCCTGGGCCCCGAACTCACGCCTCTCCTGGGCCCTGACCATGTCGCTGTTCCTGCGCCCCAACCTTGTCGCTCCTGCTGTACCTGCCCACGCTCCAAACAGCGACCTGGGTTATGATGACGTCCAATCCAGTCACCCTCCTCCAAGACGGCGCTCTCCTGCACCAGCTCGCGCTGCTCCCTGGAGTGGTATGCCACCACGCTGGTTCCAGGGCCCGCAACTCCGCTCCTTTTATGGCCCCGACCTGACATCGGTAGTGGGTAAAATGATGGAATCAATTATTAAGAATGTTACAGCAGCGCATTTGGAAAGAGGTGATTTAATAGGTCCAAGTCAGCATGGATTTGTGAAAGGGAAATCATGCTTGACAAATCTTCTGGAATTTTTTGAGGATGTTTCCAGTAGAGTGGACAAGGGAGAACCAGTTGATGTGGTGTATTTGGACTTTCAGAAAGCTTTTGACAAGGTCCCACACAAGAGATTAATGTGCAAAGTTAAAGCACATGGGATTGGGGGTAGTGAGCTGACGTGGATTGAGAACTGGTTGGCAGACAGGAAGCAAAGATTAGGAGTAAATGGGTACTTTTCAGAATGGCAGGCAGTGACTAGTGGGGTACCACAAGGTTCTGTGCTGGGGCCCCAGCTGTTTACATTGTACATTAATGATTTAGACGAGGGGATTAAATGTAGTATCTCCAAATTTGCGGATGACACTAAGTTGGGTGGCAGTGTGAGCTGCGAGGAGGATGCTATGAGGCTGCAGAGTGACTTGGATAGGTTAGGTGAGTGGGCAAATGCATGGCAGAAGAAGTATAATGTGGATAAATGTGAGGCTATTATCTGAATGGTGACAGATTAGGAAAAGGGGAGGTGAACGAGACCTGGGTGTCATGGTACATCAGTCATTGAAGGTTGGCATGCAGGTACAGCAGGCGGTTAAGAAAGCAAATGGCATGTTGGCCTTCATAGCGAGGGGATTTGAGTACAGGGGCAGGGAGGTGTTACTACAGTTGTACAGGGCCTTGGTGAGACCACACCTGGAGTATTGTGTACAGTTTTGGTCTCCTAACTTGAGGAAGGACATTCTTGCTATTGAGGGAGTGCAGCAAAGGTTCACCAGACTGATTCCCGGGATGGCGGGACTGACATATCAAGAAAGACTGGATCAACTGGGCTTGTATTCACTGGAGTTCAGAAGAATGAGAGGGGATCTTATAGAAACGTTTAAAATTCTGACGGGTTTAGACAGGTTAGATGCAGGAAGAATGTTCCCAATGTTGGGGAAGTCCAGAACCAGGGGTCACAGTCTAAGGATAAGGGGTAAGCCATTTAGGATCGAGATGAGGAGAAACTTCTTCACCCAGAGAGTGGTGAACCTGTGGAATTCTCTACCACAGAAAGTTGTTGAGGCCAATTCACTAAATATATTCAAAAAGGAGTTAGATGTAGTCCTTACTACTAGGGGGATCAAGGGGTATGGCGAGAAAGCAGGAATGGGGTACTGAAGTTGCATGTTCAGCCATGAACTCATTGAATGGCAGTGCAGGCTCGAAGGGCTGAATGGCCTACTCCTGCACCTATTTTCTATGTTTCTATGTTTCTATGACCTGCCGCTGGTGTTCTCACGCAGGTCAGGGCCACCACGCTAGTTCCAGGGCCCGCAGCTGTGTTTAGGATTGTACGAACCAGTGGAGAAGCCTGGGCTAGTTTTGAAATTGCAGCATGTTTCACAGCCAAAAAGCTTACTTCTCTTTTAAGGTCTCTGTTTAGATAGGAAATTAGTAGTGTCTTTATTATTTTATGTATCTAGTATAGTGAAGTGATTTACTGTGTAATACAATATACTGTTTAATTACCTGTTATACTGTTGGTTTAGTGCTTGAGTTGCAGTCTGTTTGAGTCTACATTCAGTCTGCTTCAATGATGCATTCCAGTGGTGTACGGACTGCGGGTTCTCTGTTGCGATGCCTGTGTCTTATCATTTACCTAGAAATTGAGCGGAAAAAGGTCATAGGAGGTGGGAGGTTTGTTTATTGATCTAGCATAGAAACCTATAAAATGAGACAAATGAGTTATTAATTTTTTTAAATCAGTTTTTTTGTGTTATTGGGTGTTTTTTCCCAACTTTTCAGTCCTATCAATTGTGTGCTGTTTTAAGTAATTCATCATCATCATCATAGGCGGTCCCTCGAAACGAGGATAACTTGCTTCCACACTGAAAAGGGATAAGTTCACAGGTGTTTCAGTGAGGGACCTAATATTCCAGATCCCGAACTACATCCTGAAGGGTGGAAGATGCCTGTGCGTGGATTTTTTTAACATGTGATGGCCGTTGCACACCAGACACCACATGGGCTTGACAGAGCTAGGTCTTGGTCCAGTAGCAAGGGTTAACCAAGACGACTGGAGACCAGCTCTGCTTCATGGACCTAGTGCGCACACATATCACAGTGTGGGCTGGGCCCGTGTTGCCCCTGGGCCCTCGCCTCTTCTGGGCCCCGAACTCTCGACTCTCTTGGGCCCCGATCACATCCCTCTACGAACTCTTGCCGCTCCTTCGCCCCGACCTCGCCGCTCCTGCTGTGCCAGCCGCTCCATTCTGATGCTCAGCTGCTGTTCACAAGGCCCAATGCTTCATCCGAACAAGACCCCTGCCTTGGCCACATGGAGGATTGCAGAGCTGAAGCAAAACCTCAAATGGAGATCTGGGCATTCTGGAGAAGCAAAATGTCCTGCCCTGCAATTCCATACAAAGGAGCATTCATGCAAAGGGTTGTTGCGAACATCTACACAACGTTGTTCACTTTCAGATTGGCAACAGCAGTTTGAGCTGCTTCATGTCATGGATGAACTGGGGGATCATGAGCCTCATACCTCATTTGACACCATCAGCTTGCAGTTTAAGTAATTATAGAGTAATTGAATGTAGGTACTGTAGCCTACTGGCAATGGCATTGGACTAGAACCGCAGAGATTGTGAAATTTGCCGACCTTGCGACCGTTTTTTTTGGCGATATCTCGCCATATTTGGTGAAAAACCAGTCGGCGGGAAATTCAGTCGGCAAGACTCGAAATATCGCTTTCGCCAAAAATTTGGCTCTCTGTGCACCCTGTATTTTGCGCGAAAAATGCCGACATCTAAAAAGCTGCATTGCAGCCCTTGGAGCAGCGGTAAGTATGAAGACCTGCAAAAAAGGTAAGTTAAAATTTTAATTTTTTTACTTCTTTTTCAGCGATTTGATAGATAAGTGTCTTGTGATTTGTGCCCATTACATGCTTGCATTTGTGAATGTAAATTAGCCAATTGATTACAACTGTCGTGTTAGACAATTCACTTTGTTCATTTTGCCCTTGTACAGGAGATGGCCTTTACGTGAACGCTTTTGCCAGAATCCTGAAAGGAGGCGATGCATTGCGACTGCCTGCAACAGCTGAATCTGGGGGCAGAGATGAGAAATTATTGACCCGTCAACATGACTTTGCCAGTCTTCAGAGATCACCTCGCTGGATAGATCCGTCTTGGGTAGGGAGCGGGAAATGTGGACGGAATAATAATTAAAAAAAAATACTTACATTGATATAGTGCCTTATTAAGTCGTCAAAAATGTTTCAAAGTGGTTCGGAAGCAGAGAAGTACTTTTGCACTGTAGTGACTGTTGTTATTTAGGCAAATGGCAAGTTCATCTGTTGGTGAGACTGAGACAGTCCAAAGGCACATTTTAATATGAATTTCAAATTTCTTTTCATATTCTGTGGCTCACCAATAGGGATCGGCTTGACTCAGTGGTAGCATTCTCAAGTCAGAAGGCCATAGGTTCAAGTCGCGCCACAGGATTTGAGTACATAATCTGGGCTGAGACTTTAGTGCGGTACTGATGGAGTGCTGCGTTGTCAGAGGTGCCTACTTCAAATGAGACATAAAAAAAATCCCACGGCACCATTCAAAAAAGAGCAAGAGAGTTCTTCTCGTCAACATCTATCCCTCAAAAACATGACCAAAAATAGATTAACTGGTCATTCATCTCAGTGCTGTTTCTGAGACATTGATTGGACAGGTTAGATGCAGGAAGAATGTTCCCGATGTTGGGGAAGTTCAGAACCAGGGGTCACAGTCTAAGGATATGGGGTAAGCCATTTAGGACCGAGATGAGGAGAAACTTCTGCACTCAGAGAGTTGTGAACCTGTGGAATTCTCTACCACAGAAAGTTGTTGAGGTCAGTTCGTTAGATATATTCAAAAGGGAGTTAGATGTGGCCCTTATGGCTAAAGGGATTAAGGGGTGTGGAGAGAAAGCAGGAATGGGGTACTGAAGTTGCCTAATCAGCCATGATCATATTGAATGGTGGTGCAGGCTCGAAGGGCCAAATCGCATGCTCCTGCACCTATTTTCAATGTTTCTATATTTCTATGTGTGCAAAATTGGCTGTCATTTTTGCATAACAAAAGTATACTTCAAAAGTAATTCATTGTAGTTTTTCAGTTCAGTATTAAACGTTTGTTCATAGTTGTAATGTATTTGCTTCATGGTTCTTTGCTTAAGAATTCATAGCAACACATTGCTATTAAGAACTAGTTGGTTTATTAACAAAGGTTTAACGATCACACTACACATTACCAGTTCATCCATTAGGCTCATAACTGCATACCTCAAAATGGATGACCTAGATTCAACTGACTGGGGTTTTATTGAATTTTGTTAACATCACGTGTCTGGCCAAGCCACTCAAGAGGCAACAGTTCTACAAACCTGTGAGCATACTCAGAGGTGCATACATTACAATAGTGTAAAAGAGGAAAGGATCCAAACTGTTCATATGATTGTTTAACACCATTCTTAACTAGTAAAGACTTGTAACTAATATATTATAAGCTAAATTTCGCAAGGCTCTAATTCTGGCACTGAGTCTTCCTCAACAGGAGCACGGATTGGAGTAGCACCATGGAGGTCACCATGTCCGATTGCAGTGCTTATGATTTTCCCGCCATTAAAATGAATGGCACTTTCATCCACCCAAGACTTCATGCCAGAAGTAGAACCCAACAAAATGTACCCTTGTCCATCGTGTTTGACGGCATCTTTTATTCCTCAGGTGTTACATCCGTACAGGGACGTCCACAGTGTGCTACTGGTCCAGATATTCGGTATCAGTGTTATCTACACACCTGATCGAAGTGGTCAACAGCCAGGCCAAGTCACATCGCGCACCGGAGAGGACCCAGGGCTGGATGACCTGTTACAGTTGGGGTGGTCGGCAATTCCTCTTTTTAATGGGTAACTGCACATTGATTTTTCGACCATTCATCCCCACAAACGTGGCATGTCACTGAAATTTTAAAGAGGCTGTGACCTCGCTGGTTTACGGCTTGCAATCGACAAACTTCTGCGTCCACACTTTGTAGCGTAATTCTATCGTGTATTTTTTTGATGCAACTGCTCAGTTTTGTGGAGCAGTCATTCTGGGAAGTGCAAGTATATTTTAAAATAGCACCGGAAATCCTTGAAAATATTCCGGCTTTTGCGCCTCATATTTTTTTTCTAGTTTTCTCCCCTCCTTTCTAAAACTTATTCATGGGGTGTGTGCGTTGCTGCCAAGCCCAGCATATATTGCTCATCCCTCTGCAGCTGGGCCATTGGGAGTGAACCACATATCACAGACTGGGTAAGGACGACAGAAATCGTTCCCTAAAGGACATTAGTGAACCAGATGGGTTTTAAACGACAATCCGTTAGTTACATGGTCTCCATTATTGATACTAGCTTTTTAGTCCCAGATTTATTTAATTAACTGAATTTTAATTCCCCAGCTGTCCGTGGTGGGATTTGAACTAGTGTCTCTGGATCACTAGTCCAGAAACATAACCACTATGCTACTGTTCTCGCTGAAATACAATCCCACAAGTCCCAGCAGCTGGTACCTTACCCAAGTGGCCTCTGTTCACACATGCAGCTCCCAACAGCGGTACTGAACAGCAATCAGGATCAGGAACCCCCACTGTTTTTTTTTGCCCCCCCTCCCTTGTGGCGATGAGACCAACTCTGGAACCCAAACTGCCACTAACGCAACTGCTCTGTGAGTCGGTCAGGAAAGTCGCAACCAATGTTTAGCAGGAGCTGGCTTGTCAGTTTCCAGCTCCTGATTTTTGAGGGCCCGTTCCCTAAAGTTTTTTTAAAAATCCTGCCCCTGAGATTTATTAAAACCTTACTTTGTTAATTTGTTAAAGACATGTCCCCCAGTCTAAAGCTTTTTTAAATAAGTTCCACACCCTGAAGTTTTTTTTTTTAAAAAGTCCTTCTCCTGGTTCACCATTTAGAGCTGGATTTTCGGCCTTGCTCATTTTGGGACGGTAATGGCGACGGGGCGGTAAAGTTTGCGCCCGGGAATAGTTTGCACTTCAGTCAGCGAAATTGGGCAACTGGGCCCTGAGTGTGGGGCGGAGCGCCAAGGGAGGTATTCCACACCTCTCTTTGGGCGCAAGGCCGGCTGAGCACGCGAAAATCCCGAGCTAAACAGCCGGCCTGGGGCGAAAAAAAGAAACCTGAAAAAAACCCAACAAAAACATTACCAAAACCACAACATAAATTGCAAAAAAAGAAATGAAAAAAAACAATCACGATGACCTGAGATGGACATTACTTATCTCACTGCAACTGGTATAGGTCGACTGTCCGCTTTCACAGGCGGTCCCAGCAGGGGGCGCTGTCGGGCGAGTCTCAAAAATCGAGCCGGTGTCACAACCAGGGGCGTTGCACACCGGCTCGCCTCTTCCGGGCGGTGATGCTCCGCGCCCCGCCGAGACCAGCCCCGAAAACCTCGCGGGGCGCTGGAAGCGCTCACCACCGCCATTGAAAACCGAGGCAGACAGGACCAGAAAATTTACCCCTTAAAGTCTTATTCACCAGGGCATTTAAAAAAAAAATCCCACCCAGTTTCTTTTTAAAGCCCGGCTCCTTACCCGATTTAGATACCGATCAGCCTGCCCTCATCTTCCCTGTGCTGCTTCGCATGCGACAGATTCCAATGTTAAAAAAGGAGGGAGAGAGAAAACAGGGAATTATAGACCGGTCAGCCTGACCTCAGTAGTGGGTAAAATGATGGAATCAATTATTAAGGATGTCATAGCAGTGCATTTGGAAAGCGGTGACATGATAGGTCCAAGTCAGCATGGATTTGTGAAAGGGAAATCATGCTTGACAAATCTTCTGGAATTTTTTGAGGATGTTTCCAGTAGAGTGGACAAGGGAGAACCAGTTGATGTGGTATATTTGGACTTTCAGAAGGCATTTGACAAGGTCCCACACAAGAGATTGATGTGCAAAGTTAGAGCACATGGGATTGGGGGTAGTGTGCTGACATGGATTGAGAACTGGTTGTCAGACAGGAAGCAAAGAGTAGGAGTAAATGGGTACTTTTCAGAATGGCAGGCAGTGACTAGTAGGGTACCGCAAGGTTCTGTGCTGGGGCCCCAGCTGTTTACACTGTACATTAATGATTTAGACGAGGGGATTAAATGTAGTATCTCCAAATTTGCGGATGACACTAAGTTGGGTGGCAGTGTGAGCTGCGAGGAGGATGCTGTGAGGCTGCAGAGCGACTTGGATAGGTTAGGTGAGTGGGCAAATGCATGACAGATGAAGTATAATGTGGATAAATGTGAGGTTATCCACTTTGGTGGTAAAAACAGAGAGACAGACTATTATCTGAATGGTGACAGATTAGGAAAAGGGGAGGTGCAACGAGACCTGGGTGTCATGGTACATCAGTCATTGAAGGTTGGCATGCAGGTGCAGCAGGCGGTTAAGAAAGCAAATGGCATGTTGGCCTTCATAGCAAGGGGATTTGAGTACAGGGGCAGGGAGGTGTTGCTACAGTTGTACAGGGCATTGGTGAGGCCACACCTGGAGTATTGTGTACAGTTTTGGTCTCCTAACCTGAGGAAGGACATTCTTGCTATTGAGGGAGTGCAGCGAAGGTTCACCAGACTGATTCCCGGGATGGCGGGACTGACCTATCAAGAAGGACTGGATCAACTGGGCTTGTATTCACTGGAGTTCAGAAGAATGAGAGGGGACCTCATAGAAACATTTAAAATTCTGACGGGGTTAGACAGGTTAGATGCAGGTAGAATGTTCCCAATGTTGGGGAAGTCCAGAACCAGAGGTCACAGTCTAAGGATAAAGGGTAAGCCATTTAGGACCGAGATGCGGAGGAACTTCTTCACCCAGAGAGTGGTGAACCTGTGGAATTCTCTACCACAGAAAGTTGTTGAGGCCAATTCACTAAATATATTCAAAAAGGAGTTAGATGAGGTCCTTACTACTAGGGGGATCAAGGGGTATGGCGAGAAAGCAGGAATGGGGTACTGAAGTTGAATGTTCAGCCATGAACTCATTGAATGGCGGTGCAGGCTAGAAGGGCCGAATGGCCTATTTTCTATGTTTCTATGTTTCTAAGTAGAGTGAACAGAAAAATGTTGAAGGGATAATAAGGAGAAAAAAAATCAAAAGTGGAACGTACGCAGGGAAAGAGAAGAAAAATGATGGAGGAGAAAGAGAGGAAGAAAGTGAGAAGCAGGAGTGGAGGAGGGAGAGAAACATGCGAAGGAGAGAGAGAGAGAGAGAGGGAAACAGAAGGACATTTTTTCCCAACCATACCTTAGCTGGAGAGGTTTGAGAGACTGAGGGGGAAATTGTTCTGTTTGCGGCAGAGTTAAGGCGGTGGAGGATTCTTGCCACAACTGCCCCAACCCAACCCATTCCCCCTGGGTTGGAGTTCATTCCATATGCACGTTGGGCTCCTGGCGTGATTTCCACCGGTGCGAAGGAGCCCACCAATGCCGCCATGGAAACAATGGCGCTGTGGCAGCGGAAGAGGTGGCAATGGACCTTAAAGGGGCAGAGTTCCCCAAAGATTAAAAGTGTTTGGGGTCGATTGAAGTGGGAGAGCAGGCCACTACGGGGTCCTCTTCCTCCACTGGAGGGACTTGGCATCTTTACTGCCACCTCCCCGGGCCTACCATCATCCGCTACGTTTAAGAATATAAAAAAGTTTTTATTCTACAATGGATGTAAAAGAAAGAAATACATTTTTAGGGATGATGGAGTTCACTTATGTGGAAAGACCAGAGAAGGTGCGATTGTTTTTTTCTTAGAGCAGGGAGGTTTAGTAGAGGTGTTCAAAATTATGAAGGGTTTTGACAGAGCAGATGGGGAGAAACTTTCCACTGGCAGGATAGTCGATAACCAGAGGACACAGATTTAAGATAATTGGCAAAAGAACCACGGGGGAGAGAACAGCGAGCTGTTATGATCTGGAATGCACGCCCTGAACGTGTGCTGGAAGCAGATTCAGTAGTAACGTTCAAAAGGAATTTGGATATATACTTAAACAGGGAAAACTTTGCAGGGTTGTGGGGAAAGAGCAGGGGAGTGAGACTCATTAAAAGCACAGGCATGATGGGCCGAATGGCCTCCTTCTGTGCTGTATGATTCAATGATTCTTTCAATTCTATTGCGCCTTTCATGATCTCTGGACGTCCCAAAGCGCTTTACACCCAACATAATACTTTTGAAGTGTAGTCACTGTTGTAATATAGGAAACATGGCAGCCAATTTGTGCAGAGCAAGCTCCCACAAACAGCAATGTGATAATGGCCAGATAATCTGTTTTTAGTGAGGTTGGTTGAGGGATAATTATTGGTCAGGACACCGGCAGAACTCCCCTGCTCTTCTTTGGAATCTTGACAGGGGAGACGGGGCCTCGGTTTAACGTCACATCCAAAAGACGAAAAACAAAATAACAAGCTTGAGGAAGATGAGGAACAAATTTTAATTTACGGCAAAGGCTCGTACCGTTATAACGTTCACCCAGCTACATAAACACTGCTCTGCAGGAAACAGGAAAGCAGCGAGGTTGGGGTTTGCAATGGTGCATCTGCCACTCCTGCTTCCAGTGCTGCAGCGTGCCCCAGATTAACCCAGTTACACCAGCTGAACTGTCCTGCCTTTCATCTCTCTCTCTCTCCTTTCAGTCCGTATGTAAAGACCGGGGTCCATAATGCTCCACTTTTTCAAGGCTCTCCAGATGTGGTGAGTATTCAGAAATGTTGAAACTTTTACCGACAGCAGGATATCAACAGTTATAAAAGAAAGGAAGACTTGGATTTATATAGTGCCTTTCACGACCACCAGACGACTCAAAGCGCTTTACAGCCAATGAAGTACTTTAGGAGCTAAATTGAAAAGTAGGACCTCAAAAGTAGTAATCTCAGGATTGCTACCAGTGCCACGTGCTAGTCAGAGTAGGAATCGCAGGATAGCGCAGATGAATACGTGGCTTGAGCAGTGGTGCAGCAGGGAGGGATTCAAATTCCTGGGGCATTGGAACCGGTTCTGAGGGAGGTGGGACCAGTACAAACCGGACGGTCTGCACCTGGGCAGGACCGGAACCAATGTCCTAGGGGGAGTGTTTGCTAGTGCTGTTGGGGAGGAGTTAAACTAATATGGCAGGGGGATGGGAACCAATGCAGGGAGACAGAGGGAAACAAAAAGGAGACAAAAGCAAAAGACAGAAAGGAGATGAGGAAAAGTGGAGGGCAGAGAAACCCAAGGCAAAGAACAAAAAGGGCCACTGTACAGCAAAATTCTAAAAGGACAAAGGATGTTAAAAAAAACAAGCCTGAAGGCTTTGTGTCTTAATGCAAGGAGTATCCGTAATAAGGTGGATGAATTAACTGTGCAAATAGATGTTAACAAATATGATGTGATTGGGATTACAGAGACGTGGCTCCAGGATGATCAGGGCTGGGAACGCAACATCCAGGGGTATTCAACATTCAGGAAGGATAGAATAAAAGGAAAAGGAGGTGGGGTAGCATTGCTGGTTAAGGAGGAGATTAATGCAATAGTTAGGAAGGATATTAGCTTGGATGATGTGGAATCTATATGAGTAGAGCTGCAGAACACCAAAGAGCAAAAAACATTAGTGGGAGTTGAGTACAGACCTCCAAACAGTAGTAGTGATGTTGGGGAGGGCATCAAACAGGAAATTAGGGGTGCATGCATAAGTTATAATGGGTGACTTTAATATGCACATAGATTGGGCTAACCAAACTGGAAGCAATACGGTGGAGGAGGATTTCCTGGAGTGCATAAGGGATGGTTTTCTAGACCAATATGTTGAGGAACCAACTAGGGGGAGGCCATCTTAGACTGGGTGTTGTGTAATGAGAGAGGATTAATTAGCAATCTCGTTGTGCGAGGCCCCTTGGGGAAGAGTGACCATAATATGGTGGAATTCTGCATTAGGATGGAGAATGAAACAGTTAATTCAGAGACCATGGTCCAGAACTTAAAGAAGGGTAACTTTGAAGGTATGAGGTGTGACTTGGTTAGGATAGATTGGCGAATGATACTTAAGGGGTTGACTGTGGATGGGCAATGGCAGACATTTAGAGACCGCATGGATGAACTACAACAATTGTACATTCCTGTCTGGCGTAAAAATAAAAAAGGGAAGGTGGCTCAACCGTGGCTATCAAGGAAAATCAGGGAAAGTATTAAAGCCAAGGAAGTGGCATACAAATTGGCCAGAAATAGCAGCAAACCCGGGGACTGGGAGAAATTTACAACTCAGCAGAGGAGGACAAAGGGTTTGATTAGGGCAGGGAAAATGGAGTACAAGAAGAAGCTTGCAGGGAACATTAAGGCGGATTGCAAAAGTTTCTATAGACATGTAAAGAGAAAAAGATTAGTAAAGACAAACATAGGTCCCCTGCAGTCAGAATCAGGGGAAGTCATAATGGGGAACAAAGAAATGGAAGACCAATTGAACAAGTACTTTGGTTCGGTATTCATTAAGGAGGACGCAAACAACCTTCCGGATATAAAAGTGGTCAGAGGGCCTAGTAAGGAGGAGGAACTGAGGGAAATCCTTATTAGTCGGGAAATTGTGTTGGGGAAATTGATGGGATTGAAGGCCGATAAATCCCCAGGGCCTGATGGACTGCATCCCAGAGTACTTAAGGAGGTGGCCTTGAAAATAGCGGATGCATTGACAGTCATTTTCCAACATTCCAACATTCCATAGACTCTGGATCAGTTCCTATGGAGTGGAGGGTAGCCAATGTAACCCCACTTTTTAAAAAAGGAGGGAGAGAGAAAACAGAGAATTATAGACCGGTCAGCCTGACCTCAGTAGTGGGTAAAATGATGGAATCAATTATTAAGGATGTCATAGCAGCGCATTTGGAAAGCGGTGACATGATGGGTCCAAGTCAGCATGGATTTGTGAAAGGGAAATCATGCTTGACAAATCTTCTGGAATTTTTTGAGGATGTTTCCAGTAGAGTGGACAAGGGAGAACCAGTTGATTTGGTATATTTGGACTTTCAGAAGGCTTTTGACAAGGTCCCACACAAAAGAGTAATGTGCAAAGTTAAAGCACATGGGATTGGGGGTAGTGTGCTGACATGGATTGAGAACTGGTTGTCAGACAGGAAGCAAAGAGTAGGAGTAAATGGGTACTTTTCAGAATGGCAGGCAGTGACTAGTGGGGTACCGCAAGGTTCTGTGCTGGGGCCCCAGCTGTTTACACTGTACATTAATGATTTAGACGAGGGGATTAAATGTAGTATCTCCAAATTTGCGGATGACACTAAGTTGGGTGGCAGTGTGAGCTGCGAGGAGGATGCTATGAGGCTGCAGAGTGACTTGGATAGGTTACGTGAGTGGGCAAATGCATGGCAGATGAAGTATAATGTGGATAAATGTGAGGTTATCCACTTTGGTGGTAAAAACAGAAAGACAGACTATTATGTGAATGGTGACAGATTAGGAAAAGGGGAGGTGCAACGAGACCTGGGTGTCATGGTACATCAGTCATTGAAGGTTGACATGCAGGTACAGCAGGCGGTTAAGAAAGCAAATGGCATGTTGGCCTTCATAGCGAGGAAATTTGAGTACAGGGGCAGGGAGGTGTTGCTACAGTTGTACAGGGCCTTGGTGAGGCCACACCTGTAGTATTGTGTCCAGTTTTGGTCTCCTAACTTGAGGAAGGACATTCTTGCTATTGAGGGAATGCAGCGAACGTTCACCAGACTGATTCCCGGGATGGCGGGACTGACCTATCAAGAAAGACTGGATCAACTGGGCTTGTATTCACTGGAGTTCAGAAGAATGAGAGGGGACCTCATAGAAACGTTTAAAATTCTGACGGGTTTAGACAGGTTAGATGCAGGAAGAATGTTCCCAATGTTGGGGAAGTCCAGAACCAGGGGTTACAGTCTAAGGATAAGGGGTAAGCCATTTAGGACCGAGATGAGGAGAAACTTCTTCACCCAGAGAGTGGTGAACCTGTGGAATTCTCTACCACAGAAAGTTGTTGAGGCCAATTCACTAAATATATTCAAAAAGGAGTTAGATGAAGTCCTTACTACTAGGGGGATCAATGGGTATGGCGAGAAAGCAGGAATGGGGTCCTGAAATTGCATGTTCAGCCATGAGCTCATTGAATGGCGGTGCAGGCTAGAAGGGCCGAATGGCCTACTCCTGCACCTATTTTCTATATTTCTATGTTTCTATGACGTGTAGTCACCGTTGTAACGTAGGAAACAAAACAGTTTGTGCTCTGTGTGGTCTTAGCTGCCTCTCTAACTGCCAAGGCCTTTCCTTTAAACAATTACAATATTAGTTTTTCATTACCCACTTACTCCCTCCCTCCATTTCGTTTGTAGTTCAGTTGGAAAAGATACTTTACAGCGCTTAAGCTAATTTTTCACCGATTTCAGGCGTGATGCCACAATGTGTGCTATTTTGCAACCTTTGACTATGTCTGCTCTGAAGTGGTTGAAAAACAGACCTCAAAATTAACTTAAATGCTTTGGGCTAGATTTTCAGTTGTCAGCGAAAACAGTAGTTTTACGCCAAAATTACCGCTTTCGCTACACGACCGTTTTTAGGCCTAAATTTCGGCCTTTACTTCTCGGTAAACTCAGCGTTGCACGAGGATTCGCGGCGCAAACAGCGTGTTTTGGCAACTTTAATCCAAGGCCAGTAGCGCTGCCTTGGGAAGGGGGATAAACAAAAACAAAAAAAATTGCAAAAAACATTCACAAAACCCTCACCTACTAATTCGCTGAAAAATAATTTAAAAATCAAAACTTTAACTTGCCTATTTTGCAGGTCTTCATACTTACCGCTGCTGGCAGGGCTGCACCGACAGGTTTGACCCTGTCGGTATTCTGGGCGTGGCGGAGAGTGACGAAATTCCGACGGTAACGCAACCCGCGGCGTTGCTCGCCGGCGCACCTCTCCCCGGCGGTACGTGAAAGCACCGCCGCAAAAATGTGCCCAAGATCTCGCCGACCAGGTTTTCGCTGCAGAGGGTCAAATTGCGGCAAAAAACCCGGTCGCAAAGTCAGTGAAATTCTAGCCCATAAAGTCTCATGCAGGTGGTTTGTGAAGAATAAACCAGTGTTGCAACCACCATAACTTGCATGCATCTGGTCCGTGCCACTTCATACTGTATTTTGAACGGCTCTCCAGCATGTATATCATTTTTTGCCCTTTCGCGGTAAAGGGAGGAATACTTTGGGAGGCTGTACAGCAGGGTTGCAATATACTTTCAGTGAAGCCTTTAATTTGTTGCCACTGTGTTGTTGGTGCAGATCTGGGTCACACATTAGTTCACACCTGCTTCAGCATGCGTGCCAACAATCCTTGTCACCCTACATATTAATAAGAAATTAGCAGCCAAATCGGTATAATTGATGATTTATCAATTAAGTACTGGATGCACCTACTTTTGTTCTAGAGATGACCTTAAGCTCCGATGATGGATTTATCAGGAGAGGTACACAGACTGGAAAGATCCCACGTTTGATGGCCAGTTTGTGCCGAATCAATCAAGTGTAGCTGGGGTGGCAGTAGGGGTGCTTCAGATGTCCGTCACTCGCCTGGGTTGGGGGGGGGGGGGTTGGGGGTATGAAGGGAAATCAGTCAAATGTGCAGCTTCTGGTCACTATCCAGTGTGTCCTGCTAGAAATACAGGTGTGTGCTGGACACCAAGTGAGACCAAAGAAAGACTTGCATTTATATAGCACCTTTCACGACCACCGGACATCTCAAAGCACTTTACAGCCAATGAAATACTTTTAATGTGTAGTCACTGTAATGTAGGAAACGCGGCAGTCAATATGCGCACAATAAGCTCCCACAAACAGCAATATGATAATGACCAGATAATCTGTTTTTTTTGTTGTATTGATTGAAGATAAATATTTGCTCGGGCTCAGGTAACTCCCCTGCTTTTCTTCAAAATAGTGCCATGGGATCTTTTACGTCCACCTGAGAGAGCAGACAGGGCCTCAGTTTAATGTCTCATCCAAAAAACGGCACCTCCGACAGTGCAGCACTCCCTCAGCTGGGAGTGTCAGCCTTGATTTTTGTGCTCAAGTCCCTGGAGTGGGACTTGAACCCACAACCTTCTGACTCAGAGGCGAGAGTGCTACCCACTGAGTCATAGCTGACACACCTGACCAGGATCGGGATCAAGTATAATGCGGCCCTAGGTCAGCACTCACTGTCAAGGATCACACATGAATAATGACCATTTGGGCGAGGTATTGGTGGATACCCAGCTCCTATAGAATCAGCATCTTCAAGAGAGATGGGGAGAATTTTTTAAAATAGGGCTTTACATAACATTATCTGACACTAAATGAATCAAAATCTGTCATAAACTTCAAATTATTTTTAACCTACATTATATCTGTATATTTGTTATTGATTAAAAATTATGAAAAAAGTTTCATATAAATGCTGAAAGTTTGACCTATACAGCATTTCAGTAGCATGACAGAAACTTTGTTCCAATAAATGCATAATAGAATCAGCTGACTATTGGGTGACACTTATTTCTTCACAAGCTATCAGTGTAACATAGGCCCTCCTTCCTCCGGTGAGAAATGGTAAGAAGTCAATTTAAATATATGTTAATAAATAATATAATTGGATAAAACATAAGTATTTTTCCAGATATCTATACCTTAGAAAATAATTTCCAAAGAGCATGCAAACAAACCTTACTTCCTGTTGTCACAATTTTTGGTCACATTTTTCTGTCAATAAGTAACATTGCAAATTTCTATGTCATTATTTCCCATTCACTGTTGCTACGTCAACAGTCATCATGTAGTTGCAGGTTTTGGACACTAGTTGGATTTATAGTTTCTCTCTGTGTTTCTGAAGTCTCTCTCCCAATTGTGCCATCATCTTTTATACTAAAATGTTATGGCTGCACATCGTAACACCATAAGTCCCAGCCAGTGTGTAGATGATTGGATAATTCCCTCATCAATCACTACTTTAAGTGACCGGGATTGATTTTAAGCACAAAAATTATATTATGTAACTATCCTCCACTCACTGCATTTTGCTGGAGAAAACTCCCTGCTTTTATCGGGAGACGTTGCTACAGTTTCAGTCATGACTTCTGTTTGCTGTAGTTCGTGGAGACTCTGTTTAAATAGACTCTGCTTACTGAGTAAATAGACTGTTTGCTTTAGTGCGCTGTTTAAATAGACTCTGTTTTCTGTATGCTGAATAAATAGACTCTGTTTTCTGTTTGCTGTATTAATTTGTGCTGTAAGTCCCGCCCTTGCCTCCAACTCATTGGCTGGCACAGTGGTGTCAATATTCATTTTGAAAACTTACATCCATCAACTGACCACAGTCAGCATCTCGAGCCATTTAATAGTAATATATCAACAGGCCAAACTCTCGGCTGATCCATCGTGTCACTTTCACTAAAAGATTGCACTTCAGATGCCACCTCTTGTTGTACTTGTACCTAATTTGAATAAAATAATTCTACTAATCTTAGCAGGTAGCTCCAGGCCAAAAATGTGGCAAAAAAAACGAGTATTATTTTTTTTTTCCTGCTCAGGAGTTTCTGGATTATGCACTTTCACATCCCGTGAAATACGTCATGGGAGAGTGTCTGAAAAAAAAGACATTGAGACTTACAAAAGAATACAGCAGTATTGCAATCGAAGTGTGGGATGGACATTACTTTGATGATGAACGCTGTGATTTACCGGTGAGTTTAGAAACGTTAAGGTGTTTTTCTATTGCAGCCTGGCCTTAGGAAAGTGTGCTAACTGAGACAACAAGTCTTCCTGTAAACTAGCCGCACTGAGCGGGCCCCAACATTCTATGCAGGCTCCGGCTGCCACACATGCCCACACAGTTACAGCGGAGCCAATGAAGATGTGTGTGTGCGCGGCCATCATGGGGTAGGCGGGACCTGCCTAGGGAGTGTTCGGTTCCCAGGCAAATGGGGGTGCAGTGCCGCTGCATCAGTTCTCTGCCCCCACTGTGCTGCCCCGGAATCACTGAAAGTTAACATGCAGGTACAACAAGCAATGAAGAAAGCAAATGGTATGTTGGCCTTTATTACAAGAGGATTTGAGTATAAGAGTAAAGGCATCTTACTGCAATTATATAGGGCCCTGGTGAGACCGCACCTGGAGTATTGGTCTCTTTACCTAAGGAAGGATATACTTGCCATTGAGTGAGTGCAACAAAGGTTCACCAGACTAATTCCTGGGATGGAGGGATTGTCCTATGAGGAAAGATTGAGTAGACCAGGCCTATATTCTCTAGAGTTTAGAAGAATGAGAGGTGATCTAATTGAAACATACAAAGTTCTTACAGGGCTTGACAGGGAAGATGCAGGGAGGATGTTTCCTCTGGCTGAGGAGTCTAGAACCAGGGGTCACAGTCTCAGAATAAGGGGTCGGCCATTTAGGACTGAGATGAGGAGAAACTTCTTCACTCAGAGGGTGGGGAATCTTTGGAATTCTCTATCCCAGAGGGCTGTGGAGGCTCAGTTTTTGAGTATATTCAAGACCGAGATTAATAGACTTTTTGGATATTAAAGGAATCAAGGAATATGGGGACAGTGCAGGAAAGTGGAGTTGAGGTAGAAGATCAGCCATGATCTTATTGAACAGCGGAGCAGGCTCGAGGGGCCGAATGGCCGACTCCTGCTCCTATTTCTAATGTTCTTAGATACTTTGCTTCTATATTTTAGGTTACGTTCATAGGTGAGTCTTAGCTCCCTACTATCTGAATCATATCTTCGTTGCTCCTGATACCTAGGTAAGTTTTTGATAGGAACCTAGGTAGATAGGCAGATTTTTGAGCGATGAGGTAGTCAAGGGTTATGGGAAGCAGGCAGGGAAGTGGAGTTGAGGTCAAGATCAGATCAGCATTGATCTTATTAAATGGCGGAGCAGGCTCGAAGGGCCGAATGGCCGACTCCTGCTCCTAATTCTTATGTTCTTATGTTCCAGGGCTTCCTAAAAGTGGCACAACTGGGAACAGGAGGCTCAGAGTAAGAAAGATAGAGAGCCAGAAGGGGGCATCCCTAGCACGCCAGCCTCACTTTCCTCTCTGTGTGCCCGTGGGATGCCAGATGCAGAGGCAACACAAAAGAAAGTAGGTGGTGGGATCCAACGTTGGGACGACTGCACACCAGAGAGTCTGCGGGGGGCCTGGGAGCAGCCCAAGGACCAAGAGAGGCAAGAGGGTAAATAAATCATTTTCCCCAAACCTAATACCACCTTCAGGCCCGTGAACCTTCTTGTTGCTGCTCTCCAGCAGGGTGCGGGCTTAAGCCAGGAGGGCACTAGGTGCGCCCAGGGAATGCTGTGAGCAGTGGTCGTGGTGCCGCCACAGCTCACCTCCAGTGTAGCTGCATCTATGCGGCACCCATTGAGGGCTCCCCGAGACAAAATCCCGCCCTCGGAACGCATTATCGTGGGGCATTCCAGCTGCCACAGTATTATGTTTGCAAGCCCACATAGCTGCATTGAAGAGGAAGCTAGATAAGCACATGAGGAGAAAGGAATAGAAGGATATACTGATGGGGTTTGATGAAGAGGGGTGGGAGGAGGTAAATGCATAATCATCCCTCGAAACGAGGATGACTTGCTTCCGTGCCAAAAAAGGATAAGTCCACAGGTTCAATGAAGGACCTAATATTCCAGGCCCTGAACTACATCCTGAAGGGTGGAAGTTGCCTGTGCGCGGATTTTTTTAACGTGTGGTGGCCTGGCCGTTGCACACCAGCCACCACACGGGCTCGACAGAGCTAGGTCTTGGTCCAGTGGCAAGGATTGCCCAAGACAGCTGGAGACCTGCTCTGCTGCACAGACCTAGTGCGCGCACATATCGCAGTGTTGGGCTGGTCCGTGCTGCCCCTGGGCCCCAGGCCCCTAACTCACGCCTCTCCTGGGCCCCGATCACATCCCTCCACAATCTCTCGCCGCTCCTTCGCCCCGACATCGCTGCTCCTGCTGTATCTGCCCGCGCTCCAATCACCGACCTGGACCTTGATGACGTCGCTCTTCGCTGCCGTCACAGCTCGTGCAGCTCCCTGAAGCGGTATGCCTCCACGCTGCTCCCAGGCCTCTGCACGCCGCTCCTTTTATGGCCCCGACCTGCCGCTGGTGTTCTCACGCTTTCAGCATAAACACCAACATAGACCAGTTGGGCCGATTGGCCTGTTTCTGTGCTGTAAACTCAATGAACGAGTTTTTAAAAAAAGAAAGAATTTTCATTTATTTAGCTCAGGATGTAGTGGAGTCACATTTGTTATGTTGGCAAACACAACAGCCAATTTGCGCGAAGCAAAGTCCTGCTAACAGCAACTGAGATGAATAACCAGTTGATCTGTGTTGGTAGTGTTGGCTGAGGAAGGAACTCCGGCCAGAAAGATGTGGGCGGTTTATGTTGATTGCAGGAGATCTGCAATATATTGGAGCCAGCAGCTGAAGAACAGAATAACAGCAGGCTTTAGAACCAGGGAAGTGGATAGCAAGATTGATATAAACATTCTCCTTTCATCTTTCAGACCTAAATTTAAATCAAATTCAATCTGATGGGATGAAAGTTTCTTCTCTGTCTTGGCTACAGATTCTTGCAAGAAATATATTTATGAAGTCTCATCCTAGTTTCTAAATGATGTGAGGTCACAGCACAAATTGCCCAATTGCCAGCACGCATTGATGCTAAATTGGCAGTCTTGCCTCGGATGTCTGATGTAGGAAATGGAAAAAAAAAATCACACTTTTAAGTAGCGGACACTTTACTGAAGCTCGATCAAAGCCATTGTTGGGGCAAAGTAGATGGAACCTTACCCTACACATTGCCACACTGTCATCATCATAGGCAGTCCCTCGGAATAGAGGAAGTCTTGCTTCCACTTTTAAAATGAGTCCTTAGGTGGCTGAACAGTCCAATACGAGAACCACAGTCCCTGTACACAGGTGGGATAGATAGTCGTTGTGAGAAAGGGTGGGTGGGACTGGTTTGCCGTACGCTCTTTCCGTTGCCTGCGCTTGATTTCTGCATGCTCTCGGCGATGAGACTCGAGGTGCTCAGCGCCCTCCCAGATGCTCTTCCTCCACTTAGGGCAGTCTTTGGCCAGGGACTCCCAGATGTCAGTGGGGATGTTGCACTTTATCAGGGAGGCTTTAATCTGGATCTGATTGATGCTGACACTTGTGCCAAAAATGGAAAAGCTCGCATTCTTCAATAATGACATCTCTTGCCACGGCAAAAAACAGAAAGTACATCCAAAATGTTGTCCTGGCCAAAATTCTTCCCTCAGCCAACGCCATAAACAACAGATTTATCTCGTTGCTGCTTGTGGGATTTTGTAAAATGGCTGCCCCGATTGGTCACATAACAGTAATCACTGCACTTCAAAAATAATTCATTGAGTGTGAACTACTTTTGGGACATCTTGAGAGATGTGATAAGGTGCTATATAAATGCAAAGTCTTTCTTTCAAAAATATATAAAACAATTTATACTTTTTGGTTTTGCTGTTTTAAGAATTGTTGTATCAGTTGTATATCCTTTCAATAGTGACCATGTTTGCAGTGAACAAATCAATAATTTGCACTCTTGTAGCTGTTTTCACAGAACACTTTATAGCAAAGGAACCCAAGGGGGAGAGAAATTGGGGGAGACTGTTAAAAGCATGGCCAAAGAGGTAGAGGAACTTTTAAAAGGAAGGAAGTAGAGTGGCTTGGGAAGAGAATTCTTACGTGCTGAAACCTCTGCCACTGATGGTGGAGCGAAATAAGGGAGAATCCAGTGTAAATCTCACTCAGAAGAGCAGAGAGCAAGTCTTGTAACATAGGATTGGAGAGGGTTTTATAGGTACAGGTCATGGAGAGATTTGAAGAAAGGGCAAGGATTTTAAAGTCAGTGTGTTGGGGACTGAGGAACCAATGGAGGGGGGGGCGGGTACAGGGCACCTAGGAGTGAGGGGTAGGATATGAACCGCAGTTGGAGCTTATGAAAGGTACAGCCCCATAGCAAGAGTAAAAATAAAACGGGGAAGGTGGCTCAACCGTGGCAAACAAGGGAAATTAAGGATAATGTTAAATCCAAGGAAGAGGCATGTAAATTGGCCAGAAAAAGCAGCAAATCTGAGGACTGGGAGAAACTTAGAATTCAGCAGAGGAGGACAAAGGGTTTAATTAGGAGGGGGAAAATAGAGTATGAGAGGAAGCTTGCCGGGAACATAAAAACTGACTGCAAAAGCTTCTATAGATATGTGAAGAGAAAAAGATTAGTGAAGACAAACGTAGGTCCCTTGCAGTCAGATTCAGGTGAATTTATAATGGGGAACAAAGAAATGGCAGACCAGTTGAACATATACTTTGGTTCTGTCTTCACGAAGGAAGACACAAATAACCTTCCGGAAATACTAGGGGACTGAGGGTCTAGTGAGAAGGAGGAACTGAAGGAAATCCTTATTAGGTGGGAAATTGATGGGATTGAAGACCGATAAATCCCCAGGGCCTGATAGTCTGCATCCCAGAGTACTTAAGAAAGTGGCCCTAGAAATAGTGGATGCATTGGTGATCATTTTCCAACAGTCTATCGACTCTGGATCAGTTCCTAAGGACTGGAGGGTAGCTAATGTAACACCACTTTTTTAAAAAGGAGGGAGAGAGAAAACGGGTAATTATAGACCGGTTAGCCTGACATCAGTACTGGGGAAAATATTAGAACCAATTATTAAAGATGAAATAGCAGCGCGTTTGGAAAGCAGTGACAGGATCGGTCCAAGTCAGCATGGATTTATGAAAGGGAAATCATGCTTGACAAATCTTCTAGAATTTTTTGAGGATGTAACGTAGAGTGGACAAGGGAGAACCAGTGGATGTGGTGTATTTGGACTTTCAAAAGGCTTTTGACAAGGTCCCACACAAGAGATTGGTGTGCAAAATCAAAGCACATGGTATTGGGGGTAATGTACTGACGTGATAGAGAACTGGTTGGCAGACAGGAAGCAGAGAGTCGGGATAAACGGGCCCTTTTCAGAATGGCAGAGTGGGGTGCCGCAGGGCTCAGTGCTGGGACCCCAGCTATTTACAATATACATCAATGATTTAGATAAAGGAATTGAGTGTAATATCTCCAAGTTTGCAGATGACAATAAGCTGGGTGGTGGTGTGAGCTGTGAGGAGGATGCTAAGAGACTGCAGGGTGACTTGGACAGGTTAGGTGAGTGGGCAAATGCATGGCAGATGTAGTATAATGTAGATAAATGTGAGGTTATCCACTTTGGTGGCAAAAACACAAAGGCAGAATATTATCTGAATGGCAGCAGATTAGGAAAAGGGGAGGTGCAACAAGACTTGGGTGTCATGGTACATCAGTCATTGAAAGTTGGCATGCAGGTACAGCAGGCGGTGAAGAAGGCAAATGGTATGTTAGCCTTCATAGCTGGGGGATTTGAGTATAGGAGCAGGGAGGTCTTACTGCAGTTGTACAGGGCCTTGGTGAAGCCTCACCTGGAATATTGTGTTCAGTTTTGGTCTCCTAATCTGAGGAAGGACCTTCTTGCTATTGAGGGAATGCAGCGAAGGTTCACCAGACTGATTCCCGGGATGGCAGGACTGACATATGAGGAGAGACTGGATCGACTGGGCCTTTATTCACTGGAGTTTAGAAGGATGAAAGGGGATCTCATAGAAACATATAAAATTCTGACGGGACTGGACAGGTTAGATGCAGGAAGAATGTTCCCGATGTTGGGGAAGTCAAAAACCAGGGGACACAGTCTAATGATAAGGGGTAAGCCATTTAGGACTGAGATGAGGAGAAACTTCTTCACTCAGAGAGTTGTTAACCTGTGGAATTCCCTACCGCAGAGAGTTGTTGATGCCAGTTCATTGGATATCTTGAAGAGGGAGTTAGATACAGCCCTTACGGCTAAAGGGATCAAGGGGCATGGAGAGAAAGCAGGAAAGGGGTACTGAGGGAATGATCAGCCATGATCTTATTGAATGGTGGTGCAGGCTCGAAGGGCCAAATGGCCTACTCCTGCACCTATTTTCTATGTTTCTATGTTTAAGACGAGGAAATCAAGTCTGGAGGAAATGAAGTCTTTGGACGATCATAGATTAATGTTAAGGTTTGAAACTGAAAATGTCAAGTCAGTGTATACCTGCTATCCGATTGCTCTGTTTTTCATTTCATCTACATCAGGTTACTAATGACCTTCTCACAATAGACAAAATAAATAAATTTCTGAAAGTGCAATCTATCAAGAAGGGCAAAGACATGACACAGCTTGTCCTGCAGAGTCTGGATCGGAGACTCCAGAAAGCCGGAAGAAATCACCCTGAATACAAACGTGAGGAACAGTTCTTTGAAGAAGCCATGGCGGAGACATTCTATGCGCTTGTGGTTAGTATAACTATACACTGTGCATGAGATCTGAGAACACTGGGTTTTACTGCAATGGGTTCTCTGCTACTGACCTGTCCCAGTGATATAAGCAATGTTATGCTGGTGTGGTTAATGGGAAAATTCTTTTACTGAGAATATCTTCTCATGAACCAATTAGTGCCTAATTATAATTAAATCCATATTGAAGGGCTTTACTTGAAAAATTATAGCCATACAACAAGCTTATCCTTGAGTTTCCATAGCAATATCAAAATATTATAATTATTAAAGTAACGATTTGCGGCTTAAAAAAAAACACAATTCTTTTTTCCTCATAACTTATTCTATAATATAAATCAGTGTCAGCTGTGGCTCTGTGGGTAGCACCCTTGCCTCTGAGTCAGAAGGTTGTGGGTTCAAGTCCTACTCCAGAGAACAAAAATGTAGGTGGACACTCAACTGCAGTACTGAGAGAGTGCTGCACTGTTGGAGGTGCCGTCCTGGCCAATATTATTCCTCAATCAACATCACCAAAAAAAACAGGTTATTTGGTGATGATCACATTGCTGTCTGTGGGAGCTTGCTGTGCGCAAATTGGCTGCCGTGTTTCCTACATCACAACAGTGATTATACTTCTAAAAGTAAAGTGCTTTGGGACGTTCGGTGGTTGTGAAAGCTGCTATATAAATTCTCTATTCCATTTTCCCTCCTGGAATCTGCCCCTCGTCTGCAGTTGAGAGGATGGCCTGGAGACCCGCTCCTGGGAGCACCCACCAGTGCTGGCGTATTGCAGGCTTCAGAGAGGCGCACTGGCAACCCTGGGTGACAGCTCACTGATTGTTCTCTTCCTGTGGGGGAGCGACTATGTAACTTCCCATGACAGCAGGGCTGAGATTGTGAACTTGTGGCGCTATGCGTTCCAGATCCAGCCCAGCCCCCACCCAACGCATTGCAGGTCTTAAAGCAACAATTCGTAAACCGCAGCTATATTGGCGGCAAAGCATTTCTGCCTGCGCAGAGGCTGAGGCACTCAGCCGTGACATTTCAACACCTGGCTCGGTGTATTTCTTCCCCACCCCCAATCATCCTGCTTCAGTAGAGCGTCTCTCAGCACTGACAAGTGCTCTGCCAAGACAACTCTCAAAGCTGTTTTCTATTATTAAAATCCTTTGAGCTCACAATTTAACGTGAATGAAAGCATTCAAAATATTTTACTGTAATGGTACATATTCTGATTTGATCTTTGCATCAAAGTAAGAAATGTAACAAGATCTGCACCAGACATGTTAATGGATACCTGCTTGGCATATACCTCCTATTCATACACACAAACACACCACACAATATTTTTACTGGCAGCCAAATAAGGCTCCTTAAGTTACAGTCCATCCCCTGCTTCACACAAAAAACTCTTCGAAATTTGAAGTTTGGGTAAACTGTGAGCAAATGAGTTAATGTTTTAGGTTCATTGGGTCCTTGAAAACGTGTGGTGGTGAGAGTGTCTTTATATGCTTGAAGTTAAGGATGTCAAGTCTCTGTACTCAATGACATTCGACTCCACCGACCATATGTGGCTGGATAATTTATGTTCCTATAATCAATGTGTAATATGTTATGAGTCTCCAGGGGTGACATAAGTTATCCAATGTCTGTAAGTCAAGAGATTTCTGAAAAACTGGACACATATCCACTGTAAGTATCCATTCCATGCCTTACAAAGATTATCTGTGTGCAGAAGTTACTTTTCCAACCCAAAACACAGAATAATATTTGAGTTGTTTTGAGAGTGGCTCCTATGTGTAGTTTTGGGCCAGTTCGTCAGTGCGACAGACGACCAATAAAGTAATCCGAGAAGTCTCAACCTGTGTTCGCTTTGGGTCAGTAAGCTGAGACACCAGGATATGCGCTGGTAAAGGAAATTACATCATGACAATCCCGCTGAAATGTGCATAAATGTACTCCACCTCATGACCCATTTCTGTCTGAATTTCAATCAGTATCCTATGGAAAAGGACAAGGATAGACCAGGAATAAAAGTTCTAAATTGGGGAAAAGCCAACTTTGCTAAGCTGAGAGGTGATTTGGCCACAGTGGACTGGAAACAGCAACTTGAAGGTAAATCAGTGTCAGAGCAGTGGGAGGCATTCGAGGAGGAGATCTGGAGGGTTCAGCCCAAATATGTGCCCTTAAAGAAAAAGGGTGGGACTAACAAATCTAGAGCCCCTTGGATGTCTCGGGAAATACAGGGTAGGGTAAAGAAAAAAAGGGAGGCTTATGACATATACCGAGAACTAAATACTGCAGAATCTCCAGAGGAGTATAGAAAGGGCAGGGGTGAAATTAAAAAGGATATTTGGAGAACAAAGAGAGAGCATGAAAAATTCTTGGCAAGTAAAATTAAAGAAAACCCAAAGATGTTTAATAAATATATTAAGAGCAAGAGGATAACTAAAAAAAGGGTAGGGCCTATTAGAGATCATGAGGGTAATCTGTGTGTGGGAGACCTGGGTATGGTTCTTAATGAATACTTTGCATCTGTTTTCACAAAAGAGACACTGCTATCGGGGAGGAGGAGTGTGAAATATTAGATTAAATAAACATAGTGAGAGAGGAAATATTAAGGCTTTTGACACTCAACTGTGAAGGACTATGGAGCGTCCTCCTCCGTTTCAGCTGCCCCCAAAGGTTTGTCACCATCCTCCGCCTGTTCCATGACGACATGCAAGCCATGATCCTGACCAAGGGATCCATCACAGACCCAATCCACGTCCGGACAGGGGTCAAACAGGATTGCGCCATTGCGTCTTCTCGATCTTGCTCACTGCAATACTCCATCTCACTCTCAATAAGCTCCCCGCTGGAGTGGAACTAAACTGTAGAACCAATGGGAACCTGTTCAACCGTCGTCGCCTCCAGGCTAGATCCAAGGTCGTCCCATCCTCTGTCATCGAACTACAGTACGCAGACGATGCTTGCGTCTGAGCACATTCAGAGGCTGAACTCCAAGCCATCGTCAACATCTTCATCGAGGCATATGAAAGCATGGGCCTTACACTAAACATCCGTAAGACAGAGGTCCTCCACCAACCTGACCCCGCCACACAGCACTGTCCCCGGTTTTCAAAATCCACGATGCAACCTTGGACAACATGGACCATTTTCCATACCTCAGGAGCCTACTATCAGCAAGGGCAGACAAATGCCTCCAGTACACCAGAGCAGCCTTCGGTCGCCTGAGGAAGAGAGTGTTCGAAGACCAGGACCTCAAATCTGGCACCAAGCTTATGGTCTACAGGGCAGTAGTGATACCTGCCCTCCTATATGGCTTAGAGACGTGGACCATATACAACAGACACCTCAAAGCGCTGGAGAAGTACCACCAGCGCTGTCTCTGCAAGATCCTGCAAATCCATTGGGAGGATAGACACACCAACATCAGTGTTCTCAATCAGGCCAACATCCCCAGCATCGAAGCACTGACCACAAACGACCAGCTCCATTGGGCAGGCCACATCATCCGCATGCCCGACACGAGACTCCCAAAGCAAGCGCTCTACTCGGAATTCCTACATGGCAAGCGAGCTTCAGGTGGGCAGAGGAAATGTTTCAAGGACACCCTCAAAGCTCCCCTGATAAAGTGCAACATCCCCACTGACACCTGGGAGTCCCTGGCCCAAGACCGTCCTAAGTGGAGGAAGAGCATCCGGGAGGGCGCTGAGCACCTCAAGTCTCGTCGCCGAGAGCATGCAGAAACCAAGCACAGACAGCGGAAGGGTGTCCTTGAAGCGGATGATGTGGCCCGCCCAATGGAGCTGGTCGAGTGTGGTCAGTGCTTCGATGCTGGGGATGTTGACCTGATTGAGAACACTGACGTTGGTGTGTCTATCCTCCCAGTGGATTTGCAGGATCTTGCAGAGGCAGCGCTGGTGGTACTTCTCCGGTGCTTTGAGGCAAACCAGACTCCCCTCACACCCTTTTCTTCAACGACTGTCTGTCCTACCTCTGACAGAGACTGCAATTCCTGTATTGGACTGTACAGTCACCTGATAGCTCACTTTTTAGAGTGGAAGCAAGTCTTCCTCGATTTCGAGGGACTGCCTATGATGATGATGATAAGGGGTTTAGCAACTTTGCAAGTGGATAAGTCCCCAGGCCCAGCTGAAATGTATCTCAGGCTGTTAGGCGAAGCAAAAGAGGAAATAGCAGAGGCTCTGACCATCATTTTCCAATCCTCTCTGACTTCAGGCATGGTGCCAGAGGACTGGAGGACTGCTAATGTGGTACCTTTGTTTAAGAAGGGAGAAAGGGATAGACCAATTAATTACAGGCCAGTCAGCCTAACCTCAGTGGTGGAAAAATTATTGGAAAAAATCCTGAAGGACAGGATAAATCGCTTAGAAAGACACGGATTAATCAAGAACAGTCAGCACGGATTTGTTAAGGGAAGGTTGTGTTTGACTAACTTGATTGAAATTTTTGAGGTGGTAACAAGGAGGGTCGATAAGGGTAGTGCGTTTGATGTAGTGTATATAAATTTTAACAAGGCTTTTGATAAGGTGCCACTTGGCAGACTGGTCACGAAAGTAAAAGCCCATGGGATCCAAGGGCAAGTGGCAAGTTGGACCCAAAATTGGCTCAAAGGCATGAAGCAAAGGGTAATGGTCGACGGGTATTTTTGTGACTGGAACGCTGTTTCCAGTGGGGTTCCGAAGGCCTCAGTACTACGTCCCTTGCTTTTTGTGACATATATCAATGATTTAGACATTAATTTCGGGAGCATGATTAAGAAGTTAACAGATGATACAAAAATCGGCTGTGTGATTGATAATGAAGAAGAAAGCTGCGGACTGCAGGAAGATATCAATCAACTGGTCAGGTGGGCAGAACAGTGGCAAATGGAATTTAATCCAGAGAAGTGTGAGGTAATGCATTTGGGGAGGGCTAACAAGGAAAGGGAATACACATTAAATGGTAGGACACTGAGAAGTGTAGAGGAACAAAGGGACCTTGGAATGCATGTCCACAGATCCCTGAAGATAGCAGGCCAGGTAGTAAGGTGGTTAAGAAAGCATACGGAATGCTTGCCTTTATTAGCCGAGGCATAGAATACAAGAGCAGGGTGGTTATACTTGAACTGTACAAAACACTAGTTGGGCCACAGCTGGAGTACTGCGTGCACTTCTGGTCACTGCATTACAGGAAGGATGTGATTGCACTGGAGAGGGTACAGAGGATATTTACGAGGATGTTGCCGGGAGTGGAGAATCTTAGCTATGAGGACAGATTGGAAAGGCTGGGTTTGTTTTCCTTGGAACAGAGGAGGCTGAGGGGAGACCTCATTGAGTTGTATAAAATTATGAGGGGCCTAGATAGAATGGGCCTATTTCCCTAAGCAGAGGGCATGAATTTAAAGTAATTGGTAGAAGGTTTAGAGGGGACTTGAGGGAAAATTTCTTCACCCCGAGGGTTGTGGGGTCTGAAACTCACTTCCTGAAAGGGTGGCAGAGGCCGAAACCCCTCACCACATTTAAAAAGTACTTGGATGTGCACCCGAAGTGCTGTAACCTGCAGGGCTACGGACCAAGAGCTGGAAAGTAGGATTAGGCTGGATAGTCTCTTGTTGGCCGGCGAGGACACGATGGGCCAAAATGGCCTCCTTCCGTGCTGTAAATTTCTATGATTCTATGTCTCTAAGAGAACTTTGGCCTGATCAGAGCCCATTTAGGGACCAACAGTTTATGTCCAACACCCATGCTTTTTCAGTGAGTCACTTCTGGCAAAATTGGAAATCATATTCTGTGAGTTGTATTTATTAGGGGTGCTGAAGTTGGCCTCAGTTTTACTGGGCAAGCAAGGAAAAAAAAAGTAACATTTTCCACTCACGATTACTCCCCCTGGATAAAAACTACCTTCCCACGTCATTCTTAAATTTGCTCACTAATTCCACACTCCTCTTCTGGCCTGCCAACCATACAATACCTGTGCCTCAGTCAATATCCACCACAACTTGTTGCATTCAGCTATGTTTTTTTTTCAAAATTCATTAATGGGATGTGGGCATTGGTGGCAAGTCTGGCATTTATTGCCCATCCACAACTGCCCTTGAGAAGGTGGTGGTGAGCCACCTTCTTGAACCGCTGCAGTCCGCGTAGTGAAGGAGCTCCCACAGTGATTTTGTTGTAGCAGTTTGGTACAACTGAGTGTCTCGCTGGGCCATTTCAGAGGGCAGTTAAGAGTCAACTACATTGCTGTGTGTCTGGAGTCACATATAGGGCCCAGACCGGGTAAGGACGGCAGATTTCCTTCCCTAAAAGGACATTACTGAACCAGATGGGTTTTTACGACAATCCGGTAGTTTCATGGACACCATGACTGATACTGGCTTTTTTTATTCCAGATTTAAATTCCACAACTGCCATAGTGGGATTATTAGTAAAGGCCTCTGGATTACTAGCCAAGTAACATGACCATGATGCCACTGCCCCCCTTTGATCCGAGACAGTGTTTCAGCCCCACTGCAGCCCTTGAGAACATAGGAACAGGAGTAGGCCATTCAGCCTCTCAAGCCCGTTCCTCCATTCAATTAGATTATGGCTGATCTGTGTCTTAACTACATCTAGCCGCCTTGGTTCTGTAACCCTTAATAGCCTATCTTGACATGACAGCCACTTCTGCGGCTGCAAATCTGCAGCTGTGCACTTGAACACATGCTGCGTAACCAGCCTGGCTGTACCTCCTCAAGTTGCACTGGTGCTCCTTCTCTCTGCTCAAAACCCTTACTGCTCCAAGATCATCCTGGAGAGTGGAAATAACTCTAAATTCGGAGGAACTTACCGCCGGCTGCCGGCGAGTTTCTGGGGCGTTCTCCCCTCGGTGCCAGTTTCCTCTCGACGCTAATGCGCACTGCGCGTAAGTGTCCTCCCGCCCGTCAAGCTGGCAGATTCCTCCGGGCGGGAGTCGACGGCAGCAGGGGGAAGGACTGCTGCGTGGAGGCAGGTCGAACACCAGCGGTAAGTATGAAGACCTGAAGAAAAAAGTTAGTAAACTTCTTTTATTTTTTTTTTTACACAGCGGTTCAGTTGGATGGAGTCCCCTGAAGGTTTTCCAGTGGAGGTTTTTTGTGTAAATTTTTATTTTCATGTGCTCCCCCCTCCCTGGGTCAGACTCAATCCTCGGCAGCACCTTGCCGACGATTGCATTTGCCGCTGAGATTGGGAGCTCCCATCTGCTGCCGCCCAGATTCACGGCGTAAGTCATTTTTTTGCCACCGGTCTTTGCAGATCTTTTGGAGGAACCTCCCGGCCAAAGTACCGCCAGGTCTGTTGGCGGTCCTTTGGCTGGCACTTGGGCGGGCCTTAGCTTTGACCAAGTTCATAAGAACATAAGAATTAGGAACAGGAGTAGGCCATCTAGCCCCTCGAGCCTGCTCCACCATTCAACAAGATCATGGCTGATCTGGCCGTGGACTCAGCTACAATTACCCGCCCGTTCCCCATAACCCTTAATTCCCTTATTGGTTAAAAATCTATCTATCTGTGATTTGAATATATTCAATGAGCTAGCCTCAACTGCTTCCTTGGGCAGAGAATGCCACAGATTCACAACCCTCTGGGAGAAGAAATTCCTTCTCAACTCAGTTTTAAATTGGCTCCCCCGTATTTTGAGGCTGTGCCTCCTAGTTCTAGTCTCCCCGACCAGTGGAAACAACCTCTCTGCCTCTATCTGTTCAGCCATGAACTCATTGAATGGCGGTGCAGGCTAGAAGGGCCGAATGGCCTACTCCTGCACCTATTTTCTATGTTTCTATGTTTCTATCTTGTCTATCCCTTTCATTATTTTAAATGTTTCTATAAGATCACCCCATTCAAATAATATTTCCTTTTATTGTTTTTTTTTCCCCAAGGTGGATGACCTCACATTTTCCGACATTGTATTCCATCTGCCAAACTTTAGCCCATTCGCTTAACCTATCTAAATCTCTTTGCAGCCTCTCTGTGTCCTCTACACAACCCGCTTTCCCACTAATCTTTGTGTCATCTGCAAATTTTGTTACACTACACTCTGTCCCCTCTTCCAGGTCATCTATGTATATTGTAAACAGTTGTGGTCCCAGCACCAATCCCTGTGGCACACCACTAACCACCAATTTCCAACCCGAAAAGGACCCATTTATCTGGACTCTCTGCTTTCTGTTCGCCAGCAAATTCTCTATCCATGCTAATACATTTCCTCTGACTCCGCGTACCTTCATCTTCTGCAGTAACCTTTTGTGTGGCACCTTATCGAATGCCCCCCGGAAATCCAAATACACCACATCCATCGGTACACCTCTATCAACTACGCTCGCTATATCCTCAAAGAATTTCAGTAAATTAGTTAAACATGATTTCCCCTTCATGAATCCATGTTGTGTCTGTTTGATTGCACTATTCCTAACTAGATGTCCCGCTATTTCCTCCCTAATGATAGCTTCAAGCATCTTCCCCACTACAGATGCTAAACTAACTGGCCTACAGTTACCTGCCTGTTGTCTGCCCCCTTTTTCAAACAGAGGTGTCACATTAGCTCCCCTCCAATCCGATGGCACCTCCCAAGAGTCCAGAGAACCCTGGTAGATTATAACGAATGCATCTGCTATAACTTCCGCCACCTCTCTTAATACCCTGGGATGCACTCCATCAGGACCAGGGTACACGTCTACCTTGAGTCCCATTAGCCTGTCCAGCACTACCCCCCTAGTGATAGTGATTGTCTCAAGGTCCTCGCTTCCCACATTCCTGTGACCAGCAATTTTTGGCATGGTTTTTGTGTCTTCCACTGTGAAGACCGAAGTAAAATAATTGTTTAAGGTCTCAGCCATTTCCACATTTCCCATTATTAAATCCCCCTTCTCATCTTCTAAGGGACCAACATTTACTTTAGTCACTCTTTTCCGTTTTATATATCGGTAAAAGCTTTTATTATCTGTTGTTATGTTTTGCGCAAGTTTACTTTCATAATCTATCTTCCCCTTCTTTTTGCTTTCTTAGTCATTCTTTGCTGTCGTTTAAAATGTTCCCAATCTTCTAGTTTCCCACGAACCTTGGCCACCTTATATGCATTGGTTTTTAATTTGATACTCTCCTTTATTTCCTTGGTTATCCACGGCTGGTTATCCCTTCTCTTCCCGCCCTTTTTCACTGGAATATATTTTTGTTGAGCACTATGAAAGAGCTCCTTAAAAGTCCTCCACTGTTCCTCAATTGTGCCACCGTTTAGTCTGTGTTCCCAGTCTACTTTAGCCAATTCTGCCCTCATCCCACTGTAGTCCTCTTTGTTTAAGCATAGTACGCTCGTTTGAGACACTACTTCCTCACCCTCAATCTGTATTACAAATTCAACCATACTGTGATCACTCATTCCGAGAGGATCTTTTACTAGGAGATCGTTTATTATTCCTGTCTCATTACACAGGACCAGATCTAAGATAGCTTGCTCCCTTGTAGGTTCTGTAACATACTGTTCTAACAAACAATCCCGTATGCATTCTATGAATTCCTCTTCCAGGCTACCCCGTGCGATTTGATTTGACCAATCGATATGTAGGTTAAAATCCCCCATGATTACTGCCGTTCCTTTTTCACATGCCTCCATTATTCCCCTGATTATTGTCTGCCCCACCATGAAGTTATTATTTGGGGGCCTATAAACTACGCCTACCAGTGACTTTTTCTCCTTACTATCTCTAATCTCCACCCACAATGATTCAACATTTTGTTCATTAGAGCCAATATCCTCTCATAACTGCCCTGATATCATCCTTTATTAACAGAGCTACCCCACCTCCTTTCCCTTCTTGTCTATCTTTCCGAATTGTCAGATACCACTGTATGTTTAATTCCCAGTCTTGGCCACCCTGTAACCACGTTTCAGTAATGGCCACCAAATCATACCCATTTGTAATGATTTGTGCCGTCAACTCATTTACTTTGTTTCGAATGCTGTGTACGTTTCGGTAAAGTGTTTTAATACAAGTTTTTAAACCATGATTTTTAGTTTTGACCCCTCCTGCAGCCCCTTTATATTCATATATATTGTCCCTTCCTATCACCTTGTGGTTTACACTTACCCCAGTGCTACTCTGCTCTGTTGCCTCCTGCCTTTTGCATTCTTTCTTGGGGTTCTGTTCATCTGAGCTCTCACCCACTCTAACTAGCTCAGAGCCCTCCCAACCGTACTATCAAAACCACGCGCGAGAACATTGGTCCCGTCTCCGTCTCTGTTGAGGTCTAACCTGTTCGGGCCCTTAATCTTTACCTCAGACTCAAAATGTGAGGAACTCATGGATTTTTCCATCTTTTGCTGCCTCCACTGACAGCCTCACAACTCCTGCTTCTCAATTCCCAATACTCTATCCTACCCTCCGCCCGAAGGAGCCCTCACCCATCCTTTTCTCTCCCTTCAATGTGCTCATCTCGTTTGTCATGTATCTTACATTATTATATATAACTGTATCCTAACATGCTATACATGACTGTAATAAGATATGACCTGTAACCACCAGCATTCCAGAGCTGTGAAATAAAGGGGCAGGTCTAGAGTGACCTTGACTTCACTACATGCCTCGTGTGAATCTGTACTGAGGGGACAGGACTTTACAGTGGTGACGGGTTACGGGATTACAGAATCCACAGAATGGTGAACAACGGATCAGATGAAAAGTACAATGCGGGAGACAATTCGAAGGACTTTATAGAAAGGCTCCAGCAAAGCTTTGTAACCAAAGACTGGTTAGGCAACGATAAGGCAGACAAGAGAAGAGCCCATCTCTTGACCAGCTGTGGCTCGAAAACATACGCTTTAATGAAGGATCTGTTGGCACCCGAGAAACCAGCAAGCAAGTCGTTTGAAGAATTGAGCACACTGGTAAGAGACCACCTGAAGCCAGCGAGCAGCCTACACATGGCCAGATACAGGTTCTACAACTACAGACGCTGTGTGGGCCAGAGCATTCCCGACTTCGTGGCGGAACTTCGGAGGTTAACTAGTTTATGTGAGTTCTCCGATGAACTGTTGAGAGAAATGCTGAGAGACTTTTTCATTGAAGGAATAGGCCACACAGGCATATTCCGAAAGCTCATAGAGACCAAGAACCTGACCTTAGAGGCAGCAGCACTGGTTGCACAGACATTCTTGGTAGGGGAAGAAGAAACGAGGTTGATTTACAATGCAGGTACGACAACTGACGAAATATCGGAAGAAGAAGTTCACAGCACTAAACAAGCTGCTACCATCACACACAGACAAAACTGGGAGAACAGGCTCTCGACAGCAGGCAGAAGCCATCAAGGGCCACAGGAACGGCCGTTCACACCTCATCAACCCACAATGCGAGCAATCAACTACAAACTGAGAGAAGCTCAAGAGAGATCAGCCAGACGCAGCTCATTCTTTGGGAACTCTTTGAACAATGGAACAGGTCTGTGCTGGAGGTGTGGGGGTGGGCATTCGTCAAGGGGATGTCGATTTCAGCAGGCTGTTTGCAGAAATTGTGAATATACAGGGCATTTGGCCCGCATGTGCAAAACAACGGCAGCTCGGCTGGTATACGAATCGGATGGGTCGGAAAGCGGTCCAGAAGATGGTGGGGACAGTGCTCGGGACACCGGTGTACAGCGGGTCAACACGATCAATGGCCGCTGCTCCTACAACAGGACGCCTCTTATAATGATGAGGGTCCTACTCAACGGGATATCTGTCAACATGGAGCTGGATACGGGAGCGAGTCAATCTCTCATGGGCGCTCAACAATTTGAACAACTGTGGCCGCATAAAAGAGACAGACCAAAACTCACAAGGGTCGACACCAAACTAAGGACCTATACCAAAGAAATCGTACCAGTCCTCGGCAGCGCCATGCTCTCTGTCACACACAAAGGAACAGTGAACCGACTTCCCTTGTGGATTGTCCCCGGAGACCCTCCCAGCACTGCTGGGGAGAAGCTGGCTGGCAAAACTAAACTGGAAATGGGATGATGTCCATGCCATGTCATTAGAGGAACAGACCTCCTGCTCAACAGTTATAAAGCGATTTGAACATCTCTTTCAGCCAGGTGTGGGCACTTTCAAAGGGGCCAAAGTCAAAATCTACATCACACAGGATGCTAGACCGGTCCATCACAAGGCTAGAGCTGTACCCTATGTGATGAGGGAAAAGATTGAACACGAACTAGACAGGCTTCTGCAAGAAGGCATTATATCACCTGTGGAATTTAGCGACTGGGCAAGTCCCATCGTCCCAGTCATGAAGCCTGATGGATCCGTACAAATCTGTGGGGACTACAAATCTACCATAAACAGAGTCTCCCTACAGGACCAGTACCCGCTGCCCAGAGCGGAGGACTTATTTGCCACATTGGCTGGAGGTAAACTTTTCTCAAAATTAGACCTCACATCTGCGCATATGACGCAAGAATTGACCGAGGAATCCAAGCTACTCACCACCATCAACACACATCGAGGCCTTTTCATGTACAATCGATGCCCATTCGGCATCAGGTCGGCAGCTGCCATATTCCAGCGCAACATGGAGAGTTTGCTCAAGTCCATCCCGGGGATGGTTGTATTTCAAGATGACATACTTACCACGGGCAGGGATACCGACTCCCATCTCCGTAATTTGGAGGAAGTACTAAAGCAGTTGGTTCGGGTATCCCGACGAGTCAAGAAATCCAAGTGCCTGTTTCTCGCACCCGAGGTTGAATTTTTGGGCAGAAGGATTGCCGCTGATGGAATCCGCCCAACAGAGTCCAAAACAGAAGCAATTCGCCTGGCACCCAGGCCCCGGAATGTCTCAGAACTGCGCGCCTTTCTCGGGCTACTCAATTATTTTGGGAACTTTATGCAGAACTTAAGCACGCTGCTGGAGCCTCTCCACATGCTACTCAGGAAGGGGTGCGATTGGTTTTGGGGAGATGCCCAGGAACGCGCCTTCAATAAGGCACGCAACCTTCTGTGTTCCAACAGTGTTTTGACTTTCTTTGACCCAGGTAAAAAGCTAGTCCTCACATGCAATGCATCAGCATATGGGGTCGGGTGCGTTTTGCAACATGTCAATAGTGCGGGCAAATTACAACCCATAGCTTATGCCTCCAGGGCGGAGTGCGTGTACAAAAAGATGCACCAATACCTTTTCGGGGCCAAGTTTGCGTTAGAAACCGACCACAAGCCCCTCACGTCCCTCCTATCCGAGAGCAAGGCAATAAACGCCAACGCCTCGCCGCGAATTCAACGGTGGGCACTCATGCTGGCGTCCTACGACTACACAATAAGGCACAGACCAGGCACAGACAACTGTGCCGACGCGCTGAGCAGGCTACCCCTGGCGACCACGGAAGGGTCTGACGAACAGGACTGTGAGATAGTCATGGCCATCAATGCCTTTGAGTCCACAGGTTCGCCCATGACGGCTCGCCAAATCAGAGCCTGGTCGGCCAGCGACCCCACGTTATCCTTAGTAAAAAGATGTGTCCTAACCGGTGACTGGGCAGAGGCTTGCGATGCCTGCCCCGAGGAATTAAAACCCTTTCACAGGCGCATGCATGAGCTATCACTACAAGCAGACTGCCTGATGTGGGGCAGCCGAGTAGTCATGCCTCTGCGAGGCAGAGAGGCATTTGTCCGGGAGCTCCACCGCGAGCATCCGGGGATCGTTCTCATGAAGGCCATAGCCAGATCCCACGTCTGGTGGCCTGGTATTGACGCGGACTTGGAGCTCTGCGTCCGAAGGTGCACCATTTGTGCCCAATAGTGCCCCCAGGGAGGCTCCACTGAGCCCCTGGCCTACCAAACCATGGTCGCGGGTGCACGTAGACTATGCGGGCCCATTCATGGGCAAAATGTTCCTCGTAGTTGTAGATGTATTTTCAAAGTGGATCGAATGCACCATTTTAAACTCGAGCACAACCTCCACCACTGTGGAGAGCCTCGCAATCATGTTTGCAACGCACGGAATCCCTGACACATTGGTCAGTGACAATGGTCCGTGCTTCACCAGCGCAGAATTCCAAGACTTTATAATTGACCACAGCATAAATCACGTCAAACCGGCCTCCAACGGCCATGCGGAACGAGCAGTGCAAATCATTAAACAAGGCATGCTTAAAATCCAAGGTCCCACACTGCAGGGTCGCCTGTCGCGACTGCTGCTGGCATACAGATCTCGTCCGCACTCACTGACTGGGATCCCCCCCCGCGCAAATGTTGATGAAAAGGACTTTAAAAACAAGGCTCTCATTAATCCTCCCAGACATGCACAAAATCATTGAGGCAAAGCGCCGTAAGCTGACTGAGTACCATGACAGAAATTCGAGGGGGAGATGGAATGAGATAGGGGACAAAGTGTTTGTACTAAACTATGGCAGGGGTCCTAAATGGCTTGCAGGGACAGTAACGGGCAAGGAAGGAAACAGGCTACTGGTAGTACAAATGGACAATGGCAAAACCTGCCGGAGGCATGTAGACCAAGTCAAAAGCAGATTTACCAACAACATTGCAGAACCAGAGGCAGACTACAATGTGGAACTCGCACCACACCTGGTGGACAGACAGAGGGAACAACCTGAGGAAAGGGCAATCCCAACAGACAGCCCAGGCGAGTCAACAACAATCACACCAATCGAAACAGACAGTCTAGGCGAGATACTAGCAACCACACCCAAAGAAAAACAGACACCAAGGCAAACAACTGAACCACAACTCAGACGCTCCACGCGAGAGCGTAGCCCACCTGAGAGACTGAACCTATAAAGACAATAAGACCTTGGGGGAGGGTGATGTCATGTATCTTACATTATTATATATATAACTGTATCCTAACATGCTATACATGACTGTAATAAGATATGACCTGTAACCACCAGCATTCTAGAGCTGTGAAATAAAGGTGCACGTCCAGAGTGACCTTGACTTCACTACATGCCTCGTGTGAATTTGTACTGAGGGGACAGGACTTTACATCGTTCATGAAGCAAACCACCTCAATACCTTCCCACCCCTCATGTCTCGGCCTGTGCTTGCCAACATCACCAACCTGTCTGCATCCTCCAGCAATGTTCCTCCTTCTTCAAGACTGCTGTTATCACCCCCTCATGAAGAAACCCTCATTCTTTCCAACAGCTCTGTTCCTTCCTAATTAAAGCCTTGGAAAACATTGTTGCCTTGTAACTATGCTCCCACCACTTTCTGTATGAAACTCTCCACCCTGGCTTACAGCCCAGTCCGTCCACAGTATTGCGATTACACTGGCCAAAGCCACCATTGGCCAAATATGAGACAGTGACTTCTGAATCTTCGCCATTGATCACTCCATCTTCCAACATGTGCGTTCCACCTCTTCTCTCTCCTGGTTCTGCTCATACCTTTCACCTGCTGATGCCATTTCACGCTGATGGTTTTTTTTTGTAGCTTCCCCCTCCCTCCAAGTTTCTGTGTTCCTCTGCTGAAGGCATGGAAGACTTCAGCTCTCTGGTGCCTCACCAAAGAGGCCAGTCTTGATATGAGTCTGGATGGACAGTGACTGTTGACCGGCTATTTCATCATGGGAGCCATCGCCTGATAAGGTCCTCACCTGCTGTCTGCGTGTGTACTTCCCAGCAAGGAATAACAATAAGAAGCAGGTATCCTGGCTGCTTTTCTCCTCTCAAACCCAAGATGCTAAGGACAACTGTAACATCCTTATTAACCTCAATCAACTCAGCATAGGTGGGATCAAACCAGGAATTTTCTGGTCAGGTAGACACTGCTTTTACCAACTGGGCCATTGGGAAACTTCATGCTGATGATAAACACACAACTCGGGATGTTTTTGTTGCCCTCGGGTATTCACTTTCCAGCAGACATGCGCTTGCTTGTAGCAGACTCTTGGAACTAGATACTTGGGTGTCAGCCATGGCTCAGTGGTAGCACTTTTGCCTCTGAGTCAGAAAGTCGTGGGTTCAAGTCCCACTCCAGAGACTTGAGCACCAGACGTTAAACCGAGGCCACATCTGCCCTCTCAGGTAGGCGTAACAGATCCCATGGCACTACTTCGAAGAAGAGCAAGGGAGTTCACCCCAGTGTCCTGGCCAATATTTATCCCCCAACCAATATCACTAAAAAACAGATTATCTTGTCATTATAGCAGGCTGCGTTTCCTAAGTTACAACAGTGCCTACACTTCAAAAGTACTTATAAATGCAAGTCTTTTTCTTGTGGATACGATAGGTGTCTGAGTTATAAAGTTCACACAAGCACAGTAGCATTCAGAAGTTATAATTTCCTTGTTTTGTTTTCTAAAACAGGAGTCAGCCCTAATGAATGCAGGGTATGGACCTCTCTGAATGACAGCCAGATGGTGCAAGCTGCCTGAAGGGGTGAAGAAATGGACAGTACACTCAGATGTGCAAATTTCACAGCTGCGAGGGATCTGTAACCTCCCTGGAAACTGTTTTAAAAATTGCAGCTAGAAAATCTTGCTTGCACAATTTTTCTCCCGACAGTCCGTGATCTTTTTGCCCCTGTTTTAAACTTTTTTTTTTATAACAACTTTTTTTTCATGAAACAGGAGAAGTTTTAGTGAGAATATGACAAACCAAACCAAGAGAGGATTTGCTGCCTCCATAGAATGAACTACCACTGATTTATGGGGGTAATTTTGACCTAACCCGCCCATCAGGAAACTGACGCGATCGGTTTTGGACCAAGCCCAATTTTACTCTCCGTTGAAGCTGACGGAGCCATAATGGGCGGGATGTACAACCGGCGTTGCACCTGATCCCCTGGGTTTCCTGCCCGGAGAGTTAGCTTAAAATTAGCCCTTAGAGTGTTTCTGAAGAACTCAAGATCAGAGTGTAACCAGAAGGTGGGTTGTTGCAAGAAGTTGTTTGTATCTTTCAAAGTTAAGTTTTTATTGCGTTTGATGTTGGGGAGAATTTCCTGGGTCTGCAGCAGGAATCGCCTCGGTGCATCAAATATCGGAAAATGGGAAGGCCAGGCTACAAGCCTGTCCAATTTTCCTTCTGTTTAAATGAATGGAAGGAAAATCAGGCAGCTGCCTTTACAGGTGTGTGCTTCAACCAGCCCGCTTTTCTGATATTCACCGTGCCCAAGCACTTGGACGCATACCCAGGAAAAACTCCCCACAATGGTGGTAATTTGGTGAGGTTTGGATGCAGCACATAGGCTCGCTGGAGGCCACTGTGTATTGCCGCTTATAATGAGATAGCCCTATCCTCCAAGCTTTGCTTGCTGCTAGTGAGGCTCCGAGATGGCACCAAAACCTTTCAAAATTACTCGTTATGCCTCTTTCTGAGACACAAACCTACTAAGAGTGCAGCTTCTAATTTTCATAAAGCCCAATGTTTACAAGTTCCTTATTTTCCATTTCCCTCGGAATGGTAAATCTGAGGCACATTAACAGTTTGCAAAATGTTGTTTGTGTGGGACGGACTTGTGTGGTTTTTCGTGTGGTGGAGTGAAAAGGAGTAAGCTGGATAGAGGGCCCCAATGATTAACCTCACTGGAGGCAAAATAAGCCAAGAAAACCAGTCAAGGGCTGAGAAAAGTACTTTCAGCCCTGTCTCCCTGGCATTCTAACTCTCAGCCTGACATCCGACTGACCTGTCTCTAATATCCTGTTTGATTTATCACCCTTTGTGAGAAGGTCTCTTTGGTATCTGTGCCAAATTTACTTTTCACTCGGTTATAATTATTAACTCTGGTTCTACTGTCCTGCCTTAGTGTAAAGTAATATTCGTGATTTACCTTATCTAAGCCATTTAATGTTTTATTTACTGTAGTGAGATCCCTCCATAAATCTTTAGTTGTAGCAATCAAGCTTTTTCAACCTTTCCTCATATGTCTCTGCCTTGCACTCAAAATCATTCTTTTTGTGCTACTTTGCACTTCCTCCGATGCTTACATGTCCTTTTTGCAGCATAGTTTCCAGAATTGTACACAGTATTCCAAATGTGATCGAACCACTACATTGTACAGTCCTAGCATAACCTCATTAAACTAATTCCTGGAACAAGTTTGCTGCTGCGATGAAGTTTATGCTCAACTTAGTTGATTTTTAAAAAAAATTTCTCCTTATAACTTTTCTTTTTACGTATAAATAACACCAAACATACTAAGACTGGTTACTGTGAATACAATTAAGCAACAGTGAATGAAAAAAAGCTCGAGTTGGTGAATAAAACCCCTATTAAGTTATGAATAATGATGCAATTTTTATGGTTGTGTTTTATTTCTTTCTTTCTTTTGCTGACTGTGTTCTCCGGTGAGGGACATGCAGCCTCAGGCAATTAGCTTGATTGTGAACGCAGAAACTAGGGAAACACAAGTGTTATATTTTTGAGTGTTTTCTGCCCCTTTTATCTAAGGAATGACATATTTGCTTTAGAGGGAGTGCAATGAAGGTTTACCAGACTGATTCCTAGGGTGGGGGGATTGTCCCAAGAGGAGAGATTGTGGAGACTAGGCCTATATTCCCTAGAATTTAGAAGAATAAGAGGTGATCTAATTGAAATATACAAATTCCTTCCAGGGTAGATGCTGGGAGGATGTTTCCCCTGGCTGTGGAGTCTAGAACTAATGGTCATAGTCTCAGAATAAGGGGTCAGCCATTTAGGACTGAGATGAGACATTTCTTCCCGCAAAGTTTGTGAATCTTTGGAGTTCTCTTCCCTAGAGGGCTGTGGATGGTCAGTCATTGAGTGTATTCAAGACAGTGATCGATAGATTTTTGGGCACTAAGGGAATCCCGGGATATGGGGATAGTGCGGACAGGTGGAGTTGAGGCAGAAGATCGGGCATGATCTTACTGAATGGTGGAGTAGGCTCGAGGGGCCAAATGGCCGATTTCTGCTCCTATTTCTAATGTTCTTAGATACTTTGCTTCTATATTTTAGGTTACGTTCATAGGTGAGTCTTAGCTCCCTACTATCTGAATCGTATCTGTGTTGCTCTTGATATCTAGGTAAGTTTTTGATGGAAACCTAGGCTAAATGAAAACAAAACCTTTCTATAAATAATTCAGCAATTAATCTATCCAATGCTTCCACAGGAACTTTCATCCATCCATGTAAAGTGGTAAAGCATCACAACAACAGACCTTGTTTTAGACTTTAACTAACAAGTAATCTATTGGATAACAAGCGGATATATAGCACACCTATATATTTACAACAGATATTATACTAACCAACTCTGTGCAAAAAATATATGAATGCAATCTATGATAATCTATGGTATTATAATCAATATAAGAGCAAGTCAGAGGCTGGGTATTCTGTGGCAATTGACTCACTTCCTGACTCCCCAAAGCCTTTCCCCCATCTACAAAGCACAGGGTTTAGGAGTGTGATGGAATACTCTCCACTTCCCTGGATGAGTGCAGCTTCAATAACACTTACGAAGCTCAACACCATCCAGGGCAAAGCAGGCTACTCGATCGGCACCTCATTCACGACCTTAAACATTCACTCCCTCCACCACCGACGCACCGTGGCTGCAGTGTGTACCATCTACAAGATATACTGCAGCAGCTCGCCGAGGCTTCTTCGACAGCACCTCCCAAACCCACGATCTCCACCACTTAGAGGGACAAGGGCAGCAGGTGCATGGGAACACCATCACCTCCGCATTCCCTTCTGAGTCAAACACCATCTGGACTTGGACACATATCACCTTTCCTTCAACGTCGCTGGGACAATATCCTGCAGCAGTTCAAGAAGGCGGCTTTTCAAGGGCAACTAGGGTAATAAATGCTGGTCTTACCCGTGACAGTCATAATCCTAGAATGAAATTTTAGAAAATCAACCTTTATATACACAGCCATTCCTCTATTATACTTTCCAGCTGTGAGAGTTAATTGGTCTGATCTTTTCCTCTGAACATACCAAACCAACACAATGATTTGAACAGCTCAGTTTACTTAAATGCCCCTCAAACAGTTGTTGGGGCTTGTTGGGTTTAAATAACTGTCAGCATAATTCAAAAGGAGCTGCCAGTCACACAACATGTTTATATTTGAAATAGGGCTTTAAGCAGATCTATCCAGAGATAACAAAATAAAGCCTCTCAACATTTGTGTCAAGTTATGCTTGGGAATATGATTCTGATTACAGGTGATTTGTAAATTACTTACGTTTTGTGACTGAATTAAAGGGACTGCTACTTAAATCAGACCTGGACAATAAATGTTGCATAATTGTCACAATGAGCATAAGTTTAACAAGTAAAATTTGAGATTAAAGAAAAACTTGCATTTATATAGCGCTTTTCACGACCACCAGACGTCTCAAAGCGCTTTACAGCAAATGAAGTACTTTTAAAGTATAGTCACTGTTGTAATGTGGGAAACGCGACAGCCAATTTGCGCACAGCAAGCTCCCACAAACAGCAATGTGATCGTGACCAGAAAATGACCAGAAACAGCAATGTGATAATGACCAGATAATCTGATTTTATTATGTTATTGATTGAGGGATAAATATTGGCCAGGACACTGGAGATAACTCCCCTGCGCTTCTTCAAAATAGTGCCATGGGATAACGCCTCATTCGAAAGACGGCACCTCTGACAGTGCAGCGCTCCCTCAGCACCACACTGGAATGTCAGCCTAGATTTTTGTGTGCAAGTCCCTGGAGTGGGACTTGAACCCACAACCTTCTGACTCAGAGGTGAGAGTGCTACTCACTGAGCGTCTACGTGACACTATTAGCAGAATTAATTTCCCATTTTTTAAATATGTGAAATGGACTCATGAATAAAGTAGTTAAAGTTGTGTCAATTACCACCTTTAAAAACAGGAATTGTAATGAAACTTATAAAGATATTTGCAGATATGATTAACTGCTGTGTGGAACATAGTGGTTTGTGAGCTGATGGAGATATCATGCCAAGGAAGGAATCTGGTCTCGGATGTACAGTATACAATGTACTCCAGAGTTTTGCTTGATTCGCCTTCAGGTAACGGAGAACCTTTTCACCAGGAGATCAAAAGAGTAGAATCCATGATAAAGCAGACTGTAAAAAAGCAAGATACTGTGGATGCTGAAAATCTGAAATAAAAACAGAAAATGCTGCAAGCACTCAGCAGGTCAGGCAGCATCTGTGGAGAGGGAAACAGAGTTAACGTTTCAGGTCAGTGATCTCTCATCAGAAATGTAACAGGTTTTAAGCAAGTACAGAGGCAGGGAAAGGGGAAAGGAAGAAAAAAACAAAAGGGAAGGTCTGGGATAGGGTGGAAGGCAGGAGAGATTGAATGACAAAAGGGATGATGGTGAGAGGCGAAAGGAGATGGTAATAGGACAAGTAAAGAAACAAAAGATGGGTCTAGAGGGGGTGTAAATGGAAATATCAGAATCAGCAGCAACAGCCGTCCGAAAGAATGGGGGCAGAGGTTATGATCTGAAATTATTGAACACAATGTTGCGCCTTGAAGGCTGTAAAGTGCCTAATCGAAAGATGAGGTGCTGTTCCTCGAGCTTACGTTGAGCTTCATTGTAAAGTAGATTGTATTTTGTCAAAATTCTCATCCTTGTTTTCAAATCCATCCATGGCCTCGCCCCTCCCTATGTCTGTAATCTCCTCCAGCGCCCCCCCCCCCCCCCCCGTGATGTCTGCGCTCCTCTAATTCTGCCCTCTTGAGCATCCCTGAATGTAATCACTCAACCATTGGTGGCCATGCCTTCTGTTGCCTAGGCCCCAAGCTCTGGAACTCCCTCCCTAAATCTCTCCTCCTCTCTATCTCTTTCCTCCTTTAAGACGCTCCTTAAAACTTACCTCTTTGACTAAGCTTTTGGTCACCTGGCCTAATTTCTCTTCATGTAGTTTGGTGTCAATTTCTTTGTCCCTATCACACCTGTGAAGTGCCTTGGGGCGTTTTACTACATTAAAGGTGCAATATAAATACAAGTTGTTGTTGTCGAAAGAATGGGCTTTGTGGACTGAAGGGCCTTTTCTCATTCTATGTTTTCTTATGATCTTCTCAAAAGCAGTTTTTCCATGGACAGTGCCCAATTGGAAATGGGTTGAGAGAGCCCCCGCCCCAATTTAATATACACAAGGATCCTTACAACCAGCAGACAGAAGAGATTTCCATCCCACCAGTCCGGGCGGGTTTTGAGTCAAGTCCCAGAAGCGAAAGGCTTGTGTCTAATCAATTGTAACCTTTTTTTTAAAAAAAAATCTGGCTGTGTTTTGTAATGAAAAATCTAATCTTTGATATGAATACATAGTTTGATTCTGAAAAGAGGTGTAGATTTGAAACTGGCATGTTATCTGTGACTCTCTGTATAAGAGTAGATAATGACCTCTTGTCATTATCATAACTAGATCGAGAACGAAATGAGATTCTCCCCAGGGCTTAGGATGGTCCCTGTTAAGTGAAAATGTCAGCTAACTTTATGCATTCAGTTGTATGGAGCAAATGAATTAGAGCTAGAGATTATGCAATAAATATGTTTGCCTTGCATTAAGATGTATTTATTTTTGCAGCTTCAAGGCATAACCTTGTTGTCGAGGATTCATTGTTATTTGTACTTATCCAATATCACTGCTAGTGAAATCAATGAAAGAAAATAGCCAACATATATTTATAAAATATATAAAGCATTTTTTTACAATAAATGATGAGCTGTTTGCAGTGTAAGTGGAGGTTTGAAATTACAATTACACTGGAATTCTTTACTGTTGAAACCCTATTACTTTCAAACTAATTATGTGCCTTTTGTTTGTGTTTGGCCATAACTGTGAGTGTATTTAATTTTTAAATGATAATGATTAACCTTTCTAAAAGTGCCCCTCATGAACAGAAAGCATTTTACAGGGAAAATATTGGCCTTGAATTTGCAGTCGGAGGCTTCCCGCGGGGAAATGCCTTCGATCCGCAAATAAAATGCCTGGTATGTAGCTGGTGACCCAGAAGGTATATTTGCGGTCCCAGGGCACTTGCGGGAAGAGACCCACATATCTCAGGGGCGTGTGCGGTTCGCGAGCGCCACCCAGGGATCACGTGGGCCGGCCCAACGAATGACAGAAGGGAACCCCATTCATGCTTGTGGGGATTCCATATGTACGGAAGGCCCGCAGGTATGAATGGGAATACCCCCCAAAAAATACCTCTACACTTCAAATGAATAAAAAAGAAATATCACATATTTAAAATTAATTAAAATGGCATTTCATTCAATATTTAAAACAAAAATTTTATTTTTGAAAAATAAATGTACATGTTTTAAAGGGGCCTTATTTTACAGGTTTTTAAATGTATAAATTATTGATAAAATGTTATTTACCAGGCGTTAAAATTTCACCGACATTCGCTGGGCAGATGTTGGGCAAATAGCCCAACTCTCCGCCCACGGATGCCCTTTTCCCGGGGATGCGGAGGATCTGTCAAGAGAATGCTTTGACAGGTCGCAAGTTCCGAGTTTTAGTGCATGCACAGCGCCCGCAGGGGCCGCAAATTACAGCCCATTGGATTGTGTGCAGAATGGAAAAAGGAGGCGGGGCTTTTAGTCACCCCTCCTAATATCTCCTTTAGCTCGGCATCGGTTTCCATCTGATTACACCTGTGTGAATTACCTTGGGACATTTCACCACATGAAAGACGATGCATAAATGCAAGTTGTTGTTGTAGCGTGGAAGAAGTCAGGGGCCGATTTTCCCCGGGTACTTTAAGCACGAAAGAGCCTTCATGGTGGGTCTTGAGTTGCAACGCCAATTTAACTGCCTTTAGCACAAGACGCCACCTATGTCAAGGAGTGGAGGCCGTGCTGGGAACGGCCGCCCCGAAGATCGTTATGGCTCTGATTGACAATTAAATAGCTTGCTAGCGTTCATTAAAGAGACCGCATGCCATTTTGGTGGCTAACTCTTATGTTGATTTCAATTTTATTGTTTCCCACATTACAACAGTGACTACACTCCAAAAGTACTTCATTGGCTATAAAGCACTTTGTGACGTCCGGTGGTTATGAAAGGCACTATATAAATGCAAGTCTTTCTTATCAGGATGACTGATGTCATCATCGTTTAAGAGTTAATAAGTGCCCCTCTTTAAAGGGCCACAACCAATAAACTGTAAAATTTAAAAGGAAACTTATCAAATTAAAGCAAAATGTTGCCCCAGGGGTCGATGGTGCACTCCAGTCCCTCCGGTGCCCACCGGTCGCGGAAGACTTCAAGCATATCGGCAGACACCGCGTGCTCATTTTGCTGGCTAGCACTGCAATTAACGACCTCTCCGAACAGCGACCAGCTGAACAGGAGTGAACAAGTCGTGGCTGAGGATTTCTAGAGCTACTTAAAGCCATGTTCAGCTTTCACTCCACTTTCTGCTGGAGACGGACTGACTGCACTGCGATGGAAGAGGATTTTTGAGCTACATCGGGAAACTTTCTGGGGCACTTTGTCAAGACCTCAGCAACACTTGGACATTCTCTGAGGACTTCACCTGAAGAGAGTGGGTGCTGTGCTATTGGAGTCACCAGGCGAAAGGGAGTGCTGATGATGGGGTTCTTGCTAGGGCCCCCCCCCTTGGAGTAGAAGAGGAATGGAAGGAGATGATGCCAGGCAGAGCAGCATCTGCAGGAGAGCGGAATAGGAGGGCAATTTGGGCTCCTCCCCCTTTTGCAGGTACAGGACATCCCTCTTCCTCTGGACCTCCTCCACCAGGACCTCTTGTGCAACTTCTCCCTTGGCCCCTGAGCCATTCTGAAACGTCCTATTGTGTGTCAACCTGCAAGTGGGTGCATGGAGGCTACAAATATCGGTCCATGAAAATTGCTTCTCATCAGTGCTTGAGTGCAAAACCTACAGGTGCCTGTTTTAGTGCCTTCTTGCACCTTTACATCATGGTAATCACAAATTAGCCCCAAAATTGCAGCCTAAAACCAGACTTTTAAACAGGCATGTCTAGCAGAGCACCCACTTAGCGCCTGCTTTCACCTTTTCCCGAAAATAAACACCTAAAGATTGGTTGAAGAGAAGTTGAGTAGTGTGATGAAGTGTACATCCCCTCCTGAAACTGGAGGGCATTAAGACCATGAGTAGATGAGCCAGATAAGTCATCACAGCTGTCCCTGATTAAATAAACAAGCAATGGGTTTATAAAACCCAAATGTCTCAGATAATGGGAAGACCTGTGTTAAGTGTGGGGGTTTTTTGATTGGCTTTGTGAACCTAATGATAAAAGGATTGCTGAATGCCATTCTCTTCAATTGGTATTGGGAACATGAAGGAATGATATAAGTGCTGGCCTAACTGATATGAGGGGCACTTGATCACAGTAGGAAGCTTCTGAAAGCAGGGAGGGAGATGGTAAGGCAAATAAATTATTATTGGTGGTGAGGGAGGGAGTCCTGGGCCAGGCCCAGGGATCTGGGGGAGGGAATTCCGGGCGAAGCCACCAACATAACATAGAAAATAGGTGGAGGAGTAGGCCATTCGGTCCTTTGAGCCTGCACCACCATTCAATAAGATCATGGCTGATCATTCCCTCAGTACCCCATTCCTGCTATCTCTCCATACCCCTTGATCCCTTTAGCTGTAAGGGCCACATCTAACTCCCTCTTGAATATATCCAATGACTGAAACAGCCTCCAATGGTTGAGCAGTGCAAGTGGGGTATCTGTGGCACAGGGTGTATGCAGCGATGTGTGACTGCATAAGTTTGCTGAGGTAGGATGGGGCTAGGCCATGAAGGGAAGATCTTGAGGTCCATTTGCTGCAGTGTGAGGAGTTAGTGGGGATTGACAATCCCAGAAGTGAAAATCAGAGTTTCCATCTAAGTTGCAGTTGGATATTCTTGCCTGTTGTAAGAAAACGATCCAGTATGCCTGTGTTCAGAAGAAAAGTTGTACTTTTTATTCACCAAGCATACAGAGCCAGAGTGTAGTGTCAAAAACAAGATTTCCATGCAAAAAGAGAATTCAGCACTGGAGCGTGTGAGTAAAAGGTGGACAGAGACTCTGTGTGTTGAATTGCTCTGAAACCGGTTGCAGGTGCCTTGATCTATTGTGTTCGACAGGTGGTTGTAGTCTCTCTCTCTTTCCCCCCCCCCCTCCCTCCCTTTTACAGGTTGTATAAATTCCCCATTCATAGACAGGTTTCAACTTTGTCATCTTTTGTGTTCCTTTTAACAGTGGATCAAAAGAGTGTATATGACTCAATGTAGGTGTGATCCCCAAAATGGAACAATATAGGATTTGTGAAGTAACACTGTTGGAATAGTGTTGTGCAGGCACTGCTAAGGTAGTCACTATTGATACGTGGAGCCCAATGTGAGTGGCACTTGGAGTTAAAAGGTATGCTGATTGTTTTAAATTAAATATAATTTATTGTTTCCACACTGTTCTTGGGTTATTTTACTTCTGATTTACAGTGAAATGCACAGTTATGGGAAAGTTTTGCAATAAAAGTCTGATCATAATTGGGCAATGCTAGACACTGGAACTTGCGCTGCAGATGTGTGCATACATAGAATCATACCGGAAGAAGGCCTGTCGAGCCTATGCCTGCTTTCTGCAAGATCACTTCAGTTAATCCCTTTCCCCTTAGCCATGCAATTTTTTTTCCTTCAGGTACTTATCCAACTCTCGTTTGAAAGCTATGATTGAGTCTGCATGTAAAATTAATTCCACACTTGGCCCTTTCAAGCATTATAAATAGTGATGATTGCCACTATAAAATACCATGTTAAAAGAATTTGGAGATTATATTCTTTGCCCAGTTGCCAAGACGGCTAACTTGTCAAATGTTTTTCAAAAGCTTTATCGATGAAACATTGTTGGCACCAGTGACTTGAATGCCTTCTTAGAACGGAAGTGTTCTCACTCTATTACTTAAATATGTCATTTTAGTCTTTGCTTATCTGTTTAACCATCTGTGTTCTCGGTGTTCAAAGAGTTTTGTTCTCTGAAGAACAGGACTGGATGTGTGGGGAGTGAAGGAAACAGATGAATTATTGAATACTTCTCGTCTGTGTGTTACAGCCTTAATTAAGAAAACTGCTACACAATTATTGTCCCTTGCGTATCTGAACTGTAATCTGTAGGATCCAATTTTGTGCAATCTTTGACATACAGGGTAGCAGCTGCCATTATTCATTCTCCTTTCCCTACAGTCTTCTCCATTCTGTAGCTAGGACGTTTGATGATTGACCACCATCTAGGCCTTGGCTTCTGTCATTCCTGGTGTAGTGTATGAATAAAGAGTCTGACCAGATACTGTGAGCTCAAAGTAAACTGTGACCTTTGTCTTTAATTGCAGGTCTCCAGAGTGCCTCTCCAGCCTGTGAGGCCTCCTTATGTACAGGTGCTCCCAAGGGATTGTGGGATCCCAGGGGATGAGCCCTCTGGTGGTTAAACAAGGTATTTATAGGTTTTCATATAGAACACCTGGGTCATGTGCGAGGGGGCTGATGCGATAGCCAGCCCCCGTGGCCCTGAAGCATTGGATGCCCATCGTATTGGAAATGAATGCCTCGGCACTGCCACATGCTCTCTTTTTTTTTTTAATTCTGTGACTCCCAATGCGTGCAGAAGTGCTCCTGGTGCCTAAAGCTCCCCAATGTATTTAAATGAGGCCCAAACCCACAATGCTGTCAGAATGCTGAGCATTGCTTCAGTCGCTCCATGCTGGTGGTAAATGGGGAAGCCCATTGTTTTTTAAAAGAAATAAAAATAGTTTTCCTGGGCATCCCCAGATCGATCTTTCTTTTAGAAGCCAGAAGTCATTTATGCATTGCCCTCCCCTGAGCTCTGTGCACTCCCAGCACATTTGTTTGCTGGGAGCACCAATAGTAATATGATGAGCTTGTGGTGTGAGGTCTGCTCATTCAGGCATGGCCTGCGCCTCTGGAACATGGATCCTGTAGGATTGCATTATCTGCTCCTTGGATATATGAGGTTGCAAGGTGGCCAAGAGTGGGAATTAAACATACAGGGGTATCTGACGATTCAGAAAGATAGGCAAGAAGGGAAAGGAGGTGGGGTAGCTCTGTTAATAAAAGATGATAGGGCAGTTGTGAAGGATGATATTGGCTCCAATGAACAAAATGTTGAATCATTGTGGGTGGAGATTAGAGATAGTAAGGGGGAAAAAGTCACTGGTCGGCGTAGTTTATAGGCCCCCAAATAATAACTTCAAGGTGGGGCGGGCAATAATCAAGGGAATAATGGAGGCATGTGAAAAAGGAATGGCAGTAGTCATGGGGGATTTTAACCTACATATCGATTGGTCAAATCAAATCGCACGGGGTAGCCTGGAGGAGGAATTCATAGAATGCATATGGGATTGTTTCTTAGAACAGTATGTAACAGAACCTACAAGGGAGCAAGCCATCTTAGATCTGGTCCTGTATAATGAGACAGGAAAAATAAACGATCTCCTCAAAAGATCCTCTCTGAATGAGTGATCACAGTATGGTTGAATTTGTAATACAGATTGAGGGTGAGGAAGTTGTCAGAAACGAGCGTACTATGCTTAAACAAAGGGACTACAGTGGGATGAGGGCAGAGTTGGCTAAAGTAGACTGGAAACAAGGACTAAACGGTGGCACAATTGAGGAACAGTGGAGGACTTTTAAGGAGCTCTTTCATAGTGCGCAACAAAAATATATTCCAGTGAAAAAGAAGGGCGGCAAGAGAAGGGATAACCAGCCGTGGATAACCAAGGAAATAAAAGAAAGTATCAAATCAAAGACCAATGCGTATAAGGTGGCCAAGGTTAGTGGGAAACTAGAGGATTGGGAAAATTTTAAGCAACAGCAAAGAATGACTGACTAAAAAAAGCAATAAAGAAAGGGAAGATAGATTACGAAGGTAAACTTACGCAAAACATAAAAACAGATAGTAAAAGCTTTTACAGATATATAAAACGGAAAAGAGTGACTAAAGTAAATGTTGGTCCCTTAGAAGATGAAAAGGGGGATTTAATAATGGGAAATGTGGAAATGGCTGAGACCTTAAACAATTATTTTGCTTCCGTCTTCACAGTGGAAGACACAAAAACCATGCCAAAATTTGCAGGGCACAGGAATGTGGGAAGGGAGGACCTTGAGACAATCACTATCACTAGGGGGGTAGTGCTGGACAGGCTAATGGGACTGAAGGTAGACAAGTCCCCTGGTCCTGATGGAATGTATCCCAGGGTATTAAAAGAGATGGCGGAAGTTATAGCAGATGCATTCGTTATAATCTACCAAAATTCTCTGGACTCTGGGGAGGTACCAGCGGATTGGAAAGCAGCTAATGTAACGCCACTGTTTTTTAAAAAAAAGGGGGCAGACAAAAGGCAGGTAACTATAGGCCGGTTAGTTTAACATCTGTAGTGGGGAAAATGCTTGAAGCTATCATTAAGGAAGAAATAGCGGGACATCTGGATAGGAATAGTGCAATCAAGCAGACGCAGCATGGATTCATGAAAGGGAAATCATGTTTAACTAACTTACTGGAATTCTTTGAGGATATAACGAGCATGGTGGATAGAGGTGTACCGATGGATGTGGTGTATTTAGATTTCCAAAAGGCATTCGATAAGGTGCCACACAAAAGGTTACTGCAGAAGATAAAGGTACGTGGAGTCAGAGGAAATGTATTAGCATGGATAGAGAATTGGCTGGCGAACAGAAAGCAGAGAGTCGGGATAAATGGGTCCTTTTCCGGTTGGAAATCAGTGGTTAGTGGTGTGCCACAGGGATCAGTGCTGGGACCACAACTGTTTACAATATACATAGATGACCTAGAAGAGGGGACAGAGTGTAGTGCAACAAAATTTGCAGGTGACACTAAGATTAGTGGTAAAGCGGGTTGTGTAGAGGACTCGGAGAGGCTGCTAGGATATTTGGATAGGTTAAGCGAATGGGCTAAGGTTTGGCAGATGGAATACAATGTCGGAAAGTGTGAGGTCATCCACCTTGGGGGGGGGGGGGGGAGGAGGGGGGGGGGAGGAGAAACAGTAAAAGGGAATATTATTTGAATGGGGAGAAATTACAACATGCTGTGGTGCAGAGGGACCTGGGGATCCTTGTGCATGAAACTCTTTTAGAGTCTACCTGCAAAACATAAACATTAAACTGTGCCACCCGACCTGGGTGACACACCAGACATTTACAAGGCCCTTTTTTTCCTTTTTTTGTTTTTTTTTGTGTTTTTTTTTTTTTTTGGGGGTTTTTTTGGGCACTAAAATCACAATTTCTCCGGTGCCCCCTATAAAAGGGAAGGGGACACTAAAAGCACCGGCAATTAAAACAAATTAAACTTTAAAACGTAAAATCAAATTAGAATTTGGTTGCCGGGCGTGATGATGCACTCCAGTCCCTCCGGTGCCCACCTCTCGCGGAAGGCCGCGAGCGTACCGGTGGACACCGCGTGCTCCATCTCCAAGGACACCCTGGACCGGATGTAAGAGCGGAAGAGAGGCAGGCAGTCAGGTTGAACGACCCCCTCGACCGCCCGCTGCCTGGACCGGCTGATGGCACCCTTGGCCGTGCCCAGGAGCAGTCCTACGAGGAGGCCTTCGGACCTACCCGCTCCCCTCCGCACAGGGTGCCCAAAGATCAGGAGGGTGGGACTGAAGTGCAGCCAGAATTTCAGGAGCAGCCCCTTCAAATAATGGAACAGGGGCTGCAACCTCGTGCACTCAATAAAAACATGGAACACGGACTCCTCCAGACCGCAGAAATTGCAGGCGGCCTGGGAGTCCGTGAACCGGCTTAAAAATTTGTTGCACGGCACTGCTCCGTGCACCACCCTCCAGGCCAAGTCCCCGATGAATAGTGGGAGGACCCCTGCGTAGAGTGCCCTCCATCGGGGACCCCCGCCTCCTCCGGACGGCAAGATGGTACGCCATGGCGTGTCCGGACGGCCGGCGAGGATGGCAAAGTTGAGGGTGTGCAGGAGCAGCCCGTACAGGAAACCCCTCCGCGCGGAACTGAAAGGCACGGAGGGGATTTCCCCGAGGCGGCTCAAGTTGTGAGGCGCCGGCCCCCGAGGGAGGTTCCGGGGTTTGGCGCCGATGAGGAATTCCGTCCGGACGGGGGTCAGTTCGGACGGGATCTCCCCACGTGCTTGAGCCTCCTCGATGCACCTAACGGAGTCAGGGCCCAGAGCTGTTTTTAGCGACTCGATGGCATCGGCCGCGTGGCGGACGTTGGCAGAGTTTAGGCGCCGCGCCAGCGTGTCTGGCGCCATCCAGCCCGCTCCTCCGCCATCGAGCAGGTCCCTGACCCTGGTCACCTCACCAGCCACAGCCCTCTCTTCCGACCGCCACATGAAACCTCGGCCGTGGAGGTACGGATTCCCGAGCAGCGGCTCCTGCAGGACGGCCGCCACTCCAGCCGGCGGAGAGCTGTGCTTGGTGGAGACTTTGTTCCAGACCCTGATGAGTTCCCTGTAAAAGACAGGCAGCTCCCGGAGGGCGGTCCTGACACCCCCCAAGTTCACAAACAGGAGCTGCGTGTCATAATTGAGGTCGCGCTGCTGGCGGAAGAAATACCTCGCCAGAGCACACCACCTAGGAGGGGGCTCGACGTAAAGGTATCTCTGCAGGGTCTGAAGACGGAAAGTCGCGAGCTGGGCGCTGACGCACACCAACGACTGACTGCCCTCCTCAAGCGGGAGACTCAAGACCGCGGCAGAGACCCAGTGCTTCCTGTTGTTCCAGAAGAAGTCCACCAGCTTCTTCTGTATCTTGGCGACAAACGCAGGGGGAGGGGTCAAAGTGACCAGCCGGTACCACAACATTGCGGCCACTCCTTGTGCATGAATCCCAAAAGGTTAGTTTGCAGGTGCAGCAGGTAATCAGGAAAGCAAATGGAATGTTGGCCTTCATTGCGAGAGGGATGGAGTACAAAAGCAGGGAGGTCCTGCTGCAACTGTATAAGGTATTGGTAAGGCCGCACCTGGAGTACTGCGTGCAGTTTTGGTCACCTTACTTAAGGAAGGATATACTAACTTTGGAAGGGGTACAGAGACGATTCACTAGGCTGATTCCAGAAATGAGGGGTTTACTTTATGATGATAGATTGAGTAGACTGGGTCTTTACTCCTTAGAGTTCAGAAGGATGAGTGGTGATCTTATAGAAACATTTAAAATCATGAAAGGGATAGACAAAGATAGAGGCAGAGAGGTTGTTTCCGTTGGTAGGGGAGACTAGAACTAGGGGGCACAGCCTCAAAATACGGAGGAGCCAATTTAAAACCGAGTTGAGAGAGAATTTCTTCTCCCAGAGGGTTGTGAATCTGTGGAATTCTCTGCCCAAGGAAGCAGTTGAGGCTGGCTCATTGAATGTTTTCAAGTCAAAGATAGATAGATTTTTAACCAATAAGGGAATTAAGGGTTACGGGGAGAGGGTGGGTAAGTGGAGCTGAGTCCACGACCAGATCAGCCATGATCTTATTGAATGGCGGAGCAGGCTTGAGGGGCTAGATGGCCTAATCCTGTTCCTAATTCTTATGTTCTTATGTTCTTATGAGAGAGAGAGTGCTCTCTAGTTTCTCCCCCTTTCTCACCTCTCCCAATTTTTTTTCCCCAAACCTGGCACCTCCCTGACTGGACAGTTCTGTATTGGAATCATGGGCACAATCCCACAGCTGCCCTTCCCCAATGTTTGCTGTTTCTATTCTGTTCTCCTATTTTCATTCTTTTGCAATACTGTGGAAGATTAAACCCTTGTCTTACTGCTCTGTCGATAGTGCACTGACAGACAAACTCACTAGCCCTTATTCCTTCTCAACTCTCTTTTGCCTTTTATTGCTTTACTAGTCTTGTTTTCATTTTCTTTTTTTTTTCCCTCTCTTTTTTGATTTTGCTCATTCTCTGAAGTCAATCTCTTTTTGCTTTATTTATTAAATATCCTTTGTTAATACTCCAGTCAGTGCGGCCAAACACTTTTGCACCATAAATCTCCTCTTGTATTTATTTTAAATGCCAATGAACTCGTTGAGAATAGCTGAAATTTCTCACCTGTTGGGAGTGCATATTTCTTTTTAAAAGGAAGAGAACCTGTGTGTTGACCTGTTCCAATTTAACTTCTGCACACAAAGAATAAGGGGTGAAGATGGAATCTACAAAGTTCAGGCACAGTCATAGAACACAGAGGCTATTCCGCCATTGTGCCTGTGTAGGCTCTTTGCAAGAGCTATCCAATTAGTTCCAGGCCCCCTGCTCTTTCCCCATAGCTCTGTATGTTGAAACTGTTTCCACCACTCTTTCAGGCAATGCATTCACTGCATGAATTGTTTTTCTTTTTAATAGTGTACCGAGTGAGATTTTAATATTCCAATAAACTTCAAAACAGAAAATTAACTGGATAAAATAATGTACATGTTCCCTAAAAATATAGAGAGACTGCACCAGTCCCACAAACAAAAGTTATCCTTATCTCTAAGCAACAGTGACCAAAGGAAACAGCCAGTAAAAAGCTGCGTCGACAGGTATTGTTATCCTACGTATTTTTTTCCTTTGTGTTAATGAAGTTCATTTCAAGGTCATGTTGCAAATTAAACTTGTTACTGAGAGCTGTAATTGGGCTAACGGCAGTTCTGTGAGCCACAACACTCTTGGTTCTGTAATTCCATAAAGAACATGGGGTACATAAGTTTATTTGTTAGCAGACTTCTATTTGATGACCTACTATTATGACTCAAACCACACTTGGGTTTCTCAGTTTAATATGTGACAGCTGAGTTGTTATCTTCATAGCCAGTAACCACAGGATGGTGTTGCTCAAGTTCATATCCTCCCTCCTCCCCGATAGGATTGAATAATATGGCTTACATTCTGTGTTCAGGACTGGCACTACCTAACTATTGAACCTGCAGCTGGAATCCAGTCCTACAAACCTTTCAATCACCTTTACCTTTTCCTCTTGACTGTGTGTGCATTGCTGAGTTTGTTTGTCTTTACTAAAGCAGGTGCAACTACTGTTTTAAGGCTTGTATTTGGTAAAATGCTGACTTGTTAGCCTGGGAGAACTTTTTTTAAAATTGAGGATGAAGTTGGCTTTTGCTATAAATAAATCAATATTTGTACAGAATCTTCAGTGTTAATTATTGCATTCATTAAAAGTATCAACGCTGATTAACAAGGCCGTGAAAAAATTCAAACAAAGCACTAGAGTTCATTTCTAGAGGAATATAATTGAAAAGCAGAGAAGTTGTTAAACTTGTATAGAACCTTGGTTAGATCACACTCGAGGGTGCAAAAAAACAAAAACAATCAATAAATAAATAACCAGGAGGATTCAGAACTGAGGTTATAACTTTCAGGAAAGACTGGGGCTCTTTTCTCTAGCTAGGGTAGACGTAGAGAAAATGTTTCCACTTATGGGGGAGACCAAAAATAGGAATCGTGAATATAAGTTGGTCACTAATAAATCCAATAAAGAATTCAGGAGAAACTTCTTTACCCAGAGTGGTTAGAACGTGGAACTCGCGACCACAGGGAGTAGCTGAGGTGGAATAGCATAGATACATTTAATTGGAAGTTAGACAAACACATGAGGGAGAAAGGAATAGAAGGATATGCTGATGGCATTGGGAGGAGATGCGTGTAGCATAAACACCGTGAAGTCAGGCCGTATAGTCTGTTTTACGTACTGTAATTTCTATCCCTACTGTTGCCATTTTTGAAGTCTGTCTTGTCTAGAATGGCATCATCTCAGTAAAACTTAAATCATTAGGTACATATTGGTCATCTGCCTTCATTTCTTCTGTCAAATTTCTGTTTTATCTTGTTACACTGCTGTAAAGCATCTTGGGATATTTTACTGTTAAAGGCACTATAGAAACATAGAAAATAGGTGCAGGAGTAGGCCCTTCGAGCCTGCACCAGCATTCAATATGATCATGGCTGATCATGCAACTTCAGTACCCCATTCCTGCTTTCTCTCCATACCCCTTGATCCCTTTAGCCATAAGGGCCACATCTAACTCCCTTTTGAATATATCTAACAAACTGGCCTCAACAACTCTCTACGGCAGGGAATTCCACAGGTTCACAACTCTCTGAGTGAAGAAGTTTCTCCTCATCTCGGTCCTAAATGGCTTACCCCTTATCCTTAGACTGTGACCCCTGGTTCTGGACTTCCCCAACATCAGGAACATTCTTCCTGCATCTAACCTGTCCAATCCCGTCAGAATTTTATGTTTCTATGAGATCCTCCCTCATTCTTCTTCTAAATTCCAGTGAAATATAAGTCTTTCTTGTATCAAGAAGTTATTAATAACTCTGCCTGTGGATGCTTTCTTCCCAGGGATGCGTTGGATCTGTGAAGAAGATTATTGATGGATCGCAAGTTCCAGGTTGTCGCATATGGACATGCACACACCTTGTAGGGGCCACAAATTATGGGCCATTGTGTTTTCTCGCACCAATATTTTTGCCCTATCCTCTTAAACTGACTCGTACAATCATAGAATTTTACAGCACAGAAGCGTCATGTCTGTGCCGGTTTTTTGAATGAGCTGTCCAATTTAGTCTCTCTCCGTAGCTTTTTCCACATAACCCTGCAAATTAGTCCTATTCAAGTACATGTCAAATTGCCTTTTTTTTTAAGTTCCCAGGGAATCTGGGCAGTGCGTTCAAGATCTCAACAATCCTCTGAAGAAATGTGTCCTCATTTCCCCTCTTTGTTCTTTTGCAATTTATTTTAAATCTATGACCACTGGTTACTGATCCATCATCATAGACAGTCCCTCAAAATCGAGGAAGACTTGCTTCCATTCTAAGTGAATTCTCAGGTGACTGAACAGTCCAATACGGGAATTACAGTCTCTGTCACAGGTGGGACTGACAGTGGTTGAAGGAAAGAGTGGGTGGGGAGTCTGGTTTGCCGCACGCTCCTTCTGCTGCCTGCGCTTGTTTCCTGCATGCTTTTGGTGACTTGCCAGATGAAATGGTTTCTCTCTCCTACTGGCTCTATGGAAACCGCTAAATTTTCAATACCTGTATTTGGTCTCCCAGCAACCTTCTCTGCTCTAAGGTGAACCATCTGAGCTTCTCCAATCTCCCCATATAACTGAACTCCCTCATCCCTTGTTAAACCACCTCTGTACCCTCTCCATGGCCTTGACTTCCTTTCTAAAGTGTGCTGCCCAGCATTGTCTGCAATACTCCAGCTTGAGGCCTAACCAGTGATTTTTGTAAAGTTTTAGCATGACTTCCTTTTGAATAGAAAAAAAATGCCCCTATTTACAAAGCTAAGTATCTCATATGCTTTCTTAACTATCTAAACAATTTGCCCTGCCACCTTCAAGGATTTGTGAATATGCACCTCTAGGTCCGGCTGTTCTTGCACCCCCTCAAAATAGTACCATTTAGATTTAAAAAAACAGAAAATGTTGGCAATCTCAGCAGGTCAAGCAGCATCTGTGGAGAGACAGTTATCTGAATATTATTTCAGATTCCAGTATTTTGCTTTTATTTTACCATTTAGATTATACTGCCTCTCAATGTTGTTTCTCTCAAACTCCCAAAAGATCCCATGGCACTATCTGAAGAGGAGCAGGGGCATTCTCACAGGTTTCCTGGCCAATGTTCATCCCTGAACCAACATCTTTTGTATAACACAAAAAAAGCAAGATGATGTGGTCATTGCAGTTTGTGGGAGCTTGCTGTGAGCAATTTGGCTGCCACATTTCCTACATCATCGGCATATCCCTTGAAATCGGAAGACTTGCTTCCACTCTAAAACTGAGTTCTCGGGTGACTGTACATCAATCCAATACGGGAATTACAGTCTCTAACAGGTGGGGCAGACAGTGGTTGAAGGAAAGGGTGGGTGGGGAGCCTGGTTTGCCGCACACTCCTTCCACTGTCTGCGCTTGGTTTCTGTATGCTCTCGGCGATGAGACTTGAGGTGCTCAGTGCCCTCCCGGATGCTCTTCCTCCATTTTGGACAGTCTTGGTCCAGGGATTCCCAGGTGCCGGTGGGGATGTTACACCAACAAGGAGGCTTTGAGGGTGTTCTTGAAGCGTTTCCTCTGCCCACCTGGGGCTCGCTTGCCGTGTAGGAGTTCAGAGTAGAGCACTTGCCTATGGAGTCTCGTGTTGGGCATGCGAACAATGTGGCCCGCCCAACGGAGCTGATTGAGTGTGGTCAGTGCTTCAGTACTGGGGATGTTGGCCTGAGTGAGAACACTGAGGGTGGTGCGTCTATCCTCCCAGTAGATTTACAGGATCTTGTGGAGGCAGCGCTGGTGGTACTTCTCCAGTGCTTTTGAGGTGTCTGCTGTATATAGCCTCTGAGTCATATAGGAGGGCAGGTATCACTACTGCCTTGTAGACCATCAGCTTGGTGCCAGATTTGAGGTCCTGGTCTTCAAATATGCACTTCCTCAGGCGACCGAAGGCTGCACTGGCACACTGGAGACAGTGTTGGACCTCGTCATCATGTCTGCCCTTGCTGATGGAAAATGGTCCACATTGTCCAAGGCTGAGCCGTGAATTTTGATGATCGGGGGACAGTGCTGTGTGGCGGGGTCAGGTTGGTACATTACAAGCGACAACACTTTTATTTAAAAAAAAAAGCACGAGTCATGTAATAAATGCAAATTCTTTCTTCAGTGATCAGGACTGGAAACCTTTTCCACCCCTCCGCCCCTCCAAATTCAGGAGCTCCAAGTTGCTACTCCACATAAAATGCCATAACTCTGTATAGATGAGAGAGTTTCTGCTCTATATTGCTCGTTACATGTAGCTTAACAACTGAGTCCTTAGGGAGCTTATATTTTTTATTTTTATTTATCTTTTTATTTCCTTATAACTTTGTTTTAAAGGAGCTCTGTCCCATAAATAAAACTGCTGCTGAATGTTATTGCATGGCTGCGCTGGGAAGTGAGTGGAACTGATGAGTTACTGCCTTTTGGAGAGAGTGGTGGTGGAAGTCTTGAAATTTGGACCCTGCATGAACAATCAATAATGTTTGAATTTATAGTTTTCAAAAAGTCAGCCTCCTTGATCCAACCTTTCCTTAACATTGTCAGGATTGTTATTTTGCAACTGGTCTCCAATCGGCTATAAACTTTGTTTCATATTGGCACCATTTAATTAAAATTGACACTTGGGTTGCTAAGTCTGGTTACCTTGCAGCAGTCTTGTGTGGATCGGCTTTTCGTGGATCTACAAGTAAGCAGTTGGGACACGGTACCTGAGTGAATACTATAGCCCACCAGGATCCGGCTAATGCAATATCTCCTGGATTCTGAATTAAATGGTGATAATGAGCAAGCACCAATATTAGGAATAGCCGTCGTCATCATAGGCAGTCCCTCGGAATTGAGGAAGACTTGCTTCCACTCTTAACATGAGTTCTTGGGTGGCTGAACAGTCCAATACGAGAGCCACAGTCTCTGTCACAGGTGAGGGAAAGGGTGGGTGGGACAGGTTTGCCGCACACTCCTTCTGCTGCCTGCGCTTGATTTCTGCATGCTCTCGGCGATGAGACTCAAGGTGCTCAGCGCCCTCCCGGATGCGCTTTCTCCACTTAGTTACATCAAGTTGTTGAATCACATGCAAGCGCATTAACCTCAATATATCCTTTGATGTAGATCTGTTTATGGATTATCTCGATCAAATTTTTCTCTCGCCATCTGGGACTGGGTTTCTTCATGGTCCCATTCCTCAGACTCTTGCAAATGGTAGGCCTTAAGAAAGCTGATTTTTTTTTTAGTTTGAACATAACCAAGGTTTTTGTTTTTTTTCTAAAAATCAGATTTTAAAAAAAAATGTTGCTCCTGAAAAGCAGTATGGGCAAGTACTCAGAGTTTTAAAACTCTTGGCCTATATACAACATATAACTCATTAAAACCAATATTTAACATTTCAGATCATTCTTTATATGTTGGGTTTTAAAAAAATATAAAAGATCAAATGTGCTGCATTGGAGAGGTATTTTTGTTTGTGTCCTCTGTTCCTTGTACACGAGTTTCTAATATAAAGAAGAAAACTGAGAATCTCATAACAACTTGGCTTGTATTTCCTTGAGTATAGAAGATTGAGAGGTAATCTGATGGAGGTGTTTAAAATGTTAAAAGGATTGGATAGGGTAGATACAAGGAAACTATTTCCTCTGGTGGGGGAATCAAGAACAAGGGGTCACTGGGCCCAAAATTCACCACCATTTAGCGCCAAATTTTTGTAGGTATCAGTGTTTTTTTGGAGCTAACTTAATTTGGGAAGTTTCACCAACGCTGTCCTTAACAGGTAATGGACGATTGTATTTTTTTTAAATAACGTTTTTATGACGTCACTCGGGGGTCAAACCCATCCTTAATGCCATTTTTGGGGAGTTTCGCCAACAAGGATTTTTTTTTTCAAACAGCGCTAAGGACCGCTTTGAAAAATCATACTTTACCAAATCGGAGTCCGATAGAAATCGGCGTTACAGATGCCATCTTGCTTATCGAAGCTGGGTTATCGGTTTTGGAGGGAGGGACCAAGACTTGTATTGTATCCAAACTAATTAAAAACGTTTGTGCGGAAAGAACAGAGAAACTTTTTAATTTTATTTATTGCTGTAAATTGCGACTTGCAGTTGCCACCACCGAACCGCTGCTCACCGGACTCGAGGCACATGGGATCAGAGTGCTGGCTGGCTGGCAGGCAGGATTGCTCCCACGGCCGGACAGAAGAAGCCTTGGAGGGAGGTGGGGTGGGTGGGGGAAGGCCATTCGGCCAGGGATAGTGGTGGCTGTGACGGGCCATTTGCGAGCTGTTGGCTGGGATGTGGGGAGTGTCAGCATCGGATACAAAAGCAACGTTCTGGAATTAAAAACGGCAAATGCTGGAAATCTCCGAGTCGGCACGGGGTAGCTCGAGTAAAGCTATACAAATTGCACGTTGCCCTGGAAATCTAAATGCTCGGGCGTGCTCAGTTTCTCGGCGCTATCAGTTCGCTCCACCCACAGAAGCTTAAGGTCTTTCTGCGCGGTGCCAAATTCAAAACAAAAGATGGTGAAACTTCAGATTTTTTTTTTTTTTGCCGCTACTAAGGCTTTTTAAAAAAAAAAATCAGCTGTTAATCTTAAATAGCGCCAAAAAAAAAAGGCACTGTGGAATTTTGGGCCCAGTGCTATCTTAAAATTGGCCGTTTAAGAAGGAAATCATTCAGCACTTTTACAAAATGGTGGTAGAAATCTGGAATTCTCTCTCCCAAAAGGCTACTGTTGCTGGGACAATTAGAGCTTTTAAGACTGGGGTTGATAGATTTTTGCTGGGTATGGAACCAAGGCGAGTAAATGGAGTTCAGGTACAATTCAGCAATGATCTAATTGAATGACTGACTGAGCAAGGTGCTGAATGGCCTATTCCTGTTCCTCAACTGATACCACAGCACCTGGAAGTCGAGCTTTTTTTTCCCCAAAAATATACTTTACTCATATAAAATTTTCACTATACATTGGAAAATAGTTCAGTACCTTGCGGTCAGCAATTCCATACAATTCATTTGGATGCTGACAGCAGTTCCATACAATGCACTAGCGTGCATTTCATTTCCAGTTACAGTTTAGTACACTCTGTAAATCATGTTACATGTAGTACTATGCAAATAAGGGTACTACATGGAAGTCAAGCTGGGTTAAGGTTTTGGGTGGGTGCCCTTCATCAGAACTGGTATGGGACAGACACTTGGCCCTTTTTTTTATAGGAATGACAAGCCGAGGGAATCGACAACAACTGGTATACGTCTGGAGCAGAGACATGCTAATGACTTTTACAAAGAAGTAGCTAATGTTTTTAATGGGCTGTGAACAGGTTTTGCATGAGTTATCTTGTCTGAGTCCTTTGGGTTCTGTAAAGGGAAACGGGAGCATCATTAGCCACAGGCTGTTAATAGAATGACATTGACTGGTTGGCAACCTGTCCCAATGTGTGGTCTGAAATAAAGAGAGAATAAATAGGAGGTAAAACGGGAGTGAAAATTACAATAGTTAATTACTTTCATAAATCCAGGTGAAGAAGTACAAGTGAGAATCCTTGGCCGAGGGAGTGAAAAAACAGCTTGTGTTCTGTTTACTATCCAGCAACACCTGCTTGAAGGTGTGAATAAAAATCGGGTGAGGTTTGAATGGGGTCTTTTGTTATGAATCTCTGGAGTGGCTGCTGACACTTGTTGAGACTCACCAGCACGTAATAGCTATTTGGGCACTGTATTGGAATGCTACAGGTGCGTACTGGAATGCTACAGGTGTATGTCTTCGAGAGATGCAGGAGAGGTGTTGGGAGGGTGAAAAGAGAGGTTGGATCACAAACTTCTGTAACACAGCTACCCATTTTGATTGCGACAGAAGAGCCGTTGTAAAATGCAGAAGAATTTTTTATTCTCCTTTTTATACCTGTCAACTTTGCTCTAGCATTTACTGGACATGGATTGAAGCAGGAAGCTGCAGCAAAAGGATTGGGAAAGCTAAAAGACACTGCAAAAACAGAACCAGAGATAATGGAAAAATGGGCAAACATTCAAAAAATATGAATGCAATGTCTTATCTCTGTCAGCAGAAGTTGTATTGGTTAATATCTAATTTCTTTCACAATCAGTATGGAGCTGAATTGTATACGCCAAATTGCTGCCAATTTTAAGGACTTGCACTGCAAGGATAGGCTTCAAGCCAATGCCATTTTAGACACATGCCAAATAAAAATGGACATGACCCAGCAACCAAATTCTACCTCTTCCCTCCACTTAATGCCTGCTGCATCCAGGTATCCAGCTCCAATACCTGATGTCCATTCTAAGTGTCTTTTAAATTAACAACAAAACGTTTATGCCATCATATTGCTTCAAACACGCATAAGTGTAAATCATCTGGGTCCATGCCCATAAGAGTGTAGGAAGATTCATGGGTTGTAAACTTTTGCAATATCCAAAACCGGGCGGATAGCAGGGTAATTTTCTGCTGATTTTTATTTTTGTGTAAACCTTAACTTGTGTGCCTCCATATCATTAAAAAAAAATAGAAGCAGTGGGGGGGAAAATTGATTTTTATTTGAGGATAAAAAGGCTTTTTCTATTTAGAAATTTGTGGACAGCACAGATTGGTGTAAAATACATGTTTGGTAACCCTACAAAAGTCAAACTTGCAGATTTATATCCTGAACCCAGATTAGGAGTCTGGTTCTTGGTAGGAACAAAAACAAATGTTGTTTTCTTGGCTGTGTCCTTAATATCTATCAGTCACATTGACAGGAGTTCAATATTCCACTGTGGAGTGAAAGTGCTGCACAGAGATTGTGCATCACTTTTCTGCCTGAATTCAAGATTGCAGGCTCACTGGGGGAATATCGGCAGAGCACTAGTTGCTTTAGCTTTTCACAGGGTGTGTATTTAACATGCCCATCTTTTTTCTCTCTCATTCCCACCATCAGAAGTTTAAAATTTTATGTCCTTCCCTCGACAGTTTCCTTTCAATTCTGATAGAGGACTTTCTGAATGTTGGGGATTGTGGGTAAGCAGAGCTTCCATTATTGCTGTATTAGGTTTTCCATGCTAGTGGCTTACAATTTGGGGGAGGTGGGAGGGAGAAAGAATTATTCAGCCAAACTTTAAAATCTACTTCTTGCCTTTTAAGCATCTCTTTGACAGTGCATGACCCATATCCCATCCGAATAATCTAAAAGCAGGAGATTCCTGTGATGAGAATGCTGAAATCAAATAGCATCTTTACATTTTTTTAATGTCACCAATTTTATTCACTCCCCTCCTTATTTCAGGTGAGCTTGAACTGTAATTGTCACCAGGGACCATCATAGCTGAGCCTGTCCTTTTTTCTGATGATCCCACAAATGCACTTTGCACAGTAATTACTGGATAATGAGGAGCAAGGGTCACATGTTTTTCTCCCGAGCCCCAGGGGCGCTGAAGCCAATTGTAGCATTCTCACTGCCACTCCAACTGAAATTAGTTTTAATATACATTTCAAACATAATTTTGTTTGATGCAAGTCATACTTAAATAACACAGCTCCATACAATAATTAGCCAACTTATTTTGGCATGATCTTTGTCCTTCCAATTTGAGTTTTTATTTGCAGCTATATTAATCATTATTGTTGTGGTATCCAATTTCTTTGTGCCCTATGTCCTTATGAAGTTTATCACTTTTTCATCTTTTTAATATATTGTCTGTACTGATCGGCCAGCTGGCAGTACATAAAGTGGTAAAACTTTTTAAAATTCTGTGTAAATTGCAAACGGCAAACTCTTGACAATTTTTAAAGTGTAGGCTTTCTGACTGGGTCAAGGGAATTGGGAACATGTGAGCTCATCAGATTTCTCTTGGGTACCCCATGGGGAGTGCAGTATCTCAAGTATTCTGCACTCTACATGTCTTTTTTTTCTATATTTGTTGACACACATTATTTTCTATTTATAAGCAAAAATGTTCTCTCTCCTAGCACTTTTCCTTTGCTCCTTGTTAATGTTGGGATAGGAGTTTCCTTGAAGCTAGTCAGTATTTGCAAGGGGTTCCATGCAGTGTCAGTGTTTGTATAAGATCTTTGACACACAACCTTTTCCTCGCTGTTTACAAATACTTTTGGGCAGTGTCAATAAAAAAAAAATAGTTTACAAATGCCAACCATGTTTATAGGTCACATTGACAGTATGTCATTGTGACAAATGACAGATCTTCTCTTCTCCCTCCCCCACCCCCAATATTTTTTTTTAATGAAAGAAATGACCCCGAAGGTTTTTAAGTGCATTTAAAAGGGGAAGAATAATACAGTAAATTGGCAGAAATTAGAAAAATGGTAGTGCCACTGGGGGCAATGGTGGAGAATTTTGATAGGCTGCAAAATAATTAATTTCTTTAACATATAAAAATTGGTTTTTAAAATGTTGTTAGTTGCAGATCTGATGTGTCACTCTTATTGAGTGACATGCCTTTTTGGTTTAAATATAACCTGACTTGAGAACATTCTGCATAATGGATTTGCAATTCTGTCTAAATCTTGTATTTCTCCCAACATATTCCTCATGGCAGCAGCTTTTGAGTTAGAAAGAAATATTTACACACGGAGTTATCACCTCTGGAAACATTTCAAAGCACTTCACACAGTGGATTTATCTGAAGTGTGGGAATCCTATGTGGGTAAAATTGAGTTCTGAACAGAGAAAATATCAAGATGGGAGGGGGAGGGGAAAGAATCCAATGCGGACATTGTGGGAGACAGCAAGATAAAGAAAATAATTTAAAAATGAGTACAAAAGATACTGAAAATAATTAAAAATTAATACAGTGTATATTTTGTGTTGTGTGTGTATTTGGCCTGCGTTGGTTCAGCGCCCCAAGTGGCCGGGGGAGGGAAACGCGTGTATTTGACCTGCGCTCCGTCGCGCCCCCAGTGGCCGCGGGAGGGGAACTGTCATGTATTTGACCGGTGCTCCGCCGCGCCCCCAGTGGCCGCGGGAGGGGGAACCGTCATGTATTTGACCGGTGCTCCGCCGCGCCTCCGCTGGCCGGAGGAGGGCAGTGCTGTGTATTTTTTACAGGGCACCGTGCTTGCCATCGCGCCCCCCGCTGGCCGGAGTGGGGAAGCGTGCGCGCCTTTGCGCCTGCGTGTGTGTGTGTGTATTTTGACCCCGCAGCTCCCACACCGCGCCCCCCAGCGGCGGCGGCGGCAAGCGCGGCCGCCGGGCCCGGTCACGTGACGGGCCTCCGCCATTAAGTCCGGGAGACTAAGGCTCCCATTAAAGGAAAGGGACTGGAACACAAACCCGAGCCGCCGAAGGAGAGGCGAGGAAGCTAGGGGAGGAGGGGGGGGGAGGGAGGGAAAAGGAAGCCCGATGCCTTCACCTCGATCCTCTCTCTGAGGAGGAGGAGGAGGGGAGAAGAAGAAAAAAGGACAACTAAAATAAAACACCTCAGCTTTCATGTGTGGAGAAAATATTTGAGGGAATTTTTCCTGAGGGGAGGGAGAAGGGGGGGGGGAGGTAAAGGACTTTTATTTTTCTTTCTGTGTGTATTTTTCCTTCTCGAAGTGCGCGTTAAATCTTCGTCGACGATGCAGGGATCGTGATGATGAGTTCGTCCGGCTGCTGGGTGGCGAACGGGGCGAGTTTGGAGGATTGCTATTCCAACCTCTTCTCTCTGGTGAGTGATTGAAGCGGCCGTCGCGCAGCCATTTTCAAACCGCGGCCTTTTCACTCAGGCGTAGTGGCGAGAGAGTGAGTGACTGAGTGAGAGAGAGGGAGGGAGGGGGGGGGGTTAAAAACACCTATTTTAATAAAATATATATGTATTTCCAAAAACCATCAGAAGAATTCCAAACCAGATCCAAACAACTCTTTTTTTTTTACAAAACTTCCCTCCCCCCCCCCCTCCAAAAAAAAAATTCACTTTCCTATTTTAAAAAAAAAATGTTTTTATTAAATGTATAACTTGCACACGTTTTTTTTTTTGTAAATGTCTTGAGGTGAAAATCCCAATAAATTTGAGAAAGGGACTGGGGGGGGGGGGGGGGTGAAAGTGTTTGTAAAATGTAAAAAAAAAAATTAGGCCAAATGTCTAAACTCCTAACTACCCTCAAATAAAAGGCTCCTTCATTCTTGTAAGACTTTAAAAAAAAAAAAATATGAATCTGTATTTGCTGTGTACTTCTTGTTTAAAAAAAATAAATAAATGTGATCATTTTTCTTTAAAAATCTGGTCATTTTAGTTGCCATTTTCCAGTCAAAATCGAAACGGTATTTTAACAAATGAAACTGGAGGGGGGAGTGAAATATCGGTGAAAACATCAAAACTCCGCTAGGCTCCAAGGCTGTCATTTTTATCAAAGACGTTTTAAGTTTAATAAAAATGTAATTGATGATTATAATGAAGGGCTGCATATAAAATATAGTCTATTTCCCCCCCCCCCCCCCCAATGCGAAGAGGGTAACTGCCTCGTAAAAGGGAAGTGTGTTTGAAAACCCCAGAGAAAAGCAAAAAAAAGCAACCAGTTTCAAAATGAGTACTCCAATCGGCTGAGTAAAGAAAAACTCAAGTGCCTGAGTTTTCATGTAATGTCGGAGTGGTTGTTTCCTTGGGTGTGCGATATTTTTTTGTGGAATGCAATTTTTTTTTTAATTCACAAAGTGAAGGGAAGTTGTCAAAGGTTACTTGGATTATATTTCTAAAATGTATTGGGTGGAAGCCTGGAAGGTATATGTTTCAGGCACACTTTTTGAGCAAGGCAGCAGAAGTGCAGTAACACTTAATTTTTTTAAGCTATTTTGGAAAGCAAGCTTGTTGATTGCTATCGAACAAATTTGGCCAGTGCATTCCTCCAAGCTGACAAAACTTGCACATGTTGTATGTTTGCTTTTATTAACATTGAATATAAGGGAAGGAGGGTGGTGAAATGGAAAGTTTCAGAGCCAGTGTTTCCTTTTGGTCATGTGGGAATCTTAAATGATTTTTAACATCTTAAATTTTTTAAAAACTTCAGATCCTCCAATATGGCTGCTCAGCTGTCTTCTAAAAATGATTACAGTTACACTCATTATAGTTGCATGTGCTGCTGCTACTTAGCATTTTATTTTTAAGTGGAAAATTTTGGTGAGTTGTAAAAATTTGAAAATGGAACATGGAAAATAAAATGGACTTCACCCTATTTTAGATTTCAAGGAGCAAGTGCTGTGGTGGAAAATGACCAGTACAGTTTGAGCCAGAAAAGTATAATTGGCTATTTATTTTAAAAGATCCAATTTTCATTCCCCCCCCCCCACACACACACACACACACACATCAAATCCTTTTTAAAGAACTCTTGCTGTGCCTCCTCCTCTAGCTGAGATAACACGAATAATCTGAGCTGCAGACTTCATGACTGCTGTAGCTTTTGTTGGTGTCTGGCAGAAGATATGATCAAAGGGAATGAGAACAAAATTAGTTCTTCCTCCTGTTCTGTTCTTCTTCTCACCCCTGACCCCCCAAAAACATATGAACACATTTCCTCAGTTCAGAGTTTCATCTTGCAGTTTGGTTGAAAAAATATTACCAAACGGAGAAGGCGGATTCAAGCAAGCAGTTAAACTGACACTTGAACCTGTGATCTTCTGGTTGGGATGCGAGTGCCTTTGTTTTTATTTCCTGTATTGGTTTGCCACAAGATCCTGACGAAATCAATGAATAATATTTTGAAGATCGGCTGTTGGCTTGGAGAAAGATTGTTTCCCGAAGTGCTGATATATTTTAGAATAGTAATAACTAGTTACTTGATCTAGATGTTTAGAAATGGCTTGTTTTTAAGATTTATGGTTGTGTAGTGTGTTAGACAGTAAAAAACTAATTTTTCCTCCCCTTTGTTCATTTCCCTTTTTCTGCTGGCGCAGAGTCGATGGGCTGAATGGCCCCCTCTGTGCTGTACTGTTCTGATTCCACAACTCTTGCTGGTGTTTGGCTTCATGGATGCTGGCTACCCTTTGTTACTTCACCCAAGTATCCATTCTTCACCTACATGTAGACCTTGAAGGCTGGCAGTCTGGGGGACATCACAGCCAAGCCCAACCCTATTTTAACTTTCGTACAATTTCCAGGAAGGATTAATGGATGGCAGTCAAGAGTGCGAACGATGACTCTTGGTTTTTCTCTTCCCTTCCCCCCCCCCCCCCCCCCCCCAGGTCTTGCATCACCAAGTCCAATTTTTAGCAGTCTTTGCTGGTCCGGCTGATATCAACACAGACCAAGAATCGAACGTTTTGATCTGTATCGTTTAGCACCACATTGAGGCGGTGACTTTGCCTAATAGGCCATTAGGGGAGCTACGTCTTAAGCGGAGATTAGTGCTTGTTCTCCGTTCTGCCAGGCTGCTCTACATTGTATGCTGTCCTGTTAACTAAAGAGTAGTCTTTCAGCAATTGATCTTTTTCAGTAGTGGCTATATGGGACTGAATTTTGGAATGAAATCTGTGAAGAATGTCATGCTTCACGATATTGCTGTTCTCTATGGCACAACAATGCCATATTGTTAAAGGGGAATTCCAGGAGGAATACAGCTTGCTATAAGTAAATCCATGGATACACATACTTTCTGACCAGAGATTTGCCAGCTCTGATATTGTGGTTGGGCTGCTCTGTGATATCACTGATGAAATATCTTGGAGTGGCTCCATTGAAAACAATTGATTTCAGACTTGGAAGCTGATCTCGAGCCACTCAAGTCCAGAAACCCTAGTTACTAACTGGGTGCATACCCAGCTGGTGACTTGGGTTCCTGGGGTTGGCAGCACTGCATTGGCTCTCTGGTCAGTCCGAGGTTGTGGGCAACCCCTTTCCTAACCACCCCCCCCCCACTGGTTTCAGTGCAGCCACTCTGGGATCCATGGGACTGCTGCCCAGTAGTGATGTCGTCTGAGCAGCCCAATAGTGAGACGATCTAGCCAGGCAGGTCTAAAAAGAAATGGGATTGGGAGAAAAAACTGAATATAAAGTGGAGGGAGTTGCACTCCAAGATTGTGCTCTCCATTTGACTTTCTTTCCCATGAACAGAAATAGCAATGATACTGAGTGCACATGCAGGATTAGGAAGAAAATAAACTGATGCTTGTCTTTTCAGACCCTGCCATTCTTGGTCTTTGGGATTTACTGCATATGATGATTATCCTTGATCTTGAGGCCTGGCCTCCAAAGTAGGGCCTACATCTAAGCCTATCCTCTGCCAATGTGCTTGTGTATGCTTCAGGATCATTGCCTAGCAACCCAGAATGGGAAACCTTGTTATTTCCTTCTCTTTACCCCCACCCCCCCCCCCCCCCAAACCCCACCCTGAGATGCTGAGACCAGTTGTAGTGCCCCTCATTAGAAACGTTTTGATGCATGTGGCTCCGTTACTTGATGATCTGTTGGGGAAGCTTACAGTGTAATGTATTTCCTCTTCTGTCTCCCCACCCCCGCCTCTCCTCCCTCCTCTCCCCCCCCCCCCCCCCACTCCAAAAAAAAACTGTTTTTGAATTTGCTTGGGTATGCAATTGTTAGCAGCTTCTGCACGTCGAGCTGAGGCAGTGACTATTGATAAACTGTTTGATATTGGGAGCATCGTCGCCAAGCCCAAGCCTGTCCTCACCCACACTCATGTCAACACATGTAGTTTCCATAGTGGTGGCTGGTTAGTATTGTGTAGTGGGAACCCTGCTTCTTTGTTTTTCCACTTGGAGGCACTAAGACCAATTTGTAATACCTGTACCTCTGTTGCTGTAGTGGCTGAGATTAGCTCACTTAGCACAGAGCAGGGATCTAACCTAGTCTGTATGTAGGTGCTTTCACGTTGAACTTGCATCCTGTTTTGAGAGAGACTTTTGTGCAGCACATTCATGATTTTATCTTGTGTGTCAGAGCTGGTCTTGAGGTGTTCTGGGCTCAGTTGTTATATGGAGACCCAAGGAATGGGAGGACCGGCTCCCTGTTTTTAACATTATTGAAACTGGCAGCCTTATCATGGAAAAGAACTTGCATGTATATAACCCAAAACACTACTCTAAGATATATAAGAGAACTCCAGCAAACTTGTCAAACGTGATTTCCCTTTCATAAAACCATGCTGACTCTGCTTGATTGAATCATGCTTTTCCAAATGTCCTGCTACTACGCACTAGGTCCGTGCAGCAGAGCTGGTCTCCTGTCATCTTGGTTAATTCTTGCTACTGGATCAAGACCTAGCTCTGTCAAGCCCATGTGGTGGCTGGTGTCCAACAGCCACCCCACGTTAAAATAATCCATGCACAGGCATCTTCCACCGTTCAGGATGTAGTTCGGGATCTAGAATGTCAGGTCCCTCATTGAAACATCTGTGAACTCATCCATTTTTGGTGTGGAAGCGGGTCATCCTTGATACGAGGGACCGCCTAATACTATACTATACACCATGAATTACTTTTTGAAGTGTTTTGTAGGTAAATGTGGCAGCATGGATCCATAAATGACATTGAGATGAATGACCAGTTTAATCAGTTTGTGCTGGTGTTGTTCGAAGAGTAAATGTTGAATAGAACACCAGAGCCCTCCCTTTATCTTCAAATAGTGCCTTGGGAGATTTTGCATCCACCCGAACAGGCAGACGGCCTCAGTTTTAACATCTCTGGTGAAAGACAACACCCCTGACAATGTAGCACTCCCTCAGCATTGCACTGCAGTGTCGGCCTAGATTATGTGCTCAAGTCCTGGAGTGGGATTCGAACACAGCCTTCTGATTCAGAGCGGCATTGCTGTCAACTCTCCCGAGGCTGACCCCTAAATTTGGCATTTATTTCTTTAACCTGTGGTGTTTACACTAGAGTGCATCCAACAGAGACAGATATATCCTGTCTTGTACTCTTGTAATGTAAGGGAAACTTATGATGTACCATGTCATAAGTAGATTTACACATTGAGCCATCATGAGCGCTATTCAGACCATTTTAATGTGGCTAAGTCCCATGGTGATCCATAGTCCTGTGACATCAGTTTGCAGAGGAATAGTTTTGAGATAAGCTGGCTGCAAATTTGAGTGCAATGAGGATGCAGTGTGCAGTAAACAGTGTGTGTATTTTAATAGCAAGGATGGGTGCTTCTAATGGCATTCTTGAAGGAGCAAAGTTAGTTTGAGGGATGCAAGGAATTTTGGCTGGCTTTAGAGGTTAACTGGTTGTCTCTGAATAATGACGCATATCTACAAGCACAGCAATGAATGGTGCCTAGTCTCTCCAGAATTAACTTGATTTCTTTTCTTTTAATGTGACTACAATGCTATGTTTTTTGTGTTTTGATGGGGCAATCTCTGCTAACAGTTGTAGAATGCAGAGATTGCATGTTGGAATTTAGGATAAATGGCATGAATTTGGCACCAGTAAAGGAGAACATGACTGGGATGGGGGTTGTATTTTCTGAGCATTTCGTCTCTTGCATATTCTCTCCTTCTTCCCTACCCAAATAAATCTTGGTCTTCCACAAAATAAAACTTAAAAGTCTCTCTCCCTTGCTCCAGTGGTTGGTTTAATCTGTGCCCTGGTCTTCCCTGTGATCCTGGCTGATTAACACTGTATTGAATGGGGTGGAGATGGGATTCTTCATACTGGAGTGAAGTGCCGTTGTTTCAGTGGCAATCCCAGTTATTTCGCCAAAGGCAGCCATAACACTTATTCATATCTTTCGCTTGTCTTTGTCCCTGGTTCCACTGGAATGCTTGCAATACTCACATGACCTAAAATATCAGCTGTTCATGTCTGTGGAGAGGGTGCTAGTTATAGATTAAAGTAATGACTTTTTCCTTCCCACTTGAGTGAAAGTTTTTGAACTCCTGTTTTGGCCTAATGGGTGTGGGGGGGGGGGGGGGGGGGGGGGAAAGAGAGAGAGAAAGACTCTGCACTGAAAATACTTCCTTTCCCTCTTCTTGCAAATTAAAAACAAAATGAACACACAGCAAAAGACCAGTTTATTTGGGAGGGTAAAAAAAGAGTTTGTATTGTCCTTTTATACACAAACTACTTGCGTTTGTATAGCACCGTTCACTTTATGCAGCACTTTGGGATGTTTTCAGAGGTGTGATCAACTGAGCCAAAGGAGGAGAGATTCGGCGGGGTGGCCAAACGCTTGGTCTGATAGGTGGGTTTTTAAAAGGGGTGAAAGTTTGGACATCGAATGTTTCAGTTAATGTAGTTTGAAGCTTCAATTTAGATTGGCTAATTATTGTTAGGATTCAAATGTTTCTTAAAAGTATTCGTTTGGATTAGTGTGTTATATAGTCCTGAAAGGACTGGCTACAATGGTTCCCTGTTGTCCATTTCATTAGTTCGAACGAGTTTTATATTAAAATAACTGACCTAAAAACTTTAGGTATTGCAGTTATTTTTTAAAAAACTATACAGGTTTTGCCATTCTTAGTGATTAGAACAATGTAATACAATAATGGGGCTACAGGATTTGCTAGCTTCCAATATAAATTAATAGAGCAAGATTAATAATTCAATATATTACATATTTAAAATTGAATAACCATTCAGATTCTTAAACCAGAAAGTTAAATCTTATAGAATTCCACAGGGGTTTGCATTAGTTTAGAAGTTCCCCCGCGCCCCCCCCCCCCCCCAATTTTACCACGCCATTCACTGGCCAAAGGAGCAGATAGGTGACCCACATTGATGCCTTTTTGAGAATTGTCGGTTTAATAAGGTGGATGTTAGGAAATGAGTGGCAGGGTACAATTCTTGTATTTTTGTTTCTTTTGCCTCCCAGTAGGGTGCTGATTTTAATAAAAGGCTGAGACCAGGAATTGCAGGCATTGAACAGCCCCACCACCACTGAGTGTTATGGGGCCACTTGCTATGTTATCCAAATGTTAATTTTGTGTGAAATGGTTATTTCAGGAACAGTGAGAGCAGCAGCTGTTGATAGGATGTTGAGACAGGCACAGTGATTGAGTTAATGTGGTGTGTGTTGGAGAATAGATTGAGCACGAGGCAGGTGGCTTGTTCTTGAGACTTGCTGTAGCCAGATCATGGTGATGGGAGAGTGATTGAAGTCACATATCCATAAAGTGAGAGTACGTATGTACAGACAAGGGGGAGGGTGGTGTTACTGTGTAAATGCAACGTGTGAAGATAAAACTCTCTGCACACTGGTTTGTCAGCTTTTTTCCTGTATCTAGATGAATGATGAATTCCAGAACTATTGATGCAGGCAAAATGTCTTGAAGGTACTGTTTCCATTTCCATGTCAATTGTTTTTACGTCGTTAGAACATCATGGAAGTCTTTACATGTTAAAACCACATGATTCACAAGCCATGTTAGTAAGCTTCTGGGAGGAAATCCAAGTTTGTGGCAAACTCATACTTGCCTGCTAGTTTTCAGGCCAAACTACATTAATTGGTTCTGTAGTTCCTTTTTCTTTGGCAATTTCCATCATTTTAGATTTGTAGTGAAATTCTCTTCACTGTTTTTGAATTATTTATGTTTGGACCAAAATGTTTTGTCTTTATATTGTCTGTGTGCAATAGTTGTGATAAATGTTGGTATATTTTCAGTTAAAGTAAGGGGCCTGAGAGCTGACTAATGCCTTGTGCTTCAATTTGTTGGAGATCCCCAATACCGAGATGAAAATCTGGGTCTAGGCTTTTTTGAACAGGGCTTCTCTGAAACATCAGCTTTTCTTGTAGCAGCGAGTGAGCACAGATATGCTGTAGTGGCAGCTGGTGGGGGTGGGAAGTGGGAGACGAGAGCACCTTCTGCGAATTTGCTTCACAATGTGAGGTTTGATGTTTATAGTCTGGGCTGGGTTTGGGTGTGAAATAATCCTACAAAAAAAAAAGTCTTGATTTGCCTAGGATGACGGATGTTGAAATCTGTATTGTGTTGCAGATGTGCTCGAGGGGATTGCCACCCAAAGTCATGCCAGGGCATTCATTGTGTGTGCTACTATGTGACATGAACGGAGAAGTCCTGTTTGCAAACAGTTTATAAAAAAAAAAAATGCTGTATATATTTGTGATTTTTCCATGAAAATTTTGTTTGGAATTTGAGGGTGTGAGCTGGTGATAATTAGCTTGTTCCGAGTGTCAGTTTTTACTATGTGTTGATGCTGTGTCCCCACCCAATAAGATTGAGGATACTAAAATCTACTGGTTAAAATTTTAATAGTCCTAACAAGTTCTATGCTTGAACAATTTTTAATGTCGATGTCAGCTTTGGCTCAGTCAGTAGCACTCTTGCCTCTGAGTCAGAAGGTCATGGGTTCAAGCCCTCCACTCCAGAGACTTGAGCACATAATCTTGGCTTGCACTTCAGTACAGTTCTGAGGGAGTATTGCACTGTTGGAAGTGTCATCCTTTGGATAAGACCGTAAACTGATGCCCCATCTATCTTCTCAAGTGGACGTAAAAGATCCCATGGCACTATTTGAAGAGCAGGGGAGTAGGAACAGTTGTTACATTTATCTCTCGTATGTAGTTCATTCATTCCTCAACCAACATTGCTAAAACTGATTATCTGGTCTTTTATCGCATTGCTGTTTGGGGACCTTGTGTGCAAATTGAACGTGCTTCCCTACTTTACCACAGTGACTACACTTTAAAAATACTTCATTTGGCTGTGAAGTGCTTTGGGACGTCGTGAAAGATGCTATATAAATACAAGTTTAAAAAAAAATGGGCTTATGGTTGTCTAGACTATTCTACACTTGTTTCGAGATCAGATACTTTTGCGTGGCCACTTTTAAGACTTAAGTGCAGAATTTGATGTGGGTGAATGTGTACTTGTGGGCCAATACAGTCATGTTTAATCAGAACGGTTAGTAGATGGGTCAGGAGGGAAAGTGACCATGCATTTGCCACACTGCCTGCAACTGATGGTTTTTCTAGTGGGGCAATTTAAAAAAGAATCTGCATCCATATCTGAACCCTCCGGGCTTATCATTTTATTTGGAGTTACCAGGAGTTGAAATGATTTGTTTTCAGTATTCTTTTCAAATCTGAGGAGGTTGAGAAAACCTTCAGTCTACTTCAGAAATTTGTGTAGATTTCTGCTCATAATACAAAAAAAACAAATAGCAGTAGCTAGGTTCTTTTTGAGTAAGCAGCCTTCAAACGGGAAACTGTGACTAAGATACTGTGTAGTCTTTAATGTGTTGACTTGCAAAACAACATAACATTTTAGCAGTGACTTCCTGTTTTCAAACTTTATCTGAAGCCCTTGCATAGAGGAAAGTGTACCTAACTGTCTATATTTATATACTGCTGGATTTTGACCAGAGTGTAAAGTCATTCATAATATAGTCTGGCGCAGCATCCTGTAGTTGAACATCATCCCAGCATACCAGTGTAGTTATACACAGACATCGAGTTCTCTGTAGTTTTTCTGGCTGTACAAATGCATTCCAAAGTAGTTAGAGAAGTTAGTATTAAACCTGCTGTGCCATAAATATCTGTAGTAGAAGTATTACTTCAGCAAGGAGGCTGGTCCAGAGTACTTGTTGGATTTTTCTAAAAAGTTTAGCAGGAGTAAGCTTCTTGATGTTGTAACATTGAATAATTTATTTTTAACTATTTTTCAACTATTTGTCCCCCTGCAAAGGTATTGATTCCCTTACTAGGATACAATTACACAGGTACTCGCCACTCTCTAGGAATCCTGAAGGATATTTTGACACTTTTTAAAAACTCTGGAAAACATTTCAATACTGTGAAATTTTGGAGTGGAAAGAAGTTCTGTACTTTTCAGGCTTTGTTGCCATGTGTCAACAAAGCATCAAAGGCCTGTTTTGGGGGGTGGGCTGGGTAAAAAGGGCAATGATGGTGAATTGGAAGGAGAGGTTTGTAGTTGGTACTGAATAGAGTGAAATACAAGAAGTAAGTAGCCTGTAATTGAGCTTTGAAACTGAATATTCAGCTTTTGCATATAACTTTTTAACTAAAATTATTGATGGTGAATGGTGTATGCAGTCTCAAATGAAACAATGTCTTGTAAATATGGACCATAATTGTTTTTTAAATTTTATGACAAACATTTATGCAACCATTTCCTGTTGCAGAGCTCAAATTTAAGGCTACAGTACAGTTGCTAATAGAAGCTTTTAAATGCCTTTTTATATAAAAGACATACTGAATCCATTTTTAAGCAGTTTATAATTAGTATAAGGAACTTCTTGCACGTGGGAGTGTGTACAGGTACAATGCATTAAGCATGTGTTGGTGTTGGAATGTGTTTACTGGTGTTGTGCTATTGTCACTAATCCACTGTTGAATCGACTGGCTTCATTTGAGTCAACCAGTACTAATTCTGAAGCTTGTGAACAGTACAACTTTCAGTTAATGTTGCAACGAGCAAATTTGTACTTTTTGAATGTACCTTCTTATGACCCCGAGTCTATGCACCAAACTCAGTACAGTGCTTTTCATGTGCGTCGTGAAGCTGTTAATTCAATTACTTGAACAACTTTTTTCCCTATCTCTCTCCTCTTTCCCTCCCTCCCCCTCCTCCTTCCACCATCCATTAAGGTCAATATGCAACATTGTGAAGATGCACCTTTTTCAGAAAAGAAAGAAAGGCATGCACCTTTCACGGCAACTGGACACCCTGAAACGCTTTACAGCCAATGAAGTACTTTTTTAAGCATAGCCATTGTTGTAATGCAAGAAGTGCGGCGATCAATTTGCGAACAGCAAGCTCTCTCAGACAGCAATGTGATAATGAGCAGATAATCTGTTTTAGTGATGTTGGTTGAGGGATAAATATTGGCCAGGACACCAGGGATAACTCCCATACTCTTCTTTGAAATAGTGCCATGGGATCTTTTACGTTTACCTGAGAGCAGACGGGGCCTCGGTTTAACGTTTCATCCAAAAGACAGCACCTCTGACAGTGCAGCACTCCCTCAGCACTGCACTGGAGTGTCGGCCTAGATTTATGTGCTTAAGTCTCGAGTGGAACTTGTACCCACAACCTTCTGACTCCGAGATGAGGCTGCTGCCACTGGCTGACGCAAAATAAAATCAACTGTGATAGAAGAAATTGAGTACCTGGATGTTTTTGAACTGTGCATACATTGATAATGTGCAGTGTGGAACAAGAGTTTGGTTATCTTGCAATCTTTGATCCTGTGTTGTACTCTTCTTAACATTTTTGTCTGCTCTTCCCATGGAGCCCATTTCAGTTGGCTAGGGTATGTTGTTCTGGATCACTGATTGTTCCTGTGGCTGTGCTTGATGTATTCTGTGGTAGTCTAATGGTTATACGTCAAAAATTACAAATGATGGTTTTTCTGCCCTGGAGACCCGGCTGAGAATTGCTGAAACTTGTCTAAGTGGTTT